>NC_092800.1:29790175-30390175 GCF_918797505.1 Bemisia tabaci
AAGTATTGTAAGGAGCACAACAAGGATGCCTTGAGAGATATTTATTTACAAGAGGACGATCATCTGGAACAAGCTGCATGTTACATACGAGATGTTTATAATCCAAAGGTTAGCTATTTTTCTCCTTTTTAAGCTGACTTCAACCCATCCATGTAATTGTATTTTCCAAATTACTCGACTTCAATTAGTCCATGTATTTTCTAAATTACGCGACTTCAATCAGTCCATGTATTTTTTGAATTACTCGACTTCAAGTAGTCCATGTAGGTATTTTCTAAGCAGTGTTCGAAACTCACCTTTGAGTTTCAGGAGCCATGTGGCCCATCAAGGTCAATTTTTAGGGGCCATTAAAGATTTTTTAGGGACCAAATTGACTTCTTGCCTATATATCATGGCGCATTGAGTGGAAAGTTAGAATCCGGTGCTGTGCATTTCAAAAAAATAACCAAACAGAAAAATTAGGATTTTTTTTGAGAGAAGGGGGAAGGCAATTTTTAGGGGCCATGTTAGTGCAGAGCCCTCAGTTTCTAGGCGCCATGACCGGTTTCTTAGGCGCATTTTGTACAATGGCGCCTGTGAGTTTCTGACACTGTTTCTAAGTCACTCAAGGAATATTAATTTCATACCAATATGTTGATTTTTTTCTTTATTGGCATCTTCTGAAATAATGGACTAAATCATCTAATCCTATCAGTTTTTCACTAATCCATGCTTGCTATCCATCCATGCATAAATCCCTCCTTTCTTGTTTTTCGCATTGTATTATTCTTCATTCTTCTTCTATTGCATTATTTCTCATAACATGGCCAAAGCATTTGCAAAGTATGGTTGCTAAAAAATAATATTTCAAGTTATCAAATAGAATTCAAGGGAATTACTTTAAAGCAAAGTAACATTACAACATTTCTAATCTTTTTTTCCTCCCTCTTCTTTCTATAGAATGATCTTGCAAAGCAGGTTGTGCTAGTATCTGCTCAAGAAGCGTATAAGCGCGGTAAAAATGATCTGAACGCAGCTCTTTGTGATGAGCAGCTGCGACTTCTGAACCACCAGAAAAGTCTCGAAGAGAATTTTAAGAGAGGTTTTGTCAATTTATCATTACACGATACGATCAAGACTCTTCTAGAAATAGGAGAAGTCAAGCTGGCTGATAAACTTAGGAGTGAATATAAAGTTCCTGACAAAAGGTTAGTGGCCATTATTTCTTTTTCTTCTCTGCAAAATACATTAATTATTTCTCGGTCATGAAGCAAATCAGTTAATTAACTACAGGCAAACCTTACTAAGTCAGAACCCGCTTAAGTCGGAAACCCCGCTAACTCGGTGTCAACGGCTGTGTCTTGTTTTTTCGTCTTGCCAATATGAAGTCCATTTAACTTGGAAACCTTGTCAAGTCGGAATGAACCCTTGGTCCTGATGTCCTCCGTTTTAGTAAGGCTTGACTGTAAACTAGAATCATTGTTTCAACTGAAGCGCTGGGCGCAGGAAGGGCATTTCTTGGTTGCAGTGTCTCAGAATCTCCTCTAATGTTTCATCAATGATAACTAAAGCAAATAAATAGAATTCGTTGAAACTTTTACTATATTTCTTTCATGATTTTACAATGCTGGAAAGGAAAAGTTTCCGAAAATTTACTGAATATTTTCCTCTCAAATATAATATCTGTGCATAAAATGAATGTGCTTGACTTGATTTTTTATTCTGGAGGTTGCTTGAACCAAAGTATCACTAATACTCATCTTTAATGAAGAAGAGAATGTATTTCTGTTTAATAGTAGCCTATTCTTGTGGACACATCTGTCTAGGAAAGAAAAAAGTATAAGGAGTAATCTTCGACGAAGGAGCATCAGTGGAGGTTTATAAGCTCTTTATGAACCTAGATCCCCTGAATTAATTTTTTTCCCCTAGAATGAATAAGATTAATTTTGACTTTGAAATAATTATTACAGGTATTGGTGGCTGCGAATAATGACCCTGGCAGCCAATGATCAGTGGAGAGACTTAGAAAATTTTTCGAAGTCCAAAAAACCACCCATTGGTTTTGAGGTTTGTAATCCCTTCTTCCTCCTCTACCACCTTTCTTTGCTTGTCTTTTCTTTAGACATTTCCGTCTAAAGAATTGATCCCTTAAGTTTTCACCAATTGATTTGGGAAACCTTGTAGATTAATTTCAGTTTATGGAATGTCTTGAAAAAAGATGTAAAAGTTTTATATGTTTTCATAGTCAGTTTACAAGTTTGTTCATTATTTTTATGATTCAAGATGCTATGTGTGCAGAAATTTGTATTCCCTGTTTTTCTGTTATCCTTTACATCAACAAAAAGATATTGGCTGTACCAGACTATTTTCTTGTAGATTTTTTTTTTTAAAGCGCTGAGGTAGCTATCATTTTACAACTGCCAACATCATACTAAGGAAGACTAATATGTATGTGAGCATCCTATTCTTGTCCAAGTTGAAAAAAATCGCTATTTTTAAATGTGTAGTAAGCATTCGTTTCCTGAAATTGTCCCCTACACTGCACACTACATGCAATTTTAAGGGAATATTCCTTAGTTTTCCAGAAATTGGGTGTCTACTTCGCAGAAAAAGTCCAGACACATTGAATAAGCACAGTTTTTGAGAAGTTTGAACAGGAGTATAGAAAATGTAAGGATGTGCTGTGTAAGTGCCCGTAGTTCAATGCTTTGTGTTTTGGGTCATTTTTGCTCAAATTTCTATCACCTCCATTTTCCATTCTCTGAATCCGAATTTCTCAGAATTTTGTGTTTGCTGCTTAAAGCTATAGCTAACCATGCTTTTCTTAATTTTTAAAGAAAACCTCAGATCTGTATGTTTCCCCCATCGCTAAATATTGAAGATTAACAGTAGTATTTGTTGAATGTTGAAGAAAATCTGCTATTTGAGTGTCTCTGAAAATAATTCTATCCTTTATACAGTTAAAGAAGCGTTTCATTTGAAGAAAAATCAAGAATAAAGTATAGGAGAAGCAAAGATTTTCAGAAATTCCCTTAATAGAAATTTTTGCAAAAGTAAGGAGAAGCAAAGAATTTTAATGATCTGATATCTGTAGACACCCTGAACAAACTCATACTTTTTTTTAAAAAAATAGGCACTGTATAAAAATTCATTTAGCAGTATTCCTTATTGCCCAAGTACCTTCCCTCTCAACTGATCACTGATTTTCTTCTTTCAGCCTTTTGTCGATGTCTGTCTGGAACGTGGAAAACCTGAAGAAGCCCAAAAGTATTTTAGTCGAATTAAAGAGGAGAATAAAGTGAAATATTATATCAAGCTAGGGTAAGAATCATCAAAACGTTTTTGCTCAACTTACTCTCACAAAAGCCTTTTGGGTTTACATCACTCATTCATAGTTTGATGTAAGACCTCCAAGTGGAAGGAACTTGGTTCAGTAGAAAATAGCAATGCCTATCTTTCTTAAACTGTATTAGCCAATATAAATTACACAAATTTGGCAAGCCAGCCAATTCCAGGAAAGATTGGCTTACAAAAATTTGTTTTTGATAGTTTTTGACAAAAAGAAAACAATGAGTTTGTTTAATTCTTTAAAAAAATTTCCACTGCGGAGAAGTAACACTTACTTTTGTGGTGCATGTCAAAAATTTGTTCAAACGAAGCTGGAACACCTCCAGCCAAATATTTCACCATGTAGTGCACAATCGGCTGCAAAACACCATATCACTTTGTCTAGATAAAAATTTCTCTCCCCCCCCCCCCCCCCCCACTCCCCTGAAAATCCATTTCCTCAGCTCCAAAATCCGTTTCCACCTTGAGAGAAATTCCACATCAATGACCAAAATGCAAAACCACGTATCTCTCTTTTGATGTCTCAAAATTTTTGCTCTTATTTTTTTTTTTTCAAAGAGAAACAAGCCAACTGTTAGCCTGATATTCACGCAGTATATTCTGCTGACAAAAGAAAAATCAAGGAAATATTCAAGGAGTTCCATCGATCAGCTTCCCAAAGAAGAAAATAAAGTATGACAGGAAGTCTGCATTGTCACAGGAGATTGGCTATTGACATACTCTTTGGTGTCATTTTCTATTGTTATGAACTGTCTTTAAAACATGCTTAATTAAATTTTTTCTTGTTCAGGATGCATGAGGAAGCAGCAAAACTGGCTTTTGCTCAGCGTGATCGAGAATCATTGCGGTTCATTCAAGCCAAAGCAGATAAATCTGTTGCAGTGAAAATCGCACCATTACTAGCTGCTCTTGAAGAAAAAAAATGATTAATTGTAAGACGTACCATACTCAGGTAATGTTACCCACATTAGAAGACGGGACAAGATTATTTTTTTAGGTTTGGGAAGGTATTTCCTCAATGTGGAGGTTCAAATACTGGACATTTTGGTAACACACCAAAACTTTCTGAATTTAGTATTTCTAATCAAATGGTCACATTTAACAAATTATTTTTATACTGAGGTGTAAGAAGTTCCAAAACAACAACTTTTTCGTGTGATCTGGCGTTTTTGCCTCACAGCTCTTTTTCGAATTTTCATTATTAGAGAAAGAAGAAAAATGTCAATGTCTGTAGGTAGTTCATGGCACTTATGAAGGCGATCAGAGGCATCCCTCATTTTGATAGAGACGTTTCCAATATCTTTCCATAGGTGTTTTTTGATGAACTTAACTGTGGTAGCAGGGATCAATGGATCGTTCACCTTGACTAGTATTGTTTCATGGGTTGTGGTCGCCACTTCTGGGCAAAGTCAAAACACAGCATCAATGGGGGAAAAAAAATCGGAATAATCATTATAAATGACCTTATCCTTAGGTACCTCCTGTATTGCAGCAATGCCGAAAGTGGAAAAAGCCTCTGCCATCATGGGCTCATTATTGACTGTCCAAAGTAGCAGAAGTTGACAATGCCTTTGGCTTCCGAGAGGGGAGCGGTTTACTCCCTTCATGATGGATTGTACCGTCTTTAGAAGTATAATCTGACTTCTTACCTTTGATATCTTCACCCTCTCTAATAGCCTTTAGCACCAAGGTAGATTCGATCTTCTCCCCCAAGAAAACTCGTTTAGTCGCATCAGCACTCTTCAAAGCAAGAAAGCAGGCAACAAAACTCAACATGCACGCCAAACACATGATTGGAGTATGATTCCAAATGAACAGTCGAGTTGTCAGATAGTTAGCCGTCTCCAACCATGCAGCGTTAATGGAGGCATACCCACCTTCCGGTACACATCTGGTTGTGCCAAGAATTGTCCTGTCTTGACTAGTTTCGTTGAATATGTGGGTTTTAAAGACATAGAACTTCCCTAGAGCATTATCCCATTTCATTGAACCATGTACACGAATGGTCGCCTTATGACCAATGACGTCGCAGAGATGGTGACCAGCCATCCAATTAGCCATCTGGTCAGTGTCGGAGAAAACAGCAATAACTAGCCAGGCGAAGACAAACCAGAGGAGATGTTTTCTCAACTCTGACCACATCTTCACCTGGCGATTGGCTCCATTCAAACGTCTTTCAGCGTTATCAAGCTTCATTTCATATTTAATTTTTAATCTATAACTATTACCTTTGATCGTCTTTGCGCTTACGGAAACGTCATTACTCGAAGTCGCTAGCGCGGAGACAGTTGTCGGTTTATGGTTAGGATTGTTCAAAGGATGGTAAGGATTAGAGGAGTGTTGCACCAAAGGCATGTCATTATTCAGATTTGGCACGTCTGGGTAAAAGCGAGCCATTTTTCGGAACGACTTGCATTCTTCTTGACAAGAGGAATGATACACCTAGCGAGTGCTGGTTAGTCTAGAGAGACTAATTAGACTAGTTATTATTATTAATTGGCAAAGTATGCGCCCGAAGGTTCAGTAACACTCTTAGCAGTTGCGTATGATCTCTCGTAGCTCCGTAGTTTCTTCGTTCAGCGCAAGATCAGCTTTGTGTAGCTCTTTGCACTTGTGAAACACAATAAACAGAATTACCACAAGTATAAGCACACCAATCAACGTGTAGCATGTAATATCGTGCGCATTCATTTCGTTTGTCACGGTGACCTCCTTGTCGCTGAACCAGTCAAATATGTCCATCTCGAACTTTTTTTTTTGTTTTTTTTTGCTTGTGTAAAAAAATTGTTTAATTATTCGAAAAATGCGCACTTCAAAATGCTGTCCTATAATCTGTTAAAACTACTTGATTTTTGGTAAAATCAACCAAGACGGAATTGGAAATGTATTTCTTGATTTATTATTCATCACAAGTTGATCACTATGAGAGAATGCGTACATGACTAAACTCCGACGGAAAGTGAGAAAATAGGCGACGCCATAAGTGTGGCATCAGCATTTCTTGGGTTGGCGCACTAGACACATTGATGCCAAGTGTTGGTCTAAAGTGACCTATTTTTAACAATCTGCGCCACGCTCATTGCTTCGGCCTCCCAACACGGGCTAGAAAAAAACTTAAAATAAATAAAAACAATCCTAACACTAATCAACCAAGTTTTAAGAGATTTTTTGCATACTACCGCCTTTTTCGTTCGAATCGTTTTAGAATTTTTATCATATCGTTTTGATGTAATCGGACTTGGTTTGTTCCTATTTTAAGCAGGAACCTTGATTTTTTTTGTTTTGTGTTCTGGAGGTATCTTATCTCTGGTAGCCTCTGCTATTCGTCTGTCCACGCGCGAGTTTTGGTTTGTATTTATACGGATTGCTTTTTAAAAAAATTCATTTGTTGCACGTATAGAAATAGAAAGTATAAATACTAAACTCGAAGCTAAAATATGTGAATATATGATTAACACCGGGGACAATTTATCTGTCGATCTGCAATAGAAAACGAGTTAATTTACTTTAGATTCCTCTGATTAATCTAGTATTTTGAATATGATTTTCATCGTTGGTGATATAAAAATCTTTGACGAGTTTTTCACAAATTTTTACAAAATGGGGCAGAAGTTGAGGATCTCGATTTAAAACAGAAATGGCTTTAATATCGCTTCCTGCTAAATGATAGCATAGGTCTGATTTTTTTCTTTTTTCAACATCATCTTGTTGCGAGACAAGAATTTGCTGAAAGTGCTCAAGATTAATTACGGGGGCCTCTTTTTTTTAGTCTTTCAATTTCCACTTGTTGAGCGAGGAGGATTTGTTGCATGCTAGAAATTTCTACTTTGAGTTGTTCACTCATATTGTCAGAGGTATTGGGGAATTTTGGGAAATTTACTTGGTTTAATAAATGACATGCGATTCTTCAATCGATTCGTTATCATTATAAAATGCTAACACTTTGAAGAGGAAAGTTTTGATCAAATTCCTTGTCAATTGTGGATCTCCTATAGATAAGAAGTAATCACGGAGAAGGGTTGTGTTAGTATCTTCCGGGTATCGTTCAAGAATACTGATCAGGTGGATGTTTGAAAAATAAGGTATACTTACATTTTCGTTAGAATCCTGACCTAGGTCCAGAAAGGCCCCAGCTGTACCACGGATAAGGAAGAACACAACACACTGGTTCATTGGGTTGCGTTGCCAGATAGCTGAATGAAATGACTGGGAGTCTTGGTCAAATCGACTGGTGATATTCTGCATCTACATATGAAATACCCTTCGTCATCGTCGTGCTATTTTTATCAGGCAGCTGCGGAGTTCAAAGGGTTCCAGACATAGAACGCTAGCCTCTACAGTCAAAAAATACTCCTCGGGGCTTATACAATTGTAAATCAATTTGTTTAAGGGAATATTACTTACATTTTCGTTAGAATCCTGACCTAGGTCCAGAAAGGCCCCAGCTATCACGGATAAGGAAGAACACAACACACTGGTTCATTGCGTTGCGTTGCCAGATAGCTGAATGAAATGACTGGCAATCTTGGTCAAATCGACTGGTGATATTCTGCATCTACATACAGGGTTATTCAAAAGTTACGCACCACTGGCTATAATTTTAGTTCGATATCGATTTGCGGTTTGTGGCGTCCTTCGCGTGAACTAAAGTTATGGCCAGTGGTGCGTAACTTTTGAATAACCCTGTATATCGATACAACTCTTTACTCGATTGACACTATATTATATGTAATAAAAATTTAAGAAAAAGAAATCGAAATACTGGAAAAAAAGAAAATTTATATACTATTTCCTATTAGCATAGTGAATAGGGAGGTTTCCTTGTAAAATTGTGAATATCACACTTCACTCTGACATCATCTTCACCCTTCTATTTTTTATTGGTTGAAGGAGTATATGTATTGCTTCAACTTTCCGGTCGTCGGGGAGAATACCGACATTAACAAGCATTTCTTCGATCGATACCTTATCGGATTTCATGGTATATTTTACGTTATGCGCGGCGGCATCGCTAAAATCTCCGTACAGTTCGTGGATAACATGGATAAGTAAATCTTTGTCTGTGATAGAGTCCCGGAAATCCTGCAACTCCGGCTGCCTCTTTAGCCTGTCATCATTAATGTTCTCTGTTAAAATCGTTGTCCATTTGGATACTCGCGACAAACCCCGGGGTTTTTTTACCAGGAACTTGTGTTCAAGCTCTTCGATTCTGCTTCGTATTCTCAAGATAAGCACGTATTTTTCGGCGTCCACCTGAAATCCAACAGAAAACACTATTACAATCATCAGATAGACAGGCTGTGTAAACATCACTCATCGAAAACGGAAAGATGAAACATCCCCGGGCGGAGAAAGGTCCAAGTACGTAGAAGGAGCTTGAAAAGCTGCGGAAAAGCGCTCAAGGAGCGGCGGTAAAGCAGGCTAAGCCTGGCGGAGCCACGGGTAGTCTACAAGATCTACAAGATCTCGTAGACCGCGTCAGGGGTCACGATTGCGCTGAACTTGTCCCAGTCGGTGAACAGTCGCTGACGGCGGTATAGGAGACGTGCTTGGAACACTGGAACTGTAACGTCGGCTTCCAAGCCGTCCATGACGGAGGCGATGGGCTCGGCGAAGCGCACGGACTTAGGCCGGCGCCTTTCGGGAGCGGATGGACCCGGGCTCGACTGTCTGGTCAACAGGGCCGTGGCCGGCGAGCGAGAGTCTGCCGTGGGGAAGGCATGGTGGAGGATCGAGAGATGCCGTTCTCCGCAAAAGCGGCACTTCTTGGAACACTGGCAGCGGCTTGCCCGATGAGTCCCCAGGCAGTTGGGGCACCTGTCATGCGACTCCACAAGCTGAAGTCGATCCGCCGGGGCCAAGGCCAGGAGCTCTGGGCACGACAAGGAAATATGCTCGCGGTAGCACCAAACGCCCCGCAGGGTGCGTGACCTGACGAGGTGGGGTTGCCTCGAGCGGGAGGTGTCTTGCCGGCGTTCTTCGACGAGATTAGAGCGGTGGCGACGCCGTTCGCTTTCGCGTTCTTCTCGTTGGTGATGTCGTCGGTGAGCGGCGGTGGTGGCGGCGCGGTCTTGTCGACGCCGTTCTTCCAAGGCGAGGGCGGCCGCACGTTCGAGATGACATCGTCGGCGATCTTGCCAAGCGTCGAACTGCTCCCGGAACAGTTCAGGGTCGTTGGTGTCTAGCAAGGGTTCGCAAAACTTGTAATAATCGGCGGCCCTGACGATTTATTTTTTTTTTTTTTAGCATTTAGACCTTTATTAAAAAGAATACAGAAGTACAAGGTAGAGACATATAAAAGACCAGTTCATAACACGATATAAAAGTATAAAAAAGGGAGCAAGAGAATTTTAACAAAGAGAGTAGATAATTAATAGGAGAGAATCATGTGGCTCCAGAAGCCAATGTCGCGCCGGAATTACCCTGTGGTATACCATCGGCAAACATTCGGGTTTGTCGAGATGGTGTCTCTCGACGTACCCTATTTTCCGTTTATTAATAAAACAAATATACAAATGTTCAAAACAGATATAAAGGGGTTAGTTACAATCAGTTATAATACATTAGGCTCTAACATTATAAATTGATCTAAGTGAAGGGATTCCAAAGATGTCATCTCCAGTGTATTTCATTCCAATGTCGATTCCCTCTTCGATACCGGTGTTCTGCCTTTGAGCAAGAGCACAATATACAGCATCAGCGGGTGTGAACTCTTTTAAACAAGATAGGATTTTCACGTCCTCTTCATCTCCATCAGCAACTGTGGAGGGGTCGTCAATCTTCCCGGCGGATAGCATCCACCAAGCAGTTCCTAACGTTACAGAGCTTAATAATCCACTCTGAATCAAGTTCCTGTAAGTGCAGGCCTCTATTAACAGGGAGAAATTCTCCAAGTTTTCGTAGGTCACTAGGGTTCCAAGTCTTTGAGCAGCTTCTTGTGGGTTGGGCTCCGGTTTTGGGCACAGCTTTAAGCAGCCTCCTTGTGCGGTGATGAATCCTACACCATTGATTAAGTCGGACAGCGCCTTTGGCATGTAAACTTCTTTTGGCATAACGATTCTTCCATCTACTCTTCGTCCTGAAACGTTCGAATATACATGGTCGATACGTGATTTCAACAAATAACGACACACAAGCACAAATTGGGCTTCTGTTATCATGGCGTTCGGAAGGCGTCTGGTATTAGGGTAGAGGATATTCACCAGGGAGAGGTACAGGGATGTAAAGAAGGAGAAAGATCAGCGGTCAATACAGTAATGTACTTATTTCTGAACCAAACTGTTGGTCCAAGCGAATTCTGACTCAAAATGTTTATAAATCCTGAGCTTGTTTCTAACCTTTTAGGTGGTTCTTCCTTTGCAACCGTCTGTTTAGGAGGTGATCCGCTGTGGCGGGAACACGCACCATTCATTTGAATGTGTGTTCAAGTTTCTCGATTTTACGTCTGTTGCTGCTGCTTCCTTTTTGGCTCAGCCACTTTCATAAACATCACATCCTTTTTGGGGCAAAAACTGAGATTCTCCCTGGTGTTGACGATTTTCCTCATTTTCCTTAGGTAATTCGACACCACTCGCAGTATCCATGTTACCCTCGGAAATTACACCTGGTGGAGCCCGACTACGCGAACTCACGTGCTGACTACGTAGCATTGCTAACTTTTCTTTTGATGATTTTGTTTTGTGGCGACTCAAGGTGAATTTCTTAAAACCAGATGATTTTTATTTGCTGATAATTTCCTATCGCTTGACTGCTCAGATGAGAAACTGACAGCCATGTTATCGTCATGAGGTGTGGATCCGCATACGAAAGAACGAAGGTAGTTCGGTAATTACACCTCCTTAATTACACCACCTTCGCCGGCACGACACGCACTCTCCAAATATTGCCCGAATTGCTGCAATCGACTCCGACGGTAAAAAAGATTCAACTCCCTGCCGTGATAATGAAAACTATAGCATTCCGGGATCACACCCACAAGCGATTGACGAAGAAGATCTTTTACGTCAAGATTCTACTCACACTGGGATTATCAAAATGTGTTCCTTTCCGTTCGATTTTTTGGACTCTCTGCGCGTCTTTCATATTTGCACTTTTGAGAGTATTCCTTGACATGCTGGAACCGTGCTCCTTCCCACTACTTGAGACCTCAAAAGAGGAGCTACTCTGATGGCTGGAATGCTCCTCTGACTTGGGTACCAGGTCCCTGGGCCACTCTCACACTGGGATTATCAAAATGTGTTCCTTTCCGTTCGATGATTTGGACTTTCTGCGCGTATTTCATATTTGTACTTTTGAGAGTATTCCTTGACATGCTAGAACCGTGCTCCTTCCTACTGATTGAGACATCAAAGGAGGAGTTACTCTGATGGCTGGAATGCTCCCATGACGGGGCGGCTTTGACACGAGTCTTTCGATTCATTTCAGGAGCTGTTTCCTTTTCACAATCATTCTGAGCCCGTTTTATGGAAAGCGAGAAGTCAGATCTTTTGTTGGAGTCCTTATTCTGGTTTATGATTGGGAGAATCTTGAATCGTTCTCATCCGTGTTTAGACAGAGAATTTATTTTTTCACCATTACCAGTCAAATTTTTTTTTCCTTACACTGGGTCTCGGTTTTTCCCTTTTTTGCCTGTTTCGCGGGCCTTCCCAATCCTGCGGATATGGCATCCCTACGTTCACAACTTCCTACCATTTTATTATTATCCTCTGAATCAATTCTGTTTTCGCGTTCAGTCAGATAGATTGCGGAAATCGCGAAATCAAATTTCTTCTCCGTAGCTTACGCATTCGATGACCTGTCTTCCTTTGAAAAGAAGTCATTTTAATTAAGACATCGATAGACTATGAAATCCTCATTTTTGGATATGACGTGTGTGAGGAACGATCCTGCTTATTAGTTTTAATGCTTATAATTCTCTTATTAGTTTATCTTCTCCTTTTTCCCCTCGTATTTTCCAATAAGAGAAATTAATAGTTGACAGAATTATTGATTAGGGAAACTTCCTGTTGTTATTAATTTATTTTTTGAATGAGGGTTCGGGAAATAAAGTAAACACAACAGAAATGAATACTATAAAGTTTATTAATACAAAACAACGATAAAAAGCTAGTAAAATTTTTTTAAAAAGATGTTTCATTTGGTGAATATAAAATATAATAATTAATGGTATATAATATATCAGATTCCAATAACCATGTTAATAATCTCTGTATAATGTAATTTTTCACATATCCAGCACATTTTTGAAAAGTTCTTTGCTATTTAAATACCAAACGGTTTTTTGAAAACTTAAATATAAATTAATATCTGGAAAAAATCTTTGATTTTTACTTACTAAAACTTACTGAATTAGTATACCTCTAATTCCTAGCATATAACAGTTTAAAAAATTAAGGGAATATTTTTTTTGAATAAACAACTTAAGCATAAATAAATAAAATCAAAAATCAAAAAAACCTATTTTGTTCTCTAACGGAGACAAGAAAATTTGAAACTTTTGAAAACAATCCTCATTACAACGATGATTTTCAAGATTATGGAGCAAACAATAAAGAGAAGTAGGTTGACTAAACATGAGGGAAGTATGATGTTCACTATGTAGGAAAAATTGAAACGCTTTTTCTGCATGGAATCTAAGAAGAACTAACTTTACGCTTGGTGAAAAATTACATGTTAAAAGTAAATAATTAATGTTTTCATAATCTAAAATGGAAATTGCAATTGAACATAGAGATCTCGGTGTTCGAACCATCACTCTGAAAAAATAAAGTATAGTAATAATTATAATAGTAAAGTATAGTATAAAAAAATTGATGGATAAAAATTAATCAGATTCGCTCTCGTCGGATTCTATCAGTTTTGGAAGTAACTTTTTCTGTTTTTTATTTTCTTTTTTAGGGATCTCTTCTTCCTCATCCTCCTCTTCCTCATCATCATCATCATCATCCTCACACTCAGAATCTTTAACTTTTTTCACAGATTTTGGTTTTTTTTCTGAACAGGTTTCTTAGTATTTTTTTTCCTTTTCTTTTCCTTTTCATCATCTTCATCCAACTCCTCTTTCTTACTAACCTTCTTTTTCTTTTTCGGTTTTTCTTCCTCTTCATCCGATTCTACTTTCTTCTGAGATGTTTTCTTTGTCTTTGGTTTGGTAGTCAGTACATATTTGTGAGATTTTCCCTCCGGCCCCAAATATTTGAGGTTGTAAGCCTCATCGTTGATCTTTTCTATAGCCTCATCTGATAAGTCGGACGTGTAAACTTTTGGAAGAAATACTTTTCTAACCACATTTTTAATTAATATTGATGCTATAGTAGCATCTCCATATTTTGAGTCCGTTCTTTCTAATTTCAAAAGAGGATACGTCTTGTTTTTATTGTGTTCCGTCGGTGAGATAGTGTCATTGTTGACAAGCTTATGGATTGAATTGAATTCTTCCATATTTCTGGCGGCGTGAGTCGCTATGCGCCCTTGCCCTGAAGGGTGCCATCTGCTCGTGTACCCTCCATCTGGTGGCTAGAGTGAGGCCTTCAGCCGCGGCGGCTGCAATAGCCCTCTCATCATCTAGGAAGGCCTGCATATTTTGCCCTCTGGCCGTTCCATATAATACTCCGGAGCTCTGCGTTCCGGTGAGGTAGCTACCGCTACCGTTGTTAGCCGCCACCATAGTCGAGTTGGCGAAATTTGGACAACCACCTATCCCTGTAATGAAATTCGCCGAGTTCAATGATGCGGTGTCACTCCCGGCGTTCACACTATGATACATCGTCGCATTATTACCGTTGGCTGCTCCGGAGTCGCAGCTTCTGTATGTTGTCTCGTCTGCAGGGGGAGGAGGGGGTGGGTGGGCATGCGGGGGTTGGGGGGGTTGAGGGTTGCCCCCCCTGCTTCCTCTCATGGCTTAGACCCGCACTCTACACTCACTTTCTGCCACGCTTTTCGCTTCGGAGAATTCTAAGTCCAAATTCGCGGGTGAAATTTGAATTTCGGAAATTCGAATTTCCCGCCGAAAAAGTTCGAAAAATTAAAAAACCTATTCTTATCACTTTTTGTCTGATTGATCGGAAATTTGGCACAGGTGTGCCCCTGTGTAAGATCAGGAAGAATCAGTCCCCTCCGGTGGGCTCCTGACAGAATTGCACCCTGTAGGGGCCTTTAAAGTTTTGGCGGGAAATTTGAAAATTTCAAATTTTACCGCTTAACAGCTCGCACCGTTGACCCGGTCCCGCCTTGCATACACGCACTATGCACTTTATCTACCGTGTGCGTCACTCGGGTACAGTCACACGGAAGAGCCTACGCGGCTACGTGGAGATGTCACCATATGGTGCTTCACCGTTAATTAATGTCACAAACTTTTTTCATTAAAAAATAAGCGAATATGAGAAAAGAAAGTGATGTAAAATACTTAAAATGAAAACACTATAAATCTACTACACGAAATTAGACACAAATAAAGCAGTTCCTCACCAATTCGTCCAACGCGAAATATTGTGAGACGGCCAAAGACACACACCGTGATAAAATGAAATAAAACGTCGCACGAAAACGAAAATAGCAATCCGTACCTATTAAAGGCCAGTATTTTGCTTTGGGAATCGATTGAGTCCTAGGAACAATTTCTTCAAGCAGCTTTTTTCACCACACTCCAGTGACTATCCAAACGGCTCTCGAAAAATAACCGAAACATAACCGAACATAAGGTCATTCGATAATTAGACATATCTCGAGGGGTATATTGATGATTGTGATCCCTGACTTTTTTTGCTATCTTAAAATCTATTCGAGTTGGATTATGATAAAATTTGAAACATTTTTTACACAAATAAATTTTTCTTTTACAACTAGTTAGCTGACTCCTAATAAGAGATGAGAGACTAGTAATCCAACAATAATGAGATAATCCCTCCCCATTTGTAAAATAAAGTAGATCACGATGATCTATCCTGTTCAGGATCAGTAACTTTTAGAGGAGAGAATATCACGTTACCAAAATTTTGCTTTTGACTAATATTTTTTTATATTTATCACCCTCTTGAACTGAACGAAACGTAAAAACAGAAATAGAAATGTTATTTGCCTTTTCAAATTTTGAAATTTGATCTAATCCAACGGGAAAATCTAACATGGAGAAATCATAAACTTTTGGTAAAGATTTATAAACGGATGGTGAATTTTTGTTTTTAATGTCTTTACGGAGAAATTTACCCATAACCGCATAATAGAAACACCTTTCGTCTTCAATTTTTACATTTATCACAAAGTTAGAGTTAAATGGTAAAGGAAAATAATTAGATCCCCTCGAAAGATTATAAAGTCTATTTACACGTAATTCAGAACCTAATATTTTTTCCAAAACCCAACCAGATCCTGTCATATAAAAATCTTCATTCTCTTGCAAAATTTCATTAAATAGACCCTTAAAAATTTGTTTTAAATCAATTGTCATGTACACAGTTTTATTTTTTGTTTTAAAAGTAATTCTTTGGTTTATTCCATCTTCCTCCGGTTTGACAAATTGTAAGTGTGTGAGAAGATTAATTTTTATCGGGTGAAATTCTTCAAGTATCTCACGAGTAGGTTTGTAAAAAAGGTTCATTACTTCTTAAGTATTTTGTTAAATCTAACTGTTTTAAATCAAAATTTTTCAAGAAGTATGTACGTAAGCGATTTTTCAGAGCAGATTCAATTAGAGTAATGGATTCGTTTAATAAGAAACATTTGTCAATATGATTTGAGGATTGGTAATGGTTAGAACCCTCTTCAAACCATTCTTTACACGTTGCACAAAAAATGATTTTCACAATCGGTATTTGTGCTTGTGTCTTTTAGTTTGAAGAAGGTAAACCTTTACCTTTGTAATTTTGAAAATTTTTATGTCTAAGTTTTTCCGTATGTCCATCCCCATTTACATACCATCGACGACATGATTGACATCGGAATACCTCAAATGGAGGAAATGAAGATGAAACAGACTTAATTTTATGTTTTTGAAAAGAAATATGTTTTTGACTATGAAGATGATCACGATCATCAATAATACCACTGATCGCATAATGAACAATGTAATAAATCGATAAAAATATCATCTTGAATGTCTAAAAGATTTGGACTCAGTAGGTTCTTTTATGTCTAAGACTTTGGAGATGAGAACCATTTTTTAAAAACCAAAATTTGCAGATAAAACAAAATACAAAGAAATCCCCATTTTTGGATATCTTTGACGCATCCGGATGTGAGAAGGTATGGGGCAAGGTTGTGTCATGTAAACTTCAGATCAGATAAACTTCTTGAAAAAAAAAATATCCTTTGTAAAAGGGAAAAAAGGAACTAAAAAATATCACAGCTGTGTCTTAAATCTAGCTTAACTTAAAACTGAACTACAGATGATCTGGCCGCGACGCGGGATTGGAGCTCCGCAGTTCGCTCACTCGCTCTAGACAGGGAGCGTTCAATGTCCCGAATTATCCTTCGTTGTACCCACGGGGCTGACGGGGCAACGTTGGTCCCTGAAACAAAGCGCGGTGGCATCTTTAAAGTTGATACCGAATAAACCAAGATCGGCTTCCTCGTTTTGATAGGGAAATCCAAGGAGTAATCATGTCGATTGTTAGTCAGTCTTGTGCTATACCTGTTAGCAAACTTGGGATTGTTGATTGCGCCAGCAACAAGGGAGAGAACAGGATCTGAGAGATACCCTATCAGAGTACCCAATGCTGGTATACTCTTCTCCAGTCAAACCAGCCTTTTAGATAGCCACTTGCAGCAAGGCTACGTAAGTGCGCTTCGTTATCAGGCCTCTGTTTCAAAGAGGACGCACACATGGATACTCGCCAATCATCCCTGTGCTTGGCACAATCTGTAATCTTGCCGTCATAAGGGGGAACTGGGGCATGGGGTTTGGGCATTTCTTTGTCATCATCGTCCTTTGCTCCATAAACGCTTTCTTCCTCCTCATCATCTTCATCCAAAGGTGTGAGTAACGGTTTCGGCTTGTCTTTGCATGTGGTGTCATCCTCGTTTTTCAAACAAAAATTTACAACATCCTTGATGATCTCGCCTACCACTGTTCCTGTTAGGACACACAAAGCAATAAAAAATTGCATTTTGTGGTTCATTTCCTATATTTTAGCACTTGGCCCGGCCCGTCGCACGGGCTGGGCTGGTAGGTGACGGGACGGTCAATCCGCGCACACAGAAGTCAGCCCTGTCACCAGTGACGGGCCGTCTTTAAATCAAGTCACGCCACACAGTTACGTATAGGAGTCATTCAAGTATTATTAAACATTAGTACATTAAAAAATTGAAAAGAAGCGTTTATTACCTGAACAGCTTAGAATGTCTCCTACTTCTTCCCATGCATTCTTGGTCAAGCGCTGGTCATGATGGCGTTTGTCCGTGGGATCATAAATAAAACTGTACTTTCGTACTTCTTCGATCAGCGCTCCGTCGTTCATAATAATTATAATATTATTATTAGTAATAATAAAAAACAGTTCGCACTGACCAAAACACACCTTAATTCCAGGGAAAACGCATTAACACTGGCGGGTGACGGGTCCGTCTCCGTCAAATTTTGCTCAAGAAGCAACCTGGCCGTCACGAGATGGCCGTCGAGCCGACCCGCAGCCTGTCTGCGCGGCCCCGTTTGATCTCATAGACAGTAAACCTCCCCTCCCGTCGCGACGGACCCTCAAGACCGACCGTTGCGGGCCGGATTCTGTCTGCTCACTGCTTAAAGCAGTGAGCAGACAGAATCCGGCCCGCACCGGTCCGGCCCGTCGTACGGGCTCGGCTGGTAGGTGACGGGACGGTCAATTCGCGCACACAGAAGTCAGCCCTGTCACCAGTGACGGGCCGTCTTTAAAAAGTGATGAATTCTCGCGGCATTTGTATTATCACATGAACTTTTCGCGCTTTTCTTATTAGGGGAGCGATCAGCAGGTTGCAGTGGGCATGCACTAGTGTCTGATGGAGATTTCATCGAGTGACGAGGACATCGTGCTCGCTTTGTTACTGGCTGATGAAGAAGAAGAGCTGCAGCAAAATCGGCGACAAATTTGGACACATCCAATAAATTGAGGAGACCTGAACTTGGCGAGTTCAATACTTTGTTCCCAGATTTACTTAATGACGAACAGCGATTCTTTAAATTCTTTAGAATGAGTGCTAATAAATTCTTTGAGTTAGTGAACACGCTTCCGGGACTACAAAAACAGGAAACCAATTACAGGAAATCAATTTCGCCGATGGAGAGACTCGCAGTGACATTAAAGTGAGTATCCGTTCCAGCCAATTTT
The DNA here is from genome assembly GCF_918797505.1 of Bemisia tabaci. Taxonomy (NCBI): domain Eukaryota; kingdom Metazoa; phylum Arthropoda; class Insecta; order Hemiptera; family Aleyrodidae; genus Bemisia; species Bemisia tabaci. Next base: position 29,808,802 of record NC_092800.1, read on the forward strand.
TTATTAAACTATTATTTTCACTTTTTTCACTTTTTTAACTTTCTTGCCCTCGTAGAGGTTTTTGAATTTTTTTCAAGTAAAAATATTGAGAGAAAATGATAAATTTTCGGACATACGCAATCAGACGTGAATATTTGAAGAGAAAAAATCTGTTGAGCTACTTATTGAAATAAACGAGTTTTTTTTCGTAAAATAGAACAGGTTATTCTTTGTTTTCATTTGCAAATAGGAGGTATTACGCATCAAAAATTAGAAAAAAGTTTTCAAACAAAATCAAGTTCATCGACAGCTGTAAAATACTTTCTCACGTAAAATATAATTCGCATTCAGTCTTAAGAGACAACAAGCAAATTTTACAAGGTAGGAGGAATAATAGGGGTTTTCCACACTCTCGCAAAATTTACCAGGTCTAATATTTTTGACATTCGCCTGAAATGTTATGTTATAGGTTTTTTTTCTTTTTTTTTTAAAAAAAATCGCAATGCCACAATGGAGTCAGGCCCCTTGACTTCAAAGCGCCTCAAATGAACGAGTATAATTTAAAAATCGTTGACATTATTATTGGCAAATGAAGAAAGCTTTCTAAAGAAAATGAGGAGGAATGACGACAGTTGCCGCAGAAAATAAAGTGATTTAGTGATGACTTAAATTCTTCCAATATCGATGTATCGATTCGGATTTTGGAAGAAAACAAAATAATTACTTCAAAACATGAACCGCTGAAAATGATTCCATGGTTGTTTACCCAATGTTTTTGATTCAAAAATAAAATGATAAATGCCAGTCTCTCTGTGTTTTCATATTAAACAAATAAGTAAACACTATTAATGTGGTCTTAGTATGTGATTTTGAGTTGGTTTTAATTTTGAGGTTATTGTTTTGCTTTCCTTCAAAATCCTAATCGATATATGCGACATCGGGTCGATGACGTAGTCACTAAATCAGTCTATAGTGACTTATGAGGAGAAATTTTGGAGCGGTTCAATGGAGATAAAAGTCTTAGCACCGTAAACATCCATGAGTCGTAGAGATGCGTCGAGGTCAGGCAAAATTATGAAGAAAGTATTATGCTCATGAAAAATTTTATTGCCTGAAAATTTGACAGTTATAAGATAATGGAAACAAATAAACGTACAGAAAATTTTACATTAAATTCTGAAAATCAATTAGGTGAGAATTATCTGGACTTAGGAGTTTTCTCATTTCAAATTAATGGAAGAGAGCAATTAATATTATGAATTCAAAACAAAGAATTATGAAAAGTAGGCAAGGTCTTAGAGACGTAAAAAAGAATGCCCCGTTTCCTGGCTCTCCGATAAAAAGTCACCCTCCAGGGTGCTTTGGGACCGTTCCCTTGAAGAGAATTGAAATACCTGCCCTGAGTCTGGGGTTATTATTTGACCCTGAGTAATAGAGAAATCCACAGGTCTAACGGGAGAGATGTTACGGGCGATATCAGATAATGAGTTCACCGAGGAGCAAGAATTAACTGAAATGACAGAGGAAGAGGGAGTGATGGAGGGTGACGGAGGGACAGGAGGATATTGTGCGAAAAAATTGGAACGGGTGGTTGTGTGGGTAGAAGGAACAGCATGATTTGAAGCCTCCTCACTTAAAAGTGATTGCATCTCAAAATCTGCAATTATTGAACTCACCTGTGCCTTTACTTTAATCTGAAAAATGGGCTTCATTTTCCTTACTGTCGCTTCCATAGCCGCAAAAAACTTGGACAAATGATCATCCTCGGGCTTCTTCTTCGAAGCTAAGTACGCTTGCAGGACTTGACTGCTTGCCGTTTGTTTGATAGGCGGGTTTTAGTTTTTTCCTTCTTCTGCGAGGTAGGGGCGAGAGAGTCGTTTTTTCCAGCTGCAGAGGCGGATGTTGAAGGGGTAGTTGAGACAGTTGCTACAGGAGGAGGTGCTGACGAAGTCGTAGGTACTATTGGTGGCACTGGACCATCATTTGACTCAAAATTTTCAGGAAACTCAGTTTCTTCAGAGTCGGAAAATTGTGTTTCGTCATTTTCGATGCCGATGACGTCTGAAGTATCCTCTTCCGCCAAATTGGACTTCTGGCCTCTTTCTCGCATGGACCCCTTCAAAAATGACATTACATCCTCATACCTCCATTTTGCCTTTTTCTTAGCCGGGTCGCCACTTCTACTTCTATTGACAACATGTCTACGGTACTGGTCTCTGAGACTGCTCCATCGTTTCTTACAATCTGAAACTGATTAAAAAGCAAGAAATGGCTCAGATTTTCTCCTAGCTGCTAAAAATTTAAAATTTTGGGGAGTTTAAATATTACAACGTGCTTGAATTTCTTTTTTTCAGAGTTCTCGGGCATGGAGACTCAATCTACACCACCGCATGCAGCTACAGAATGGGAGAGTCCACCGTTCGAGGCATAGTTTTCGAAACGAGCAAGCTAATTTGGGAAACGCTGAAAGACACCTGGATGCCGAAACCAACTGAAGAAACTTGGCTGCGAAATGCAGAAAGATTTTGGACTCTGTGGAATTACCCTAATTGCATTGGGGCGATTGATGGAAAGCATGTAGTTTTTGAAAAGCCAAGAAAATCGGGTTCACTATTCTTCAATTACAAAAAAGAATTCAGCATTGTTCTACTAGCCCTTGTAGATGCAGATTACAGATTCATCACCGTCGATGTCGGCTCATACGGCCGAAATAGCGATGGTGGCATTTTCAGATCCTCAAGTCTGGGAAAATCCCTGGCTAATGGCACTCTCAATATTCCTCCGCCAAAAGCGTTGCCTTACTCAGAGGTTACTGTGCCGATGGTGATCGTTGGAGATGAGGCGTTCCCGCTCTTGACTAATTCTATGAGACCCTTTCCTGGTGCTTATCTCGGAGATGACGTTCCAAAAAAGATATACAATTACCGTCATTCCAGAGCGCGAAGAGTCAGCGAAAATGCATTTGGCATTCTCGCTAAAAAATTCAGAATTTATGGCAAAAAATTCAGCTTTCAGCCCGAGACCATGGATTATATTATACTCGCGACTACGATCCTACACAATTTCCTGAGAGACGATAAATGTTGCTGGCAACCAGGCGAATTTGAAATGGATGCTGTCACTGAAGGCCTGGGAGAAATCCCAGGGATAGGAGGTAACAACCCACGAGATGCTTTCGAAATCCGTGATATTTACATGGCTTACTTTATGTCAGAAGCTGGATCGGTCCCATGGCAATGGCAAGCAACATTATCAGCTCAAAGAGACACCTAATTATTAAGAATAGAAAAAGTCCTTCCTCTGAAGAAACTTAAAACTCAATATAGTTTTTTCACTCTCGCTCGGTTTTAGATTTTAATAGAAATACTTATTCGTGTTTTCCAAAGTATCGGACTGATCCTTCAATGTCATCCACTCTTTTTCCGGCGTGTGCCATACCAGAAATGTCATTTTGAACTCGAATAAATCATTGTTTAATGGTAAAAAAAAAACAAAAAACAACAGAACCTACTTTTCATTCTTTACCTACCTACCTTTTCTTTCAAGTGAGAAAACTAGCTCTGGACACCTCCCCCCGGTGCCAAGCGCAGGAAAAAAATTGAAAATTCGACGCGAAGCGCTGACTTTACAATAACATGGGGCCGAAAATCGGCGCGATGGGCCTAAATGTTGTGGTAAAGAGGGGGGGGGGGGGGGGGGTTCCAAAAGCCCGAATTTCGGCGTGGCGTAATTTATGAACGGCCCCTTGTGTAACGGCAGATTCTGCAAAAAGAAACTTTCCTATTAAAAAGAGGGACCGTCCTTAAATTAAGTCACGCCACATTGCCACATAGTTACTTATAGGAGTCATTCAAGTATTATTAAACACTAGTACCTACATTAAAAAATTAAAAAATCTTTTATTACCTGAACAGCTTAGAGTGTTTGCAATTTCCTCCCACGCATTTTTAGTCAAGCGTTGGTCGTGGTGGCGCTTGTCCTTCGGATCATAAAGAAAATTGTACTTGCGTACCTCCTCAATAAGCGCCTCGTCGTTCATAATGATAATTATACTATTATGATTTTAATAATAATAAAAATAGTTCGCACTGGCCACAACAACACAACTGGAATCGAAGGAAAACACAACAATACTGGCGGGTTGACGAGTCCGTCTCCGTCAAATTTTGCTCAAAAAGCAACCTGGCCGTCACGAGACGGCCGTCGATCCGCGCCGAGCCGAGCCGAGCCTAGCCGAGCCGGAGCCTGTCTGCGCGGCCCCATTTGATCCCATAAAAAGCAAACCTTCCGTCGCGACGGACCGTCAAGACGGGCCGGTGCGGGCCGGTGCGGGCCGGATTCTGTCTGCTCACTGCTTCCGTGGTTTGTTGAGGACGAAACGATGAACGCCTTTTCTAAATCCTCCGGGTAGAACGACACATTGTGGTAAAAAACAACAACAACCGGTGCATGATCGAAAGTTATTATACACCGGGCACCGAAAGTGGACCGCACGGTACGGGAGATTTGTTCTAACGTAAATGTTGACAACGCGAGGCGAACCAAGGATCGATCAAATGCAAAAGTGTTCTCCATGGTCGAGATTAGGTTAGAACGGGAAAAAATATGAGAAGAGGTGAGGCTAGCCCAATAGTCCATTACCTCGGTTGCTGAAGAATATCAGTCTGATGTCTCGTATCATGCAAATACAACTTACAGAACATATAAATTAATCACTATTGAAGGTAAGTGTTTAGATTTCTCATGCAAATCTTACTAAGGCTAGGGCGATGGAGATTATTGCGAATTGCATCCTGGACTGCTGCGGGATGGTCCTGGAGATTTCCTTTTGATTCTGCGAGTGGCGTTGCAGGATGGCCGAGGGGATGCCTTATTGAAGCTCTCCAAGTTCAGTGTCGGTCTGGCTCCAAAATTCTTGGGGTGCTGTTTGACTGTGCACATTCTATTGGGAGTATTCTTTTTGGATTGTACATTCAGATGTCGCAGATTTTTGGAGCAACTGCTGCAAGCACTTAGATCGAGGTGAGGCAGATGAAGCTTGAGAATGGCATATTAACAACCCAGATCTTAGCAAGCAATCTTCCTTCTTTGTTTCGACCGCGAATGACACATTTTTCCAATGAATTTGATAGAAACTGTCTGATGTCTCGTATTTTACCCGATGATCTCCTTTTAGCCAGCCCATGTTTATAAGATCTTGGAGTCACGATGAGAAAGTATAGTGCTTTGTTCTTTTCGTTAACGTGAGTAAGAAATGCGGTTGATGCGCTGTAGAACAATCCGTGGTCTTCTCGGTAGATAGAATCAGATAGAGATGATTGATTGAGCAGGCTCGAGTTAAAAAGCTCTCTGTTTGAAGTGCTTATGTAGCATGGAGCTTCTAATCAAAATGTAAATGTAGGCTGGTAACCTACAAAAATAATAGAATTTATGGATAAATATATCTCCAAAAGAATGAAAACAATATATAGGAATACAAAATAATATTTTTGGAATAATAAACGTATTTGCCAAAAGTAACTTTTCAAAATCACATAATGAAAAAGAAATGCTGCACCTACATTCAGTCATATAATGAAAATTTTAGTGAAAAACATAACATTTATCTAGGAAAAATGGAGACGCAGGTGATTGAAGCCTGCTTTCATGAGAGATAGCTTATTTGGTCTACTAAAATTTCATTATAAGCTTCTACGGTCCTGAATATTTAGCGTCGATGTGCGCGTTTGCACCAAGGTTTTCCTTTAAGGGAATTTAGTTCGTTCCTTACTCAATCCTTCAAATTGCGCCATGTGCGCTGGAGTTCAGGGTGTTTTTCCAAGCATTTTTCACATGGCTCATTCCGGGTAATTTTCCTTCAGTCAAGAATTTCTCAAACGTAGTTTCCATGATCGAAATTTCTTGAGATGACCAGGCTTTTCGGGTGTGTTTCACTCTCTTGCTGCTACCTGACTTCTGTTGTAAGTCAAAGGAAGAGCTGGACACAAAGCTGCAGCTAGGTTTATTACCTACTCAAAATGTTTGAAGTGTCGAAATTTTGTGCTGCGGAGTTTCTCTGGCTCGGATGCCCCGCAAACGTGAGATATTTTTCGGATACATTCTGCCCCACAAACTGGGGTTAAACATTTTGGATTAGCAAAAATATATTTATTTTCAGGAGGCACCCCTGCTGCTTCTCGGAGTCCAATTAGTTTATTAAGCAATAAAACCATATCAGGTAACAGAATGATATCTACATTTCTTCTCCTCTTTCCAAGAATCTCTCCAAGTCCAAGGCTATAATGCTTTGCTGGCCGAAAAATCCGCGGACAACTCGCGATATTCTGTCGACGGCTATGTTAGCCGTCGACAGGGTCATGCGCACTAGCGATCGCTCGAACTCCATTGCGAATAAAGGAAAATTTTGGGTGCGAAGGGATATGAACCCAACGAGAGCACAGCAAGAACTAAGTCGGAGGAGGGTGTGGAAGTTACGAGAGCTGTAGAGTCTGTCCTGCAAAATTTAGACTGTGCCCAAGAACAAGCGCGCGCACTTGCAAAATTAAAATTCAAGCACACGTAACAGCTCGCGGGTGGACATCTGCGAATGTTTGTTCATAACGGTCGCGCAGTAAACAAACGGATCAGTAAGTGTTTGACCCCCGCAGAAGCCGCACGTCGTTTCGTTCCAGAATTTGAGGTTAGGAACCGAATCCTCCCCAAGTTAGTTTGGGGATCCTGACTCATGTGGGACTCACGAGATTCTGATTCAGGGATTCTAAGTCATGTGGGATTGTGAGTCAAGGGATACTGGGGATGTCAAAATTAAAATTCAAGCGCACGTTCGCATGAACGCGTGTAACGGTTGTGAACGGGTGTAACGGCCTCGCAGTGAACAAACGGGTCAGTAAGTGTTTGAGCTCGGAGGATGCGGGACGTCGTTCCAGAATTTGAGGTTAGGATCCTCACATCGGTAACACAGGCATGTAACAATTGTACTAGGGGTTCTAACTCTGGGGATTCTGACTCTGGGGATTCTGACTCAGGGGATTTTGACTCTGTGGGATTCTAACTCTGGGGATTCTGACTTCTGGGGATTCTGATTCAGGGGATTCTGATTCCGGGGATTTTGACTCAAGGGGATTCTGACTCGGGGGATTCTGACTCTGTAGGCTCTGCCTGACCGATCCCGGTTGGGTGGGGCCGCTCGGGCGGGGCCGAGTCCCCCAGAGTCAGAATCCCCTGAATCAGAATCCCCTGAATCAGAATCCCCTGAATCAGAATCCCACTGATCAGAATCCCCTGAATCAGAATCCCACATGAGTCAGAATCCCACATGAGTCAAAATCCCACATGAGCCAAAATCCCCTGGATGCTATATCCCCCTGATGCGGTATCCCCGCAACCCCTCATTTTACACCCTTCTACTCTTCTTCTCTCTCGCAATGTGCTGCTTGCAATTCGAGAAGATATCTTTTCTTGATTCAGGAAGAACAGAATCCAACTTGATTACTATGGTTGTATGGAAGACATCATCATGGTGCAAGATTATTCCTTCAGGCTCTATAAGTATACCTGGTTCTTGGAGATAGACGGACTTAGTATCTAGAGGAGAGCAAGAGGACAGTGACAGGATTGTCATGTAGCTCAGTAGATAGATCAAAGTCATTATTCAATCACTTCTAAAACAGGAAAACAAAAGAATTAATTATCTTCTTTGGTTCCATAGGACACTTCTGTCTATATTTGCAAGCTTGCAGAGAGAACGAAAGATGCCGTCTGGAAATTCTTCTATTTCCAGTTCGTTGATTTCTCCGTACCTCACAGGGCTAAGCCATGAAATGTCTGCCAGCAAATCTTGTTCGATACGAATCTCTCATTTAAACTCACTATGAGAAAACCTTTCCTAAAACATATATTTTACAGGATCTCGAAGGTAACAAAATCAAAGGCTCTTTTTATTCTTTTGAGTTGCAACCTACGAAACATCCCAATGAATACCTTGTTGCCAAAATTTTAAAACGACAAGGAGACCGAGTCCGTGTTCTTTGGTTAGGTTTCAAAGATCCGACTTGGATAAAAAAAAACCGACCTGTGTTTGGGCCGCTATAAAATCGAAAGGTATAATCGATAGTTGGGGGCCTGAATTCCGATAAATTGAGTGGACTGTATCTTTGGGGCCTAAGAGATTGAACTTAGATAAACCTGAAAGGGGGCGGGGGTGTGAGAACACATAGTACAAGCGGGATCGTTATTCCTCGCGAAAATTAGTTTTCCGTAACCCGCCGTACACGACTCAGTTGACCACAGGAGATTACCCGGGCCCGAAGTCATGTTAGCAGAGCCGGATTTAGGTTTTTGCCGCCCGGTGCCCAAAAAATTTTGCCGCCCCCCCCCCTCCCGGACTGGGTAATATCGTATAGAAACACGCGATGCGCACGAAATGTAAGTTTCGAAAACACGGCAAAAGCGGAATCCGATTGTCCGATTGTCAGAAGAATGCGCATCTATGCAGGAAAGTGTTGTAAACAAATATTTTAGGTGGAGGTAATGCTTTTTCAAGGTTTGAGGCTAGTTTGAGGATTTGAGACACGAAAATGAAACATAGTAAAAAATTAAATTAAATGTTGATGCTAAAGTGCGAAACCTCGTATTTCCGTCGCGATGTTTCAGATTTTCCGCTTCTATTTTATTTTTTCAAAGAGAAAGAAGCAAATTTCATAACCTGAGATTCGTAATCAATCAAATATCTAGAATATTCTGCTTAAGAAATTATGGGCATTAGAAATTACGTTGACCACTTTTTCATAGAATGAATAAAGTATAACAGGAAATCTGAAGCGTCGCAAACGGAGATTCGAGGTTTCGCACATCGGTCTTCAATGTACCTACTCAAGTTTTCGAAAAACTTACGGATTAATATAGTTGAGAAGAAGAGAGAGAAAATTTGAAGGGCAGAGATTTTCACCGAGGCATTGAAAGCTCTAGAAATTTTTCTTCCTCGCCTTAGCACGCGCGAACTTCTCTATTATGTCCTCGAAATCCAATTGCATGGTGATGTCGGATTCCATTGACATGATTGCGACATTTACGAGTCTCTCCTGCTGCTGAGATGTCCGTAGATAATTGTGGACTCGCCCCATAGCGGAGAAAGATCGTTCCGCCGAGCAATTAGTCACTGGTACAGTGAGGTATATATGTAATGCAATTGAAACATTTGGGTATACGTCCTGCAAATTTTTTTCGATCAAAAATTGATAAAGTTTTGACAAGGACAGGTCTGTAAGGCCGAGAGCTTCAGAATTTGAAGTAGTTGAGGCAGCTAACTGATTTAAGTAACTCTTCAAATGAAGGCACTCTTCGAAAAGAGAGCTTTCAAGGTCTTCTTTATAAGCCTGTATTAACTGGGCTGTTGCTTCTGAAATCTGTGCACTCTCAAGGGAAGGAAGTTCGGTGAGAAAACTAAATTTAAGAGCAAACTCCCTATAGGCTGCAGCCCTTTCCCTTACGTCATCAATCAAAGTCTGCAAAATGATATTGAAGCTCTGATTAGCTAGTTCTCCGTTGATTTCTTCGTCCGCCTGGACTTCCTGCTCTTCCTCATCTTCAGAGTCGTCAAAAAATCTCTTTCTTCTCCTGTGCCGTTTTGGCCGTTCATCGGCCTCCCCGCTTTCATCTCCGGTGTCATCATTTTTGAAAGAACGAAGCTCGCGGTGTTTTTCTTTGGCCGTTTCGAAATAAGTCGGAAATGATGTCTTTAATTCTTCCAAAAAACCGACTAGGGAGTCGTACAGAGAGAGAGCTCTTGATACATGCATCTGTTTACTTTGAATATCATGTAAAATTTTTCCAAATCGAAGGAAAATCGCCTTCCAAACGATGGACATAAAAATGATATCGAAACTTCTCAGCTGCCGCAAAAAAGCTCTTGCTTTGATGCGATCGACCTCTTTTAAAGATTCATCATCGGCCAAACATTGAAGAGTTTTGGCCAGAGATTTAGCACTCGAATTCAGAGCTTCACAAGCTTTTTCGCGAGCATTAAATCTTGTGCTGCTCAAAGTTTTCAGTGTGCGACTGTCTTTCTCCTCTTCGCAAAAAGATAAAAAAATAGCCCACCGGTGAGTGGAGCTAGAGATAAAATTGTATACACTTTGCAAAAAATCAAAATAAACTACCGTCATTTTACAACTTTCGGCTGCTGAAGAGCCGCTTAGATTCATAGAATGGAGAGCACACGGAACGTACGTTATTACAGAGTTGGCAGCTTTCAAGCGCGCTTGTAACCCTTTAAATTTCCCACTCATGTTAGCAGCGTTGTCGTAAGATTGACCCCGACAATCTTCAATCGATAAATCAACAAAAGCTAAGTATTTAAGCACACTCTCTGCCATTTCTTCTCCCGTGTGACCGCAATTTTCTATGAAAGTTAAAAATCGTTCTTCGGGTATGCCAGTAGTGTTAACGTAGCGAACAAGTAGGGTGAGCTGATCTTTTTTATTTAAATCACGAGTGGAGTCAACAATGACCGCGTAATATTTTGCAATTTTCACTAATTTAACCACGTGTTCTAGGACAGATTTTCCCATAAGTTCAATCAGTTCCTCGTAAATAGTCGAAGAGAGGTAAGAAACGTTGCCTCTACCGGTTGAACCGTGCCGAGCTATATGATCGGCTAGAAATGGATCATATTCACTGATCAGTTCTAAACACATCATGAAATTTCCATTTGATACCGAGCCGAATGTCTCATCAGTGCCGCGGAATGCAAGCCCTCGAGAGGCTAACTTTTTAATCACTGACACTACTCTTCTGAGAACATTTTTCCAATATTCTTGTTCTTTAGTAATTTGGACACGGAGCTCATGGTCTATGCGTCCAATTTCATTTTTGCAATCCCTGAATTTAATGAGGCAATCTCTGTGAGAAGAAGAATTTTCATGATCCGCGATTCTATCTCTAGCGTGAGCCCAATCACTAAACCCTGTTTCGGATGAAAATTTCGTTGCACCTCTATTGAAAAGCATACATGGAGCACAGTAAATGGATCCCTGGCTAGGCGAATACACAAGATTTGCACGGGAAATGGATATGCCGTTTTGTAACTTTCTCTTGAAAAATTCCAAATTACAATATCTTTTCCTGACCCGGTCACCGTCCGTGTAAGTACGTGCTGATTTTAAAAAATCTCCATCAATATTCTGATTAAAGTCATTTTTCAAAAAAAAATTCACAGTTTCTTCATTAACTTTCCAAAAAAAGGGGTCATCACTGGGCCTTTCGCACTGCGTAAATGAAGCAGAACTGCTGTCAGCAATTCTGTATGGAGCGGGAGCCGACATGACTGCAGCAACGTCGCCGCCCTCTGAAATCGATAAGCTTGGCACCACCTCTGGACACTGGGCCTCTTGGGGTCTATCAGCTGCTGAATCTGTGCAGACGAAGCTATCACCTATGCCATCATTGCCATCACCTATGCCATCATTGCCATCACCTATGCCACCACCACAACAACCACCACCACTACCATTATCATCAGCTTCATCATCACAGTCACCCGAAATGACATAATTTTCATTGTGACGGCTACTAATGGCTTCACTATCATCAGCTTTAGCACGCTTGTTGGAAGAAAAAAATAAGTCTAGCTTACGCGTTTTCTGGAGCACATCTTGTTCTCTTCGTTCCTTTTCAACCGCCTTTCTTTTACTTTCGGCTCCACTGGGTCTTTTTCTGAATCCACTAGCTTTACCAGTCATTTCAAAACAAAACTGATGACGTCGGAACAAACATCAATCACGACTTAAGATATTCTGATTGAGATATAATGTCAATGCCGAACACTCTCGCACACACAAAACGCCGAAAATTCAATTATTACGCCGAGGATCGAGGATGCAATAAGTAATTAACACCCGGTTGATCGCGCACGTGCCACGAACAGCATCAGACTACTGGACGAGGAGTAGAAGGATGGGGGGGGGGGGGAGGGAAGTTGAGCTGTCTGCCTGGGGACTGTCTGGTGCCGGCCGCTGGCGCCGCTGGCGGCGATCGCGATCTCCGATGAAGGCGCGATTCCGCTGGGCGTTCGCTAGCCGAATTTCGGCGTCGAATTGGACGCAACACCGCTCTCGGAGCAATGCTGCATCACGGAGTCATTTTTTCGATTTTCGTGAAGGAAAGTTTTCGCGGTGGCAAATTCGTACCACGAAAAAAAAAATAAAAGAAACGAAAGAAAAGATCGAGTCTTACGAGCACGAGGCAATAAAGTCGCTGCAAAAGGTGGCTCTCCCCTCATAGTTCATAGAGCATAAATACAAATAAAATTCTGTGTAATTTTGCAGAGAGAGTCAAAAAATGGTTTCTTACTTACTAGGCGGCAAAATTTCCGCCTTGAAGTGGCGCATGATTTTCAGAGTGAGTGGATTGAGATGACTATCACCCGAAGATGGAACCAATTCGAAATGGAAGTCCGTGCCCCACTGCCCCGCCGCTTCCCAGTAGTTTTTCCCTAATTTTTTTCTCTCTCCTTTCTTTTTCTATGAAAAAAAAAAAAAATCCGAAATTTGCCGCCCCCAAAAATTTGCCGCCCGGTGCCATGGCACCTTGGGCCCCCCCCCTTAATCCGGCCCTGCATGTTAGTGAAGAAAGCCTTTCCTCTCATTGATATCGCACCTTCTCCGACCGTATCTCTCACATCTTCGTTTCCCCTCATTGCAGCATGCATCAAATTGCGATTATCCGGAATATACGATCACGTGCCTTATCTGATCGAATCCGTCGCCCACTTTTACTGATACGGAAGACAAGACTTGTCTCACTGGGTCAACAGTCGGTTAGTTTAATTTCATTTCGAAGAGGACAGAAGACCCATTGCTCTAGGCGCCCTGGCCCTGCTGATATCTAGGCGCCAGTGTAAGGCGCCATGCAAGCAAGGGGGGGGGGGGGGGAGGACAGTCGTTTGTGGATGAAATATTTTGCTCTTAAAGAAGCTTTCGTGAATAGTACTAAATTATGCTAATGAAGATTTTTATTAAATTTAAAATAATCGTATTTACTGTCTCAAGCAATGAGTTTCTTCCAATAATGTGGCCAATTCAAAGAATAAATCAATCAGGAGAAAACTCCTAAAGAGGGATGTAAGTTTTGTATCTTTGAAATTAAAATAATTTATATCATCAGTAGAGGAGTAGAAATGAAACAGAATTTAGTAAAAAACCCATAAGTCAACAGAAATGTAAAAACAAAGTATAACAAAAATACATCAATATATATACCAACAAAATAAAAAAGTTGAATCCAAAAGCCTTTCGAAGATACAACCTAGCTCCATATGAGATTTCTATATTTCATTTGACCTAATTGTAGAAAAATTGAATAAAAATTAATAAAATCTTCTACGCTATATTTTACACGCCTGTCCTTGAAGATTTATTGAAGAAATCTAAATCCTCAATATTAGTTAAATTTGGTCGAAAGTATCTCGCCCATTGTTAGGAACCAGGAGGAAATAATGAGAAAAATAGAAAAAATTATTTTTTTCAGGGTGGACGGTGGGCCAAACGTTATTCATAGCATATCTCGGGCAAACTTAACGTTAATTTATTTCGAAATTCAAAAGAAAGAGACATCTAAAGTGTAAACGCGATACAACTATTCTCGCAAGATGGATTGCATATGAAAAATGTGAGACGCGATGGCGTGAGTCGTGAACTCGCAATGCCCCGCTCTAGTTTAAAGCAACATTACGAATAAGACAAACGGAAACAAACTTAACATGGAAATAGAGGGAGGGAAAGGATTCGCGTTAACGACGGCGGAGAGATACAACTATTCGTACTTGATGGACGTCCGTGCTGCATCTGAAAAATTGAAGGCGCGATGACGCGAAGCGTGAGTTCTCAATGCTCTGCTATATGCTGTCAATGAGGTGTCGCTCAGATTCGGGAGAAAAGTTAAAAAAGAGGCCCGAATACGTATTTCCTGTTTTCGGCTGTGTTGATACTCGTTCTTTCTTCTTTTTTTCAGCTTCTTGCCTGATTCTTTTTCAGGATGGATTTTTAGACCCACGTCTTAAGCTCGTGTAAACCGCAGCACTGACGCGGTTCTCATGGAAATAATGGTGCTTGGATATGTCTAGTGGCTTTAATTTTTTATGTTTTCTTAAATTTTAGAAGTCTGTCGGTCACTTCAATACTTTCAATTTTACAATTTTTACTCAGTACGATTAATAAACTTTGAACCTGAAAATAGCGTAAACTTGTGCTGCTTTGCCAAAATTTTCTGAACCCCTCTCCACGGAGGGGATGCCCCATCAGAAAATATCACATTACGCCCCTTTAACCAGCCAAGGGCCTACGCCCTCAGATGCGAGCCAGTCCGACCCTGCACGATTGTGAATTGAAGTTGAGCATTGGGAGCTCTTCTCGCAGCAAATCGGTGGCTTCTTTTGCTGGTAACGAGGAGTTCTTTTCCGTAAGGGTGGTCTCCTTAAGCAAAACTTAGTCTGTAATTTTAATGCATCTCTTTCGTAGGAAACTCAAATCGTGATAATTGTTAACAAGTTTTGTCAGTCAAGCAGGAGTGAATTTCAGGCTTTGGCAGTAAGCCCAGTGTTAGTTTTGATCAAAATATGTAACGAATCCATGTAGTAGAAGACCCCAGCCAAATTTTTCAGGTTTTTTCAATAAAAGTTCAGCATAGAATACTAGGGTATGAAGTTAGTCATATTGAAATTATGAGCATAAAGGCATGGGCTATTATTATTTCTACTTAGGAGGTCTAATTTCACCATTCCAATTTTTCTCTAAAGTTTTCGGTAATTTAAGAAGAATAATACAATTTCTCTTTCTTTGCTTGTTTTCAGAAATACTCATCAAAAAACACTTAAATGATAATGATCTGCTTGAGAATTTCACCAAAAGTTTGAATAGAAAAGGAAACCACAGTATTATCCAGAATAAATTTTGGTGGCCTTCTCTTGCCCCAAGGGTGCCTTCTGGATGATGCAAAGCAGGGACAATAGTTAACATTATCATTGTTAATAGTCCCTATTTATCGATTTAAATTAAGCTAGAGTTTAACAACTCGCCCATTCAAATTTTTAGTTGTGTAAATAGTTAATATAAAAAACACATATTAATTTGTAGTTATGTTCATCATACAAAGTTAAAAAAAGTACTTTAGGGTGATCTGGTCAAGAAAAGGTATCGCTGGTGATACTACGGAATCATATACCTCAGATTGCTTTGTTGGAAATTTTCAGGAACATGTCTTTTAATTTTTTCAAGGATGACTGAATATCGGTATTCCACGTAAGGATTAATCATTAATGGAGATGTTGCATGTGTAAGAAATTTGCGATTTGACTATTGATTCTTACGTAAAAGTTTGCGAAAAACACGATAGTGCCACAGCTTTCCCTGAAATCAACTCTAAAGCTCAAAAAAAGTTCTCAAAGTTGAGGGCGTAATGAAGGGGATATCCCACGCCATCCTGAGAGTCCACCTCTACGTAAAGACAAACTCTCCATGCAAAGATAGAGAGCAAATACATTGACAGGGTTGTCACTTTACTTAGGGACTCTAAAACTGTAAGCACGACAACCCTGAGGGTTGCCGTGCTTTCAGTTACCCTGCTAATGTATTTGCTCCCTATCTTTGCATGGAGAGTTTGTCTTTACGTAGACGTGGACTCTCAGGATCATTACAGCCTCAACTTTGAGAGCGTTTTTGGAGCTTGGAAGTTGATTTCAGAGAAAATCAGTGGGACTATCGTGTTTCTCGCGAACTTTTACATAGGAATCAATAGTCAAATCGCAAATTCCTCACACATGCAACATCTCCATTAATCCATCTCCATGTTAGGCGTTAACATTTAGCGTCAAATCTTTGTCACTAACTAAACCATCAAAAAAAGACGGTCAAAATGCCAAAAATGGTCTCCAAAAATAAAAAAAAAATCTGAACACGGCGGACTTTATGGTACTAGACTAGATAGTTGACTAGCTTCTATGTAATTTGTATTGCTGAGTTCAAAATTGACCTTGGTTTTTTTGCGATGACCCATTATCTTCCCACAAAATTAGGTTTCTCAAAAAAAAAGTGGAATTTTTCGTGGGGATATTCAATTTTGATTCAATTTTTTTGGGAAAACGGTGCATAATATTTCTGCCGCCAACCCTTTACGGGACGTCCCCGTCGCCTCTTCCCAGGTGGTATCCAATCCAAAACTTGTTTGGGCAACCTCTCCTCCGACATTCTTTGCACATGTCCATACCAGCATAACTGCCTGGACACGAAATATTTATTTAAAAAATAAAATAATAGCGAAAATTTTGAGTTACAGCTAAAAAAAAATCTAGTTATATGCTATTAATATTTGATAGCTTGCCCTTGGCTGTAGATGACCTACTGCAGGCGCTTAAGCATGAACCTAACTTTTATTTTCAAGATCCATTTCTCATTCAATCTGTCCACGTTGTGGCTCACACCTCTCAACACTATTACGGTCAGTGGCGTGGCATGCTTTGTGATATATCGATTGATCTCCCATATAAACCTATGGAAAAGGATCGATAGACAGGGTATTTACACCTTAATAATCGATTCTTTACCATGGCTTCAAATGGAGAAATATCGATAATCGATTAATCACGCCTCGCCACCGATTGCGGTGTGGTGAAGAATTGGAAACAGATATGGAACCGGAGGGAAGCCTCAAAGACAGCTATCACCGACTGGCCCGACCGAGGAGACAACGATGAAAGTAGGGGAAAGAGGAAAAAAGCAAGAAAATAAACGTGGGATTCCCAATCGCTGATAACTGATAAGTCGTGAATGTAGAGTCGCTACGAGAGATATTATTCTGTGGCCACTATAGCGGTGCACTAAAGTGTATGGCGGGTTACGGAAAACTATTTTTCGCAGGAATAACGATCCCGCTTGTACAAGTGGTGGGTTCTACGACCGCTTCTGGTCCCGCAACCACCCCCGAATTGCTGACACACCAGCGCATTAACCTGTACGAAGAGGACAGTTTTTTTTTTTTCAATACACCTCTCGATTGTTATTTCTGACGCGTCTTCTCTTCCGTTTAATTCCTATTCCTTCCGTAATTTTCAACTTAATTTGGAACTGAAGGAAGCACGTTGTGTGGTATCAGTTTTTTTTTTTTTTTTTTTTTTTTTTTTTTTTTTTTTTTTTTTTTTTTTTTTTTTTTATTAATTGCAACAAATTTTTCGATTTACTTCCATTTGATCCATGGAGGGCTAAGGTCTCATCTATGACTTCATGAGCGAATCTTGTCACCCAGGAATAATGGTTCGATGGTCTCTGCACACTAATACTCAGTGGTAAGCTGATTCATGTTTCACTCAGACACACCTCTTATGACTTTTATGATGATCTATGTACAAGCGGGATCGTTATTCCTGCGAAAAATAGTTTTCCGTAACCCGCCATACACTTTAGTGCACCGCTATAGTGGCCACAGAATAATATCTCTCGTAGCGACTCTACATTCACGACTTATCAGTTATCAGCGATTGGGAATCCCACGTTTATTTTCTTGCTTTTTTCCTCTTTCCCCTACTTTCATCGTTGTCTCCTCGGTCGGGCCAGTCGGTGATAGCTGTCTTTGAGGCTTCCCTCCGGTTCCATATCTGTTTCCAATTCTTCACCACACCGCAATCGGTGGCGAGGCGTGATTAATCGATTATCGATATTTCTCCATTTGAAGCCATGGTAAAGAATCGATTATTAAGGTGTAAATACCCTGTCTATCGATCCTTTTCCATAGGTTTATATGGGAGATCAATCGATATATCACAAAGCATGCCACGCCACTGACCGTAATAGTGTTGAGAGGTGTGAGCCACAACGTGGACAGATTGAATGAGAAATGGATCTTGAAAATAAAAGTTAGGTTCATGCTTAAGCGCCTGCAGTAGGTCATCTACAGCCAAGGGCAAGCTATCAAATATTAATAGCATATAACTAGATTTTTTTTTTAGCTGTAACTCAAAATTTTCGCTATTATTTTATTTTTTAAATAAATATTTCGTGTCCAGGCAGTTATGCTGGTATGGACATGTGCAAAGAATGTCGGAGGAGAGGTTGCCCAAACAAGTTTTGGATTGGATACCACCTGGGAAGAGGCGACGGGGACGTCCCGTAAAGGGTTGGCGGCAGAAATATTATGCACCGTTTTCCCAAAAAAATTGAATCAAAATTGAATATCCCCACGAAAAATTCCACTTTTTTTTTGAGAAACCTAATTTTGTGGGAAGATAATGGGTCATCGCAAAAAAACCAAGGTCAATTTTGAACTCAGCAATACAAATTACATAGAAGCTAGTCAACTATCTAGTCTATCCATAAAGTCCGCCGTGTTCAGATTTTTTTTTTATTTTTGGAGACCATTTTTGGCATTTTGACCGTCTTTTTTTGATGGTTTAGTTAGTGACAAAGATTTGACGCTAAATGTTAACGCCTAACATGGAGATGGATTAATGGAGATGTTGCATGTGTGAGGAATTTGCGATTTGACTATTGATTCCTATGTAAAAGTTCGCGAGAAACACGATAGTCCCACTGATTTTCTCTGAAATCAACTTCCAAGCTCCAAAAACGCTCTCAAAGTTGAGGCTGTAATGATCCTGAGAGTCCACGTCTACGTAAAGACAAACTCTCCATGCAAAGATAGGGAGCAAATACATTAGCAGGGTAACTGAAAGCACGGCAACCCTCAGGGTTGTCGTGCTTACAGTTTTAGAGTCCCTAAGTAAAGTGACAACCCTGTCAATGTATTTGCTCTCTATCTTTGCATGGAGAGTTTGTCTTTACGTAGAGGTGGACTCTCAGGATGGCGTGGGATATCCCCTTCATTACGCCCTCAACTTTGAGAACTTTTTTTGAGCTTTAGAGTTGATTTCAGGGAAAGCTGTGGCACTATCGTGTTTTTCGCAAACTTTTACGTAAGAATCAATAGTCAAATCGCAAATTTCTTACACATGCAACATCTCCATTAATGATTAATCCTTACGTGGAATACCGATATTCAGTCATCCTTGAAAAAATTAAAGACATGTTCCTGAAAATTTCCAACAAAGCAATCTGAGGTATATGATTCCGTAGTATCACCAGCGATACCTTTTCTTGACCAGATCACCCTAAAGTACTTTTTTTAACTTTGTATGATGAACATAACTACAAATTAATATGTGTTTTTATATTAACTATTTACACAACTAAAAATTTGAATGGGCGAGTTGTTAAACTCTAGCTTAATTTAAATCGATAAATAGGGACTATTAACAATGATAATGTTAACTATTGTCCCTGCTTTGCATCATCCAGAAGGCACCCTTGGGGCAAGAGAAGGCCACCAAAATTTATTCTGGATAATACTGTGGTTTCCTTTTCTATTCAAACTTTTGGTGAAATTCTCAAGCAGATCATTATCATTTAAGTGTTTTTTGATGAGTATTTCTGAAAACAAGCAAAGAAAGAGAAATTGTATTATTCTTCTTAAATTACCGAAAACTTTAGAGAAAAATTGGAATGGTGAAATTAGACCTCTAAGTAGAAATAATAATAGCCCATGCCTTTATGCTCATAATTTCAATATGACTAACTTCATACCCTAGTATTCTATGCTGAACTTTTATTGAAAAAACCTGAAAAATTTGGCTGGGGTCTTCTACTACATGAATTCGTTACATATTTTGATCAAAACTAACACTGGGCTTACTGCCAAAGCCTGAAATTCACTCCTGCTTGACTGACAAAACTTGTTAACAATTATCACGATTTGAGTTTCCTACGAAAGAGATGCATTAAAATTACAGACTAAGTTTTGCTTAAGGAGACCACCCTTACGGAAAAGAACTCCTCGTTACCAGCAAAAGAAGCCACCGATTTGCTGCGAGAAGAGCTCCCAATGCTCAACTTCAATTCACAATCGTGCAGGGTCGGACTGGCTCGCATCTGAGGGCGTAGGCCCTTGGCTGGTTAAAGGGGCGTAATTGTGATATTTTCTGATGGGGCATCCCCTCCGTGGAGAGGGGTTCAGAAAATTTTGGCAAAGCAGCACAAGTTTACGCTATTTTCAGGTTCAAAGTTTATTAATCGTACTGAGTAAAAATTGTAAAATTGAAAGTATTGAAGTGACCGACAGACTTCTAAAATTTAAGAAAACATAAAAAATTAAAGCCACTAGACATATCCAAGCACCATTATTTCCATGAGAACCGCGTCAGTGCTGCGGTTTACACGAGCTTAAGACGTGGGTTCTAAAAATCCATCCTGAAAAAGAATCAGGCAAGAAGCTGAAAAAAAGAAGAAAGAACGAGTATCAACACAGCCGAAAACAGGAAATACGTATTCGGGCCTCTTTTTTAACTTTTCTCCCGAATCTGAGCGACACCTCATTGACAGCAATATAGCCGAGCATTGAGAACTCACGCTTCGCGTCATCGCGCCTTCAATTTTTCAGATGCAGCACGGACGTCCATCAAGTACGAATAGTTGTATCTCTCCGCCGTCGTTAACGCGAATCCTTTCCCTCCCTCTATTTCCATGTTAAGTTTGTTTCCGTTGTCTTATTCGTAATGTTGCTTTAAACTAGAGCGGGCATTGCGAGTTCACGACCTCACGCCATCGCGTCTCACATTTTTCATATGCAATCCATCTTGCGAGAATAGTTGTATCGCGTTTACACTTTAGATGTCTCTTTCTATTTGAATTTCGAAATAAATTAACGTAATTTGCCCGAGATATGCTATGAATAACGTTTGGCCCACCGTCCACCCTGAAAAAAATAAATTTTTCTATTTTTCTCATTATTTCCTCCTGGTTCCTAACAATGGCGAGATACTTTCGACCAAATTTAACTAATATTGAGGATTTAGATTGCTTCAATACAGCTTCAAGGACAGGCGTGTTTAAGGGCGTGATTAGCGTAGAAGATTTCTTTTAATTTTTATTCAATTTTTCTACAATTTAGGTCAAATGAAATATAGCGAAATCTCATATGGAGCTAGGTTGTATCTTCGAAAGCTTTTGGATTCAACTTTTTTATTTTTGTCGGTATATATATTGAATGTATTATTTTTGTTATACTTTGTTTTTACAATTTCTGTTGACTTATGGGTTTTTTACTAAAAAACTAGGGGCTTATGGGGCTGCTTCGCAGCCCCTTATTTTTCCTGTACACTTTTCACTTTCACATTTTTTTTTTTATTATTTATTTATTTTCATTTAATGTTATGTTTTGTCTTTGAATCGGGTCTAATTATTTCTTTGAGAGAATAAATATAACAAATGTTTTCAAAATTTGTAATTTTATTTAGTAAATTTTAAACTAAAATTTTGTTTTAATCTTCATACAAAATTATTTTTTAGGTTTTACATTTGTTTTCAAACTAATTTTAAAGAAGATCTTTTTTTATTTTTTAAATACTTTGCTTTTTTTCGATTAAATTGTTGATTCTTCTTTTGCCATTTCTGTCCTGCTTTTCTTCCTATATTTCCTACAACTTTGCTCTTCTTCTTTCCTCCTTTTGTCTTTTCTTTTTTTGCTTCTTCTTTTTCTTCTTCAGTAGCTGTTCCTTCTGGTTCTTCTTCTTTTTCTGCTGGTGTTTTAACTTCATCTAATTTTTCCGCTTTTTCTTCTTCGTTTTTTCCATGTTCAATCTGCTTTCTGGTTTCCGTATTTGCTGGTATGTTATCTTTTTCTTGTTTCGTTATCTTACTATTCCACATATAAGTCAGTTGTTTATTACCCATGTATGTTCCTAGCTTAACTTGTTTGATAAAAATGGTTTTTCCCAAGTCTTAATGTTCAATTTCATTGGTAGCTTCGTTCCACAGGATTATGTCAATCTGGAAAATGTTAAAATATGATTTAATAATGTTTTTTTTTTTGTCATGTAACATTTTTATCAGTATTCCAAGCTTTCATATCCAATCGTTTAAACTTATTTAGTTTCATTTAATTTTTTCTTTTAATAGAAAATCCTCTCTCTGCTGCTTTTGAAATGTAATTTTCCGGAATGCAGCTGCATTCCGGATGCGTTAAGGGGTGGGAAGGAGGGAGGGACGGACTGAGAAACTGAAAAAAGTACGTTACGTAACGGTAAATATTAAATAAACTTACCTATATATGGATCCTTGAACTTTAAAGCAATAAGGTCCATCACCCGGAATATCAATTCGATTTGCAGAGAAAGAGGCAAAAGCAACAGCACTATTATAATTTCTGATATGCTTTATGAAATTTGGAGAATATAAAAATAATGATTTCAAATCGGTATTTGTCCGAATACTCGGTAAAGAAATTAAGCCATTTTGGCAGCAGTTATTAAAATGACCATTGGACATTTCACCCTGAAAATGGCGAGCATCACAATGATGACAAATTATATTCATTGAACCGACTGAAAATTTGGTAACAAAATTTTCATCATAGTTCTGATCATCAATTTTATACTTCCGAAATGAAGAAATGAAACTTTGATTTTCTATACTAATAACAGAGTTAAGTTCTTGCTTCACTAAACGAACATGCGAAGAATTCAGGAAAACGCGACCACGTTTTGGAGGACGACCGCCTCGGTCATTGAAAATTTCACTCATAACAACTGTTAAATTTAAAATTAAAATTAGTAAAAATTATTATTATTTTAACAAAATCATAACTGAAAAGTTCAATTTTTAAATTAAAAAAAATAAATCAGAAGAAAAAGGATGAAATGAAAATGGAAATTAATAATAAACATATTTATACACATTGAAAAGAAACAGCGTGAAAAGTTCTGATCGGAAATGAGAAAAAAAACTTGGAGGTTATTGACTTAATGAGGAAAAATTGGCAATAGGAAAAAGATGGAACCAATCATGAAAAACCGTAAAAAAAAAAAAAACGCGGGAAAAGAAAAATGTAAGTTGATGGCAGTTGAGTGTTGGAAGTAACCTCACTTAATGATGATTGTTGAATGAAAACAGCTGATAAAAAGACAGCAAACAGTAAAGTAAGATGCGTAGCAACAAAACTTTTCCGAAAAACAAAAAACAAAAAACCCCCACTTCCCCTCATCCAATTTATGAGTTTTTAGGGATTTAAAAATCGGGGACGAACCCCAGAAAATAATTTATAGTTTTCCCGAAGCATTGAGAACTACACCTTTTCAAATGAAACCAACGCCCCTCGCAATTAGTTACAGTGGGTTGGATTCACTATTTCCATTCTATTTTTCAAAATTAAATATTAAGATTCTGTTTCATTTTCTAACTCCCTCTACTGATGATTATATATTAGTTTAATTTCATATGGAGGGTGACAAAACTTATCATATCCCTCTTTAGGGAGTTTTCTCCTGATCTGATTTATTCTTTGAATTGGCCACATTATTGGAAGAAACTCATTGCTTGAGACAGTAAATACGATTATTTTAAATTTAATAAAAATCTTCATTAGCATAATTTAGTACTATTCACGAAAGCTTCTTTAAGAGCAAAATATTTCATCCACAAACGACTGTCCTCCCCCCCCCCCCCTTGCTTGCATGGCGCCTTACACTGGCGCCTAGATATCAGCAGGGCCAGGCGCCTAGAGCAATGGGTCTTCTGTCCTCTTCGAAATGAAATTAAACTAACCGACTGTTGACCCAGTGAGAACAAGTCTTGTCTTCCGTATCAGTAAAAGTGGGCGACGGATTCGATCAGATAAGGCACGTGATCGTATATTCCGGATAATCGCAATTTGATGCATGCTGCAATGAGGGGAAACGAAGATGTGAGAGATACGGTCGGAGAAAGGTGCGATATCAATGAGAGGAAAGGCTTTCTTCACTAACATGACTTCGGGCCCGGGTAATCTCCTGTGGTCAACTGAGTCGTTACGGCGGGGTTACGGAAAACTAATTTTCGCAGGAATAACGATCCCGCTTGTACCTATCACTTGTTCAGGTAACGGGGGAAACTGTGGATACAGGTGGGACTTCGTCACAGTCTCAATATTACCGAGGAGAACGGCAGTGCAGGAACAATGGTTCTGGTAGGTTAAAACTAACGAACTGGCACTGTCTGGATTAAGGTCATGCTCAGCGGGCGTTATTTGTTGACCATTCTTGAGCTTTAGGTGTATTACTCGTAACCATAGCATGCTCGTAGAATAATAATCATAGTACTCGGGTAAGAGCACCTTTCCAAGTTGTGCATTATCTGTCAAGATTTCTGCATACGAGTCGCGGGCTATTTCAATGGCCGGGGCTAAAGAAGGTGTGAAAGTCGTGTGACTTGAGACTTCCCTGACGGATAGGCCGTTGTTGAATAGAGTCTCATCGGCAGGATTCGACGTCTTCATCGGTGATGGCTTTTCTGATAAAGCAGATGGTCCGGGTAGTGTCTTAGGCAAGTCTGGCTTTGGTTTGGGTGCCTTCTTATTCTTTGCGGGGGGTTGTACCGCTATTGCCTTTGGGTCTTTCTGATTGGAGGGTTTGCCGTAGTAAGGCTTTTTGTTCTGTACTACTGGGTTGGCTTCCATTTCTAAAAGACGGTGTGTGTTATTGAATAGATATTCAATGATGTTTGGGATCAAAACACTTTAGACGGATTTCTCCGGGGGTTTCTAATATGTGTTTTCAAAATTGTTGGTGGCGAGAACCTCTCTCCAGCAATTAAAAATTGGGAAAAAAGATAAAAGATCTGAACAAAATAATTTTCAGTACGGTAAAAGGACTTTCCTTAGCGAGTCTCCATCAGCATTTGATGTTGATTGCGGGTTGATAGCAGCATCCCCAACAGTGAGCGGCCTTGTAGGTCCTGACGTGGAGGGCTTGTGCAGGCGAAAAACACAATCAAATTATGATATGTTGGCGGGCTCTCGCGGTTCGGCGCGGTACCGATTTCGATGTGAAACCGACTTTGCGCCCAGGGCGGAAACAAGCTAGGTTGCCAGCGCATATCCTCGTCAGTGGTAATGTACAAATAATTGGCTGGAAACGCCGCACTGAATGAATGTGCCAAATCTCCATAGCCAAAGGCAATATCGTGATAAAACACAACAACTAAGGGTGCCAAGTCCAAGGCTATAATGCATTGCTGGCCGAAAAATCCGCGGACAACTCGCGATATTCTGTCTAACATAGCCGTCGACAGGGTGAGAATCAGTTGAGTTACGTTTAATTTAATTAGGACCCACACGATGATAAATGTTGTAGTACAACCGTGGTTACGAACTCGTGGAAGGGGGACACAATGGAACACAACAATGAAAAACTTAATCCTCGAGGTTTTGATACCTAATTCATGCACCCGCTGATAGCAAAGGCTTTCGAGGGAAGGCTCCCTCGAAAAGGAGTCGCACCGGATCCGAAAGCAGAGCTGATACGTCCGAATCGGTCAGTTTGTATCGGGAAGGGATGAGTAAGTCCCACAGTTCTCCGTCCCAGCACATCAGTGTGAACACTAGTTTTGGCCCGAACCGGTTGGTGGTGATGTTTTTTATGTCCACGACTGGTGACCACCTCTTCAGTGACTTTCACACACGTGGGGTGTCCGGTCAGGAGGGACGAAATATTAAGGAAAATAACAATAAAATCTTACCTTCTCGCATTCTCTTCTCTGCCAACTTGGGAGTTCTACTTTCAGTTGAATCACGTTTAATTTGATGAGGACCCACACAATGAAAAATGTTAAAGCACAACCGTGGTTACAACTCGTGGAAGGGGCGACCGGCAAAATAAGCGGAAAAATGGCGGAATATCAATCCAGCAAACTCGGCACCAGGCCTCAGAAGCCAGAAAGCTCGCTGAGCTGTTCAGCAGTTTGCTGAGCGGCCATCTTGGAAAACGGGTAATTCCACCAGAATTTTCCAACGCTTTCGTTGAGCTCATAGCTCAGCGGGTATTTTTCGTTGGGCAGTTGTTGGCTTTAATACGCAGGTACAACGCTTTCTTTCGACGGTATTGTTCATGATTGAAGCTTGCTTTTAGATTTTTGGTGTAAATGCAGATTGTGAGGTTGGCTTCACGTGAGAAAATGAAAGTGCAGGGGCCAATCAAAGTGAAATCTAGAAGTGGGACAAAGTTATACCCATTGGTACTTTAGCTGATTTGACAGTATTTGCATCTGGTTAGAGATTGTACATTCCACCAGATCTGGAAGTTGTAATCATTTCGAACTTCAGAACGATCATTTACCTACACGTCAGCAAATAGTTTGTCGAGTATACTTCACTAGCCACCTAAAATAAATTTAGTAATCCTGTCCTTGTTTTCCATGTGAGCCATATTTGATCCATCCATGTATTGAACTTGCCTGAGTACCACCCGACTTTTTTTCTTCTTTTTTTCTTCTTCTTTTAAAATGAAAAATCAAGTGTAGCCCCAAACCATGTGATCCCAAATTGTGATATTTAGTTATTAAGCAGATTCCAAGATATAAAATACGATCAGTTGTGTACGTGTCATAGCCAGCCTTGATGGTGTAGTGCTCAAGGCAATTCGCTGCCAAACACTGAGGTCTTGGGTTCAATCACCGGTGGTAACGAACTTTTAAGGACTTAAGGACTTTCAAGGATTCTTAAAAATCAGCCATCGAGGCTGCTTGTTGCTTCTCTGTGGAAGGAAAATAATGCTTAAAGAGTCACTGCATTTTTTCAAGTAAAATATGTTTTTAAAATTTATCTGTTACAATGATGTGTGTAGTATTGCAGAAAATGACTTTGTTAAGAAGAGGCATCTTTTCAGTCTTAAGGTACGAAGGATCTTTTCTTGAACCCCCTCCCTACACGAAGTTTACTATTGCTAAGAACTGAAATGTTCTAAATTGTCATATAGGCATTTATTGCAAAAATGTATTTATTTGTCTTCTTACCCAAATCCTTTATGCCGAGTTTCTTATCTCTTTCCTTACAAAACTAATGGTCTCAATTATTTTCGTTTGGAATTCAACTGAAGGATGTAGAACTATTTTTTTTTTTTTTTTCATACCAAGCTGTAAAAGCATTTCGTTTCCTCTCTCTCATGTATCAATCACTTAAAAAAATGCATCTCTTAAAGTCTCCTGAATTATGTCTGCATGCTATTTTAATTTTATTCGATTGGACTACATTTTGCAATTTGGAACTATAAATTCCGGCCCAGTTCATAAACAACGTATGTGCCATTAGTTTCCCTATATGCACATAAGTGTTTTTTCAGATGAGCCAGAATTTATAGGTCCAAATTGCAAAAATGCAGTCTGTTTAAAAGACCCTTGGTTTTTTATTTTTTAATTTGTTTTCTTTGAAAACTTGAAGCTGTATCTTTTCCACCCATATCTTGAATGTGTATGAAATGTTAGGGAAGATTACCAAAGAGCAATGCCCTCGCATACATTTTTTGATCTGTAAATCAAGTGTATTCATTTTTAATCTGTTGTCTTTAAGAACCTGAAGCTGTATTTTTTCCACCTATATATTGAATTTGTATGAAATGTTAGGTAAGATTACCAAAGAGCAACGCCTTTGTATAAATTTTTTGATCTGTACATCAAGTGTATTCCACATTCTTGTATGAAACAATTCATTATTCAATTAGTATGTATTACCTGCCATTGTTAGGAAATAAATAAACTGTTATATTTTTATATTACCAAAAACCAATTTATTCTTATTGAACAAACCTCTAGAAATGGGTTCCTTAATCTCTGAAAGTATGAGCCGAATATAATTTTAGTTTCCACTGAAAGGTAATTTTCACGTAAAGCAATGTTTTAAACATAACGGTTAGAAAAAAAATTGTCGTCAAGAAAACGCTGGAATGCAAAATTGCAAGGCAAAACAGGACAGTCAAGAAGAGGATTTTCAGTCAATTTCAAAGTTTCATTTTATACTTTTTTAAAGTCCTAAACATCATTTTTGCACAAATTTACAAGAGAGAGGTCAACTCATCTGGTCGTTTCTTTTATGTGCTGGGGATTCTCATTGAAGCAGAGCAACATTCTCTCACCCCTCTGATACTAATCGATCCATTTATTGCCTTTTCATCCTCTCATTCAATAACATAAATAGATAACATAACATAGATACTGAAGAAAATGACATTGAATAGCTTAATGCATTTTCAGCGCAGAGTAGCTCATGACATTTAAGCAAATTAATGAGTAACCTAAGAACACATGAATTGAGTCTAGCAGAAACGCACCAAGTTTAAACTGAGAATAAAAGGTTTGAAGTTTTATCCCTTCATAAAACTCGATGTTAAGGACAGAATGTAGTGCCTATTTTCATGTTCAAAATAGTTTTTTTTTCCTTCAATTTTTGACAGGGAAAAATTAGCGACTTAGTGAATTCAAAACTAATCCCAATTCCTCCTCTCTGAAATCCGACTTGCATGTTGCGTTACCGTTCAAATTGTCAACATGTATGTGCGTTTACAAGATTACAATGCATTAAAGTGTTAATATGTATAAGGTCACACTGTTCAGCTCTTTGGGTTCAATTTTTATTTTTATCTATCGACCTTGAAAATCTATGCTTGGGACAAAATTTTGATAAAAAGTCAATAAATTCTTATACCAACATCCAAATGGCAGGTAGAAAAAATAAAACAAACCATTAAAAAAGAACAATTTTTTATTTACAAAACTAGACAGGATTTTTACAATATGAGACAATAAAATTTTAAAAATTAAAGAGAACAAATTTACGTCATTAGTATTTACAAAAACATAAACATGAAAGTGATCACAGAAAACAAGAGAGAAATCGCTGAGACAAAAATGAAAAACGTTATTTTAGCTGTTTGCAAGATGACTCATTTTTCTTCGAGCAAATTAGCAGAAGCAGTGCGCTTTAACTGAAAAAGACAAGAAAGAAAAAAAACATAAGACGTTCACCTCTTTCACTTCTAAATCTGGTAGGTATATATTTAGGTTGAAAAAGGCATAATTTCTTCCAATGGGTAAAAATCCAAGGTTTGGAGAAAAATTAAGTATTAGATTTGACTTCACATTTAGTTTTCCAGACAGTAATGAGGATATGCATTTTGAAAATAAAAAAGAAGAAAAATGGTGGATGGCATAATCCAAGACTTGCAAGTTCTATGGTTCCTTCCACTTAGGTCTCAGCAATGGTACAATTTAGCAAGGAGTCAAAATTTTATTCACCATTGATTGGCGGCAGCAAAGTGACTAAGACTAAAGTAGGCATTGCGGAGATTGGTTCACAAAGGCTTTGAAGGAAAATAAGTTTTTTCAGTAAAAACACCATCCTGATTGTTAAAATTATTTGTTTGTGGACTGGACAAGACAAGACTATAAAGAGGAATGGAGTTTGTGATTGGTCGCCTTCATCAATCATCCTCTGTGTCCTGCTCATGTCCGGTATGATCTTCGAGAAACTAAAATTATCTCCAAGTTGCCTTTACTTAGCTGTTAAATACACCCAACAAACGAACGAAGGAACGACGAAGTGTCTGACAAAACTGATCAGTCACATAACTCCATTCTTCTTTAGTCTTGTTTTATTCGGTCACAAAACACAAGATTTCTGTTATTAAACTGCTGTTGTGAAAAGTTAGTATTCGTTTTAATCTTGATACTTATTGCTCATCTTCTGAACCTCTTCATACTGTCAGTGAATCCCAGTTTGTAAAGAATTCAACTCATAAAATTTTAAGTAGAGTTGTTTTGTTTTCTATTTAAAACGTAAAACAGTAGAAAAAAGTACGCAACATTTGATGTGGTTACACTAATTCTGTTTAGACCGTCCATTTTATACATCATTGCCTTTTTAGGGAACATTTAGAGTCAAGAGAAACTTACCACTCAGTGAGGTAGAAAACGCCTGTAATAAAATATGATTCCTAACAGTCCTATTAAAAATGTGCCAACGTAGAGATCCCAATATGGTCCTAGAATATGATGTAAGTCAAAGAAAAACAGCCAATTGAACCATTTGACCTGCAATCAGAAGGATAATAAGGAAGTTTCAGAACAAATTTTGAAAGAGAGGAGGAATCTGGAATCTGGCCCATAAAAAAAGCCACATTCTTTGACAGCCTACATACGGTTGTGTAGTTCACAAAATGATCCAGCTGGAGATGGTTCAAAAGGGTTTCAATGTCAGCTATATTTGAGGTCCTGGCCCGAGATGAAAGAAGAAAAACACTCTAGAAACAAGTTT
Source organism: Bemisia tabaci (assembly GCF_918797505.1). Taxonomy (NCBI): domain Eukaryota; kingdom Metazoa; phylum Arthropoda; class Insecta; order Hemiptera; family Aleyrodidae; genus Bemisia; species Bemisia tabaci. Next base: position 29,838,931 of record NC_092800.1, read on the forward strand.
TTTCTGTATTGATGGTTGTTGCATTAATTCAGGGGGTTAAGGAGAGATTAATTTTGTGATCAGCAGTGCTGAATGGCAAGTAGTGACATCTATATTACTGTACTTCGAAATCTCACCTTGGACTTTTATTTATACAAGGTAACCAATCAACATCCCTTCTTGCAAATTGATGGAATTTATCTTGTCTGCCTGAGGGTTATTTCCACAAAACGAGCGAACGTGTTGGTTAGTTTCCTTTAAATAAATTAAAATAGCTCAATTTTTCCAAAAAAATTTCAATAGGTATTCTTTAAACATATAAATTTTTTGAGCTCAAAAGATTGACAGCAGGCCAAATTCAAAAGTTCTTCTGAAAAGTATCTAGCGCTTGGGCTCTCATGAAAAATATCATGTGAATTTCAAAACTGCACATTACAAGTGAAGTGAAATAGTAAAGAGCCGAAGACAGTGAATTTCAAGTGAGACAAGTCAACAACGAAACCCAAGTGGACGATTGAAATATGGACAAAATTTTAATCGGAGGGCATGTTGCTCTTATGGAAGTCACTCAGATGAACAATAAATGGACAAATTTAACAAAAATCAGCTCGACTGTATTTCATGTATTCTTTTCATAATTTCATTTTTTAATGAATAACTAAATGAAGTCACAATTGAGGCACTGGATGCGAAAAGGGCACTTCTCGGTTGCAGTGTTTCAGTCTCCTCTAATATTTAATTCATTGTAAGGAAAGCGAATGAATCCATTTTACTAAAAATTTTACTGAATATTCCTTCCGATTCTACAATTGTCTATGGAAGGAATTCTGGAAAAATCGTCCATTAAATTCTTCTCCATGGTATTAATTAGCAACAGAGATTCTGAGACACCGTAATCAATGAGTGCCCTTTTCGCATCCAGTGCCTCAATTGGAGATGAATAAAATCTTATAGAAATGTTTAGTAATGCAATACTTCACTATCAATATTTCCTTCAAATTGCACACAAATCTTGAAATTTTTAAAAATGAAAATCCCTCTTCAATATTGTTGGTGCATGATAAGTATTGATCACCTCCCATTCCATTTAATTCATATTTTGACCACCGGTCCAGGTGCAGAGACTCATCAATAAAAGATAGATGGAGAGAGATTCTCATTAATGAAACATTAAATATGTACTTACCTCTTCAAAATATTTAAGACTAAATAGAATTGATAACTTTGCTAAGGCAAGAGCCACAGGAATTTTGGCATCAGCGCTTGTTTCTGCCGCCATATCATAGCAGCGTTTTGCTAAGTAGATATCCTGCAAGAAAAAACAAAATAATGAGGTAAAAATCCACAAAGGATGAATAATTGTTCGTCTTGAAGCACTTGAATGGAATTTTTAATGGGCAGTAAGTATTCAATACCTTACCTTTTACTTCAATGAGAGTATTCTGCTGATGCTACGACAGATTACATTTACCAAATACATGAGTAGTATTATTGCTTTTGAGCGATTGTCAGATGCTATCCATTCAATTGTTAGTATGTTAGTTAATTTAATCAGACGATCAGCAACTATGGCTAGTTATGTCTGAGTCCGGGGGAATACATTAAATTCTGAGATAGGACACGTATCATTGAAAGCATGATATTTATCATACAAAATAAGTTTTAGGTTAGTCCGTGTTACTGATATAAACTTTGGCTGGAACGAGATCTATGTTAAAATCATTCAAATATTGGGAACATCAATGCCAGGTTAATTGACAGCTCAGAGCTGTCTTTTAAGGTTGATGGGTGAAAAGATGACAAACGACAATATTATTGATACATTTGAGCGTAAACTCACCTTTGTCATTCCTAATCCCTGCTCGTGCATGTACCCTAAATTGAACATAGCTTGCGCATTGTGCTGCTGATCCGATGCCAGCCTGTAGTGCATTGCTGCTACTTCATAGTCGACAGGTGTGCCGAGACCGTAGTAATGATAGTCACCTAATTTGACAATGGCTGCAGAATAACCTTGACCAGCAGCTCGTCCCCAATACATAAGGGCTCGCACGTAGATGTTCTTCTCATCTTCCCACAGGGTCACTTCCTCTGGAAATGTTTAAACAAATTCCACTTCCAATAAAAAATTTGATCAGACGGCCAAGGTCAATAGTTGGAGTGATTATCCTTCGGCTCTGAAGGGTAGCTTAGGATTCAACATGAGTATCTTTAACATTAATTGTTACGGGTTAAAATAAGAAACAAATATTATCTTCAAAGTTTACATACGTTACATAGTTTGACAATTTTAGTGAGTAATTAAGAATTGCTACATCATTGATAGGGCAGATGAAACGAAATACGATATTTTCCCTCATTTTCAAACGCTATGCTTATTTTTAACCTCTAAAGAGGACAATTCTACTTTTCACCTCCTTCAGGAATATCTTAGGACTGAACAAACCTTGAATTTTTGATCTACGCCAATTGCAAAACAAACCTTGAACCTCAAACCTAACCTATTGGTCACCAGTGATTTAAACTTTTCTTCCATTCTAATTTGGTGTTGCAACTTCACTGAGCGTAATGTATCAAAGTATCTCTAAAAATGAGGCTCTGGCGCCTAAAAACTCCGAGTATTAGTCAAAATTTGAGATAATCATGAATACACATAGAGAGGTGATGATATCTCACGACATATAAGCCATTCATTTCCCTAGACAGATAGGTGATTTTGTGAATGAGCCACAAAGAGTGGCCTTTTTGTATTTGCAAATCAAGAGGATTGAAGGTATGAAATAAGAATACTTACGTTTATCTAATAAAAATGCTGCATTACTTTGCGCAACTTCATAGCCTAACTCTGCCATGTAGGCATACATTACATATGCTTCATTAATGTAGCCTTTACGATACAGATTGTGCGCTATCATAAGTTTCTCACCCCACTTTCCTCTTTCTGCAACATTCTTGTACAGCTGGGGAAAAAATAGAAAACAAAAATAAATTAGAGAAAGTATGATCAAATTTTTTCATAATAATAAAAATTGAAAGTTACGTATTATTGAACGACATTAAGACTCTCTCTGGTCTTATTAAAAATGAAAGTGGATCACTGGAAGGTACCAAACAAACAGTATTAATTGAAAGGGTTAATTTTCTTTCAAAAGAATAAAACGTGGACAGAGACAGAGACAAAATTAGAATCTGAGATACATATTTTTCAACTTTGGCCATCAATCGCCTTGCCGTGACAAACAGAGAGTGCTGCATGAATTTTCAGAGGATGGTACGATTTCATCAATTGCCCACTTCGAATAGAAATTAAATACTCAAAGCTTTATCAATTTTTCTAATCTCTTCTAAAGGCATTTTGAGGAAAGCAGTTTTTCCTGTGGCTGGACAGGAATCTCTGTTTAAAGAGGAAACAATAAAAAGACTAACCTCAACAGCTGTGGAACAAGATCGCATGACACCAGTCCCAGTTGCGTGCATTTGAGCCAAGTTGTAGAACGCCAGAACATGGCCTGACTGAGATGCATGACTAAAATATTTATTTGCTAATTTGTAATCTCGCCGTGTTCCTAGACCATCTGAAAATCAAAAGAAAATTTCCATTCTTTAATAAACGACTTCAAGCGAAGAAAAGATTAAAATATTCAATAATTTTGACAAAAATTTACGGACTGCTCGCAAATCTTTTGGGCCAAAATGACGAAAAATTTCTCATTCTGTTGATTGAAAGTGAGCTAAGATGAGTAAAAAGTACAAAAAAGGGGCAATCTTGTTATTCACTTTAGGTTTGACTCAGAAAATCTAATTTTTTCAAAAAGCGAACCAAACATCTCCAATAATTTAAAATTAATTAAAATGTCATTTCACAGAATAGGACAACATGTTGTCAGCACCATCTTTGTTTAACACAGGTTGACAGTTAAGCGCAACTTGTAAAGGGATTTTTTTTTTACCAGGAATGGAGAACTGAGCGCACGAGGTTGAAATCTAATTTAAACTGGAAAGGACCCCACACACCTCTCATGGAAGCTGCACCATGACGGATTGCCTTCTGACTTAAGTCATTCGATTCTCCTCAAGATGCTGATCAAAAGTTATATGTGCGCCTTATAACTTTCTACGATGCACCGTTTTTGCAAAAATCGCAAGAGAAGATTCAATTATTCGGCGACTATGAATAAAAAAGAACAAAGCATTTGAGGACAGGCTCGATGTAAATAAGGAAAAAGCGTAGCGCCTGTCCGTCTTCTTATCTGTACCGGCCGACTCAGGTGCTATCTCCCTCCCGCACTCGCCCGGTAGACGTTCAGACTTTCCTGTTCTTATGCTCCTCAAGAATCTGATTTGGATGGTCGAGCAAAACGGCGAGCGGAATCCGAGATAAGACTGCCGCTCAGTGCGGGAGTTCCCCTGATTTGTTCACTCGAGTACTGAAATGAGGAATCTTTCTGGCTTTTCATCGCCGAATAATTGAATCTTCTCTTAGGTTTTTTGCGAAATCGGTGCATCGTAGAAAGTTGGCGCACATATGACTTTTGATCAGCATCTTGAGGAGAATCGAATGACATAAGTCAGAAGGCAATCCGTCATGGTGCAGCTTTCCATAAGAGGTGTGCGGGGTCCTTTGTATTGTATTACCTGAATTTTTCGGTTTCATTGCTTTTCACCCACTCAAACAAAAACGAAAACCAAAATTTGAATGAAATAATTTTTTGTCAAAATTAAGAGTATGCCAAAAGAAAACGAATGAAAAATAATTCATGAGAGTACTTACTAAAGTACATAACACCCAACTGAAGTTGCCCATCAACCCAGCCTTGATCAGCAGCTTGAGAAAAATAACGATGAGCTATTTTGTAGTCTTTCTCAACTCCGCGACCCTCCAGATACATCAGTCCTAGCCCCGCTTGTCCAACTGGATTGTTCAAATCTGCTGCCTTTTTAAAATATTTAAAGGCAGTTTGATTATCCTGCTTGATTGCATTCCCATGGCCTTCTAAATAGATCTGGAAAAAAAAATTATCAACATGAAAAATTTATCAACAAGCTTTTCAAAACATTATTTTCGGAAAAAGAAAGACAATCCCTCTGTGCCTCTTTTTCTTTCCAAAAATTCCGCACTTTGATGAGAATGGTCTAATGGGAATTCAACCCATCAATTTCATTTCAATGAAAGTTCATGGAAATATCAACGTCCACCTATTAACTTAAGAAGATCACAAAATAAAATTTTCCTGAAGAAAAAAGACACCTTCCCCAAAATGCCAACAGCCATGGACAAGATAATTAAACTGTTACAGCAAGAAAATATTCCATGACTGTACAGTGAGATTGATACTAAAGTGATACTCGCAAGTGATACTCTCTTAAGTTTTATGCAGGTTTCTTAGAATTTTATGGGGTGACCTGAAGATTACAGTTTATTCTTCAGAAGGATCGACAATAGGTGGTATGTTAATGAAATTCAAACAAAATTAAATCGACAATTCAAACCAGGATTTGACAAATTTTATCCTTTGTCAGATCACCTCAAATGGGAATAATCAAATTGATGACCATGACCAGCCACAGTGACATTATGTTGTCACATTGTGCAGAGTACTCTCAGATTAGAGGAAAGAAACTTTCTGAGTTAAGTTTTCTGTTGACAAGATTTTGTTTCCTGTTCAGTGCAAGATTAGTTACATCAAATTACAAAGACAACTGAGGACATGATCACGTCTTGTCATCATTGTTTGGACCCATAAATAGATTAAAGTAGCTTCTCAGGGTGTCTGATATTTTCCTGATATTTTATAAAAAATTCCTGATCTTTTAATTTTGAAAATTCCTAATATTTTCCTGGTTTTTGATGAAGCCTATACTATACGACACAAGCACTACGGGTGAGGAATTATCGGAAACAAAGACAGCACGACGACTCCTGGCATGGTAGATAAAAAGCAGTAAGATTTCTTCGCTGAGGAGATTCGCGTAAGAAAAATTCCTGATAAAACGTCCGATTTTTCCGATTTTCCTGATTTTTTCCTGATTGACCAAAATTCCTGATACTTTCCAGTTTTTCTCGGTTTTTCCTGGTGCTAGACACCCGGTTCATGTCTTTCTGCTTCCAGCCTTGAAGAGGTCATGAAAAACTTGCCTAGCAAAACAATCATGAGGCGTAACTAGACCTAAAATATGACCACAGTTGCCTCCCTGATTAATTGTTCGTATTGTGACTCCAAATAGTGAACTATATCTCTCCGAGGGCAAATCAGTGTCTCTACATATAATGTCTTCATTTTTCAATTCCTTAACTTTCCCTGACCACTTCTGCTTTTTCCTGGCTCCAAAATTTCCAAATCCTCTGACTTTCCCTGTTCTTTGATCAAAATCTCCACTACATTCTAGATTCGAATTGAGGAGAAAGGCACTTAGAAAAATTGCTCTTATATGTACAATCACAAATGGCATCGGCTGAAGTTGCCGAGCCAACGCTCTACTTGCTAATTCTCTGACTTTTCTAGATTTTTTAGTTGACAGCAAACCCTCCACGTAGTGCAAATTCAACTTTAGAAAATACTCCTTCTAATATGAAAGTCCTCCATAACTAAAACACCTGACGTCATCATGCCTGGTCTCTGGTCATCAAAATGCCATGAAAAATGGTCAAAAAAAAAGAGAAAAACTTCTTACGAATACACCGAAATGTGCTATGTAAATTGAATGACACGCAGAAATAAACTGATCAAGAGGGAACTGAAACATACTTTGCCTAGAAAAGCCATGGCAATTGGATTTCCTGCTTCTGCTGCTGGAATGAAATACTGTAATGCTTTTTGAACATCTAATGGAACGCCTCGTCCACCTTGATAGTGTAACTGACCCAATCCAACCTGTAAAAAAAAAAAAAAAAAGTTTTAAAAAATATGGAAGTTTTAACAAAAAAAGAGGTTTTTCTACTAAAATTCAAGAGATACTTAAAACAATCTATCTGTTATGTTTGCAAAAGCTTGAAAGTATTCTCATTTACTCTTTGAAACTTCAAGAATTGAGTTGAGACGGCAGAAGAGGCTTGCATACCCTACAATAAAATCTCTGACTTTCTTGTCAAACATGCCTTATTACAGGTGATTCAGGATGCCACCCTTAATATGAATGGGCCAGGCTTGCATACCCTACAATAAAATCTCTGACTTTCTTGTCAAACATGCCTTATTACAGGTGATTCAGGATGCCACCCTTAATATGAATGGGCCTGTTGCGCTGGTCACAAAATCGAGTTTTGATGCTTCATTCAAGTAGATCAACTAAAAATAATAAGATCTGTCGAAACAGCAACTTTCTAAGATCAATATGAGCCGAGATATCATCCTTGGAAAAGTCAGGTTTTTGACATCATCAAACGCGGTAGTGCCTAACATGGTATGTACTACCGCGGTAGATGACGTCATAAATTGAATTTTTCAAGGCGCAATATCTCAGTTAATATTCAACCTGGAAAGTTGCTGGGTGGACAGACCTTATCATTTTTAGTTGATCTGAAAGAATAAAGCATCAAACATGATTTTGTGACCAGCGTAACTTACCCATTAAACATTAGCATGTCAACTTGTTCATTTCTCATCTTTAAAAACTCCAAATAAACAGGACTAAAATTTAATGACTCATGGATGTATGAAGAGAAATTCATACTTCAATAACTGGACAGAATTTAACAGAAACCCACTACGTCACATCAAGTTTAAACCTAGAAAAATGAGTTTATGAAATTATATTCCTCCTTAGGACTCGATGTTAAAAACAAACTTCCATCATTGTTTTCACATTTGAAATATTTTTTCTCAAATTAGAATTTTTGACAAGAAAAAATTTACGATTTCTCAAATTCAAAATTAGTCTTGACGTCACTTTCTTCAAAATGCGAGTTGATGCCTTTCTGTTAAACTCGGCCCAATTGTGGTAAAATGAATTTTTGCTTCGGCCTTTCCTCCTGAGCCAAATTGCTCTACTCTGTATAGGGGACACAGATTAAAATGTTATGTAGGACTGAAGAGAATGTAGAATTATTAGAAACTTAGGTACAGAACGAAGATGGAAAAGCTTACTTGAGCCTTGACATCCCCTTTTTCGGCTAGCAGCTGGTAGTACTCCACCAGGTCATTTTCTAGAATTCCCGTGTTGTATCCACTATTTTCAGCTTCTTCCAGGAGTCGTATTCTTTGTACCATGGGACCGCCAGACAGAGAAACATCCTTGGCGACTAAAGTAAATAAGTACAAATGTATGAATAAAAGGAAGGGACTTCACTAATTTATTTGGCTGGACATGCAATCCATCCTAATGAGCTGCATAATTGCTAACCCTTTTCAGCAAGAATCAAGTCAAGTAGATCTGGGACGCTGAAGGTTTCGATATTTAAATTAATTTTCAGATAGTTCTTTGAAAACTTGATCAGGTAATGAACTTTTACCCTCTCATTTTCCCTCTTTTGAGACCAAGGGAGACCAAAAGGAAAATTTACAACGTCATCGTGAAGGGTATCGTAACTTACGAGAGTTAGGTCTGGCAACTCAAGAAAAGAACTGAAGACATGCTTAGGGCAACTGAGATGGACTTTTGGCGAAGGTCTGCTGGGATATCAAGAAGAGAACGTGTCCGCAATGAAAGGGTACGCGAGATAATGGGTGTGGAGAAGGACATCGTGCACGATATCAGGTCCAAGCAGTTGGTCTGGTATGGACATGTGCGAAGGATGGCAGATGATCGGTTGCCCAAGCAGGTCTTCGATTGGGTTCCTCCCGGAAGGCGACGGCGTGGACGTCCTGTGAAAGGTTGGCGACAAGGGGTGGAGGAGGAGATCAGGAGGTGCCAATTGCCTGATGATCTCTGGGAGGATAGGGGGCAATGGCGATTGGGCGTCGCAGAGCGCAAGGCGGCGCTATAAAAGCGACTTTATGTATGTATTTTCCCTCTTTGCTGACAGAAAACGCTTTGGGGACGCATTTAAAATACCTTACTTATTCTTATTTTTTTTTCATTCATTAATGCAAATAAATCTAGGTGCTACATATCTCGAAAATTAATATTAAACCAAGTTTTCTAAAGTGTGAGACCTGGAGCAGAGCTACTGTTTGTCGATCAATTTACCAGACTGGAAAAATGGTGACCCCATAAAGTTAAGTAGCAGCTGTTCACTTTAGCATTTAGTGGGAGTGCAGAAAGTTCCAAGCCTTTCCTTATTTTCATCGGGTATTTTGATAAATTTTCCCTGAAGACTTTTAAAAAAAAAACCTCTCCCTGAGTAAGTGACATTCCTGCCTCAAAAGAGGTCAAACATTACGTAAAAACTAAAATGTCCAAAAAATACAATAAAAACCACAACATAACAGAACGACTTGAACAAATTTTAGGTGTCTTGAATGAAAGATGCTAGATTTTCTGAATAAACTGCACAACAGTAAAAAAAATAACTAAAAAATGTATCTTGCCTAATTGGACTACATTTTGCAAAAAGGAACTAAGAGCATTCAATGTTGCTCAGATTGTACAACTTAAATCCTTTCAAAAAAATTACAGAAATCACGAAGAAAATTGCATTTACGGAGGTAATTTTCGTCGTAAATTTCTAGTTTACAGGGAGTAAAGATAAAACTTGTTTAACTGATCAGCTTCTAGTTGCAAGGTGAAAAAAGTTACACAATCTTAGCGAAATTGGAATGCTTGTGGTCCCTTTTTGCAAAATGCAATCCAACTCTCAGTCTATAAAAAATTCAGCCTACCCCGTTTTTGTTTGGTTCTTCTAGGGTTCTACTGTTTACCACAACTGGCACACAAAAGTGCTGCTTGCTCCTTTGGGAAATTGTTGAACTCCTGGTTTTTTCCTCGCTGCTTTGGGGTCAACGAGAAATGCGGCTTAAGGATTTTACTCAAGGGTTTTGTTCTGACTATACATACCATCATTTGCGACGAGACGATAAAAGTCAAGGGCTCTCTCACAGCTATTTTGGACAGTGGCACCGGCAAAGTATCGGTAACCAAGGGCCATCCGGGCTCCAGTGCTTCCGCTGATTGCTGCAAATGTGTAGTAAACCAATGCTTTGGCTTGATCCGCTTTCACACCGATCCCCGATGCATGCAAGAATCCTAGCGCCTGAAATGAAATAGAGAAAAATTTAAAGAAATGTAAGTATTTAAATCTGATAAACTGAGAATTCATTCATTACATGTTAGCCTTCTATAATGAAATGAATACTCTGCATTTGTTAATTTTATAAAGCTTTTTTTGTTAGGATACTGAATGAGGAGCAATATGTCTATCACGAATAATTCAGTGGAAAATTAGAGCAGTGCAAATCATGTTTTCCAGTGCAAAAATCAAGCAAGCACAATAATAAACAAAATGAAGATAAGCATGAATTTTTGCACTTCAGGACTTTCTTGGTTGAGATTGATTATTGCCCAGTCAAAAATAATACGTTTTACAATTTCAAAACACACTGATTTCTAGATAAGTTGTTTCAAGTTGAATGGAAAAAATGACGTTCATCAAAATATTACCATGGTGTTCTAAGGTATCGCAAGTGCCAAATTTTACATTAACAAGATGTTTTGTCTTTGATTAGAGATAAAATAGACGCATCTAAACGTAAATTCTGATTGTTATTAAAATTTTGAATTGAATTACAATGGCAAAGGCAAAGTCCGGAGAAAGGGAAGATCTCCAAGCTGTTCAGGATTTTTCCTCTGGAGGGGACTGGAAAATTTTCTCCAAAAAAAGTCATTTTTCAAGAGTATCTGGAATTTTTTACGTTTAGCTCCGTGCCTCTTCATGAGATTCTGGCTACGCTACTTATTGTACAATGGTAATGATTCACTTTGTCTTTTTTGTAATGTGCTCTCGCCAAAATCTATTTTTACTCAACACCTGATTGATGAATGATAAGAGTAAATTAACGTGAATCTTAGAACAGTACTTTACGACGCATTGTGCACAATATGAAACTTTGAATGAAGCATAAAAAAGAAGAGCGGTGTTTTACTTATGATAGTAATACTAATTGTGTTACAAATTCTTCTCTTATTTTTGGATGGATGAGAAATGCTGTTATTGCAGGAAAAATTTTGGCATCAAAAGAAAACGTTAGGAGTAAACGGTCAGCAACTTACTAATTGAGCTTCTGGATTATTTTGAGCCGCCAATTCTGAGAATATCTGGACCGCCTTTGGTATGTTTTGTTCTAGTGTGCCAAAGAGTTTTGACCAAGCTATGTGTAGCTTAGCATTCACATTTCCCAGAGCACTCGAGACTTCCAATAAAGAATATGCTGCGACGTAGTCAGGTTTTCGCTCAGCCAGAATAGCTTCTGCTTTCTCAAAGTTTTCTTTCCCTGCAAGTAAATAAAATTGTTAAAACTTTTTGTCAAAAGAAATGATATTTTGAACCGCAGCAAAGATTCAATCTAAGTAAAAAAAATTCTTACCACGTCACAAAATCTGAAGAATTTAGTCGACTATTAGATGATAACCATTTTCATAAAAATATTGGTTCTTATGCATTGGAAAATAGGTGACAGGATGTGAACAGTTAAAATGAGTGCCAGTCCAGTTTCGGATCTCAGCTAAAAATATAGTGGAATCTAGTACCATTAAAATGAAATCAAATCAGAAAATTGTTTGAAGGAGGGAGGGGGACTCTCTTTCAGGAGTAAAGAAAGTGCTCAGTCGAACCTAATCAATCGCAGTAGAAATGTAAAGACACCTGAGAAGGAGAAAAAAATAAGGATGCAGAGGGCATTCAGAATTTTTTTCCCATTAAAAATCAGTAATATTTTCTCCTATGGATGTGCTACTTTGTATGATAGAAACTATTAAATGGGTTATTTTTTGAGAGGGAAACTACGGTGCCCGATATTTTTCGCGAAGAAAACTGTGTAACGTGTTCTTTCATACAAAGAAAATAGCAAAGCGCTCAGTTCTGCGTAAGCAGCAATGTGAAAGCAAAGACCTTGTGGAAGAGAACTTAATCTGGCCTCTCGTACTTTCTTATAAAATACTCTTTGAACATTTTTGGCAGGATTTACTCCAATAGACACCTCTTCTCATCCAACTCCCCAGGTGTAATATGCTTTACTTCTTCGGTCCATCGAATTTCCTCAAATTAGATAGATATACATTAAATACCTTACTGATAATTAGTGATCATTTTTACTACATTTGAAATGACCATCCATGCGAAATTTTCCACAAAAACAGCTAACCAATCGACATCCAAACAATTGAATCTGTCATTTCCAAAAGACTTAAGCATAAGTACCAGAAATGATATTACAAGAATAACAATAGAAACTGTATTGTTTGACCAATTTCAGGTTAGATTATTGAGTAAAATGCTTTGATATTTTAGAGCTTCGAGATTTAGACCCAATACACCTATATAAATAGTTTTTTACTGTTATTCTCATATTTTTTATTCTGGTCTTTTAATCTTTTTGAGAATGACCGATTTAATAGCATTCTTTATGACTAAGAGGAAACAAGTCTTATAGGTAACACCTACTGTAAAAATAAAAGATAGAGATTTGGATTGCAAATTGCAAAGAATCTTTCAAAGTCTCTTCTGATTTTTTTTTTTTTTTTTTTTTTTTTTTTTTTTTTTTTTTTACTACTTCAAATAGCCCACAAGGGCTAGTCCTGCACTTTGATCCCGTCCTTCCTCCAGTCCCAGGCAACCATTGTCTGAGACCATCAAACTTGGGTCGCCTGGCCGGGAATCAAACCCAGGGCCTCCCGATCATAGAGCTAGCGCTACAACCACTACAACATAGGAGGCCGCCAAAATGCGAGATGAGAAATTCTTTTTGTTCCTGGGAATATTATGGAACATAAGCGAATGTAACCTTACCCAATTTTTCTTCTTCACTTAACACATGTGTAGTCACAGGCTCTTCAGCAGCATCATCATTGACTGCTTTGAAATTGTCCATTTTCGTATCAATTCCAAGGGCTTCGAGGGCTTCATTGACCTCCTCGTCTGGTTTCGGAATCCTGTCTTCTCGAGACGCAACATGCTCATTCCAGTACTTTCGATCCAGTCGCTCCAACAATTTCTTCCTTGGCTCCTCGTCTTTTTTGAAGCATATTGCCGTAGACATCCGGATTGGAAAATCCACTAGAAAGAGCCTCGGTCATGCTTTCTTTCTTGAGAATTCTCCCCTCTATCTCTTTCAATTCTTTCATCGTTAGGATCATTTTCTTCAACTGCTCGATGACAGGACGAACATGATTGTTACTGCCTGAGCCGAGTGGTCCTTTTTCAAGTTCCTCCAGGAGGTTAAGCTTTTTTTGAATAAGTTCAATTTGCTGAAACGTATCCTCTTTCTCTGACTGTTTCTGTTCACCAAGCTTCCCATAAAAGTCCACCTGTTTATTTGAAACATCTCGGAGCCATTCGTTTACACTTATTGGCTGATTTTGAATGGAGATGATTTCTCCTTCTCTTCCTTTTCGAAAAATTCTCTCTCTTCTGCAGGCAATTCCTTTAAAATTCGGTCATACAGAGCCCGAGCAGCGACCACCCAGGACTTCTCACCAAACTTGTCGGCATCTTCCATTTCATTTTTATTACTGACATCGGCAAATTTCTGAAATGAGCTCTCTAGGATTTTATCATTCCTTTCTTTTAATTTTTTGGCGGCTAGGATGATTTCTTTCAGCTGGTTGATAACATTGCTTGTACTGGGCCCTCTTCTCTAGGAGCATTATCAAAATTTTTGAGCAGATCAAGTTTCTTTTTCAAAATCTCGACTTGGCTGCCAATATCATGAGCTTCTTTATGTTTCCTTTTAACTTCTTCGTAAAGATCCTTTACTGACTGAGAGCTCACATCTTCAGAAACCTTTTCTTCCTCATTTTCATCCGACACCTCGGAGAAAACTTCGACTCTTGGTTCTGTTCTAAGTGAGTTTTGGTCTTCATTTCTGTTAGCTTCAGCTGCCTGTGCTTCAATGAAGTCCAGGGACTCCTGTCTCTTGCTTTTGCTATTATCATTGCTGTTTCCAATATTACTGCTATCTTCAGACGCTGATAAAATGATTGAGCAGGAACTTAAAAGAAAGAGGAAGATCAGTCTGTGCATTCTCTTCATTTTGTGCTCTGAAACAAATAGTACAAAAAGACAGAAATTAAACTCTGAGGAAATAAAAAACTCAGAAAAATACGTATCAACTTCTAACATGTCCAATAGATGAGCTTGTTGTAGACAAGTCAGTTTTCAAAGTTCTGTTTCTAAATACATATACTATTCCACAAAAGTCACTGCCTTTAACAAGGATGTATGGAACCCTCGGCAAGGAGACTCCGGGATATGTTCACCAAAATCGTGAAAAAAAACTTCTGGGGGCGAGTAGAAATATTTTCTTGTGGCAAAATTACAATATTCTGAACTAATACCAAAATACCACATTTACATATAATTTTTGGTACAAAACGGTTCTATTGGAGTCTCTTTCGAGAGGTGCACTCCTTGCACCCAGCGCCACAATAGTTGTGAGACAATCTTCCGTCTGCGCACACTACATGCGATAGCAACTCTCACACAGCCTACTGCTCCATAAACTGCTAGTGCTGCTACAGAGTTACTTCTCAAATAGTTCTCTGCGCTATAAGATGAAGAGGTTACTTGGAGTCCCTCGCCTGATGCTACATAGCTGAAAATTTGATGGTCTTCAGATGAGTTAACGCAATTCAAATTTTTGCCTCTACCTTTAGAAGTGAAGAAGTTCTTCCAATTCTGTTGGTGATTGGTCTAGTCATAAAATTATGAGGTGATAAAACCCTTCATTGTGTTGAACATACGAGGGCATTTCCACTGGTTGTTGGAGAGTATGCAGGAAAAAATTATTGCTGAGGCTTGGAATTTAAAGACTAGTAAATTTAAAGAATTGAAGCATTAGAAGACTTTACTTACTAGAACATTACAATCAGTAGAACAGCAACAATAGTTTCAAAAAAAGAGAAAAGGCAGCACCAGAGTCTTGATACACATCATTACGTACCGAAGAAAGTACTACATGGAATGTGCTAATGAAATTAATGGTACAAAAACATTGTGCTGAACTTCACTTAATAAATGCTAGGTTCTCAGTATCCACTATATAATAAAATAAAAGGCAAATAAATGAGACATTTGGGATTGGATTTCAGGGTATTCGCGTTCTATTACTTCTATTATTTTGTTGTGACATCACTACCAAAACATCAGCGGGTTCTATGGAGATAAAAGCATCTAGTGGTAACACTCCTGACGCCGATCATCGATTTTGCAGGTATTATAGTAGGGTAACCTCGAGCTCTAGTGCTTATTGCCTCGCTGATCGCTCCTAGAGCGGGTACTCCAGACGAGAATTTTGGGTTACCTCGGCGCGGCGGGACGTTTGAATTGCCGTGTATTTTAATGGGCGGTTACCACTTTTTCCATCAAGTATCTTAATATCTTATGACACAAAGTTTTGAACGCCGTCTAGTTTGCTCTAATAAAGACAGGTTAAATTCCGATTTTGTGGAGCGGTTTTGAGCTCACGCAAGTGTTTCTAAACGAAATTGTCCCTTAAAGTCACCTCTGCCGAAGCGCTGTTTTTAGCGCGAATTTTGAATATCACGCTCTCGTATGAAGCTAGCCTCATGGAGGATGCTCCTATTTAAATGAGATGAAATCGAACTGCTTTAAATATTTTAATTTTGTAATTCTTTTTACTTTCACCAATATGTTGTATTAAAGTGATTTTTATTACATAATCTTCATAATTTTAAAGGGGATTTAAGAAAAAATTATTATCTCACCGAAACGTTCGTAAGTTTCTTGATTATTTTAATGTTGCGAGTGAATTTCTTGGGAGTTGGGCTTCATGCCTTACATTAATATTAATGAATATGATTTTGCTGTTTTTGTGAGGTTTATTGAAAGACACCATAACTGCAATGCTATGTAGGCAGAATAGTCTGTGTGTTGGTACACGTCTCAACATTTGGAAACTTGAGAAATATGAGTTTTCTTTTAACCTTTTCTGAGTAACTTTGTCCAAGGGAACATACTTACTTATTGGGAAGCAATTTACCCTCCTCCCATCCTCTATGGTAAAACCTGGTTAATGAAGCTTAACATGTGAATCTTTTCTTCATTACGAACTGTCACAACTGCCAACACTTACCCACGACTGGCTATTTTACTGGACTGATAGAAAATTAATTTGAAATCATGAATTGATAGTTGGTTCGATTTTTCCTTTTTTATTTTTTTTAAAGAACCCTGCATGCAAAATTTTTCAGCCACTTCTTGCACAATCACCCTAACAGGCTAATGCCATCAAGGTAAATGTTTCGAAAGAATCAATCAAAATTCGAAAAAGAAATGAATGATGATAACTGAAAAAAATCCAAATCGTTGCCATTCATACATTTGATTTATTTTTCACTTAACATACAGATAAGGCAATGTTGGTTTAAGAGAAGTACTTGACATGAGACAGATTAGAAAATATGAGTATTCAAGATTTGAAACATAGATACATTTAATTTCGACAAATTGCCATTAGGTACAACACAAAGCAAAACAAATATTCCCAATTCACTGGGTCGCCTTTGCACAAGTTTCATTGCTAAGAAAAGTATATGGCAAGGATTATAGGGACAGAGGACTGACAAACAACTCAACTACGTACCAAGGTTCTCATTTATATTAACTTAATTTACTGTAAAACATTGCGTTGGTTCCAAAAAACTGAATAGTTTTGGATTTGAGGTAAGTAACATGAGCCTCACAATAAAGCAGAGGAACTTTCGCAACTGAAATGAAGGTACTTAAACACTATTTCCAACAAACTGAATAGTTTTGGATGTGAGGTAAGTAGCATGAGACTCACAATGAAGCAGAGGAACTTTCGCAACTGAAATGTGGGAACTTTAACACCATTTTACCAACCTCAGCCTTAATAACAATAAAACAGAACTTTTAAACGACTCAAGACTAACAATCGAGCAGAGGTACTTTGACATATGAAACATATCTACTTAAAAACTATTTCAACGTATTTACATAACGGCGAAAAAACCCATCAGTCTTAATAACAGTGAAAGAGGACTTTCAAACATCTCAAGACTAACAATAGAGCGGAGGTGTTTTGAAAAAAAAAATAATTATTTAAAAACTATTTTAACGTATTTACATGACAGCGCACCAATAAAAGGTAGGAATCACTCTTGATTACAGTGAAAGAGGACTTTTAAACGTCTCAAGACTAATAAAACAACAGAGGTACTTCGACATATGAAACAAACTTAGAAGCTATTTTAACGTATTTACATGACAGCGCACCAATGAAAGGAAGGAATCACTCTTGATCACAGTAAAAGAGGACTTTTAAACGATTCAAGACTAATAAAACAACAGAGGTACTTTGACAAATGAAACAAACTTAGAAATTATTTTAACGTATTTACATGACAGCGCACCAATGAAAGGAAGGAATCACTCTTGATCACAGTAAAAGAGGACTTTTAAACGATTCAAGACTAATAAAACAACAGAGGTACTTTGACAAATGAAACAAACTTAGAAACTATTTTAACGTATTTACATGACAGCGCACCAATGGAAGGAAGGAATCACTCTTGATCACAGTAAAAGAGGACTTTTAAACGATTCAAGACTAATGAAACAACAGAGGTACTTTGACAAATTAAACATACTTAAAAACTATTTCAACGTAATTACATGACAGCGCACCGAAAGGAAAAAAAAAATCAGTCTTACTAACAGTAAAAGAGAACTTTTAAACGACTCAAGACTAACAATTGAGCGGAGGTACTTTGACAAATGAAATTTAGGTAAATAATTAAAAATTATTTCAACGTATTTACATGACAGCGCACCAAAAAAAAAGGCAGTCTTATTAACAGTAAAAGAGGACTTTTAAATGACTAAAGACTAACAATTGGGCGGAGGTACTTTGACAAATGAAACGTAGGTAATTATTTCAACGTATTTACATGACAGCGCACCAAAAAAAGAAAGAATCAGTCTTAATAACAGTAAAAGGGGACTTTTAAATGACTTAAGATTAATAGTGGCGCAGAGGTACTTTGACATATGAAACATACTGAAGAACTATTTCAACGTATTTACATGACAATAAAAACAAAGGAGAAGTCATCAGTCTTAATAATCAGTAATGCAGGAATTTTAAACAACTCAAGACTAGTAATAGATCAGACTTTGACAAATAATTAGTATATAAAAAATATTTCAACTTATTTACAAAGCAGTGCACCCAAAAAAGGAGGAATAAGTCTTAATCAAAGTAAAATAGGACTTTTACACGATTTAAGACTAATAATACTGGAGTGCTTGAAAACTATTTTACTACATTTACATGGCAAAGCACCGAAAAAACAGAAAAAAAAACGATCCGTCTTCATTTGCCGAGAACTTTGATTGTGGTTGTAAAAAAATTTATATAGGAAGAATGAGAGTTTTGACTCAAGTTTATAAGATCTAGGTTTAACTCTGAGAGAGAACTTTCAAACAATCAAGGTAGATTAAATTCCTTGTGTCAAGAATAATTGTGAAATATTATTGAACAATGCACCAAAAATACCTATCTCGATTCGATGAAGAATTTTTATGAACATGTGCAAGACTGGTAATTTATGAACTGGGACAAGGTTAGCAATAGCTGTGGTAACAAATGAACTTAGATTGTAGCATCAAGAAAATGCTAGTGGCAAAAAGTCATGAGATTCAAAGTGCCTGATATGAGGACAGCAACATTAGTCTTTCGGGAGAATATAGTTATTATTCAGTATTTTACACATTTTCAGGGTTTGAGAGGCAGTAGCACGACTGCGTCCCCCTTTACGTTTCTTCCTTACTTCTGTATTTATTTTACGGTTGGTTATTCGTAGCAGGAAGTTAAACCTAGATCTTATAAACTTGTGACAAAACTCTCTGAAGAAACGACAATCGCACAACGGCTCTCCGCAACTGCTTATGCACTCCTGAATAATGTGGTCCATGATGTTCAATGAAAATTTTGTTAGGGTTTTCATTTCCCTGCGGCAAATTATTTCTAGTTTTTGGCCGACGACAAAAAGAGGCATTGGAGTATAATGAAGGCCACCCTTGTCACGACAAGCTGTGTAAATGCTCTCATGCAGAGGCAGGTCTCCCCTGAAGTATGGACAGTTGCTGCAGGCAAACTTCTTCAAGCGTGAAATCATGTGTCCAACAGCATCAGATAGAGCCTGTTCCTCCAAGGGCTCCAAAGTTTCTGATGGTGGGTGAACAGGAAAATTCAACTCTTTTGACAGCTCCTTGTAAATTACTTCTTCTTCATTTGTGGTTTCCTTGTTACTGTCACTGGCAATATTCACTGTTCCTTGAAACTGCAGTTGTTTCTTGCTCTTCTTTTCTTCATCTCCAGATTTTACTTCTCCCGGAACTTTAGCTCGCTTAGCTTTCAAATCATCATCTAATAATGATCGTCTCTTCAGGGCCTGTTTATTTCGTTTAATAGGTGACTTTAAAATGTCCAGATGGTGTTTGTCTCCATCATTTGCATAATTTGACTTTTTAACATCTTTTGTGAATTGCGAAAAGCACAAAAGTCTAACTGCCCTGAGAGCTTGTAAGGCAGATGGACATATAGAACCTTTACACCGAATAACAGAGAAAATATTCTCAACTCCATCTTGCAAGGTCCTTGAGCCTAAGAAGCAATCTATTTGTCTTGTAAAGAGTAATTTCTCGCTTAAAGAGAGGAAACTGAAGTTGGTTAAAATTATGCCAGCTTGAAACGGTTTCCATTTATTATCGGAAGTTCTCAGGCCTCGAAAAATGTCACTGACATGGCTGATTATTCGCTTCTTATGGGGAAAGTTCTTCCTGTTGATGGAATCTTGGAACCTCCTTGATGACATGATGCCATACCATTCACTGATTTTTTTAATGAACCAGATGGTTGTCCTTGCCTCTTCAGAGATGAGGTTGCGGATGACAGCGGTTTCTAGGGCAGCAGCTACTTCAAGCGAGAAAATTGAGGTGGCTAAGCCTACCCTCATTTTTTCATAATGTGAAGGCGATAATAAGTCGGTTGTCAGGTAAGGGGCTAATTGAAACACTGACTCTTCCTCACTCCGGACATCAATAAATTCATAAAGCCACTTGTGGGAGACAGGGGCATTTGGTAAATTGAATTTCCTCAGTAACTCAGGAGGTAGGTTAAAATCATGTTTCAAGAAGCCTGTTTTTAAATTCTTCAACAAGTGTGCAGCATCCGCAAAAAAATAGAACTCATCATTAGGCCTTGTTGGGTGCGGGATAGAAAATTTCTCTGAGACATACTTTCCATTTTTTTGGTTTTCCGGTTTTCTGGTTTGGTTTTCTTGGTTATTTGACTGCTGTTGTTGTTCAGATCCTTTGCTGCTTGTCTCCTGGTTAGCTTTGTCTCTTTTCTTTTTTTTCCCGATTTTCTTCTCCTTCCTCCTGCCTGCAGTTATTATTCCCGCCTCTTTCCAAACAGCACGATTTGAAGAGCCCATATCATTAACTTGACCATGCGCATAGTAGTCTGCTCCCTCGATGGATTTAATTCCTTCCAAGACAAAATTCCAAACCTCAGAGGGGGGCGGAGCAGCTGCAGTTGTAAGATGCCAGCCAATAACTTGCTTCCACTTCGTTGTGATCCCACGCGCTACAAGAAGCAACAATTTGCAGGCAACTTTACTTTTGTCTCCAAGGGTTGCGTAGCCTATATTTTCCTTCTGCCCTTGGTCGTAATCTATCCTCTCTGTTATTTCCATTTCATCTATGGAAAGAAAGCATTGCCTTTCAGATTTCTTCATTGTAGCTGCTTTTTGCTTCAGCAAAAAAATTATTTTGCTTGAGATTCCACATTTTAAAGGGAGCTTTTGAACCCGCTCACACAGAGTTGAGTAGGCCATTAATGGATAACCTTGGCTCCTTAAAAATTCATAGCCAGTCTTACCACATGCAAAACGGACCTGCAAGCATTTTTTCACCGTCTCCTTTGACCACTTTGAGACCTTTTTCCCTGCTAACCGTTGAATTTCATCCTGATTAAAGTTGCTGGTTGTCGCCTTTAATCTAGTTATTTCTGTCTTCAGCCGGTAATTTTCTCTGGTGACCGTACTTTTTTCCCTCTCAAGTTGCTCAATTCTTTCACTCAGTTGGTCTACGGTAAGCCCATTTAAATGATCCGCCGATGCCTGTCAAGAAACCAAAAACACACTAAGTATTATTCTGGAGCAACAACATAATGTTAAAATTTACTGACTTAAGATGACTTGAAATTTTCGCCATATTACATCACTTACGATAAGCTTCTCGGACGTTCCAATACACTTGGTCACTATAGAACAAAAGAGAGACATGACATTCAAAGATGCAAGGTCCTAATTTTCTCATCAATCGAGCTTGTCAGATTAAATTTTTCCTAGTTTCGCTAAGTTCTTCGACCCAAATGACAGGGATTTACTCTGAAACACACCCCCCCCCCCCCCCCCACAGGTGAAATCTTGTTAAAGTAAGTGGAACTTTCAGCTCCATGTAGGGGTAACTTGAATGGCAAATTTGAAAGAGAACACATATCCATCTGGCATTGCTCAAATTGTGCACTTTTCTGTCTGTTTCTCTACCTTATTCTTTTTTACCCTCTTTTTCTGCCTAGAGTTTACTTCTTTTGTTTATGGTAATGTCGGTGAAATTTGTGAAAAATTAAAAGAATTTTCAGTGGTGTAAAGGATTCGACAAATTGCACAATCTTTGTGGTAAGAGACATGGACAAGACCGTGGTCAAGTTTTCGGTCAAGATGGACATGTGTGTTTTTTCAAATTAGCCATTCAATTTTCATAAAGTTTCAAAAATGAGCTTTGCATTTTGGTACATCAGACGTTCATTAATTTTACTGCAATAAAGAAACTATTAGGTATTGTAGGATTTTACCAAATAAGGAAATACTTACACAGACATTCATGTGTTCAGGACCAACAGAAACACGAATTGCCCCGTCAGGACTGGAGGTTTCTTCAGTAGCATTATCAACAATTATCTGTTCAGTTCCATTATCAACAATTATCTCTTCAGCACCATCATCAACAATTATCTCTTCAGCACCATTATCAACAATCATCTCTTCAGTTTCATCATCAAAAATCGTATCTTCAGTACCATAATTAAAAATCACCTCTTCATTTACATCATCCAAAACCATACCTGCTTCGGCTTCAAAACATTCTTCCTGCAACAAAGAGGGAAAAATGATTGACAGATATAGTTTCGTCACACATACGGCTCTATGTACCCACAATATATATTTACTAGGGGGCTCTGCTCCTCGCTGCTATGCGGCCCAACCTCCGAGGGTGCTTCGCGCTGGACACTCATGGGTGAAAAGCATAAACTGAAGAACAGCGGGCTCAGCTACAGTCAATATCTGTTGATAGCAACAAGAATCATGAAAATAGACAAACTAAAGGCCCAGTAGATACAAGAACGAACTGGGACAAGAAATAAAGATTTGAGGGGTCAGACAGCTAATAGTAATGATAATTGATGCAACAACTCCTCTTTGAGTCTGCACGGCTACTCATGTTACGTAGCATAAATTTCGACAACCACAAGAATACTGATGAGGCAGATAAATTTAACTTGTACATACACTGGTAGTGCAGTTCTATCAATATTCAATCATTGTTTGGCACAGGCTTACTTAATCAGTTACGGGGCATCGTCATGTGAAGAAATTTTTTCTCACACGGACCACCACAATTTCTTGACTTGGGCTCATTTGACTCGATTTACTTTAAAATTATTATGATGGTAGACTTACGATGGAATTAATATCAAGAACTAGCGCTTGTTGTTCGCCACCACTCACTTGTACTTCTTCATTGATTGCCGTCAATATAGAACATAGCTCTGCTTCACCGATTTCCTCATGCTGCACTTCCCTTGTCTCTTTGACTAGATACTTATCCTGCAAAGCAATAGAAGAAACATAACAATTTTCATTTTTCATGAATTTCTGATACAGAACCCCTGACGTTGTCTACTAGAGAGGTATGAGGTTCTTTTCTTTACAGCTAGTAGCAACAGCTCACTCAATCACTTTAACTTATCGCAAATTTACCTATTCCTTCAACATAAAATTGGACCTGGATCATTAATAAGTAATAAGTTAGACGGGGGGAAAATCATGGAAAAATGCTTATCTGTGAAGAAATGGTCAATTAAACCATGAGATTAAAAATACTCACCAAGGTTGGCTCATCCAAAGATTCACATTGATTTATCGTGTGAGTGGGGAACACAAGAGGAACAGCATCTGGCCGCAACCGACTTTCATTGATATCATCATACTGGCTTTTAGGGAAGTGGCACTGTGAAAGAGTAAGAAAGGAAAAATGTCACTCATAGAAATAAACAAAGCAAACATTTACCCCAAATGCAGGGACAGTCTAAGAACATCTTGCGACAGCTAAATGCCCCCAGGAGAGATATACAATGTATAGCGAACAGGGAGAGCGTCAATAGACAGCCAAATTTTTTATACATGGAGAGGAGCAAATTAGATATTCTAATCTTAACTTCTTTCAGACAAATTGAATTCAAAAATGGAAGGACTTTACTAGACATTCATTGAAATGAAGAGTTCCTGACTGGAAATGAGAAGTAACCATGTAAGAAATCTTTTCTTTATAATGTAGCAAAGGATTGGCCAAAAGCTGGCAACACTAGAGATTCTTGCTCGCATTGCGTAAATATAACATTACATGAAGTGATCGGCTGTGCATGAAGTACAGCAACAAATTCATAGACTCTCCTCAATGGAAAGCACATTTGATAAACTTACAATAGTATGCATCAGACGCAAAATTACAATCATGTACTGATAATCTGATTCCGAATCAAGTTCACGAATGCTTGTGATGGCTCAGAGATAAAACCAGTTGCAGTTCGATTATCTGGATTAAACAGAGGCAGAGTATGAAAAGGAAATATTAAGCATACTTACGGCACAAATGCGATGGAAACTTTTCCGCGTGAAATTTTTCCTCCGAAGCATTTGTTCCCACACTTTCGCTCTCACCTCATTTACAGGAAATCTTTTTAATTTGCAATTCTTGGCATTGTGCGAGCATTGCACTGCGCAGCACGTAGCAGGCATGGTACTTATAGATTAAAAAAATAATTCAGAAACAGTTATTACATGACTAGATTTAACAATAAAATTTAAACGAACACTTCAACAAAACTTCAACACATGGCACATGAATATGATAACAAGGAAACATAACCTCAAACCTTCAGTCGTATGACAAGATGGCGTCGCATTGGGTTACCTGCCATAAGAAGTGAGGATCTGGAGTACCCACTCTAGGAGCGAGAAGCAAAGCAATAAGCACTGGAGTTCGAGGTTACCCTAGTATTTTGCACAGCCATCTTTTTTTCACTTATTTTTAGAAGAAGACAAAGATAAAGCTCATTTGGGCTCATTCTTGATTTTTACGAAGAAATAATTTTTTTATTTATAAATTCATTTAACCCAATAGAATAAATCTCAAAATGGACGGAGTAAAAGAAAGATACGAAATCAACAACAAGAGCTAGACGAGAACATGATATTAGTCTTTGACCATCGGGCCCGTCCTTGATGACTCCACTACAGATTTTTACATTCTATGGTTGTAACCTCTAAATTAAGATTGAGCGTTTTTGCAGGCAAAGACCCCCTACGATGTGCAGGCGATCACAGAGCGGGAGTAGCTGTGGAGCGTGCGTGCAGCTCGCTCGGACTCCTGATTTCTGCTCTGTTGCTCTCTCCTCTCCCCTACTCTTTTGTTTGCTCCTAATGGCGCCAAGCACAAATTTCACTCGCGGAGAAAAATTAAACTGCTCAGCTCAGGAATAGGCATTTTTGATTGAGATTAAATTTCTAAACGAGTCCAATCCAAGTCAACCAGGGTAATTCTCAAAATACTTGGCAAGATACCTATTTTTCTGATATAATTTAAGGATATAATATAATTATTGACATAATTATTATGATATAATTTATTTAAGGATTGAGGATGGAGAATCTTTAGAATTTATTGAGAAATCACAAGCTTGTGTGGGGGCCCCAGCGTTCTGAGGCATTGAAATTAATCTTAAACGTACCTATTTACATTTTGAATTTTTGTGAAAATACTGGGGGGAGGGGGGCTTTAATTTATATCTGAGCCATGTATGTTTGATTAGAGGTTTTACTTATTGCTAAATAGCAGAGGATGCCAGATGATAAGGGATGAGTTTGAGGATTGTATGCGCACAAGGTATAAATGTTTTCAGGATAAAGCTATGGCAGCTAAAAACTAAGATAGCATCCTTCCTTCCTTATTGGAATCAGGCGTAGATCTCAGGAAAAAATTTAAAAAAATAAAAGGAGGCTATCTACGTGTGGGAGAAACACACAAGTTACTTAGAGTACTTAGAGTTAAATTTTAGGTAAAAAAGATGTGTAGTTGGTCGGTAAAGACGCAGAGTTGTACTTACGTATTTGCCAGGCTGTGTTGGCTGTGTACATGCATGCAGCACCCACTGCAGCCTCCTCCGGAGAATACTATCGGTGCTTAATATTATCTCAAACATGCTTCAGATGTCAAATTTTGAAATCATCCATGTTGTGAATACCTATCTATTAATTATACCTGTATCTTTCCCTCTGCTTTATGCTGCTTATTAGTACCTACATTCTGTGCGCATTGGGGGAACTAGTTGAGAGGAGGAGGGGGGGGGGGATAAATCTTACCCTCACATCTGACTTAATTCCTAAGAAATATCGACGGTGAAACTACCAAACCACGTATCTCGTTTGCGGTGTTTAAAAATCTACGCTCACATTTTATTTTTTTGAAGTAGACCAAATCAATGACATTCCTTGAAATTTTCACGAAATTTTCTTCGCACAAAGAGGAAAAATCACAGAAATTTTCAAGACTGGATGTTAAGTAGTTTTTCATTTAAAAAATAAAGTATGACAGGAAGTCTGCGACGTCGCAAACCGAGATACGTGGTTTGGTAGTTTCACCGTCGATATGAGGGATTTTGCTAAGTTAGCTGTGTTGCCAGACTTTCATTGTGGAAATTATAATTGTACCAAAAATATTTCCATGTAAAGATGAACCATCAAGCTAAAACTTTAACTAAACATTCGCACAAATTTATCAATTTCTTTTTGTGGCACAATGGTACAACTTCTGGAAACTTCCTGTTAATAGGTAAATACGAGGCACTTACAATTAGCACATTTCTTGAAAAATTTGCTAAAACAATGTCTGTGCACATTTCTACTTTTGATACCTTCAAAAGTACATAACAATCCAAAAAGTGGTAAAATTTACCAATCAGGCATCAAGAGGTGAAATGTGGGAGTGTAAATAAATAACATCACCTACAAAGATAACACTTACATTGGAAATATGATAGTATCAATAAATTAATATGTATATTTTCAATTTTTAATTCTAAGAAATGGATGGGAGAGCTGGGCTGGGTGGGGTAGGGAGGCGGCGGACGATAGGATGGGTTAGAGTAGGTATTGGGAAGAGAGTGCTCGAAGCTCGAACTGCCTAGAGTACCTGTAATAGAGATGTAGCGACAGATCTGAAGGCCTTTATAGACGATCAATTCCGAACCAATTCCGATCAAAGTAGACATGCTGATGACTGGTGGTCACCATCTACCATCAAATTTTGACGGGCCGCACTTTTTTGATCAAAGTGAGATCAGACAGGAGTGCCATCATTCATCATTTCCTGCCACAGGAAACGTTTCTGTCAAGTTTTCATTTTAAAATTAAGCAAATTTATGAATTTCAGACTGATGACTCCCGACACTTTGATGCTACTTTGATCGGAATTGGTTCGGGAATTTGATCGTCTATAGAGGCCTTAAAACTCCGAAAGTCCATCAGGCCCTCACCGATGCCTCCGCGAATAAAGTTAGGGCCCAAAAGGGCAGCCAACCTATGAATTTCGAATGTCCAGAGCGATTTACAAATACAATTGTTACGAACCGTCGTTTAGAAAGCATGTATTTGGTTTACTTTTTGCATAAATTTACTTATTTTTGCGAAAGAACGCTCTTTTATGTACATTTTTAGCCATCTTGGTTAGAATTGAAATCTGTAGGCTGGCAGTGAAATTTTGTGTGTTAGAAGTTGCTCAGAAGGGTGGCTGCACTTTTGGGCCCTAAGCCCTCCATGAACCGATCTGTCGCTACTCTCCCTATACAGGTACTCTAGAACTGCCCTGAGTTCCCGTCGCGCGACGCAGCCATCTTGCCTGCACATCGTAGGGGGTCTTTGCCTGCAAAAAGTAAACATCCTAAATTAATGCCGAGGAAAGAAAATACCGTAAACAAAAGTGAAGTGCCCTTATCAGTAATGAATTGTATGTAAATTCTTAAAACACTGGCGACTCAAAACTCTTTCAGTAAGTAAAATGTTGCTCAGGATGAAGCTTGTCCTAGTTTTATCGATTTTGCTCATTGCGTGTCAGTGTAAAAAAGCCAATGATGGACAAAAACCCGACTGGGCAAAGAAGGATATCAGGGACTTTTCAGACGCTGACATGGAAAGATTGTTAGATCAATGGGAGGTAAATAATTCCTACTTGTCATATCCAATGATTTAAAATTATCTTATCTTTTTCATAAGAATTGTCAAGGTGGGATCTTTTACTTGTTCGTCTCGTTTCTTGCATGCCACTTATGTCTTGCCGCATGACTTCTCTGTCTTCCTTCTCTGCCCTCCTCAAATGTTTTTCAAGTATCACTAATTTTAGATATTGACTCCTCACTTTCCATTTGTGTCATTCTCTGTGACCTATCTTGTATATACAGTACTTCTGTCCAAATGATCTTATGCAACTTGCATTTTAACAATTCAGAAAAGTAGCAACAATTGACGATTTAATGTTGATTGCTCTCCATTCTTCACATCTCAATTTTACTGGGTATGAACTTTTATATCCATCATGAGTTTAAGCGTAGCTCATAATTGTATTGACTGTAAGTGTCTATACTCTTTTTTGTTATCTATTAGTTGAAGAAATATTTAAGAGAACTGCAAGAAGCAAGAGGTAAGTAAGTAGCTAGACAAGTAAATTTTAAGAGAAGAAACTAAGAGTATCTATCAGCTATGTCAAATTTGACAACTAGTAGAAAATAAAGTAAATAAATGAAATTTTTACATAAATTATCAAAGATCAAAACAATTTTATTAAAATTAATCAGTATAGGTAATACATTGATTTTTGATGAATAAAAAAAAAAAAAAAAAAAAAAATCTGACTGGAAAAGAGTTGCCATCAAATTTACCTTTTTACGTGTCACAAACAACCTTTAGGTATTCATTCTTAATTCAGGCTTTACCTTGTCAATCGTGAGATTTAATTATTTTTTTTATTTTTATTTTTTTTGGGTGTACAGCCGCATATGCCTCCAAGCAGGTACCGTAAAAGCACACTGAAGCACTAAGTAGTTTTTTCAGATTAGGTACATGTTTTTTTTTTCTTTTTTTTTTTTTTTCTTAATGTCAGTTCACACTTCAATTTATTTACCCATGCTTATTTATTTTCTCCCCCTCTCTGGTCTGTTGACTAATTCCCTGTGTAATTCACTTAATTTACGCTGATGTACATAACTTACTTGAAAGACTACAGTCCTTCATTACCATCACCATGTAATGTTGTGCTGGTTTCTTTTTATTTAAATTTCTTTTTTATTTTTGTCCTTTTTTAGCGGTTGATAATGGTGTCGTGAGACAACGAAACAATCTGTATACTTACCTTTTGTTCCTCCCTTCCTCTGCCCCAGCTTACAGTACTTCAAAAGTCATTCTAACACTGCTATCAATCTAGACAGTTTTGTTAAGTTTTACATCGTTAACATTTTGAAATATTGCATTGTTTCTGTCTTTGTAACTTCAAAAGGGAATATCCATAAGCAGCATGTCTCCTTATGATCTAATTGCTTTCATTTTCATTTTTTCTTGTGAAGGAAGACGAGGAGCCACTGGAACCGGACGAACTTCCTGAATACCTCAGACCGCAGCCTGCCCTAGATTTTAGTAAAGTAAGTAAAGTGCTTTTACTTATTTACAAAAAATTTCAAAGTAAGTAAAGAAGTAATCACCCTGCCTATTAAAGAGGAATGTATTTGTGTAAGGAGACCCACAAGGCGAGAGACCACCAAGCTCACCTCAAATGCAGGGTGGCAACCCTCTGCCCGCCCTGCCTTCATTTGAGATTGAATATTTTTTTGGGGTACCTATCTTTTCTAACTAGAGGCCATTTTTCGAAAGTATTTTGAAGTTTTGCCTTCTCCCTCTTCTAAGCAAATTTCATCTATTCACGAAGCCACCGCCCCCCCCCCCCCCCCCCCCCCTCCCCCGGGCTCATGTTTTGAATGGGAAGGAGATGCCAGTAGTTAGGTAACAGGCGAATCCAGCCCCTAACCCATGCTAATTTTTTCCGTGTTTATCATCAAAATACTTCGTTTTGTCTTACTTACTTGGTTTTTTTTTTTTTTACTTTAAATGGGCTGCATTTTCCTTGAATTGTTATGTATCCCACACCTGATAAGACAACAACTTGAACCATTTTCACTCCTAGATAAAGTTGCTCATCTTTATGCATTTTCCGTAAGGTCTCAAATAAATCTTAAACGCGTTAATTGTAGAAAACTGTCACCTAACTCTATTTAAGGAACCTTTTTTTCTTCTAACTTTGCCCCCAAACTGACTTAAGTAAGCCAAGTAGGCACTTATGATTTTCTAAGCAAGAAGAAATTTTTTTTTTAAAACAAAACATGAAAAGAAATAACTTCCCTCCTTCCACTGCCCTCACTTCAATTTTTGGTAGTTTATTTAAAGTCATAAAATATTTGTGTTCACGCAACATTCATCATTTTTTGATATTTCCCAGCCAGCTAGAAATGAAAATGGGTAAAACACCCAACGATGAATATTTCTCACCTCCCTTGGCTTGTCAAAGAGAAAAATATGTGAGGTATCCATATATGCTCAGTAATCTTTTTACCTAAGTAAAAATTATTTTCGGCCCTAATTTAATCCAAAAGTCTTTTGTTTTAATTCATCTCCATCATGAATCATGTGACCATCCAAAGAACATAGACATTGATTAAAGTTCATCCAAAACATTGATTTTTTTAGTAAAAAAATCATGGAAACCAACTAACCAGGACAGCTGTGCAGCTTGTGTTTGCGATTTTGTCTGATTTTTTTTAATTAGGTA
Organism: Bemisia tabaci; assembly: GCF_918797505.1. NCBI lineage: Eukaryota > Metazoa > Arthropoda > Insecta > Hemiptera > Aleyrodidae > Bemisia > Bemisia tabaci. The sequence goes on from NC_092800.1 coordinate 29,869,259, forward strand.
GTAAAAAAAAAAATCACCAAAAATTTCTATAGAAAGAGTGTCCTAATTTCTCTTAAGAGATTAACACATGAGTGTAAATTTACAGCGTTGCAATCTGAGATATGCAATTCTTTACTTTAGCCATGGACATACGTTGTCCCCTGATTTGTACATATGATTTTTAGGAAACGCCTAACAATTCTTCATGTGTGTCAATGTTGCTCGATTTTTTTGTTTGAGTCGCCATGAATTATTTTATTTTGAAAATATGCGAATACCATTCTTATTGTTGCTTTCTTTTTTTTCCTTCAGATCAAAGGTAATGACCCAGAAAGCATACTAAAGCTGTCTAAAAAAGGGAGGACTTTGATGGTTTTCGTTACCGTCACTGGAAACCCTACTCCAGAAGAGACAGAAAAAATAACGAAGCTCTGGCAGACTAGTCTGTGGAACAACCACATTCAGACAGAAAGGTAATTTATAGTATTCATCCGGCTACATAGTGTTTTTAAATTAGGGTTGGAGCCTCAGTATGGCTGTGCAACTAAGCTTGGCATTTTTTGTCTCCATGACTGGATTGTCAGCCTTTACAATATGCAAGGGGAGGGAAGTGAACACACAGATTTTTTAAGTTAATAAAAATGTCTTGAAAAATATAGTCACTTACACGCGTTGAAAGTTTGTTAATGCACCTGTTCGTGCACCTTTTCACCACTTCAACTTTTAGTACTCACTAGTAATTTTTGAAAAAAATTCTTGTAATTTTTTTTTTAAAAAAGGTATTCTAGTAACTAGGAGTATCAACCCTCCTTTGTGATGAAAATGAAAATGTATATTTTCTTTTTGTTTCATTGTCTATTTTTTTTTTACTTGATTTAACTTGAGGGAAGAATTTTTCAAAATTTAATGTGAATCTTTCCTCAGTACCTTTATGTTCCCTCACAGGTAGGTATAGTTAAGTCACTACCTACTTTCCCCGTTTCAGTTTTCTTCAAAGACCATATTTTCCTGAATTATTCTTCGTCTAACGTCCAATCGTCTTACATTATATTTCTGCCTAACAGGTATCCAGTCGCAGACAATAGGGTTATTCTCATGTTCAAAGATGGCTCCTTGGCATGGGATGCTAAAGACTTTCTAATAGAACAAGAAAGATGTCTAGAAGTAACTATAGAAAATAAGAGTTACCCAGGAAAATATTCCGCTGTTGTAAGTACAATTCACTCTTAATTTTTTTGTACACAGTCTACGCATTTTAAACTTTATTTCTTTGAGCTGAGGTAAAACGTAAGTCTCACATGAAGTTTACTTGACCGTCAATATTTTGAATCAATTTTAACAGTTGAATATAAAGTGGACTACTCTCCTCCTGTTTTATTAAAATTTAACTGCAGAAAGAATTGGACTGCATTTTGCAATTTGGAACTATAAATTCTGGCTCTTCTGGAAAAACACTTTTGTGCATAGGGAAACTAATGGCACATACGTAGTTTTTAAACCGGGCTAGAATTTTATAGTTCCAAATCGCAAGATGTAGTCCAATTTACCTACATCTTCAAAATCTGTCTGCGCTTGTGTATGGTTCACACAACAGCTACTGACAGAGTTGGAAGTCACTGTCACATCATTTTTCAAAGGATAAAACCTAAACTAGGAAAATGTATGCAGGGGTGCAAAAACTCCTGAACCTCACAACCGGGTTGCGATTAGTGACATGCAACCTTGGAAAAGTCCTGATTGCAGGTTTAAAAAAATAGGAAGGTCAAGAACTATCTGCATCCCTAGGTATATTTTTTTTGCCACTTGAAGGGCACTCTAATCAAACTGTATATGTTACCACAGTAAAAGCAACTATATCCTAAACCAAAAACTTTTTGGCAAGACATGTAAATACAGACAACTTGTGTAAATATAATTTCATTTTATTCTTGTTAATTATTAAAGAGGGCTAACAGTTTGTAAGACTGCCTTCAATAATTTATCCATTGATGAGGAAAATTATTATCTGCTGGTATTCGAACTGATCCTCTGTGCTCCTTAGAACAGTTCCTTTTTTTAAAAATTTTTCGTTGGCACTTTTATTTTGTTTCTCTTTCTTCTCAGTTTTTGCACATGTAATCTGCTGGTGGGAAGATACTTATAAAAATCTTCAAATATTAATCATCAGGTTTTCTCATCTTTTTTCAGGAACCAGAAGATTCCGTAAAATCGGAACTGTAAGCTGTGAGATGGCAACAATGCTCTAGAACTTTAATTTAAGAAGTGGTTCTCTCTCTTAGAGACATCCCGGCTAATTTTCAAATTCTACTTGGATGTTAATTCTTGTACCAAGTTTTTTTATTGTGTTTTTTTTTTGTGTGAACTGTGTCAACGTGTTGTCACTTCCCAATTATGATCTGAAAGTCTTATCATGTGTGTGACTTTTTCGACTGCGGTAAAATTAACCTTAATTGTAAAAATTAAAGTAGGTTAAGTATCTAGTCTGTGATCTACAAAAACTTTTGTTTTTTCAATAACCATTGATTATGAGTGCCACTGTTTTGAATTTTTCAGATCATTTTTTTATTTGATCCATCTGGATTTTAGAATTTATCTTCTTACCGCACATAATTTTTCTGCACACTCTTCAAAATGAGTGAGAGTTCAGAGAGTAGGAAAAGACAGCTGTATCTAGTTTATTTGATTTCACTTATAGATTTGTTCAGTGTAAGTTTAGTGATACCTATTCTGTCTACACATTTGCTATCTTTAGGCATCTCACACGTACAAATAGGACTTCTAGGGTCTGTGTATTCTTTTATGCAGTTGCTTTCAGGTCCATTTGTTTTGCGTGGATGTATCGGGAGTTGGAGTGATGTGAGTGGTCGCAAAAATGTTTTGGTTCTCTCTCTATTCGTTTGTTCAGCATGTTACCTACTTCTAGGCTACTCTACGGCATTTATCTTTATTCTGCTCTCCAGGTTTATTCTTGGTATTATCAAAAGCACACAGATTTTATGCAAAACAATCATAGCTGACATTACCCCGCCAAGTCAGCAGCTTGAAGCGTATGGACTTTTCACATCTATTACATCTCTAGGATTTGTCATTGGTCCCTCGTTTGGGGACACATTGCTGAGTTAGAAAATGGATTCATGTATGTTTGCTCAATTACCAGTTTTTTATTCATTGTCAATTCCCTTATAGTTATTTTTTTTGTGAAAGAATTCCAAGGAAAACTTGAAAGTGCAAAATTCTAATGCCTCTGTCATTGAGCAAATCAAGTTGACGTGTATGAAATTAATTTCCATTAAATGGGAGAAACATTATCCGGTCTTTCTAGTCAGGTTCCTCATTGGAGTATCAGTATTCATGTTTTTCTCCAACTACACATCATACATGAAAGAGACCTTCGAAATGTCACCGTCAACAATTGGTTACACTGTCTCATTCCAAGGATTCATAAGCGCAGCTGCTGGTTTCGCTTTTAAGTACGTTCATATCGCAGAGTCAAGCATAGTGCGGTGTTATTATTTATTAATTTTACTGAGCATCAGTTTTTTCTTTTTGACGTTTGTTCACTCATTTTCCTTGTTTATGTTTTTCTTAGTTCCATTGTTTGTTAGCCATTCTTTATTGAGAGTTGTTACAATCGAGATGGTGTTTGAGAACAGTGATTCCTCTGAGAGAGGATCACTCAACGGTGCATATCAATGGTGTCATGTCAGTTGCCAAACTAATAACACCTCTCATCTCGGGTTTTGTCATTGATAGCTATGGTTACAAGGCAGTATTGTTCATTTCTTTCCTCTTGTGTGGATTAGCAGCCATTTTTTGTAAATCCGTTTGTAAGAACAAAATACAGAGTAAGATTGAATAATACTTTTCAATAAAAAGTTTATTTTGCATAATTTAGTCCGTAATTTCCTCCCAACCCAATAGCCAACATCTTAAGAGATACTATATCAAGTGGATGAAGAATTTGCATGCAAATTTTTTATTGCTTCATCTGAAAGTGCTGAAAGAGCTGATTTTACAGTATTTTTTATAATTTTTTTCTGATATGGGATATAGTGTAAAAGTAGATTTAAAAGTGATAAAATGCACTGCCTAGTGACGTCAACTGGCGACATTTCCCATTTAAACACACGTATTTTAGCAGATTAGATCATTTTGTCATGTCTTCTCCAATAATTGTTCAATTCATGAACCAAGGGTATCCTCGTGTTCAGTTCACTCAGTAGTTTCCACTTCAACACAAAATTCATCAAATTTCAGACATCTGCAAATTCTCTGTTGTGTTAGGTTTGTACGTATCTTAAAAAAAAATAACTAAAAAAAAAAAACCCCGAGATACTTTATTTAATGTTGTAGGTAATAAGCATTCACATATCTTTTGGTTTTATTTTCGGACTGGCTCAGCAGCCTTTTAAAATTCAACCTTAGTCACCAGTGGTGTGGTGTGCTTTGCGCTGTATCAATTGATATGCTATCCAAACCTATTGAAAGGATTGATAAACAGGGTGTTCGCAAAACACCTTCCTAATCTATTCTTTCCCATCACAGCTTCAGACAGGAAAACATCAATACTCGATACTTCTTGCCTTGCCACTGTTAGTCACCTTCCCACCCTGAAAGCAATATTTTTTAAATATTGTCTCAATACCCTAAAATCCAAGAAAATATTGAAGCAGCCATTGCATCAATATAGAAACATTACTCATGAAATGGAAAAGTAACATTGCGATATAACATTGCATCAATTCTTCGTGAAGGTCGAGAAACTTGCAAAAACAGGCTGATGCTACTTTTTTGCCAAGATGTGTTGTTTTCACTGTTCTTCAGCAATCTCTACGGCCGTCTTTTCCTTGTCAATATTGCAGATCAGATTTTTGTGGAAATACTGCATGAAAATGTTCGCAACTATTCAGGTGACTGCAGGTGATTTAATGATGTACTAAAAGAAATTTTGCAACAACATAACGTCCACTTCGGGACGCGCCTTCAATTCGCCGCATAGACAACAAACAAACCGCAGAGGGCGAATATCTATGGCATCATTTCCGTAACCCTGAGAAATAAAATTATATTTACGGAAAGAAAAGAAAATAGGTGTTAAGAAATTATTTTTCACCTATAAAAATGCTGAATTTCTTTTTCTCTGGAGAAATATTTTCCTTCTCAGAAAAAAAAAAAAAAAAAAAAAAAAAAAAAAAAAAAAACACATTTCGCCGTAGAAATTCGTAGAAATATTTTCACCGCTCCTGGAAACAGGATCGGATTTAGGGGGTGGCCATATGGGCCGCGGCCCATGGCGGCAAAGTTTGCAATTTTCTTAAATGTAGCTGTGAAGAAAAATCGGATTCAGAAAGTAAATTACAAACGAGAAAAGGTGACAACATATCTCATTTCCTGAGCGTATACCTCTAGTTTTATCGTATTTCTGTGATACAATAGACAAGCAACTTTAATTAGTCAAGTTAAGACGAAGAGAGAAACCGAACACGGAATTTGGCAGAGAGCAACTTGAGATGAAAAGGAGAAACCCGCGGCGCGGCGGTCGGCATGTAACACATATTAGCGCCTACACGACTGCATGAATACTTCACGCATTGCGTCAAAGACTCTGGCGGTCGCTGCGGTCAGCAGCGAGCGGCGTGAAACGCATAGCGCCTACAAGACTGCATGAATGCTTCATGCATTGTGTAAAACACAGTGCGGGCAGGGCGGCGCCGGCGGCGCGGCGGTGAGATTTAAAATTTATTAAACCACATTTATGTTTGTTCTTTCATAATTTGTTCGTTCATTTCATATGAAAAAGGCCTCGTCCCCACAGAGATAGGTTTACGGAACTTAGGTACATTTCGCGCCAAGTTCCGTGAACTTTTGCCAGTAGTGCTGACAGGGCTTTCGCAAGAAATGTGTCCAACACGAGTAAACGCGTCTTATGCACCCCTCCCCCTCCGGCACGTTCACTTGATGGTTTTTATTGATGTTTCAAAGCGAATGAGAAGGGGCGGCAAAATACAGGCGGCCCATGAGCGGCAAGTAAGTAAATCCGGCCCTGCCTGGAAACTTACTTTTTTAACTGATCAAAAAAAATTAAGAAATAATCTATTAAGAAAAAAATAAATGGTATCTCGCTCCGTAACCTTTGATAGAAACCAATGGACTAAACAATGCATAAACTTAAAATTAAAGGACGTCTTCTTGTGATTCGCCTTCAATTTCACCGCACAGCGATGGCCAAAGTGCGAAACCACGTATTTCCGTTTGCGACGTTGCAGACTTCCTGTCATACTCCAGTATTTCTTCGAAAACGCGTCCATGCAATTTCTTAAAAACTCAATCCTTAATTTTTCTTTTCACCCGACAGAATATCCTGCAGGAATTTCAAGCCACCAAGCTGGCTTGTTTCTCTTTGAAGAAACAGTAATAGGAGCGGAAATTTTGAAACATTGCAAGATGGATGCGTAGCTATGTACTTTGACCATCGATGGGTGTGATTGCGAGTTGTTTGCAGCCCCTTGATGCAACTATTCGTGTTCCACGGGTGTGCGTGTTGCATGTTCAAAATTGAAGGCACTTTCGCGCTTTTCTCATTTTATTGAAGATGCACGGGACTCCTCAGTTGCAGACACGATAATAACAGAGTGCCTATTCCCTATATATAGGGAGAGTAATACCATGACGTGTTTGTATGAATTTTCTTCACGCAGTCAAAGATTTTGAAAATTTCAAAGTTTATTTTTTTTTGTTTTTTCCCCGTGTAATTAAAGCTTTTTGAACATTGCAACGCAATTTTTTGACTTAAGCCATCATCGAGTGCTTCGGCCTTCAACTTGTAGTGCCTTCGGTGAGGTAGGGATTTTTTTTTTATAAAATGATAAGACGAGAAACTGAGGATTTGCATGACATACCAGGAAAAATAGCGCTGGTACATCATCAAAATGGGCACTTCTGAGATGTGCTGAATTTCCAAAATTTTTCGATGGAGGACACCGCCCCCCCCCCACCGTGTCATCATTGGGAAGAGAGGGGGATAATACCAGTACCCTGAGTAACAGGCACTGTTGATTGGAGTACACGAGTGCCAAAAAATATAGTTCAAGAGCGGGCCCGCTTTTGTAAGGACAACGCCTGATGAAGGACTACAACATTATCAAAACTTTGATCGGTTTTTTAACACGCTTAATTTTGGCTCGTGAGCTGCACTTTTTCGCAGTAGCGATTGGCATCTTAATTGATTTTTTGGAAAAGAGGAAGTGTTGATTAGAATGCGTTCTATGACTTCATTCATATAATTAAGTATATTATGGTTACGAATCAATTCATTTAAACTCATTGACGGGACCCGTCATTTTGTTATTTCTCAGTATTAAAAACCAACATAACTATATTTCAGCGTTGCGAACTTTCTACTAGCAATAATGAACTTTTGGATCAAGTAGTGGCATCTGACGAGACGTGCCAAAAATTCTCTTAGGAATCCAATGAGATGCTTGGCATGTGATGCCGCCGCCCCTCCCTTCGAACTACAATTTCTGGCTCAATTTTGAAACAACGTACGTACCACTAGTTTCCCAATGCACGTAAGTGGTTATACAGATGAGCAAGACATTAGATTTCCTGGTTGTAAAATGTAGTTCAATTTATCAGAAATTTATTTTTGTGATTAAAAGAAAGCTATTGACACCTGCGAAAAGAGAATCCGGAAAGAGGATTTGTTAAGGTCATTTGGACGTATTTCTGCCATAACGGAACTATGTGCATTACGACGCGAGCCAGGGCTCATTGAGCCCTGTTATCAGTGGCGTGGCGCGCTTCAATATATATCGATATTTTCCCATTTAAAACTATGGTAAAGAATCGATTATTAGGCGTTCGTTGCGAACACCCTGATAATCGATCCTTTTCTATAGCTTTAAATGATAGATCAATCGATACATCCGAGCTCATGCGTCTTAATGCACATAGTTCCGTTTGGCAGAAATACTTCCATTTCTAGTAATGGCCTATAAGGGATTTTTATTGCTGAGAATCACTGAAACAGCTCGAAAAATTTTGATCAAAATTTCGGTTTTGAGCTACAATGAAAATTCTCGACTTTTTAAAAAGAATTGGACGGGGGCTGATTGCGGTTAAGTTTGTATTATCAGTAGGGTGTAAAATCTAAAGTAACCTTTACGTTTAGTGGGGGGAGGGGAGACGAGAATTTTGAGACATTTTTCTCCCCAAAAAATGAAAATTTCGAATTTTCAAAAATGACGTGGAATTCTCTAATGTTTTTTCTTCGCCCGGTGCTTATAAAAATTATAAGAATAGAAAATAAAAACAATTTTTTACAGGATTCCCGTCCCAGGATGGTACCTCTGATACATCCTATGCCGCCTTATATTTTTTACGCAAAAATTATACGGACCGAACAGCTGATAATCCTCATTTTTGAGCATCGAGCGGCGCGCGACAGACGTGAATCGGGAACGTCTTGAGGCGGGATGTTTCCACTAATGTCTTTAAATAATCTATCCGCTATCAGATTTGAGGTTAACACGCCCAAAATTTACGACCGAGATAGCGAAAACCAGGAACTCAAGCGGAATAGTTTAAGTTCATGTTCAAATTTAGTGACACTTGTATTTTGTAATGTGCGCGATCCCGACGCTACACCAGTAAGTACACTGAATTCGTTTACACTTTCGCAATCACCTACCTCATAAAATCTAATATTAAGCTCCAGCATGCTATTTACGTGCAATTCAGACTCCTTAAATTGTCATTGGCGCAATTGGGCATGAACAGTGATTTTTTTATCTAACGCGAAATTGATAAAGGCGGGGCGGGGGGGGGGGGTCTGGAGGACATCCAAAGGCCCCAGAGGGATCCATCAGGCGAGAGACCACGTAAAAATGTTCAAACTTGAGAGGCTCTAATTCGTGGACTATACATCTAAACTCTAAAAATAAAGGGCAAAATAAAGTAAAGAGATTTCACAAGTTTTCTCTTTTTTGCCGGAAGCTATTCTTTTTGCACTTCAAAGAAATCATTGGAGTGTCTACAGATTAAATATCACACTATTATCCTAATATAATATCCATTGTAGTACTTGCTACCCGTTTAAAACGATTGAACCAACTAGTTCATTCGATAGATTGACCCTAGAAAAAATAAAACATGCGAGCATTTTAATTAGCCATTTTAGCAACGCGCTATAGTCCCCATTATCATATATCAAATTAGAAGCATATGAACCGTTACCTTTTTGAGCTCAGCACAAAATGTATAGTGGAAAACTGTAAAAACATGTACCTATTTTCGCCAATTTTTGCCATCAGACCCATAGTACCTCCATTTGAAGGCTAAGAAATGCAAGCATTGTTAGAACCCAATTATTTTTTTACGTCCATTTCGTCAACAGCAAAATATTGAGACAAATCGGAATTCTGTGCGGTTGGGCCGATTTTGGATCTCATTGATATTCCTGGCATTTTTTTCACTTCCGGAGAATCTCCGGAGAAAACAGTAGAACAAGGCATTGGGAGAGGTCAGACGTGAAATTTTTAACTAAAATTGGAAATTTTGATGTTTATTTCGTCACATATTAAGATTGGAGGGGTGTTTCTTGCAGTAAATTATAATTTTACGAGAAAATGAATAAAACCTCTTTCAAGATTTCTGAACTTGATTTTAAGAATATATAAGCTTTAAGTATTTTCACCTGATGTGAAACTTTTTAAAGACCCATTCTACTGTGCGGCCCCCTCTAGTAACCGATCGAATTATGAGGCAACTGAGGAGCGCATAGAGGACAGGAGGACGCACAATTGCAGTTTTCGCTTCTCCAAGAAATACCTACGTATTAAAAGCCTCAAAATTATGTGGAGCTTTTGGAAATGGAAATTATGTAAAGGAAATTCAAACTCTTTTTCCCATGCTTTATAATTGGGTTTTAAAAGTAAAATTTTCACAGAATATATTTTGAGACTAGTTTTAGTTGCAATACTTAATATCTCATTTTTATAAAAAAAAAAAAAAAAAAAAAAAAGTATCCTTCCGCCTTGCAGTGTCCTTCAAGCCCTCAAAATCGTAAAGTCATATGTTTGAGGGGCTTGGAGGACAAGGCGTATGAGTGCAGTTTTTGATATTCCAGGAAATACGTGTTTAAAGTTTCAAAATTACATGCGATCCCTTGCAGCGGACAGGAAGTTTAAACTCACTTTTTGATGCTTTAAAGTTGGATTCTGATTCTGAATTTTCATAGAATATGCTTTCAAACTAGTTTTAGTTGAGCTCATGAATATCTCAATTTTTTTAAAAACTGCACTTATGCGCCTCCCTCTAACCCGCTCATTTGAGATTAAAATTTTAATCAAGTTTCTGTACTTTTGCATCTTCTTAAATTAAAATTTATTAATTTCGTTAAGTTATAATTTTTTAGTTTAATTTCCCTTGTTCTCAATACTTATCCTCTAAACAATTTGGCCAAAAAATTCCAACATATTGGATTTTAGTTGTGAATTTTTCACAGAATATACAATCAAACTAGTTTTAGTTGAGTTCATGAATATCTCAATTTTTTTCAAAAACTGCACAGATGCGCCTCCTTCCAAGCTCCTCATTTAAGGTTAACATTTTAATCTAATTTCATTTAATTACAATTATTTCCTTTAATTTCTCTTGTTCTCAATACTTATCTCTAAAAAATCCTCAGGTTAAAGCCGCATGGACGCATCAAAAGATGACAAGGAAGCGAAGGCTGCGGTACCCGGAGCACCACCTCCGCTGGCGGTGCCCCCTGGCGGACAAGTGGGGCACCAGTCGGAGCGACGATCCGCCAAACGAATCAGCGTCCTCTCGGCGCCGGACAAGCTCCTCGAGCCGGGCAAGTCCTTCGGGATCACCCTGTACGAGCTCAAGGTCCTCATGGGGAACTACGGGCGGCGCAGCGTCAAGGCCCTCTACGAACTCGGAGGGATCGAGGTTCTTTGCGCCCGCCTCCGCACTGACTCCGCTGAGGGACTTAAGGTAAGCAAGACATTAAAAGTGGACGTGTTTATGCTAAAAGAACTAAGTACACTGAAAAATATTCTCGGCGTTTTAACCAAGGTCCGTTGGTACCTTTACCATCTCACTTTTTTACCAATTATTGGTAATTTTACCAAGACAGACTGGTAAACTTACCTAAAACCGGTATTTTTACTGTTTTTTTCAGGTGAGAATACCACTTTTTATTGGTAATCAATTCCCGGTAACTTTGCCATTTTATCTCGGTAATTCTACCACAGTCGATAAAAAATATTGGCGTTTTTACCAAGGTCCAGTAAAATTACCGAGAAAGTTCAATAATTTTACCGAGATTTCTCGGTAAAATTACCAATTCCATGAATGGTAATTTTATCAAGAAAAAACTGGGATCAAATAGAACCCTGAATTCTTGGTAATTTTACACTTTTCTTAGTAAATACACCGAGAGTTCTCTTTCAGTGTATGTGCATAGGGTTTGCGTGTGACATTGTTCCTTTTATCATTAATGAATCAGTGAGTTCGAAAACACACCAACTCGGAAAAAAAATGTTCAGGAGACACCTAAAACTGCGCAGCGGGCGAAGAAGCGGAATAAGACAATAGAATATGTACTATTCAAACGATAATCCGGGTAACGGAACTTGGCTGATTTGAAAACGCCTTCAAATGCGGCGTGATACCTCACGCATTCCGGAGAGCTCAAATAGTTGTATCATTGCGCCTTAGAAATGCGACGGAAGATTACAATTGAAATAGCATTCATGCACGCTGGCTTTTTCGTTTCCGGTAACATTTTTGCAGTCATGAAAGCATAGCTTAAGTGCGCTCTAGCTAGAATTGTATTTAGCAAATGGGTGGTTTTTATACGAGGATTAAAAATAAACAAGTGGCACGGAATAAGACAATAGAATATGAACTATGCAAAACGATAATCCGGGTATCGGAACTTGGCTGATTTGAAAACGCCTTCAAATGCGGCGTAATACCTCACGCATTCCGGAGAGTTCAAATAGTTGTATCATCGCGCCGTATGAAGGTGACGGAAGATTTAAATGGAAATAGCCTCTATGTACGCTGGGCTTGTAGATTTCTTCTCAAATTTTAGCAGTGATAAATGCATAGTGAAGTGCGCTTTAGCTAGAATTGTATTTTCAAATGGGTGGTTTTTTACGATGATTAAAAATAAACAAGTGGCACGGAATATAAAAAAAGAATATAAACTATGCAAAACGATTATTCCGATAACGGAACTTCGCTGTTTTGACAACCCCTTCGAATGCGGCATGATACCTCTTGCATTCTGGAGAGTTCAAATAGTTGTATCATTGCGCCGTAAGAATGTGACGGAAGATTGAAATGGAAAAAGCCTCCATGCACGCTAGGCGTGTCGATTTTTGTGACACTTTTGCAGGAGTGAATGCATAGCTGAAGTTCGCTTTATCTAGAATTGTATTTACAAAGGGTGGTTTTTCAACGAGGATCAAAATAAAAAAGTGGCACGGAATATAACAAAAGAATATGAACTATGCAAAACGATAATCCGGGTATCGGAACTTGGCTGATTTGAAAACGCCTTCAAATGCGGCGTGATACCTCACGCATTCCGGAGAGCTCAAATAGTTGTATCATTGCGCCGTATGAAGGTGACGGAAGATTTAAATGGAAATAGCCTTCATCAGCGGCAAAATACAGGTGGCCCATCGGCGGCAAGTAAGTAAATCCGGCCCTGTTCGTAACTAACATTATAAAAAACGCCTATAAAGTACAGCGTGTTTGACGCTTATGTGCCGATTATTGGAATTGATTAACGAAGCTATAGCCACTGAGTAGGTACATACAACTCACTCCCGGCTTCATTTCCTACATTTCCTCTTACATTCCATTTGATCCCTGGCATGCCCCTTTCTGCCCAGGCCGGTCCATACCAGTTTGTAAACTTGGCAACCGGTGATCGTGATTTCTCTCTATCCGTTTGTGACGTACCCACTTTAAGCTTAAAAACGGAAGCCACTCAGAAAGGAGAAGCTTGGAGGACGAAGCTAATGAGTGTAGTTTTTGCTATTTCGAGAAATACGTGATTAAAGTTTCGAAATTACATGGAGCCTTATGGCGGAAAGGAAGTTCAAACGGACTTTTCGATGCTTAAAAATTGAAAGGGGGCGAATTATTCACAAAAATGTATAAAGTCTAATTTTTACTCAAAATCATAAATATCTCAATTTTTTCGAAAACTGCAGTTATGCGCCTTGCCCTCCAAGCCCCTTAATTGAATGTGATAACCCTTTCATGACTCTACGTACTGAGATAACAACTGGACTACATTTTGCGACTGGGAACCACAATTTTTGTCTTAATTGTAAAAACACTCAAATGCATAGGAAAAACAATGGCACACGAGTTATCTCTGATCTAAAGCAGAAATTGAAGTCTCCAATTGAAAATTGTAGCCCAAACTTGAAGTGTTGGGTGCAAAAAGGGCATTTCCTAGTTACAGTGTCTCAAAATCTCCGCTTAACGTTTCACCCATTATAATTGAAGCAAATGTTTGTAATTTGTCGTAACTTTTACTGAATATTCTTTTTATATTTACAGTGCTGAAAATATGAAATGTAAGAAAATTTACTCAATGGTTTCCTCTCTAAAATTAAAATTAGCACTGGAGATTAACCGTGACTAAAAAATGCCTTTTTTGCACCCAATGCCTCAATTTAGTCCAATTAAATGGACGTACCCTAGTAGCAGAGTTATATAAAAAATTTGTTTTTAAAAGTATAAACCGTAAATAACCACAAGCTAAAGAATATTCATTGTTTATGTAATGGATGTAAAGTTTTTTAGTTAAAAGTTTACTAAAAAACTTATTTTATTATGTAACCCTTAGTATAAAAGTTATATAACCAAATTCAAAGAGTGTATAAAATGAATTTTCATTATTCTTCCTGGCTGGTAGCGCACTCTAGTTATGAAGTGTGCAAGTTTTCATATGCGTTACTACCAGGTGGTGGATCATCGTAGAGTTGTGACTTACCTTAAATCCGCGCCGTCCTAGTCGGGATTAGAACCCACGCTTCGGGATGGAGTTGCAATCCGAAGTCCAGTACTTTACCACCAGACCAGCCAGGCTTGATATGAATGGGCCCCTAAATTCAATCTCTTAACTATCGCAGGCCTCTGAGTCCGTAATATTTTGTTTATTGACGGATTCTTATGATATTTTACCAGACTTTATTATTTATTATTTATTTATTTATTGTTTTTTATTTCATGATGTAATTTTTTCATTTTCATTTTTTTTAACTCTCTCTCATTTTTTTAGCTCTCTCTTTTTTTTAACTATCATGATTTTTAACTATCATTTTTTCTAACTCTCTCTATTTTTTTTAACTCTCATTTTTTTAACTCTCTCTCTCTCTCTATTTTTTAACTTTATAATTGCGTCTTTTTCCAGTTTTAATTATTTGGGCCTTTTTCTAGTTTGAATTTATGTCGATGTATTTATGTTATTTATTTATTATTATTATCATTTCCTTTTTTCTTTTAAATTTTTATAATATTAATTTAAACATTTTAAAAAAAATCAAAATTTTTAAAATAATATTTAATAATATTTTTAAAATATTAACAAAAATAATTATGATATACTTTAAAAATATTATAAAATATTATTTTAAAAATTTTAATTTTTTATATTTTTAATATATTTTTAAAATGTTTTAAAACTATTCATTGATTGTATTTCAAAAGTACTTTTGAAAATATTTTAAAAATACATGAAAAACATTTTAAAAATATATTAAATTTCAATATTTTTAAAATATTGCTGTCTAACTGGGCAGGGTTATGAGCCAGACACGCTACCAACTGAGGTAACAGGGCTCCTCGGATTGTGTGCCGAGATATCCCCTTTTAACTCGTCTCGGAGCCATTAGTACCTCTAATAATACCTATCCCACGCAGTCTGAGAGTCGAGGGTGTTCATTGAAATGAGATCATCATCATCATTCATGAAAATGAGATAGGTTTACGTTAAAGTCATTCAGGTCATTTATATAACAGTTATAATAAGCAAATTAAGCAAAAGGATACTATGCGTATAAAGAAAATTTATAAAAACCCTTCCTCAATTATATAAATTTTATATAAACGTTATCTTCTGAAAATATGAATAATTATTTTCATGGGCATTTTATATAAAACTTATATACACGATATATAAACTTTAGTTAAAATGGTGATTATATAACCGGTATTAATTCCTTATACGTTTGTTAGGAAGGGGAAAGTGAATCATGCTACTAGGGTATTTCTTTGAAAACGGAACTAAGCGCCATCGGAGGAGGAAGGTAGTGGGGGACTTGGATTGGCGGCGAAATCGGGCGTCGGGCTCATTCCGTCCTATACTCGCAATGCTTTTCCATAGCGCTTAGTTTCCGTTTGACAGAACGCGCTATCCGGCATTCTAAATTCCTCAAAAGGAACTCAGATTGGCGCTTAGTTCCGTTTGATAGAAATACGTCCAAATATGTTCAATGAGACCCTCTGCCCACCCTCAGGACACAGAGCAGCTGCTAAAGTTACGGAAGGAGTTCTTCGGATCGAACCAACTCCCCACGGAGGAGCCGATCCCGTTCAGGGTGTTCCTGCTGGAGGCCATGAAGGACTACGTGCTCTACATGCTCACGTTTGTGGCGGCCTTGTCCATGGTCACGTTCATAATCAAGAGCTCCATGGGTCACGCTGGACACGAGTGGGTCGACGGCCTCGCCATCTTCTTCTGCGTCGTCGCAACCTCCCTCACCAACGCCGTCAACGACTACTCCAGGCACCGCAAGTTCCGATCTTTGAAAACCAGGTGAGGCTCCCTGCGGGCCGATTTGTGAAATGGAGGTGTTGCGTGTGTGAGGGATTTGCGATTTGACCGTTGGTTCTTACGTAAAAGTTCGCGAAAAACACGATGGTACCGCACTAGTTTTCTCTGAAATCATCTCCCAAGCTCAAAAAAAAACTCTCAAAGTGAGATCCAAATGGAGGGGATATCCCACCTTACCTTGAGAGTCCACCTCTACATCAAAACAAACTCTCCATGCAAAGATAGGGAGCAAATACATTGGCAAGGTTGTCGTGTTTTCAGTCTTGGAGTCCCCAAATAAAGTGGCAACCCTGCTAATGTGTTTGCTCCCTATCTTTGCATGGAGAGTTTGTCTTAATGGAGAGGTGGACTCTCAGGGTATAAGGGTGGGATATCCCCTCCATTTGAGCCTCACTTTGAGAGCTTTTTTTGAGCTTGGGAGATGATTTCAGAGAAAACCAGTGGCACCATCGTGTTTTTCGCGAACTTTTACTTAAGAACCAATCGTCAAATCGCAAATCCCTCACACATGCAACATCTCCATTGATAGACAAAGCTATAGACAAAGAAGACAAAATGGATATGGAAGGATCCTATTGGATGAAAGCGGGTGGTTTCAATGGACAAAGGATATAGGTAATAGACTAACTAACGGCAATCCAGGAGAGACCCTACAGTCAGTCCATAATTTTCTCCCCCAAACCACAGGAGCCACAAATTTCAACCGATAGGATCGCTCCATACTCCCTATGTCTCCTTTGTCTATGGCTTTGTCTATTAATTTCAATAATCTGTCCGCTTGTCCACGAGAAGTACTAAAGACGAAAATATTGAAATAATCGTGCATCTTAATGCAATAATACTGCATTTTTTTTTTACTTAACTTTGCTAAGAAATGCCGATTTTTTACGATCGATGAAATGAGTTCCCTGTGTGAGGAAGGACTAAGGGTTTGAAGTGGAGCCCCTTCAATTAGTGAATAGATAACTTGCACAACACCCAAAAACATTAGCAATTATACATTTTACGATGTACTTGCAATTTACTGCAACCTGTGTTAGATACTTGGGTCTTCCTAGGTTTGTTATATTAATTGATTGTTTGTCTCTTGACTGAAAAAAACTCAATGGCCTTTCATCAACAGATAAGAGATGGGATGAAGTTAATGCAATTTTCTGCTGTTGGTTTGAAAAAGAGAGTTTGACGGTGAAACTGTGGAGACACTTTTCTCGGTTTGCAATGCTGCAGATTTCATTGAGTGGATGGGAACAGAGGCGGATTCTGCAATTTGGCAACACCGGATTTCTTCCATTAAAACCTAAATAATCGATTCTTATCGGAACACCTGGCCCCTCCAAGAATCGATATATTTCCATGTGTTTAAATGAAGAAAAGACAATGCTGCCAATTTGCTGGATCCACCAGTGGGAACCAATGATGATTCTATCACTAAATGGAAAAAAAAAATGTCAACGACATTAAATTTACTAACAACTTACATCGTTAAGGACGCAAATTACGACTCGAAAATTCAACTCAAAAATGTTTTCAAGAGAAACCGTATAGCAAAGAAAACTTGAGATTCAATTTAGTCGTGATTTCCGCGAAGAAACATTCGGATACCTATGCTGCCAGAATTCCAGGGATCATTGCATACCTATTCCCACAATTTCAGCCTCAAAATTCTAATTCGCTGTTGTTTCTTGGCAGGCTAGTTCACGATAAAGAGTTCTCTGTCGTGCGAAACGACTCGGCGCAGCAGATCCCTGTCGAGGAGATCCTGGTGGGCGACGTGTGTTTGCTGAAGGCCGGAGATCGGATCCCGGCGGACGGGGTTCTCATCCAAGGGACCCACCTCACCATCGACGAGTCGGCCATGACAGGGATCTCCGACTCCGTCAAGAAGGACGAGAGAAGGGACGTCTTCCTCCTTTCTGGCACTCACGTCATGAACGGCATAGGTACTCCTATATGGTGCATATAAACTGTTCTCTCAGGGCAAGAAAAAATAAACTCGGCTGTTTTATAGACGTCTTGAGAGTAAGAGGAGTATACTCTGTACTGCCGTGCTAAAGAAAAACGCCATATGAACATTCGAGAGTTGTCAAATTTCCTCCGATACAATATTTATTTTTAAAAAAAGTTATGAATATTTTTCTATGAAATTTTCAGATGACGTCTATTAAAGTGAGAACAAAATTATCTGAAAAGTTGGAAGAAAAATATTCATAAGTTCACCAGGAAAATTGTGTTCTATCCAAGGATATTTGGCAGCGCCTGAAGGTTCATACGGCGTTCTTCCTTAGCACGGCAGTGTAAAGGAACGAATTTTCTGGCAAGAAGGTTGTCTATCTGCCATTGAATCTGGACCCAGAATGAAATATCCTCATCTTTTCAGGGTTTTTCAGGTCTTTTAAAGGCATGGTCTAAGTCACTCAAATCTGGTCGAAAATTCTTTCAAATTCCCCTCACATGGAGGGGGCGGGGGGTCAAACGAAAAACAGGGTTTCGCTTGTAACTTTTGAACGGTTTAAGATGTCGATTTGAACTTTTTTAAATGAAAGGTCGTTGAAAGAGCTTTCTTTTAGTATATAATGTTCAATAGTTAGAGATAATTTCAAATAGTTGGAAAGTACGATTCTATGGCTATCACAACTGACCCATTCTCGGTCTCTGAGCCAAGGACGGTTGGTCGGTACATGTCTATACAGCTCATCGAGAAAAAAAGGAGATGTGCATTTGAGCATCTTGGACTTTTTTTGACGACGTAGGTCGGTACGGCGACTTTAATCATCGATTATCTTGGAAATGGTGTAGTTCATGGAAAACGAGAAAGTAAAAATGTATGAAACATAGTGTTTGAAATTATATCATGAGCTGATTTAAGCAATAAAATCGGACGTTATGGTCCGTTTTTGATACTTTGAATTCCAGATTTTGCTGACCAGGTTGTACCGACCCACGTCACAGGGTACACAATCTTCAAGGTGCAAACACCTCCTTTTTTTCTCTATGCGTAGCCCGTAAGTACAGATTCCGCGGCCGGAGTTTTTTTTTTTTTTTTTTTTTTTTTTTTGTTTTTTGAGTGCCATGGCGCTTGATGACTGATCCCTCCTTTCCCTCAGGCAGAATGGTGGTGACAGGCGTGGGCGTGAACTCCCAGGCGGGGATCCACCTGCTGGCCGAGTGGCACGAGGAGAACATATTCCGTCGGCACGTGGACGCGACGTCGCTGGCCCACCAGTCGTCCACGGTCTCGGACCACATGTTCCCGGCGGAGCGGCCGATGAACGAGAACCTGGACCACGACTCCTACCTCCAGAAGAAGCTCTCCCTGGTCGCCGTCAAGATCAGCTACGTCGCCACCGCCCTCGCCGTAGTCGTCACCCTCATCCTAATCCTCCGCTTCACGGCCACGCAGTACTCCTTCAACGACGACCGGTTCGAGGTCGTCTCCTTCCTCGGATACACCATGCACTTCATTTTCATCGGGGTGAGTTTCGTTCTTGTTCTTCCTCTACTCAGAAGTAGGGATGCGGATGAGAACCGGAGATCAGAGGTGGATCCAGCTATTCGGCAACACCTGATTTTCTCCATTTAAACCTATGTTAAAAAATCGATTCTTGTCGGAGCACCTAGCCCCTCTAAGAATCGATACATTTCCATAGGTTTAAATGGAGGAAAGACAATGTTGCCAATTTTCTGGATCCGCCAATGCCGGAGATGCATTTTGGAATTGTTTCTGACTCATGGGCGGAACGAGAAATTTATTGTGGGGATACTTACAGCGGAGCACACAATGAGTCAGTTGTGCTGGTCACAAAATCGTGTTTTGACGCTTGATTCTTGTAGATCAGCTAAAAGTAATAGGATCTGTCCAAACAGCAACTTTCTACGTCCAGTATTAACCGAGATATGGCCCTTTTGACGTTTTTGACGTCATTCACCGCAGTAGTGACATCCGCGTGGTTCCTTCCACCTTGCTTTCATCAGTTCGTCATATACGTCATAATGTATGTACATAGTTCCGTTTGACAGAAATACGTCCAATTTTATGCTGTTCATATTCAATGCAATTTCACACACGCGCAACCGGCACACTTGTGCGGTTTCGATAAATTATGTTTCCTTTCAATCTTACAATAAGTGTTTTTGATGCAAGCCTGAAATCTCTTTTCAGAGGGGAAAGATAGAACGAAAATTACCTGGCATAAACGCAATTTCCGATTTCTATGATGCTTTTCGAACTCCATGAAAATTCAGCAACTAAGATTCTTCCGATCACAAAAGCATAAAATTCAGTGAGATGTTTATGCAGGGGCGAAAAATTCACAATATTTGGAAAGGAAGGGGATTTTGAAACACCACACGATCATTTTCAGCCAAAAAATCGATTAAATTAGTAAAAAATTGAGTTGCATGCTTGATATAATTCTTATGAGGTCATCGTTAAATTTTTAGTATACTTTTTGTTTTGATGTTGAAACTGAGTACCTAAGATGGCTCCAAACGTCGTGCTTTGTAATGATTTTAAATTCTAAACCTCGTTAGTTTATATTTTTAGAGAAACGTTGAATTTGCCAGTATTATAATAATGATAATGCAATTACTCACGAGCATCCTGGCTTCGTTTGTGAAAATTCATGGCAGGCAATCGATCAACAATAGTTTCGCGAGGGCAATCGATGGATTTTTTAGTGTTTTTAATATTTTAGCGGTAATTTCGGCACTAAAGAAGCTCCATATGGGGGGGAGGGGGACGCGCGTCTACCATGAATTTTCAGAAAGAAAGCCAGTAGGCTCGTGAGTAATTGCATTATATTTTTAAATTTTGCTCTTTCGGAACCTTGTTCTTGGACCAAGCACGTCATTTATGCATCTCTGTTCCTGTAGGTCTCAATACTCCTAGTGGCCATTCCAGAGGGCCTACCGATGTCGATAGCCATCGGCCTGACGTACACGGTGAAGCAGATGCTGAAAGACAACTGCTTGGTGCGGCACATCAACGCCTGCGAGAAGATGGGCAACGCCACCTCGATCTGCTGCGACAAGACGGGCGTCCTCACCACGAATCGCATGGCCGTCGTCCAAGCCTTCATCAGCCAGGTCCCGTGGCG
The DNA here is from genome assembly GCF_918797505.1 of Bemisia tabaci. Lineage (NCBI taxonomy): Eukaryota > Metazoa > Arthropoda > Insecta > Hemiptera > Aleyrodidae > Bemisia > Bemisia tabaci. The sequence continues at coordinate 29,890,208 of NC_092800.1, forward strand.
GACCATCCCCCAGTTCCAGCTGCTCCCCAAAACCGTCGGCGAGCTCATCGTCGAGTCTATCGCTTATAATTGCTCCTACATCTCCAATGTAATTCCCAGTGACAGGTAAGCGTTTTTCGGACAGACAAAAACAAGGACATCTTAAGGTGATCAGCTTGGAGAATCAAGCAGTGAGGGACCGATCGTAAATTAAATAACGCCCCACCGTACACCGTATCGCACCATACGCTTTCGCCGTACTACCTCAGGGTAGTCCGGCGAGGGGGGTTGAGGGGAGTGTTACGCCATTTTGTTTTTATGTGTATAAGGTTAGGGACCTACATCACAAAAGCGTTAAAAGGGGGAGAGAGTTCAAAAATACTACTTGTTAATGAGTGTACCTTTGCGATTTTTTTTTTTTTTTTTTTTTTTTTTTATTTTTTATTTTTTTGCATTAGGTCGGAAGAAAAATCAGTGAAATTTTCAATGAGGAATGCCCGCAAGATTCCTTTGATAAAAATCCGATATGCGAGGGGAAATTTGGCAACCTTGAAATGTAGTTTAAGCCCCCGTGAGGGTAACGACGATATGACGCAATTCCTATTTTCTAAGTCTCTCATTTCATTTAATGTTCACTATTGTATCCTCAGGATCGGAGCGTTGCCCAGCTACGTCGGGAACCGCACGGAGTGCGCCTTGCTGAGGTTCTCGCTGAACCTGGGGCAGGACTACCACTCCTTGCGGAAGAAGATCCCGGAGGAAGACCTCGTCCACGTGTACCCGTTCGACTCGGAGCGGAAGATGATGAGCACAGTGATCCAGACGGAGCGGGGCTACCGGGTCTTCACGAAGGGGGCAACAGAGGTGATCCTGGCCAAGTGCAGCCGCTTCCACGCCGAGGACAGCGCCGTCAAGCCCATGACCGAGAAGGACCTCAAGTCCTTTCTCTACAAAGTCAACAACCCCATGGCCAACGACGGGCTGAGGACCATCGCAATCGCTTATCGGGATTTTCGGGATAAGTACGAGTGCTGGGAGGATGAGAAAGAGGTAAGGAACATGCTGGGCATGCAAGCATGCTGCATAGTGTCTGGATCCACCTATATTTATAATTAGGGACTACAAATTTTAGCTCATTTCAGCAACAACAAATTCGTCATTAGTTTCCCTACTCAGACTGGTAATTTTATGTTTGAGATAGAAATTTTAATCAGTTTTTTCCTGCAAAATGTAGTCCAACTGTTCGATTCATTGACGATTTCTGGACTTAGGACAATTTTTCAGACTTTCAAGCATCACATCACGCTGTGGTACGTCAGGAAACAAAATCAAAAGTAGATACACTTATTTAAGCCGTTGAATTAAAAATTGTTTAATTCTATCAAGTTTAACCAAGAACAAGACAATTTTAGTAGCTAATTTTTGTGCGCAAAAGTTGACCAATATACAGTTTGAAATAAATCAATCGTGTTATGGTTAGGTTATGGTTAGGTCATCAAGTTATATGGCAACTCGAACCCTTTTTTTGCCCATCCCGGTATGTTCCATAAGTTTCCCTTTGCAGACACATTAGCCAGATATAGTGGTTCCTAATTGCATTGTGTAGTCCATAGGTTAGGAGTCCTAACACTCAGGCTAGGGTCAAAAACATGAAGGAAAAAAAAATCGATTGCTGATTTAACAATTCGATTGTTAAAAAAATATGTCCGACATGTTTCAAATGTACATTTTACAACAGTGGAAAGCTTATTTAACCGCGGGGGTGGTTCAATTGTCAAGTTTTATCGTAATATCTACATTGAAACATGTCGGACACTTTTTAACTACAAAATTGTTAAATCAGCAACTTCAATTTTTCCTTGATTCTTACTCCACACTTCACTTTTTCCTTGATTCTTACTCCACCCATTTCTTTCCCTCAGGTGGTGAAAGACATGATCCTGCTCTGCATCCTGGGTATCGAGGACCCGATCCGTCCGGAGGCCCCTCTGGCGATCCGGCAGTGCCAGGAGGCGGGGGTGACGGTGCGGATGCTGACCGGGGACAACATCCACACGGCCCACGCCATCGCGGTCAAGTGCGGGATCCTGGAGAAGGACGACAACCACCTCGTCCTCGACAGCAAGACCTTCAACAAGCGGATCCGCGGCGAGCAGGGGGTCATCGACCAGCGGCTCATGGACAAGATCTGGCCCAATCTCCGCGTCCTCGCCCGCTGCTCCTCCAAGGACAAGTACACCCTCGTCAAGGGCATCCTCGAGAGCAACTTCAACAACAAGAGCGAGGTATGGAAGCATAAATCTGTGTTATATTCCTTTTGCGGGTTGATTGTCGAAATTGGTAGACACAGCTATAAACATATATACGTAACAATTTAATCAGCCCAAATTATGTATGTTACCGGCAAACCCCGTTTTTCAGGCAGACCTAGGTCTGCCTAGGCAAACCTAGGTCTGCCTAGGTAGACCTAGGTCTGCCAAGCACCTCGTTTGGCAAACCTAGGATTGCCTGAAAATTTTAGGCAGACCTAGGTTTGCCAAAAGTGATTTTAGGCAAACTAGGTTTGCCAAACGATTTTTTTGGCAAACCCCGTTTCTGATTTCTACCGCTAAAGTGACTTTACCGGAAAACTTTTTCTACCGCTAAAGTGACTTTACCGGAAAACTTTTCTACCGCTAAAGTGGCCTTACCGGAAAACTTTTTCTACCGCTAAAGTGACTTTACCGGAAAACTTTTTCTACCGCTAAAGTGACTTTACCGGAAAACTTTTTCTACCGCTAAAGTGACAGTACGAATTCAATGAGAAACAACTATTTATCCCCACGCAGACCGGGGCGAGCGGTGGTTTATTATAAAAGAATCACAGGTGAGGCTGAATAACAGTGTAACATAATATCACAAGTGCTTAAAACAGGGCACGAGAAATCTGAGTAGCAAAAAAAATTGGAAAAAAAATGCAAAATTTACAATTACAATTTGAAAAAAGATACAATTTGAAATCGTTACAGATTCCTTGTCACTTTTTTAACATAATATCATAATATCACAAGTGCTTAAAAAAGGGCATGAGGGAAAACGTTACACAATTGATGCAATTCGAAATCATTATAGATTTTTTGTCACTTTTTTATTTTTTAGAGGAAAAGTACATTCAAAGGAAATTTATTTATTGTTGCAGCTGAGGCTGGAGTGACATTTGGAGTTGCACAGTTTGCCATTTTTGCGGCACTTACACTGGTTTGAGGTGCAACCTTTTTTGCAGTTGCACCTTTCGAACCCCTGCGCAGAACCCCCAGCAACACTGGCTGCGGCCGCACGTACCGTAACCTTTTTTTCGGCTGGCACCTCACTGACCGATATGAAGGCCGTGGCGCACACGTCGAATTCCGACCGACAGTACCTTTTAGGGAGGATGCCGTCTTTGGTCCCTATTTTGTATAACTCGTGTTCGTTTTTGTCGAGAATTACGCCGATTATGTTTCTTAAACAAGCACGAGGCTTGTCCACGTCTGGTATAGGTATTGTTACGTTGTCGCCGACCTTCGCTGGCGGATGCGTTTTGTCCGAGTGCAGACGCATCTTCTTAGCTTGCTGTTCCAAACCAGCAGCTGCCTGACTCCGAGCTTTTCGGATGTTCTTCCTCGTCGCGCAGTTGCCGCACAAGACTTCATGTTCGCCTTCCGGTTTTTCTTCTGTTGTGTCCAAGTCAGCACCGCACGATTGGCAAACGTTTCCGGCGGAAGTTGTGACTGGACTAAGTTGAGGTGGTTGAGTCTGGGTAGTGTTTCCGGCGGAAGTTGCGACGGGACTAAGTTGAGGTGGTTGAGTCTGGGTAGTGTTTCCGGCGGAAGTTGCGACGGGACTAAGTTGAGGTGGTTGAGTCTGGGTAGTGTTTCCGGCGGAAGTTGTGACTGGACTAAGTTGAGGTGGTTGAGTCTGGGTAGTGTTTCCGGCGGAAGTTGTCACCGGTTCATTCTCGTCGTTTTCTTCGTCATTTTCTTCATTGACCTGTGAGGAAGCCAATAACTCCTCCAGCTGCTCCTCCGTCTCAACATTCGCCAACATATCCGGCGTCAAACTGCTTGTAGTGAGACCAACTCTTGGCTTCATTCCGAATAATGCTTCGTATGGGCTCATTCTGATACCGGCGTGATAAGCACGATTTTTCATGAACTGGATGAAAGGTAACGCGTCGGGCCACTGGTTCGTCTTTTTGTCAATTAGCCACGCCGCCAACATATTTTCCACGTCCTGGTTGGCGCGCTCAATGGATCCCTGACTTTGACTGTGGCGCGGCTTACCGTTGACCACTGATCACTGTCCTCCGTGGACGCCGCGTTCCGCGAAGCGTGTTTGGTGCGCTACCGTTCGCACCTAATCCACAAGAATTTGTCTTCCCTGTCATCTAATTGGAATGTCCACTGATAACGCCGCCGAATTTTTCTCACGAGTGCTTCCCTTGTTGCCAAGTAAGCGGTGAAAAAGTTTTCCGGTAAAGTCACTTTAGCGGTAGAAAAAGTTTTCCGGTAAAGTCACTTTAGCGGTAGAAAAGTTTTCGGTAAAGTCACTTTAGCGGTAGAAAAAGTTTTCCGGTAAAGTCACTTTAGCGGTAGAAAAAGTTTTCCGGTAAAGTCACTTTAGCGGTAGAAAAAGTTTTCCGGTAAGGCCACTTTAGCGGTAGAAAAGTTTTCCGGTAAAGTCACTTTAGCGGTAGAAAAAGTTTTCCGGTAAAGTCACTTTAGCGGTAGAAATCAGAAACGGGGTTTGCCAAAAAAATCGTTTGGCAAACCTAGTTTGCCTGAAATCACTTTTGGCAAACCTAGGTCTGCCTAAAATTTTCAGGCAATCCTAGGTTTGCCAAACGAGGTGCTTGGCAGACCTAGGTCTACCTAGGCAGACCTAGGTTTGCCTAGGCAGACCTAGGTCTGCCTGAAAAACGGGGTTTGCCGGTAACATGTAAATGAAATGAGAGGGGCATGGGGTACAGGCTGCAAATAAAAGTAATTTGGACGGGACGTTTCGGGTTTCACATTCCCTTTTTCAACCGCCGAAAAAAACAAAAAACAAAAGTTAAAATTTACATATAAATGAGCCGCCGCTTAACAGCAAGGCAAGACTGACAAAGAAGACATAGGGAGTATGGAGCAATCATGTTGGTTGAAATGGGTGGTTCTTATAGACTGAGGGGATAAATGATGGACTAAGGGTTCCTCGATGGTTGCCGTCACTTAGTCTATTACCTACCTTCTATCATAGGAGTCCTACGTCCATGCATATTTCATGAACAATAAAATCTTGAAATTTCATAGGAAATTTTTTATGAAATTTCAGAAATTTACGAAAGATATTGAGAAATACCGGTTCCTTTCCATGTTTCGCAACATGTAAAAATCGTGACTTTTTCTATTTTTGTGCGTTTGAGTGCGGGTTGCACACTCTAGCCCCTGAAAAATGTGAAATATTTCACAGCCTCATGAAAATATGAAATTTTACAGCCTCGTGACATTTCATGAAATATTTCAATGATATTTCTAATCTTTCATTTCTTTCTTACGTTCCATGCCATCCTGAGCTAAGGATCTCCTCGAGAAAAGTCTAAAAATCAAGACGCCTCAGCAGCAAACTTTAAACGTCGAGTTAGTATGCTATCTCACGATTACTATTTTATAATTATAGGTTGTTGCCGTCATCGGCCGAGAAACAAGGGACGCTCTAGTGCTGAAACGATCGGACATAGGCTTCGGCCTCAACATGACCGGCACGGACGTCACCAAAGAATCCTGCGACATAATCCTCCTAGACGACAGTTTCGGCAGCATCCTCAAAGCCCTCCTCTGGGGCAGGAACCTCTACGACAACTTCTGCAAATTCCTCCAGTTCCAAGCCATAATCAGCCTCACCGCGGTCACCCTGACCGTCGCCTGCGCCTTCACCTTCAACAACAGCCCCTTCGCGACCATCCAACTGGTCTACATCAACGTCTCCATGAACCTGATCGCTTCCATGGTCCTCGCCACTGAGAACCCGAACGAAGCGATCATCTACCGGCCGCCGTACGGGCGGAACTACCCGATCATAACCAAGAAGCTACTTGTAAATATCCTTGGTCATAGCATGTATCAAATGTGTATTCTCTTCGTCTTGGTGTATTACGGCGAGAGGATATTTAAAGTACCCAGCGGGAGGCAGGACTCGGCCGGCGATATCATCCCCACGCAACATTTTACGATCGTGTTCAATGTTTTCGCGCTTTTCAACCTGTTTAATTTGTTGAACTGCACGAAGATTAATAATCAGAGGAATATCTTCAAGGGTTTCCTCGACAATCATTTTTTGGTTCTCGTGTGGGTGTCGTTGATAATCGTCCAGTTTTTGATCGTGCAGTATGGGCACGATATTTTTCTCACCAAGCGGCTGAACTCGCAGCAGTGGCAGTGGTGTTTGGCCATCGCTGCGTCCATATTCGTCTGGCACCAGATTTTACTAACAATTCAGTATTACTATAGGGAGCAATTGAGGGAGGAGCTGGATTACAGGGCGCCGGAAGTTGTTCTGGAGCAAGACAGGGGGAACTACCCCCGTGAGGAGAACAGGCCTAGAGAGATGTGGTCCAACGCTATCAATGAGGCTAGAATAAAGATAAGAATTGTAAATATGTGGAAGAAGCTGGTTGATAATAAGGATGAAACGGAAGATACACAAGTATCTAAGGTTTGATACTCGATTATTTTCACAGGAATTATATTGAGTATGGAGTACGATGCGATTTTTAGGTAGAAATATTAAGATCTCTGTCGAAATCTCCTTGAGACGAATGTTTAAGAAAAGTAAAGAAATTTCCACGTGTTGAGGAGCTCTCTGCGAGCTCTCTAGTCACAGAAGTTTCAAGGAGTGTCTTGACATTCTAGCAACTTCTCTCTATTTCAAGGTGATTTTTACAGCCAGCTGTTTAAATTTGATTGGGGCAATATAAAATCTATCACATGGATCTATCCTGCCCCATCTTGAGTTTTTCTAGTTCTTTGTTGAAACCGTAACAACATAAATACACTGATTATAAGGAAAAAGTCTTAACATGATCGTCGTTTTGTGGTAATTTTAACCATATCTTTTGGATGTGCGTTCTTTTTGCCCAATCCTAAATTATATTTCATTGTATCATCAACCCGTAGTCTATTTGACTGCTCTCATTTGGCGATAGGCTTTAAAATCTGCTGGAAAGGCAAATAAGATTTGCAAATTTCTGTATACATTTAATTCGTCGAAAATTAGATAGTCAGATTGGCGGGGTTGAGGTGTACGTAAGAAAAAAAAAAAAATTTTTGAACAAGAAGTTTTTTAAAAAAAACACACAAGAGCTATAAAACGATGTGGTCAAAGTTAAATTTACCACCGGTTGTTACATAATTATGTAAATCGCCAAAAATACAGTCAAAGTCAAAAACGTGTCACTTAACGATGTTACCATTTGAAGTAATCTTACGACAGAACAGCAACTTCTACCTCAATTTATGCTCAAGAGACCTAATCTAGTTTACTTTAAATATGATTCAATCTCTTCGGGTAAAATCCGGAATAAGTTCTAAGTTCAGTATTTAGCCATTCCTTCCATAGAATAAACTTTCAATTTGTACATGTAAATACTTTTATAATGGTGTTATTTAGTCTAAGCCATATAAAGATTTATTTACATATATTTCGTGAAATTAAAATATCAGTCGTCTTATTTGTTTAAATAAATATTTATTGTACATAGTGTTCAAAAAACGTCTTTTAAATTACCTTTTTTTAAATTGCTGAGTGAACCAAAAATCTAATGGAATGTTTTCTGGGATAAATTGAAAGAGCTGAATTGATGCTGAACATAGTATATAGCTTGAAAGATAACTCGTCAGTGAATGTTCATACAACGCTGACACGCCTAGCACCTTAGCGCCCTCAATTTTGCAGATGCAACATGGTCATCCATCAAGCACGAATAGTTGTATCTCGGCGCCGTCATCGACGCGCATCCTTTCCCTCGCTCTATTTTCATGTGGTGATGATTCCGTTCGTCTTAATTATTGTAGTAGTGTTTCAAGGGCACACGTGACCAATACTGCCGAAAGAGACGTGATCGGGCCTCGTCTATATAACTTTTCTCCTGAATCGGAGCGACACCTCATCGGCAGCTTAGACAGGAGTATTTTGAGTTCACGCATCGTGCCATGGTTCCTTCAATTTAGCAGATGCAACATGGACATCCATCAATCATGAATAGTTGTATCTCTGCGCCGCGCAGCCATCAAAGCGTGTTATAAGGTGTCTCTTATTTTTGAAATTTGAGTGAAGTTAAGTTTAAGTCCGATCAAAATATGCTATGATGTTACCAAATCAACAGGTGATCGTTTTGAAAAAAGAAATTAAAAGAAAAAAAATAAATAGCGGTCTCTTTAGCGCCTTTTAGGGCGCACGTCTAAAAATTAGTATTTTAGCGACAGTTGAGTCTCTCAGAGATTTTTTTTCCTTTTTCTTTTTTTAAATGACTACCCCTACAAATCCCAAGGCGGGTCTATTTCTTTTGGGGAGTTACATATTATGGCGGATGAGACATTTTGGAGCCAAGAATCTTAACTTACCGTTCAAAATAAACCGGGCTCAGAGCACCCATCAAATTCTAAGCGGAGATTATATTTGTAACAGTTAGGCGATGGAACCGTGCTTTTTGGTGAGTTTGTGCGATAGAGGGAAGGTTGAAATGAAACACAAAGATCGACTGGGCATTATATTGGAGGTCACACCGGCGTATAATTATTGCAGGTCCGTAATTATAATTAGGATGATTGTTGGCACGACACTCGGCGCTCCTTCCCTTTATAATATCCGTCTCCTAAAATTTTCTTGTGTTTGGGAAAATCAACACACTGCACTGTGAAAAAAAAGATAGGCATAATATCTGGTAATGTTCCCTTCTTTCTTGCTAACGATCGGTGGCGAGGCGTAAATGATCAATTATAGATATTTTCCCCTTGAAGCTATGGTAATAATCGATTATTAAGGTGTTCGTTGCGAACACCCTGTTTATCGATACTTTTCCGTAGGTTCAAATGGCAGATTAATCGATATATCGCAAAGCACGCCATGCCACTGCTGACGATGATACTGAACCTATCAGAGAGAGATGGTCAGCTAATTTCCAGGCAAATAAATGACAAAATCATAGGTACACATTAATTTGAACCCATAATTTCGTTGTCAATATTTGGTTATCTTTTAAGCATCCAAACGGCATTACGTGGTGAAAGAGTAGATCGTTAGCCAAGAAATTTGCCAAAATGTCTGATTTGACAATTATTGGCCTGCACCGTGACAGATTTATTGCAAGGACTTCATGCCTGGTGCAAGAATATTCGTCGCACTCAAAACCATGTCAATGAACGGTACCTGTTTTAAAACGCTGCGCCGCGTCACCGCACCGGCCGTGTCGCGCTTTCTTTCCAAAACATACAGTCTTTACTTGTTGACTTTTTTGTCAAGTTCTAGGTCAATGTGTAAAAACATCACATGAAACCATGAATTCGACGACAAATTTCGTATTCCGCCGAAGAAAAATCGGAACTCTGTCAGCCTTGTTGAACTTTTCGGTTCTTTGAGGATACATTGGTCCAAAGTTTGCCCGTGATGTTGCCAGCTCTCAAGATTAATCATCGTCGGGTAGACAGTGGGTCAGTTGCGCTGGTCACAGAATCGTGTTTCGATGCTTGATTTTTGTAGATCATCTAAAAATAATAGGATCCCTCCAAACAGTGTCTTTCTAGGTTGAATACTAACGCTTTGAGTCATAGCGCTTTGAAAAGTTCGATTTATGACATACCATCCACCGCAGGAGTGACACGCTTGGTTTCTTCCACCTTGCTTTCATCAATCAGGGAAACACACATTTGCACTGGTTACTAACGTGTAAATTGGACGAAAGCACCAAGAATGTCACTACCGCGGTGGATGACGTCAAAAACCGAATTTTTCAAAGCGCTATATCTCGGTTAATATTAAACGTAGAAAAGTTCCTGTTTGGACGGGTCTAAATATTTTCGCGAATCAACAAGAACCAGGCATTAAAATTCAAAATACAATTCTGAGACCAGTAGAACAGACCCATTGAGAAATTCAGCACATCTCACAAAATTAAATTAGCTAGGATGATGCATTAATGACCGATGCAAGCAGATACACTTGGACAAAATGTCTGGCTCATCAATAAAAGCCGCTGTCTGTGTGAGGCAACTATAGTGACTTAGATTGTTTTACAATGAGCCAGAGATCATGGAGGAAAATTTCCCTAATAATAATTTCCTTATTGAATCCCAACTTGATATGACCGGAATTCTCGTTATCCCAATGGGATTACTCGTCGCTTCTCTGAAGTGAGGGCGTACCTACCTCAATATACGCACGAGCTCCAGAAAACATGTAATTATATGCAAAACAGACTCACGTGGAAATTAAGATACGCCCTTTAGCCAGAGGTATGACGAATTGTTACGACAATCAGGGTTCTATCAGAGTAACAGGAATTTCGGTTAATTGTCTCAAATAGAAATCCGACAAGGAAATGTTTGACAGGATATGTACCCATAGGCTCTATGGGAAATTTTACCTCCGTATTTATTGTTGCAAAATGTAGTCCAATTATATAAACTCACTCCCATTATTTTAATGAACGCTTGAAACATCTATTTTTTAAAATGCTTAGAAGTTCATCTTCTCAAAATGTCTGAAGAATGGTGAGATTTTTTTTCAAAATTCTTTGAGCCCTCCATATCCGTTTTGAAGAATAGTTGAACAAGTTCAAAATTTGCGGGAGAAGACTATTCTGTGCCTCATGCATACTCTGGAGGAGGGTGGGGCGGTTTTTTTTTGGGGGGGAAGGGGACTCTTCAAATCACCTCGAGTTCTACCTCTTCCTAAAAACTTATGGTTTTCGCGATGTGCGATTTACCCACAAAAATTCTCCACGCATACCAATTCTTTCAACTTCAAGATTGCCGCTCTATAGTAGGTACCCACGCCCTCCAACAGAACACTGGAAAAAAAACAGATTGGATCTAGAGTCCAGACTCTTAAAAACATCGACAAGAAAAAATACTCTTAATTCAATCAGATTTGAACTTAAATCAAGAACCAAGCCGCTTAATTTGAGCGGATTTCCTTTTGATTTAAGCTTGAATCTGATTGAATCAAGAGTCCTTTTTCTTGTCAATGTTTTCAAGAGTCTGGACTCTAGATCCAATGTGTTTTTTTTCCCAGTGAATGTATAAACTATTTTTTCCGTTGAATATACACCAAGACCAACGCATACCTGCTTTTGTAACAAAATCAGATCAGGCCGGGAAAAAAATCCGGAACCGAAGTCACAGCTGAGAGCAACAATCCGTCACCCTTCTGACATTAAGGCGTAACTGCACTTTGCAGTGAAACCTGTCGTCCATATAACTCAATGCTTTCCTTGGCTCATCTCTCAGTGTAGTTACGCCCTTTTGTCAGCCAGGCGACAAATCGTCTCACCGTACCACCCAGGCTCCAGGTGTCAAACGATAAGCCTAATTAAAACGCTCAAATGGGCGCTGGACCCTCATTTGCACGTGTAATTACTTTCGAGCTAGGCTGTGACGTCCACTTAAACAAGTTGACCTGAAAATAGGAGCATTTTAAAGCACGGCACCAGGGAAGAATTGGTCGTACTCAGTTGTTCACCAATTTCAAACGGAACTATGTACAGATAAATTGAATGAGAAAGAGCTATGCGCGTAGAATCAAAGTGTTATGTAGTTCGTTTTGTCTCCATACCTCTCTAAATAGTTCTTTTCAGCATTTAATAAGTCCAATTTTCCTCCGTTTCTGGCATCGCTGGTGGCTTGCTCGCCGTCGCGTCACCCTGAAATGACCTGTTAATTACACTCATTTTCTCGTCGTTGAGATTCGGCTCCTTATTTCAACTGCAATTATTATATTATCTATAATTGATTTCTTCGGACCATATAAACTCTCCGTCACGGTGGTCCCACTTCATTGTAGTTCCAGTTTGTGCGCTCTTAGAGTCGTGGTTTATTCCCTCTTGATTTGTGTCTCGTGACGTGTAAAGTCTAGTCGTCTGGATCGAGTTTATCAAAAAGGAACCAAGTCATATCAGTGCTTCAGTAACGACGACTGTTAAATTTTTTTTTAAAGAAAAATTCGTAAATTTTGAAGAGACAACCGTTAAAGAAGTGTTAAAGTTTGCGTTTCAGGAAACCCTTTTAGCGTATGTTTAAAGTATGAATTGTAGGCGGTAAAATGTAGGTGAAATTGTTTCATCTCTAAAAAAAAAATACTAGCGTTTTGAAGAATTTTTTCTTAAAGGGGAAAGACGTTAAAACACCTTTAAAAATTCGTAAATTTTGAAAAGGCAACTCTTAAAGAATGGTTAAAATTTGTGTGTTTTGCGTATGTTTAAAATAGAAATCGTAATATTTAGGTGGAAGTGTTATATCGATTTAAAAAAATAATAGCTTTTAAAAGACTTCTTCACATACGTAAATGCTACCTGGCGAAAATTTAATTTAAAATAATATCCAAAGAAAGTTTCCCAAAATATAGAGTAATATTCTTTAAAAAATTGTTTTTTGAAATGAAAGCTTACCAGCGATCATTTTCACCAGGGTATCGAATCGAGAAGAAGGGATTTGAAGTTTTAGGTACCGCTCCATAAAACTCAATGTTTGTGATAAAGTTCAACATCCACCTCCACATTCAAAATATGTTGCCTTGACTTCGAATTTTTAACAGGAGAAACGGTGTGTGTTAAGGGTAAGCTATAAAATACTTCTGACTCATCTACTCCCAAAAATTGGCTTGGTACCTTTTTGTTAAACTCGGTCTGTTTATGGTACTCTTTGTGTCGAAACCGGCAGCAGTTTCAAAACATAAAATTATAGTGAATTTCGTCGCGTCCTCTCAAAATTGAACCGTAAGTAAAACAAATTATTCTAAAGTTCATTGCAGATGAGTTAAGTGACATTTTTGATGATTTTTTAAAAAAAATTGTAAAAAATGGGACATATTAAACGGGAGGGGTGAACCAAATGGATCCAAAATTTTAATGCTAATGCGGAAAAAAATAACTACAGTGTTTACTGATTTCCCTAAGCATATTTCGAGACAGATTTTATGTCGCAACTTTTAAATAACGTCTTTTATGGTTTTACTCACAGTCGTTCGGTAATTCCTTCATCAAATCATTTCCTTAATACAGACCACGTATGATTTAGACGATTAAGGAAGGTTTCATGAGGCAGGACGTAATATAAAACAAAACATTTTTAGGTACTTTTAGAAAAATCCAACATTTTAGCCCTTCTAAATCTACAAAATCAAATTCCGATTATCACTGTAAGACTATTTCGACGGTGTAGGTCGGCCATCATATAACTCGGTTTGCGACGTCGCAGACTTCCTGTCATACTTTATTTTTTGAATGGAAAACTACTCAACGACAATTCTTTAAAACTGTCATGATTTTTCTTCCCAATGCGAAGAAAATTCTGCAAAAATTTCAAGAAATCATGTCAATTTGTTCTCCTTTAAAAAAATGACGTAGAGGTGGAGATTTTCAGACACCGCAAACGAGTTATGTAATTGCCGACTTTCACCGTCGATTTGTATTTTATTTATATTATAAAACAATGGAACGAATAATTTTTGTACCAAATATTTGTATTAAGAATATACGTATCTCGTAACTGATACGGCGAGAGAATTTTTTAAAAAGTCTTAGTTAATATTTATCTAACAGATTAGAGCTCTTACACAATGATACTACGTGGAAGAAATTCGCATCATTCCTCAAGCATTATTCATGTATTTTTGCTTCATCAGTAAATTCTTACTGTCTTGTTCCATTAAACTATCCTAGTTCTCGTTCAAGACATGAAAGACTTCAGGAACTAAAATTAGAATCTATGTTGTAATTTTGAATCATCATGTGACGAATTTGGTGTTTTTTTTTGTTTGTTTCAGGTCAAAATTTACTACACTCTTTGGTTGAGAGGAATTCAACATAAGTTTTACGAAACCCTCTACACATACCCTGTAGATCCGAAATTTGTCTTTAGAAATTCGACAAATTCGGTTCTAGAGAGGTTTGTGTGGTATTTTAGACTGCCATCTCACCTCCAGTTGTATACACTCATGGCTTTGCACAAGTGAATTTTCAGGTAAAATTATTGATACCAGTGGCGTGGCGTGCTTTGCAATACATCGATTGATCTGTCATTTAAACCTATGAAAAAGGATAAATATACAGAGTGTTCGCAACGAACACCTTAAAAATCAATTATTTGCCACATCTTCAAGTGGGGAAATATCAATAATCGATCATTCGCGCCTCGCCACCAATTTATTCTTCTCGGCGAGGTAGCGTTTGATGCAGTTAAGCTAATTTTGGGTAATGATATCTAATTTTAATTATAAAGTTGTGATTTTGAAGCTCACATTCGACCCGCATGTTTTAATGCGAATCTCTTGAAACACTTCCCTTCAATCTTTGAGCAAGTGGGAAACATAAGTTTCGATTAACCAATAGTATTTTTATTTCCTATTATTTTCAAAAAGTTAAGAACACAATTCCTTATCCACAATCGCAGGTAAACAGCAAGAGAGAATTCTCAAGTAAAAAAACATTAGTCGTGGCAATAGTAGTCATGAAACATTGCTAGCTCTTTTCATCGGGAAAAACAAATATATATCATTGTGTAACTTGTCTTTAGATTCAAACGGCGGCACGCTGATCAAGCACTGAGGATACAACTATTTTAACGCCTGGGATATTTTCTTGCCTACTCTTTCAAATGAAGGCAACTTATTTCCTGCACTTACTTAAAACCCCGTTTTATGCTCGGAATTCAGTACTTACGTCTGCCTTTTTATACTGGTGAGTCAAATATAGATACTTCTTTAAAAATCATACTATTTTCAAAGACTGACATATACTTAAGTCTTAAGTCTATTACTATACTACCGTGCAAAGGTAAAATGCCGTATGAACATTTGAATGCTGCCAAATTTTGTCGGATAGAAAAATTATTTTGGAAGAAAGTTATAAATATTTTTACTCAAAATGTTCAGGTATTTCGGATTAAAGTGCAAACAAAATATCTGAAAAATTTGAGGAAAGATGCTCACGACTTTCCCAATAAAGTCGTACTTCATTTTAGAAAAGTTTTGCAACGCCTGAAGGCTCATACGGCATTTCCCTTAGCGCAACCGTAAATTCGAAGATAAATTCGACGACTGTTTCATTTCAAACAATTTGTGAGTCTGTTTTGGGGGGCTGTTTAGAATTTTACGAAAAATGAGGGCTTTGCTGCGAAAGTAAGTAATAGACTAACTAACGGCGAACCACGAAAGACCCTATCTTTAGTCCCGTCATTTCCCCCCTTAGTCTATGACAGCAACCCTTTCCAACCAATAGGATCGCTCTATCTTCCCTTCGCCTTCTTTGTTTATAGTTTTGTTTATTAATTTCAATAATCGGCCCTCAGAACTTTATTTTGCACTTCCTGGTGTTTTTGGTAACACGGCAACGTGCGTCATCGGAACACGTCCAACGTTCCCGGACGCGGGAAGAGCGGTATTCAAAAGCGTTTCGGAGTGCGAACATGACAGAAGCGCATAAAGAGTTATTTTCGATGAGACATGCCCGCACATTAATCAAGAGCCGGAACGGTGCAGCGGCACCGGCACTCTGTCAAACACACGAATCACACGTCCTACCGGTGTTCATCGCTCTGTTTGCCAATGAAACGCCAAATAGGAGCTTCGGATCTGCTCCGGGGCTTTTGTGGTCGGGGAGATGATATGAGGGCTCGGTACCTGTGGGTGTAAATAGAGGGTACGGTTGATTTTGGCCCTTCCGTTTACGTTCACGAGCAATAGGGTTTGTTTCATGTTTCAAACTTTCGCAAGTTTAGTAGATATTTCTAGAGGCCACTCAAATAGCCCCTCGTTATTCGCGAGGACATCATCATTGGAATCAATTAAGGTGATTCGTCAAGCTCAAGTGACGTGGTCGAACTGGCATGCGATACATCGCATCGATTAGGTCAAAAATCTCGGCAGATTTTGAATTTTTGGCAAGAAAAAGGACGATAGCCCCTGCGCATGAGCCTAAAGAATCATTTTAAACCCAAAAGTCAACAAAATTCAAAGAAATGAAAGCAGAATAGTGTTTGGAAAAAAACCTCGCATTCGATACAGAAATCGATGGCTGAGTCGATTGCGAGGTTTTTTTTCCAAACACTATTCTGCTTCATTTCTCGGAATTTTGTTGATTTTTGGGTTTAGGATGATTCTTTAGGCTCATGCGCAGGGGCTATCGTCCTTTTTTTCGTTAAAAATTCAAAATCGTCCGATATTTTTCACCTAATCGATGCGATATATCGCATGCCAGTTCGACCACGTCACTTGAGCTTGACGAATCACCTTAATAATCAATAATCATCATATTGGGAATGACGATCTTGACTCACTATTCGCAAGCTCCGGCCCACATAGGGCCGAGTCAATACTACCGTGATAAGGAAAAAGGTCGTATGAGCTTTTAGACGTTGCTAGATTTCCTTCGCTAAAAACCGAATTTACAGGAAAAATTTTGAATATTTTTCCCTCAATTTTTCAGACACTTTTGTTCGCCATTTGATCCAACATATCGACGGTGTGAGTCAGCAATCACATAACTCGTTTGCGGTGTCTGAAAATCTCCGCCTCTCTGTTATTTTTTTAAAAGAGAACAAATTGACATCATTCCTTGAAGTTTGTGCAGAATTTTCTTCGCACAGAGAAGAAAAATCACACAATTTAAATAAAAATACAAATTAAAACAATTTAAGAAGACTGTGCATACCGTAACATTTTGCGGAACTTTTAAATGCTATACTGTGCTCATCTCTACAGGAAATCATACGTAAAGAAAATTAGACCGAAACCATCTGAGTTCGGCGCACAAGATATAATATGCTCAGGACGTTTTCAAAATGTGTATTCAAGAGAATACACAGCACGTCTTATCATGGATTCATGTTCGGGGTCAGGATTCCGTACCACCGAGCGAAGAGAGCTTCGGGGGGTTCGGCCGCGGAACGGGGGGTGGAGGGGGGTGTCAATCAATGACAAAACACCCTCGACAGCCCTGTGCGGCGCTGGCGTAGGGTCCCTGAAGACTTCTTCCCTGGCAGCTAAGAATAAGAACTGTACAAAAACTTAATGTCTGCTGGAAAAGAGATGCAAGCTCTTCATTAATCAAACGTTGGGACGTATTTCTTAAACCACCTCCCCCTGCGTCATCCGCACGACGGTGGGGGGTGGGGAGCACCCTCAACTCCCCCCCCCCCCGCCACCCCCATCCTCGCCTCGAGCTTGTCTTTAATTTCCTCCCGTGTGGGCCCGGCTACTTTCTTCGGTCGTTTTCCCTTCCATGTCTCCCCAGTTACCTACTTTCTCGCCGGGACTGTCGACGACAAGGTTTTAATTGGACGACGTTTACCAAAAAGGAACAGAATTTTTTGGCTCTTATTGTTGTATTTAAAAACAGACGGATTTTTTTCTTTTCTTTTTTTGCCTTATTTTCATTCTGTCGAAAGGGGTAGTATGGCATAACTTTTCGTTATATAAATCATGCTTCGGCTTCTCTAGGGTTCGCCCTTATGTAGAAGGAAAAATACGTTTAGGTCGTTTAAGTACGTAGAGGAGAGGGAGGAATCAAAAAATCAAATTTTCAGCGTTACAACGTTGCGTCGTAAGCACGGTCTTGTGCTTTACTGATAAACATTTTCTACGTACATATAGTGTTTTTTCGTGCAAAACCAACCTGATTGTCTTATTTCAGAAACGACGTATCTGCTATTTATCCTCCTGTAATTTAATATTAAGGAAGCTAAATAATCGACTTTTGTCGGAGCACTTGGCCCCTCCGAGAATAGACTCATTTTCATAGGTTTAAAGGAAAATAATCAATGTCACCAAGTTCCTGGATTCGCAAATGTCAGCATTTCATTCTCTTCCTGCTATGCACAAGACAAAGCCAAGAAATGGACAGTTACATTGAATATTGGTATTCTCAGCATTATTAAAAAGTAGGCTCAACGAGTTGATGCATTTTTATTTTTAAATTGAGTCATATCAGACGTCACAATCTGAAACGGCGGAGGTGATTAATTGCAGTGCATCTGATATTGGTCATATCGTCGTCTCCCTAACGAAGCAACGCAACTCCATCTCAGGGTTGCCAAATTGACTCGCGCAATTAATAGATTTTTAAAAAATTGTGCCCTTTGCAATTTTCAACAAAATTTTCTCTGATTTTTGCTTAAAATCTGAGACAAAATCAGTGAAATTTGCATTTAGGAATGCCCAAGATTCTCCTAATTAGTAAGCGATTTGCGAGGGGAGATTTGGCAACATTGAAATGAAGATTTGTTTTTCCAAACTGATGGCACAAAAGAGGAAAATCAAGCGAGAGAATATAGTAAATAGTTGGACGTATTCGTCTCAATATAAGAATGAATGACGCTTCGGCTAAGGAACGCCTTCAAACTAAAACGTATGCTTCCTTTTAGGCAAGAATTCTCCTCGTTAGGAAGAGCAATAAGTGGCTTTTGAATGATTAGGAAAAAACTCAGGTTAATTAAAACTATTGGTGAAGAGCGTTTTGCGGTTCAAAAACTGTCGCGTTAGAATTTCTTTGCGATATTAACGTAAATAATAATCTGAAAATAACCTTATAATAATTGAAGTAAACACTTTTTTTTTTCCATGAAATATTTTGATTGTACTGCTTTATCACTGCACTATGCAAGATCAAACGGTTGTGATGTTTAACACAAGACGCAATACAGGACCATAAAATAAAAGTGGACACAATATTGGTCTGTACTGTACCACTCTGAATAATGGTCGATCACTGTCATTTGGGTTGCCTCTCTTGAAATTGAAGGCGATCTGCTTTGCCCATCAATGAATAACAATCAGCTTTTCAGTGGCGTGGCGTGCTTTGCGATCCATCGATATTTTCCCATTTGAAGCTGTGGTAGATAATCGATTATTAAGGTATTCGCTGCGAACACCCTGTTTATCGATACTTTTCCATAGGTTTAAATGGCCGATCAATCGATAGATTGCAAAACACGCCACGCCACTGCATATAGCTTTTTATTCTACGAACGTATTCATAAATGTTCCAGTCCACTCAGGTCCTCCTCACCCATACTGTTCATTCTTAGTCAGAAATGACAGTTTACTTGTATCAATGTTCACATAGAGTCATGGCGAGCTAATGACAAAATAAATCCAATTGAATCAGCCATTCTCAAAAAGACACCCATAAGCGCCAAAAATATTCACGAGTCATCTTTTAGTCGCGCATTATTTCTTTTTTCAAAGTTAGTAGTTTCTACTTTTGATTCTTTAAATGAAACGTTAACTTTTGACAATTTTTAGGTAAAGCGCTGATTATTTCTTTAGAAAATAGGCCACACTCGTATTCCATACTATTTATTCAATTTGGATTTGTACCTATTTTTGATGTTTTTGTAACGAGGTTTTTTTAAAAAAAAAAACTGTTACGTGTAAAAATTTGGCTTTAGAAAACTTTTTTGGGATATTCGGAAATCCATACTGAAAAAAATGTGAAGTTGATTTAAAATTCTGGATGTAAAAAAAGTGTGCAAGAACTTACAAAATGCTGAATTAACTGCTACATCAGTTACTTTAGCAATATAAAGATGTAAAACTAACTGCCATAGCGGGTAATTTAGTATTTTGTGAGTTGTCACACACTTTTTTACATCCAGAATGTTAAATGAACTTCACTTTCTATTCGAAAGTTTTTTTATTCTTAAAATGTTTGAGAATGACGTTCAAAAACTTGGAAAAAGTACTCATTTTTCCTATAAACTCCTCTTAACGTAAATATTATCCAACGTGAAATTCAAAAAGGGTATCCTGAAAGTTAACCTCCGACAGTTTCTAAAAGTTTTTGCAATGTGCTGTTCAAAGGTGATAATACTAGGGAGGCTTTAATTCTATTAAGCAACATTCTTCCTAATCGAGTGTCTAATTGTTTCACCGAGTCAATGGATTTTCAATTCCCCCAGAGCGAATCAATAATAGATTTGTCGAACTTGACACCTTTGAATTCGTTAATCGTCTGCAGCCTTCACTTTGGAGGGGCAAAGAGAAATGGAATGAAACGAAAAGAAAGGGAAAAAAGAAAAAAAAAACCACCCCGGTAATCTCGAAGAAACCTCCAAAAGAAAAACGCAGCTATACTCCTCCGTAAACATGATAAGTAAGGTATTGATTAAGCAGGCATTGTGCCATGGATGATTAATTTAGACGAAGCAGGGATGCCGATTGTTTTCGAATATTTTGCAATGCTGCCATTTTTGTGGGTAATTTTCACATAGGAGAAAAGTTTGATTATACGAGAATGCCCTCGGCCAGAATAAGTGCAGGTTGATCTGATTTTTAAACCAGTAATATTTTTTTGAAGTGTTTACCTTTTAATTTCTTAATTATTTCCAAAAAAATCTATCTATAGTGATGATCAAAGTTAGCACCTTGTCTTCTCCATTCTCACGCATTTGGTCCAAGGAGCCACCGGAACTGTAAATCATGGTATCAATTATCACAACCCGCAAAATTCATCGGAAAACCGAATTCCGCGCAAAATTTCCGCACATTTTTGTAAAAATAATAAATCAGCTCGTAGCTAAATAGGGTATCAGATGTAAATGGTTTGAGTGTGGTCTACTCTCTCGATTTTCAGGGGCTTTTAACGCTGCAGAGTTCAGAGTCACCTGAGAATTTCTGAGCCTCGGCGTCGAGGTCAGCTGTGCCCGAATTTCTAAGCTAGCCCTTGGTGCGAACAAGAAATGTCTAAATTATTTTGTTAAATTGTTTAATTTACTTAATTTTTTTCAATTTTGAATTATTTATAAAATTTTAATTTATTTTCAACTAAACACGCGACTTAGTTAGTTTTGAGTCGAAACGTCTCTGGTTTTTTATTGCTGTATTTTAGCGTTGTTTCCCGTTTTCCCACCTTCACTGGAAAAAAAAGTCGCTTGGATCTAGAATCCAGACTCTTAAAAACATTGACAAGAAAAAAATACTCTTGATTCAATCGGATTTTTGCCCAAATCGAGAACCAAGCCTCTTATTTTAAGCGGATTTCTTTTCGATTCATGCAAAAATCCGATTGAATCAAGAGTATTTTTTCTTGTCAATGTTTTCAAGTGTCTGGACTCCAGATCCAAGCGACTTTTTTTCCAGTGTTGTTTTTATCCTATAACGGCAACACCGATTTCCACTTCCCACCGATCGACGAGTTCGAATTTTCCCTTGATCTGGCACCCCGAGGGAAACGTGTTCGCGGGTAGGATTTTCCCAGGGCTGAAGCGTCATTGTTTTCCTCAACGACGTTTCAGCCGTTTCAGCCGTTGGGCCGCGGGAGGGCGCCTGGCTGCGGGGGCGAGGGGCTCAACACCCCCGGGGTGAATTAGAGGGGGCAGAAAATGAAGAGGAAACTCGACCTGACAGACAGCGAAAAGATGAAGATAAAAAATGAGGGAGCGCCAAAAGAGTGGTTCCCCGTCCCGAAGTTATGCTTCTTCGCTGTTGTCAGCTTTGGAGCTTGGATCCACCCACCGAGATGAATCGAATTTGGGATTTTGGAAACGTGTCTTTTGGAAAAATGGGCCAGTTGCGCTGATCACATAACCGTGTTTTGATGGTTGTAGCCCATTTGCGGGACTATCTGAATCACTAAATACAAAAAGGGGACATGTCCAGAAAACCAAATTGTTCAGGAGACACAAAAAACTGTTTATTTCGTGGTAGATATTTTTTGGAAAGTCGTTATGTTTAAAAAAATATCTACCACGAAATAAACAGGTTTTTGTGTCTCCTGAACAATTTGGTTTTCTGGACATGTGCCCTTTTTGTATTTAGTGATTCATCTGTAAATCAGGTCTATCGTAAAATAGATGCATATTTTTACGAAGCAGCCCGAGACAATGGTAACGGGAGAGAAACAAGGAGGAAAAACGGAGAACAATGCTAAAATACAACAAAATATAATATAAAATATCCGGGACGTTTTGACTCAAAAGTGAGTCATTTTCAGTCGAAAAATAAATTAAAAATAAAAACAATATCGATGAAAAAACCTGAGTCTCATGTGTTGGCCGAAATCCGAGACCGAAGAGATTCGATATTTTCCAACTGAAAATGACTCAGTTTTGAGACGGAACGTCTCGGGTGTTTTATTGTTGTATTTTAGCCATGTTTTCCGTTGTTCCTCCTGGTTTTTCTCCTGTCTGCGGTAAAAAGAGCTCAGTCTACAAAATCTCAAAATTGATAGTGTTCTACAAACTTTTTAGGGCGAAAAAGTCTGCGCTGAAAAAAAAACTCCGGCCGTGGAGGCCGTACTTAGGGCTATATAGACATACCGTCTACGTTCCGGGCTCAGCGGCTGAAAGTTCCGGGCGTCGCACCCGGAGCAATCGAAGCTATGCTCCAGCGCCCGGAACTTTCGGCCTCGGAGCCCGAAAAGCGGACAGTTTATGTCTATATATCCCGTTTCTTCTTTTTTTTTCAGTGTAATTCTGGTTTTGTTTTCCCCTAGGATTTTTCCGCCTTTAATTGTAATATGACGTACATTCTGGCAACGGAGGTTTTCCGTTCCGAGACGGCGCCGTTCCCCGGTTCGGTTCCTCCGTCGGGACGACGCACAATAACCGTTCCGCGATTCTTAAAACAGAACCGAATTAATCACTCCGAAAGCGGAGTGGATGAGGATTGCGGATTAGCGGCGGTTCTTCCGCAATTTGAATGCGGGTTGCATAAATAAGGCGGATGAAGGCGCAACGACCGCCCGTCTAATTGATGAGCGATCGCTCCCAGACGATAAAGGGTTTCCGATTCGGCGCTACCGCTGATAGAAAATTGAAAAAGCTTTCGGCTTCAAGTCAGTTTTCCGCTTTATCTAGGTCTTCCTCCTTCCCCTCGCTGGTAGATCCCGGGTATAACCGGGTTGTTTCATAAAATAAAGGAATAAAATGTTTACCACACCGAAAAAAAAGGTTGCTGATTAAAATTCCGGATGGAAAAAAACGTGTGCCAACTCACAAAACGCTGAGTTATCCGCTGCAGCAGTTACTTTAGCAATGTCAAGATATAAAACTAACTGCTGTGGCGGTTAATTAAGCGTTTTGTGAGTTGTCGCACACTTTTTTACATTTAGAATGTTATAAATCAGTTTTTTTTTTTTCTTTTTTTTTTTTTTTTTTTTGAAGCAGAACACGCATTTTAAAATAAGAAAATTTGACTGTTTTTTGGATGCATTCCGGCAAAATGCCATCTTCAGCAAGGCCTCTTCCCACCTTAAAATGGCATCCAGCCAAAACGCATCCAGGAAAATAAACAGTTAATTTATCCTCTTTTAAAATGCGTATTCTGGTAAACATTTTATTCCTTTATTTTATTTTATGAACAACGCACGAAATGTGATTCTCCGGTTTGTTTAACCTTTTCGAAGTTTAGGTTAATATGATGCTCCTTAAAATTGGAATAAAATTATAGGCCGCTATTTTTCTTTAATCGAGTTAGCAAATTCTACCAATTCTTCTGAGGCCGATGGCTGAATGAAGCTTTAGCCCTGATTCCGGTTGTTTAAAAAGTCTGAGATGTTAAATTTGAAACCGTCACACAAACCAGTCTTATTCACATTCAAGTTTTCAAGTTTTTAACATTTTCCTCCCCGAATCTTCGATTTCAGTGCCAAAGAAGCGAAGATTAAATTTTTTTAAGCGTTCCAAAAAGTTTCCTGTAAACGTATTCTCGAGGTTGCTTCCGTGGCAATATTCTGGGGTTGCACCAGGACCCTCCATACCTGGAACACCCTCAACAACCACAACCATGATCTACCCGACCACCCGCCGACCTCAGGCTCCGGTCGTCCTTATTTTCATTTCATTTATATCCAATCTCAAACTTATGGAAACCCGAAAACCCCCCGTAGCGGCGTCCGACGAGGGCGAACCCCCCCTCCCCCCACCGCCGCCACCACCCCGACGATATTGTTTCGCACAGCGAACAAAGACCTTTTTCGAATTTATTTCCAAGCTCTCTCTCCGATCCGTCGCATAGCAGTTCCATTTTTTACGCTTCGGAATTCGTTCTTTTTAAAATGTGAAAAACATAATCTCACCCTCGGGTGGTGGCGTCGATCCCCGGCCCCGCGCTATGATTGGCTGAGGAGCCGAAGCATCCCCTGTCAATTTGAAGATGATAAGGGTCGTGGATGTGGAAGAAAATAACTTTTTTCCAGCCCCGACCCACCCTTCGTCGGTGTTATTTCTTTCTGTATTTTCATTTTATTCTTTTTTATCCCCTCCCCTTTTCTCGACGGCCCTCCCTTCTCGGTCTCCTCTCCGCGCTTTGTTTCGTAAACCCATTCTTTTCTGATGTAAATATGAAGATGCTGAGGCGCTCCGAGTTTACATTTCTCGGCGCTCGCCGAGTGCACTCAAACCCGATTGATGCGTTTTTAAACGACCTCCTGCACGCTTAAATTCCTCTGAATGGATCTCTTAATTCACGAAAAAACCCTTCCGTTTTTCAATTTCGGTGGGATTACTTCGGGTCTCCGCTGTGATTGTGAATTCGTCGTTAATGCCTTCATACCGAGTTGAAGCCAATGAAAGATGTTTGTTTTTTTATTTATCGCCTAATCCGTCCGGATTAAAGGGTGCAAGAACGTTTTTGAAAGCTGGGTCTTCGTTTGTCAAAAATGAGGAAATAATTAATAACGGTCGCAACGATTCCTTCTGGGTCTTAAAACTTCATCACCGGAGAGTTTGCTATTATCGTCACCGCCTGGCCAAAGTTTCACAAGCGCCATGCAACGTTTCAAAATGTCCGCCGGCACACATTAGACCGGATCAATAGGAGAAGTCGGACAAAATTTGGAAACTTTGAAAGTTTATACTTTCGACACTATGAAAAGCAGAGAGAGTTTAAGAGTCGTTCTATTGGTTTTTTCGTGAAATTTTCTTTCAGAAACACCCTTTGAAACTGAATTTGTGACGAAATAAATATAAAACATTTGAAATTCTAGCCAACAATTTCATGTCCGGCCTCTTCCATTAGTTCGTTCCACTGTGCGGCATTTTGTTTTTTCATAAATTTCCTCTAAAATAAATATTTTATGAACGATAATTTGTTCATCATTCGAATGCTCTCGGCGTTTTTCCTTTAGTGCGTCAGAATCGGACAACTAGAACAATGTGTAGAAACTATGTGAGAGCTTGCCGACAGGATACCCTCGCCGCGATACCCATGGGTAAACCAAAATTGAGCTGTCGTCGTTATATTTCTAAAAAGGCTGACCGTCCGAATTTTGCGGTGATTTCTTTTGAAATATCAAAAATGACGTGACTAGTCCGAGAGAGAGAGCTAGACGCGGGATTCATTCCTCCAGCGCGTGAACCCCACGGGAACCATATGAGAGCGGGCGGGGAGAACTAAAAAGGGCTTTCGGCACTAAACCCCCAAGGAGACCAATCTTGTGTGTCTTCACTCCAGGAAAAAAACAAGGAAAAGAATGAGAAGAAACACGTTTGCCGACATAACTATACAGTTTCGATAATCGAGTTTGTTTTAAAAAAGTTATGTTTTGATGTGTGGGGAGGAAACTTCGGGATGTATAATGAAAGCGTGTTTTTAGCAATTTAAAAAACAACAACAACTTGGGCAGATGTAGTTGAAAGCATTTAACAAACAAGAACCAGCGCGATCACAGCGTTTTCAAAATCGTGCAACTTCTTCTTCTCTTATAAAAACACTTAATTTATGTACAGTATTAAAATCGACACAATTATTTTCTTTTAAAATCAACAATTTTTGGGTGGGAAGCAAAAGTTATAAGCTACTCTGGAAGATTTTTTTTAGATAATTATGAAGAAGCAAAATTTTCACAATACTGGAATCGCGGTGGTTCCTTTTTGCTAAGTGCAATTCAGTTGTGGATGGCAAACTTTCTTAAAATCTTCATTTTCTTTTTTAAAATTAGAGATAAAAATATTATTTTTTTTTTCATCTTAATTTGTTACATACAACTTTCAATCTGCTTTGGAAGAGGGCAGGCACGAAAAGCCTATTATTTACTAAGGCTTATATTCTACCTACATTAAATGGAAAGGACATTTGAGCTTGGTGTACTTCAACTTTTTTAAAATTATTTCTCGAATAGGTGCATATTTTGATATAGCCGTATTTAATGCATCTTATTTGGATGCCAACCGGGACAGACCCCCTTTTAAGCATTACATCGGTCTAGAAACTGTTTTTAAAAAATCAATTTGTAATACAAAATTCCCTGAAACATCGGAGATGTCCCTGAAAAATATTTTTTCTCTCGAGAACATCACTCAACATCAGACAATTCATGGGGTGTTCCTCCGCAGCACGGCCGTGAAGTCGCGTGCACGCGACTTCACAAAATTACATGTAATTTTGGCGCCCGGCTGACAAAAAGGCCTAGCTACAAATTGAGGTGAGTCTGGGAAAGCATTAAATTCTATGAACAACAAGGTTCATTGCAGAGTGTTTAGTAACGCCCTTATGTCATCAGGGTGTCGATTTCAAACAAATCAAAGCTATACCAAGATGCATACTTCATCGCTGGCCCTAAGGGCAATGTATACAACCCACGATCTGTTCAGATTAAACTTTAACTTGAAAACTTTTTGTCGGCAACCGCAACCCCTCCTTGACTTTTAAAGTAGGTCAAAACGGAGGCGCGGCAAAGATTCTGCACTCTTTCACTTAGTTGTGGTAACACGGCAAAGCACCGAAAGTTTGATTACAACCCAGTTTTCCATTTTAATAAAGCAATTCAGAGAAGTTTTCTTTAGGTAACTTTCCGAGGATAAAGTGCGTCCCAACACGTTTGAATGTAACTTGCGTTCACAGGCAAATTCGTTTGAATAATTTTAAAGTAAGTTTCTTGCGGGAAGTTACATTTTGTAAAGGCAGCTACATACTACATGCTACTCCCCCGCATCTCATCTCAGTGGCACTTGGTCGAGAAAGCTTTTCAAATCAAAGTATGCTTTTAAAAATATTGCTGAAAAAATTGTGCCATTGAAAGCGATTGAAACTTGTTGGTTTTCTTGATTTGATCGTATATCGGATTTGATAAATTTCACTATGGTCTGAATTTATGCAAATTGAAGACTTCGATCCCCTGAAAACTTTTTATTGGTCCAATACTGGGAAGCTTTAATTTTGGTTCCTTCGAAAAATCTTATCAAGCACTAGTGAAAACCCAGACACGTCTTCTCAGTCATGATCTTTTTAAATAAAAAAAATATTTTGAGTGAATACAATAATATCATGGTTTTAAATTTTAATGATCGTTTTAGCTCTCACTAGATTCAATTTTTGCTGGAAAAATCAAGTTGAATAATAATTTTCATCTATTTTCTTCTAAATTTTTATTCAGAGACCTCCACTGGACTCTTACTTCGGACAACACTGCCGTGCTAAGGAAAAACGCCATATGAACCTTCAGGCGCTGCCTAATTTCCTTTGATAAAACACTTTTTTCCTGGTAAACTTATAGAATATTATCCTTCCAATTTATCAGATGATTTTGTTCGCAATTTTACCTGAAGCTCCGGAAAATTTCAAGGAAAGATATTCATAGCCTTCCGAAAAAATAAACATTTCATCGAAAGAAATTTGGCAGCTCTCGGATGTTTATACGGCATTCTTCCTTAGCACGGCAATGAGAGTTTACGCTTCAAGCTATCGCGCCTTCAATTTTGCAGATGCAACAGGGACATACATCGAGTACGAATAGTTGTATCTCTGCGCCGTCATGAATGCTGAATGCATGAATGCTTCCACGGCAGAACAGACTCGTGGATGCCTACGAAAACTTGCTTTTCTAGGGCTTGCAGGAAACGGAAGCGTATCAAAATCAAAATCTGAAAGAAAGTAAAGTCCATTTTTACGAGGGGCGGATCCATTTTCTGATCCAGTCACACCGTGGAATATTTATCCCTTCCAGCTTTAGCTCCATACGAATTCAGTTTCGGGGGAACCAGATTTTATCGCATTCGAATTCAAAGCGTGAAGTCCCCAGGGCTTAAAAATATCGCCCGAAGCCCCGGGCTCGGGATTTCGAAACGGATGTCACCCCGAACACAAATATTTATAAACATATCATGATCGAATCGAAAAACCAGACGGAATCGCACCGTGCAGGAAAATACCGTCGTGGGAATTGACGTATTTGAAGAAGGACGTAAGTGCTGATGTATCTGTACCGCGCGTGAGTGTTTTTTCGATGAAGCTGTTCAATTAGTCGGCTCGGGTTGTTTATGGCAACAAGCTTTGTCGCCTTGGTGATCGATCAAACCCGATTGGATAATAATGACGCTCGTCTTTATCGCCGAGTCATTATTCAATTGTGGTAGGTCGTGGTTCTTTCGAGTTCACGCTCCCCGCTACTACACAGAAAAAAATGGATGGTGCTGACGACAGAACCTTTTGTTCATACGGCTCCCACAGTTTCTTTGTTACACTTACAGAACTTTTCTGTTGTGAGAACAGAACTTCTGTCGTGGGAACAGAGTACTCTGTTCCCACGACAGAAAGTTCTGTAAGTGTAACAAAGAAACTGTGGGAGCCGTATGAACAAAAGGTTCTGTCGCCAGCACCATCCATTTTTTTCTGTGTATGCAAAAACACCTGACTACGTCAGGTTTTCATTGAGGTTATGTGCTTTTCACTCAGCGGAACTACGCAGGTCCCTGTTCTCGAAGGTCGCAGGTTTAGAGTCTCTGGAGACGAATCGAAAGTCGTATAAATTGCGATGTGGGCCCACGAATTCTTACTAAGTTTGTAACTGGCTGCGGATAGTATCAGTGGGCTGATACTTGAAATTGATGGACAGAGCAATAGATAAAGAGGACATGGAGAGTATCGAGCGATCCGATTGGTTGAAATAGGTGGCTCCATCAGACTGAGGGAGAAAATGATGGACTAAGTATAGGGTCTCTTGTGGGTTAGTCTATTACCTACCTCCTCTGTCCATTGCAACCACCCACCTCCACCAATAGAATCCCTCCTTATTCCTTTTGTCTTCTTTGTCTACAGCTCTGTCTATTAATTTCAATAATCAGCCCGCTGGCGACCTGTTTACCTCCTCTGCCTATTGCAACCACCCACCTTTACCAATAGAATCCCTCCTTATTCCTTTTGTCTTCTTTGTCTACAGCTCTGTCTATTAATTTCAATAATCAGCCCCCTGGTGACCTGTTTTAAATCATGCGGATCAATCAGGGCATTCGCTGTCTAGAGGCTGCAAGTCGAACTCAATTGGTTGACCTATCAAATAACATAATGTACCTACTTCGTACTCACTTCCATTCTAAATCTGTAACCCTCTATGGTATGCATTAATTTTTGGATCTATCGGATTCTAGGGACACAAATTTACCTCTACTTGGAGGACCTATATCTATCTGTTGATTTCAAAAAAACATTGAGCCCCAAATTTGTTCCTCAAAATTTCAAAATTCTGGTAATTATTCGTCAAAAAAGAAAGCATTGATTGAAATTTGCGACATCAGTGCGGTAGGTAGTTAAAAATTACTCGTATTTAGGTGTGCCTAGAATAATCGGTGAAATTTTCAGGTATTGGGGCATAAATCTCACACTTGGCTAAAAATTGACGACCTCAGGATAATGTCGCTTCTCCTAGTAAGGAACAAAATACCAAAATAAGACCTGAATTCTCCTTCAGGATGACTAGGCAAAAAGGGAAGACAGGCACAGCCGAGAAACAGAGAACCCCGTCGGAGAAGCGTAGCAAAACGGAGGAAAGGGCAGAGTAATGATCATATTCAAATCAAACGGAACCATCTCCACTGGGACTTGAACCCTAGAACCCTTTAGAATACTTTCACAACAGGGCCCACCCCACGATGGAGATAGGTTATTTTGCTTTAAATACGTCCTAATGGTCGAATACCGGGACCGGAGAAAGGTCGGGCAGGGCGCCATTGGTCGGCGCACAGTGGAAAGAGACTTTGAAAGAGGTCGGACATACATTTTCTGACAAAAATTGCAAAATTCGAGGTCGATTTAATTATATTTCAAAATTCAAGGGGTGCTTTTGGAAGGAAGCTTAATGAGAAAATCAATGGAGCTATTTTAAAACCCAAGCGCTTTGTATCAACGGAGTAATGAGTTTTTAAACATTGGAAAAAACTCCGGAAGCCGTACTTACGGGCTATATAGATATACCGTCCGGGCTCAAAGGCCGAAAGTTCCGGGCGTAGCATCCGGAGCCATTGAAGCTACGGCTCCAGTACCCGGAACTTTCGACCGCTGAGCCTGGAACGGACGGTATGTTTACATAGACCGCAACTTTTTTCAGTGAAGTTGCCACACAGTGGAAAGACACTTTGAAAGAGGTCGGACATACATTTTCCGACAAAAATTGCAAAATTTGATGTTTATTTGATCATATTTCAAGATTCAAGAGGTGCTTTTGGAAGGGAACTTAACGAGAAAACCAATGGAGCTATTTTTAAAACCTAGGCGTTTTGTATCAACGGAGTTATGAGCTTTTAAACACTGGAAAAAAACTCCGGCCTTGGAAGCCGTACACGGAGAGAAAAACTTCGTGCGTGGGACCCGAAGTTGAGTCATATGGATCTCTGAAGTTTTCTGATCACGCATCCGAAAACTTGAGGTCCAGCTGCCGAAGTTCGGGTCAGACATTGAGGCTCCTCGGTATGTACCGGAGTACTTCAGATGTGTGACCCGAACCCTTCGGTATGTTTCGAGGTACTTCACATGTCTGACCCGAATTTCGGCAGCTGGACCTCAAGTTTTTAGAAACGTGATCCGAAAACTTCAGAGATCCATACGACCTCAACTTCGGATCCCGCGTACGAAGTTTTTTCCTCCGTGTATACTTACGGGCTATTTAGACATACCGTCCAGGCTCAGAGGCCGAAAGTTCCGCACGGAGAAAAAAACTTCGTGCGTGGGACCCGAAGTTTAGATCATATGGATCTCTGAAGTTTTCGGATTGAGCATCTGAACACTTTAGGTCCAGCTGCTGAGGTTTGGATCACACATCTGAAACTTCAGTTCTTACATCTGAAGTACTTCGGTTTTCACATCCGAACATCTTCGGTTCTCACATCCGAAAAACTTCGGTTCTCACATCTGAAGTACTTTAGATGTAAGAACTAGAGTTTCAGATGTGTGATCCGAACCTTGACAGCTGGACCTAAAGTGTTCAGATGCTCAATCCAAAAACTCCAGAGATCCATATGACCTAAACTTCGGGTCCCGCGCACGAAATTTTTTTCCCTGTGTAGCATCCGGAGCCATCGAAGCTACGGCTCCAGTGCCCGGAAGTTTCGACCACTGAACTTGGAACGGACGGTATGTTACATAGACCGCAAATTTTCTTTTTTTTTTTTTAGTGAAGTTCCCGCTTTTTTGTCGGAATTTTCCCGTAGATTTGACCCATTGTGCGGCGGCGGCCCCCGGTCGCGGCCACCGGTGGAGCTTCTGCAGGAGCCGAGTAAAAGTGGATCGCGGCGCGTCGGATTCGAAACAGTTTCGTTTTCGAAAAGAAAGCGGAAAAAACAACCCGGGGATCATTAATAATGCGAAAAAATTCCCCGCTCCTTACAAATTCACGACGCGGAGTGTCCGATCGCTTTTTTGGCTGAATGAGCGCGGGGGCCGGGTTATGTGTGTGTGGGGGGGAGGGGGGGTGGGGGCAGGAAACGGGGCAGCGGTGCGCGTGGTGATTTATTTTTCGCAGGCTCCGCATCGCGTCATACGGAGTCATCGCGAGCGGTGAACGCGGGCTCCGGTTGCCGAGTCGCGGGGAAAAAACTCCTTTTTGACGTAGATTTTCAACGCCGAATCATACTGTATTATGTGAAATCGTAGGAGTAAGCATAACCCCCCCGTGGAAAGGTGGCATAAAACGTTAGAAAGAAATGAAATATTGAAAATTTCAGTGAAATATTTCATGAAATTTCACGAGGCTGTGAAATATTTCATATCCTTCAGGGGCTAGAGTATGCAGCCCGCACTTCGACACACAATTTGCTAACGTGCATGAATTTTACAACGTGTGACCGTTTCTACTGCCTTAAGGCGACGAATGAGCATACTTTATCCCGGGCAAATACTGCCGTGCTAAGCAAGAACGCCGTAAATCCATCTAAATTTTCCCTATTGTTTTTAGGAACTTAACTCTTTATAAAATAAAAATTGTTTTACCCATGCATCTCTAATTTTCAGGTTAAGTTCTTGATAGTATTTGCGAAGCAATTCGGTAAAAACATTGTTCCAAGGTACACAAGTTTTTCAGCCATGATACATTGTTCCCAAAAAATTCATAATGGTATTTACGGCGTTTTTGGGTTGCACGGCCAAATAGAAGAAAGTCACAATTTTTACATTTTGAAACATGAAAAGGAACCGGTATTTTTCAATGTGTTTCATAGATTTCTGAGATTTCATGAAATATTTGACGTGAAGTTTCAAGATTTTATTTTTCATCAAATTTTGCAGTCCTGCCCCCAGCAGGTTTATAAACTTTTAGAAGTGAGACAAAAATCCTCTATTTTGAATCATAAATGTGTGTCTTTAACCGAAGATTAACCCAGATGCCTATGCCGGGTCAAATTGACCTGAGGTTTACTAAACACATGTGGCCCGCGGGGTGCATGGCGCCGGTACATTCGAGTTCTAGGTGGAGGAGTACAGGTACATCGTAAAAACATAATCAGGCATCAAATTGAGAAAAAAATAAGAAATCGAGTTTCAGAGAATTTCTCTTTGACAAATACTCCTAGAAACCCCAAAGCCGAGTCAAATTGACCCTAGCATCTCCTCTGGGGAGTGAGGTTGCTGGTACATACGAGATGTGGATATATAGGTCTACAAATAAAAGAAGAATAGACGTCAAGTTGAAAAAAGAAGAAAAAATCGAATGTCGACGAAGCCAAAAAAGAAGAGACGTATTCGGGCCTCGTTTCATAACTTTCCTCCCGAATCTGAGTGATACCTCATTGCCAGCAAAGAGCGGAAGCAGACCTTTGAGAGTTTACGCTTCACGCCTTCGCGCCTTCAATTTTGTAGATGCAACACGGACATCCATCGAGTACGAATAGTTGTATCTCTGCGCCGTCATCAACGCGCATCCTTTCCCTCGCTCTATTTCCATATTGTGTTCGTTTCCGTTAACTTTATTTGTAGTGATGCTTCAAGGGGTACGTGAGCAACACTGTTGAAGATAGGAGAGACGTGTGATCGGGCCTCGTTCGCTAACTTTTCTCCTGAATCTGAGTGATACCTTAATGACAGCAAAGCGCAGAGCATTGCGAGTTCACGCTCGCGACATTGCACCTTTAATTTTGCGGATGTAACACAATTATGAATAGTTGTGCCTTGTGTACTTGAAACTTACATAGCATGGACTCCAGACGAGGACAAGATTGTCTAATTAAGATTTTGAGAATGGGATTGCAGTCAAAGAATGTCTCATGAAGGAAGAGGATGGGTCGTCCGAAAGAAATTGGATGTCCAGAAATTCCAAGAAAGTGAACTTTCATCCGCAAAAATTTTTGGTCATCAGGATAGGTTTATTGATCCTCAACATTTCTTGCCTTTCTCTGGCTAACCAGTGAAATATTTTGGTACGGTATAATGAGGACAAATGACGCTTTTCCCCGCAAGAAATGGAAATTTTGGTCGAAGAACCAACCCATCCGGTTGTCAGAACCAAATTTATCGGGAATACCAGATACAGAATGTCAAATTTTACTGTCGTAACGTTACCTACTCTAACAATACGTGGTCCAAACCTCTCCTGCAAACTTATTTTTTTAATATTACTTGTGAGGAAGACAATTTCCTGTTTGTTGACACCGTGATCGTTGACACCATGCTCAGGGCCCATTTTTACGTTTAACTGCCTGAGCACGACGTCAACAATCGTTGACTCTATGATCAGATTTTTGGTTTGTTGACGTCATGATCGTTGACACCATGCAACGTTACCGAATTTTTTTGATATTTCTGAAATTTCGCCTCCTCCTAAGTCATAACTAAGCGTTTTTTCCCAAGGTTCACCTAGCGTAAAACTTCGATTGGTTTCACAAGAAATATCTGAAAATCCCTGTTTTCACTACAAAATCTGGCATCATTGACCGGAGACATTGCACCGCGGGTCCGCGAAGCGAGTGCAGCGGGGAGCAGTGAGCAGGATCATTAGCCGAATGTGGGTCACCCGGTGAAGGACTAGGCAGAGCTCCTAATAAATGATCACTAAAAATTACCCTTTGTTGTTTCTCGGGAGTCGGGCACCGTGTGCGTGTGCGTGCCGCGCTGCTACTTGTTCCACGGAGTGACGGACAATCAGAATCGTTCGGAACATTCGGAATCGGAATCAGTTTCACTCGCACGGATTATCCCGCCATTCCCGTTGCCCTTTCAAGGCCCCGGAACACGGGGTGGTCGACAAAGGTCAGAACAGTCGCTCCAAGTGGAGGTGCGGACTGAGTGCGTACGATCTCTCAGCGCCCTATGGACTGTGCACGGAGAAAAAAACCTCGTGCGTGGGACCCGAAGTTTAGGTCATATGGATCTCTGAAGTTTTCAGATTGAGCATCTGAACACTTTAGATCTAGTTGTCGAGGTTCGTATCACACATCTGAAACTTCAGTTCTTACATCTGAAGTACTTCAGATGTGAGAACAAGTTTTTCGGATGTGAATACCGAAGTACTTTAGACGTAAAGAACTGAAGTTTCAGATGTGTGATCCGAACCTCGACAGGTAGATCTAAAGTGTTCAGATGCTCAATCCGAGAACTTCATAGATCCATATGACCTAAACTTTGGGTCCCACGCACGAAGTTTTTTTCTCCGTATGCTGCTGCGCTAAGGAAGAACGCCGTATGAGCCTTCAGACGTTGCAATATTACCCTCAATAAAGAAAGAAATTACTGGAAAAATTCTGAATAATTTTTTCCAATTTTTCATCCAATTTTGCTCACACTTTAACCTAAAAGTGATGGTGGGAACTGAGTACGTACGACCTCTCAGCGCTCCATGGACGGTGCTGCCGTGCTAAGGAAGAACGCCGTATGAGCCTTCAGACGTTGCAATATTACCCTCAATAAAGAAAGAAATTACTGGAAAAATTCTGAATAATTTTTTCCAATTTTTCATCCAATTTCGCTCACACTTTAACCTAAAGAATCAGGAACTTTCAAGGAAAAATTTGCATATTTTTCCGAAAAAATACAGATTTTATGGGAGGAAATTTGGCAACTCTCGAATGTTCATACGACGTTTTTCCCTAGCACGGCAGTGTATGACTGCCTTCGGGGAGGCAGATGGGAAAGTAATCTGGGTGCGTGGCCCTAGAGAGTTCTTAGAAGAGGGAATGATGTGCCCGTCTGAGTTGAAAAAAGGGAGAGAGGAACCGAGAGAACTTGCGGCTGCCCCCGAGGCCTACCAGAAAATTGGAAATTAGGGGCAAACGTAACTTTTGATGGTATGAAATTTGCTGCACACGAACTACAGTTCTCTAATTTATTTGAACTGTACCTTCAGTTTGTAGAATTGAATCTTCTGTATCCGGTATTCCCAATACATTTGGTTCTGGCAACTGGATAGGTTGGTCCTTCGACCGAAATTTCAGTTTCTTCCAGCAAAAAGCGCCCTCCGTGCTCATTATACCGTACCAAAATATTTTACGGGGTAGCCAGAGAAAGGCAAGACAACTTGAGGGTTAATAAACCTATTCCGACAACCAAAAATGTTTGCATATGAAAGGTCACTTTCTTGGAATTTCTGCACATCCAGTATCTTTCGAATCACCAATTCTCTTCCTTCATGAGACATTCTTGACTGCAATCCCATTCCCGAAACCTTAATCAAAAAATCTCGTCCTCGTCTAGAGTCCATGCTAAATAAGTTTCAAGTACACAAGGCAAAACTATTCATAATTGTGTTACATCTGCAAAATTAAAGGTGCAATGTCGCGAGGTGTGCTCGCTCATCGCGCAATGCTCTGCTCTTTGCTGCCAGTTGTGTCACTCAAATTCAGGAGATAAGTTAGGAAACAAAGCCCGATCACACGTCTCCCCTACCTTCGACAGTGTTGTTTGGGTAGCCCTCGAAGCACCACTACAAATACACTAAACGGAGACGAACACAGAATGGAAATAGAGCAAGGGAAAGGACGCGCGTTGATGACGGCGCAGTGATACAACTATTCGTCCTCGATGGATATCCGTGCTGCATCTGCAAAATTGAAGGCGCGATGGCGTGAAGCGTAAACTCGCTAAGTTCCGCTTCCGCTCTTTGCTGGCAATGAGGTATCGCTCAGGTTCGGAAAGAGAGTTATAAAACGAGGCCCGAATACTTCTCTTCTTTTTTTAGCTGTGTCGACACTCGCTTTTTTCTTTTCTTTTTTTAACTTAACATATGATTATTTTTTTATTTTTAGACCTATCTCTAGATTGTGTATGCACCAGCAACTTCACTCCCCCAGAGGAGATAGTCATGTTGATTTGAGACAATTTGGGTCAAGAAAATTCAAGGACATTTTCAAGAAATTACGTTAATTGGATAAACCCCCCCCCCCTGGAAAAAAATAAATAAATAAAAAAATAAATTATGACAGTAAGCCTGCTACGCCTCAAACGGAAACAGGTGGTTTAAAACTTGGGTCATTGATATCGCTATATTTCCTGCACATTTCAATAGCTCATCATGAATTTGTAAAAAAAGCAGCACAATTTTTTCCAAAAAAAATACACAATGAAAATAAAGGTGACCTGAAAAATGCAATAAGACTTCTGCCGTCCAAAGTAAGAACGCCGTAACAATTTTACAATTTTTTCTGACAAAATGCTGTTTTACAGTAAACCTTACAAACATTCTTCCTTCAATCTTTCAATTAATTCTACAACAACATCAGGAACTGAAAGTGAAAAAATAAAGCCTTGTGGCAATTGAATTTTCTTGTAAAAGAGCAGTCCGTGCTGGAAAAAAAGAAAACATTTTGAGTGGAGTTACGACGTTTTTGCTGTGGACGGCAGCAGTGGCGCGGCGTGGCGTGAATGATCGATTATCGATATTTCCCCATTTGAATCCGTGGTAAAGAATCGATTATTAAGATGTCCGCTGCGAACACCCTGTTAATCGATCCTTTTCCATAGGTTTAAATGACAGATCAATCGATATATCGCAAAGCACACCACGCCACAGTGGGCTGATTATTGAAATTGATAGACAAAGATGTAGACAAAGAAGACATAGGGGGTATGGAGCGATCCTACTGGTCGAAATGTATAATTCTTATAGACTAAGGGAGAAAATGATGGACTAACTGTCGGGTTGCTTGTGGGTAGCCGTTAGTTGGTCTATTGCCTACTGCCTTTGTCCATTGCAACTACCAACTTCCATCCAATAGGTACTTCCTCCATATCCGTTTTGTCATCTTTGGCTATAGCTTTGTCGATCAATTTCAATAATCGGCCCGCTGGACGGCAGACGTTGCCGAGTACAACTTTAAAGGCAAAAGGAGAGGAAGAAAAGGTGCTTTTTAGTTCAGTGGGTCAGAGCAGAACTACACTCACGACACGAGACACCCCGCCGTGCGGAAAATATTTGCATAGTCGTCGATCTATCGCGAATCACCGTTGTTTTACCCTTCCTGACTTTTTCTTTCTTCGTCCGAGAGAAAGGACTCATTGTTTCATCGCAGCTGACCATGGGTGTCTCTTGTTTGTTTGTTTGTATCGGTGCATAAAGGGTTGAAGGAGCACGTACCTGCAAATTAGGGCGGCAAATATTCCCGGAAACGAGGCGACGAGCCTCGCGGAGCCGTTCGCTTAGCGGATTTTTAACGGGGCTATAATTTACGACCTTGCGAATGTGGGGCAGTGAAACGCTAAGTTGTCAGTGCGATTTTAAAGGACGACTTCAACCCAAGTAATACAGATTACATTGTACCACTCGACGAAGTAGGAACTAGGCATTTACGTTTATATTTCTTTATCAATATTGCACGTAGAACAAGATTCCTTTATTTTTATTTTTTTTTATTTTTTTTCGGTTATGCGTCAACCAAGATGGTTTCCAAAATCTTTGCGCAGACACCGCAATTTTCATTATTTTTGCCCTATATGCATGAATTTATTGCACTATAATTGATTTAGGTTGCAATTTTTCATTGCCTTGCATTACCTATCTATCTGACACTTGGAAATAATCTTGTTGTTGCTCACAATTGAAATTCATCGACCAAATGATGTAAAACATACCAATTTCACAGTAAAAAATTGCCATGTTTTTGCATTAAAACGGAATTTTATTTCAGTATTTACACTATGTTCTGCTATTTAGGAAACGGACCATTCATCAGGGTAAGCATTCAAGCACAGAAACATCCGCATTACGTGATTCTTCGAGAAAATTCCACTCAGAATTTATTGAGCATTACGGAAACTACCAAAACAAACTATAATCGATAATACACGATACATTAACGGCCAAAGGACGCATTTTTTGAGTGTTATCTATCTGAACTTCCCGCTTAAAGAAAAAGTTCTTGAATTGGCAACTCTGCTTGGGCAACCCTTTGCCTCGCTTAAGTGTTAGCGGATTCGTTACGCGTATTCAGATTGGCTACTTTTACTTTCATCCCGTTTTGTTGTCCGTCGCCTGGATTTTCCGGTCATTTAACTTCACAGCAGCCCTGCCACGAAACACGGCAGAATAGAAGGCGAGACAGGGAAGACTTCCCACGAACGAAAAGGACCGTCACCGTTCTCCGATTTCTATGCGCTCCAGAAGCCGTTTTCACATTGTTCATCACACAGGTTAACACTTCGCACAGGTTAATGCGCATTGCAGCACTTCATTTGAGCAGCCGCTAATATTTTTGCTTTCAAGTTTTGATACTTTGATTTATAAAAGAATCGGGATTGATGCGAAAAGGGCGAATGTCCAAAACTCAATAGTTCAGGCGTCCGTTGTTAGTAATATACAGCACACTTAAAAAAAGTTACGGGCTATATAGACATACCGTCCGTTCTGGGCTCAGAAGCCGAGAGTTCCGGGTGCCGGAGCCGTAGCTTTTGACTGCTCCGGGTGATACGCCCGGTACTTTCGGCTTCTGAAGCCCGAACGCGGATGGTATGTCTAAACTTAATTCTATTCGTCGGGGCTGATCACACGGGTTTTTGAATGTGGTGGTTTTTTTTTATTTTACCCTTGTTTTTAATTTTGTACATTTTTTTAAGCAGTTGATAATGGCCTGGTCGCCAGCCGAAATGTGCGGTGGTTATTTTTGTAATTTTAGCCTCGTTACCCACTGTTTTATTGTGTTTCTTGTTGTCATGTATCTATCTCTCTATGCTTTTAGATCCAATATGATTTTGTAGGTTCCTGTACATGGTTCTGATCGAAAAACGTTTTACTTTTGACAAATTAGAAGCCAAGATTATCTGAATGTGATATTATAGTATTCAATCGATCGATTTTTGTCTTTAAATTTCTAAAATAAAAAAATAATGATCACTCTCCTTTATCAAGTTTATTGATGGCTGCGAAATGCCAGCAAAACTCGTGCGCCTTAATTCCAAAAAGAATGAAATCTTGTCTTTAAACTACCTGAGATAATAGTATAACTTCACTGATACCTGTTCCGCCGTGGAAGCATTCATGCATTCAGCATTCATGACGGCGCAGAGATACAACTATTCGTACTCGATGTATGTCCGTGTTGCATCTGCAAAATTGAAGGCGCGATAGCTTGAAGCGTAAACTCTCACTGTTGTGCTAAGGATGAACATTCGATAGTTGCCAAATTTCCTTCGCTAAAATGTTTCTTTTTGAGGCCAGTTATGAATATTTTTTCTTGAAGTTTTCAGGAACTTCAGATGAAATTACAAGCAAAATTACCTGAAAAATTGGAAGAAAAATATTCACAAATTTTCTTCAAAATTAGTGATTTTTCAAAGGAAATTTGGCAACGCCTGAAGACTCATACGGCGTTTTTCCTTGGCAGGGCACTATTCTAGACAGTTTAATCGATGCCCGTCAATTAAAGTCTCACCCCTTCCCGATCTAAAATTTAAATCTCCTCTGTTAGTCTACGTAACTGACCTACCTTTCTTAGAGGAAAGAAGATAAATTACCAATCCGGACCCGATTGGACTGGTAGTTATTTAGATGGGAAATTCGTGGCCTGAGATGAATTAAATCCGAGGATTACCTGATCATTCTGAAGTTTAATCCGATAAGCACCAATAGATATTAGCTTGTCAGCAAGAAAGCTTTGGTAGGCAAATAATCCAGAAAAAAAAACACTAAAAATCTTGGTCCAAGCTGAATGTCAGTCTTGTGCTGATACTCAATAGAGCTCAACATTTTTTACTCTAATTGAAATTTTGGAACTTTTTGGCCTTGTTTTCCCCGCAAAAAAGTGAAAATCCAGCACTGCTTTACCACCTTGTTGCAAATAATCAAACCCGGCATTTTGTCAAATGCCGAGGCTAAGTGTTAAACATTCTCACTCAGATTGAAATTCTGGCTCTTTCGCTACTTATAGACAAAACAATTCGTCTTCACAGATAAGAATCATTTTTAAAAATTTTACATCATTCAGTGATTGCTCAAATAATGTCTAGGCCAGAAATAAACCTTCATTTCATACTGCATTCTTTAAAATACAGAGTTTTCACAATTTTGACAGTTTAAAGTACTCGTATGTGAGGAGTATTTTGAAAAGAAAAATACAATGGCACTTCGCAGGTAGATGAATTTTTACTTTCAAAATATTGAATATTGGAGAGCTCTTTGTAAAAATATACGAAACTTTTTGAACTTTCAAAAGTTTACTATCTGCATGCATTTAATTACATACAGACATTTAATAAAACGTCTTTTTGACTATTTGCCCACGACAAAGCCTTAAACATTATTGGCTCGATGGTCTCACTAGTGATCCATCCATCGAAAAAAAAAAAAATACTGAAAATAAAACTAGAGGAAGCAAACAATTTTACGAGGTGAAAATTTACAAAAGTACCGTTCGGCAATGCCCAACTAAGGATGTGAAACTTAGGGGAGCCAGATAGGG
This sequence comes from Bemisia tabaci, assembly GCF_918797505.1. NCBI lineage: Eukaryota > Metazoa > Arthropoda > Insecta > Hemiptera > Aleyrodidae > Bemisia > Bemisia tabaci. The sequence continues at coordinate 29,931,475 of NC_092800.1, forward strand.
TGGATGAGCACGGAGAATTACACCGAGTGGAAAAAGGAGTGATGAAACTGTGGAAACAGAGGGATTTAAACACATCACAACTCAATATGAGTTCCGCACTGTCCCCAACTTCCCATGTCCCCAGATAATGCACTCTGCAAACGCACATGGTTGCCTGACTTGGAGGGAAGCTCAATCCAACCGTGGCTTCGATGCCTAAGTTTTAGTAAGTACAAATGAGCAACACCCCACCGAACTTTAGAAAAATTATTTCGGAGAATTTGGTTCCATCATGATTCATACCTCACTGTTTAGATTTAGGTTAAAATTTCTGAAACAGCAGCCCGTGACAATGCTGATATCATAATTCATAAACATAGGAGAAAAAACGGGAAACAAGACTAAAAAGGCTCAATAGGCTCAGTTTTCGGGCCGAAACGTCTCGGCTTTTTAATGTGTCATTTTTAGCCTTGTTTCCCGTTTTTTCTCCAATGTTTTAGATATTTTTAGATTTATCTAGCTACATTCATCGAGTTTCAGAAAATTAGGAGTCTACTGGAACACTGTAGTCACAGTTCGGTACTTCGTTCGTAAACACCAAGCTTATACAATCTTTAGGCGTTGATTTTGCTCAAAAAACGGACAATGAAAGAGACTAACATTTGTGTCCGTAATGGGCTTGTTTCCAATGTCAGCTTGAGCAAAAATCACTTGCCCCTTAATTGTTGTCCGTTGAACAAAAATCCCACCGAATGTCATTATCCTTTAGCTGCTTGAGCGTTTTAACAATGATCCTACATTTTTGGATAGGGTCATTTTCCGTGACAAAACTTGAGGGTACGGCTACGATCTGGAGACGAAACTCCAATCATCCTCGGGGTTGAAAAAGGTAGTGCAAGACCGAAAAAGGAGAGTGATAACTAACCCACAATGCTTCCGAATTCGGTTTTCTTAAGGACTTTCCTGATAGCTGAAAATATATTTAAGAACGCTACATTCAAAAACTCCAAAAATCCTAATTAGCTTCGTTGGTATGTGGCTTGAAGTAAGGCAACCTCATGGTTGTTCTTGTATGTACACGGTATACGGAGTTTACAGCATTCAATGTTAAATATTTGCTCTATCAGTGATCGCATGATGAAAATCGCAGAACGCACCTGACTTACTCGTATTCAAGGTGTCACAGAATGAACACTGATCAAAATAAACAAAATCTGTGAATCTAGCGTTCTATAGTATGTTACTAGAGTACCTATTTTAAGAGAGAGTATGGCCACTGGAGTTACCATCTCTGATTGGCTCAGCCATCTTAGGCTGAATGGAGCCCTTAGGACCCAAAAATGGCGGACGCCATAAAGTTAATGTAATGCAAAATGATTCAAAATGTAGTTTGCTTTGCTTATCGTAACGAGAACTTTACCCAAATGCACTATTGCGACTTTTTTACATATTTTTAAGGCTAATCGTGTGCAATTTTTGAGAAAAATGATCTTAGATGTAGTAAGGTTGGCAGCAAGTGCGGTCGGTGATAACCGTCAAAAGTTGGCAATGACCCAATGACCCCCCTCCCATCCTCAAAAACCAAAACAAAGCACCGCCATTTTTGGGTCCTAAGCCTCTCCATGGGACCCAGTGGCCATACTCTCTCAATATAGGTACTCTATATGTTACCAGCTATCAGGAACGTTTAAGAAAACCTAATTAGGACGCACAATGGGCTATATCACCAAAATCCGGTTTCTAATTTAGCAAACCTCGTACGGCAAATACCCAACCATGATTAGGAAAGCAGCGTTTTTCATGTTCACCAATTTAAATTTTTCGCTGGTCAAAAGCGCGAGGTCTTATTTTTCCCGCTTCGTCCAGCTTTAAAACCGGACAGCGCGGTGAGGTTGGCTACACCGCTTACGTAAGTCTTTACAATTGGTGAAAATTTAATATTTATTCCCGTTTGTGACACTGTGAAGGCCTAAAATACGGGAACTAATCAGAAATGAATTTTCACTGTTTTTACTCTCAGTATAAAAGGACTCTACTTTTTTCCGCTTCGTCCAGCTTTAAAATCGGACAGCGCGGTGAGGTTGGTTACACCGCTTACGTAAATCTTTACAATTGGTGAAAATTTAATATTTATTCCCGTTTGTGACACTGTGAAGGCCTAAAATACGGGAACCAATCAGGAATGAATTTTCATTGTTTTTACTCTCAGTATAAAGGAACTCTACTTTTTTCCGCTTCGTCCAGCTTGAAAACCGGACAGCGCGGTGAGGTTGGCTACACCGCTTACGTAAGTCTTTACACGGTGTCGACGCGAGGGATAGTAAGTAATTAAAGGGACCAGCCACCCCCCACCACCCTCCGCAAGGGATGAGCCCACACTCCCATACTGCGGCCGGAAAACGAACTCCACTCGACGGAATCACCGGCGCTAATCCCGGACCGGGATGACCCCTCCACCCTCGAGTCCTCCAATCCCTGCCGGGGCGTCCCTGTCCTCGGCCTGTCGCCATGCGAAGATGGGCGAGTCGCTTAATGACAACTGTGGGCGTCGATTCGGGCTCCGAAAATGAGCTAAGTGAATTTTATCCCGTTTCCGCTCGGCTCAACATCGGCCGCCTCCGCCTCTGCCATGTCGCCCCCTCTTTCCACCCCCCCTTCCCCCGGGTCCCTTCGACGCCCCCGCGACCATCTATATCTTCGGGTCCTCCTCTCGAAAAACGTGCGACCGCCTCGTGATGTGGGAATGGACAGCTAGGCAGTGTAAGAAATTAAGTATCGCACACTGAAAAAAAAATCTCTGTGTATTTACTAAGAAAAAGGTAAAATCACCAAGAATTCAGGGTTCTATTTGATCCCAATTTTTTCTTGGTAAAATTACCATTTATGGAATTGGTAATTTTACCGTGAAATCTCGAAAACATTATTGAACTATCTCAGTAATTTTACTGGACCCCGGTAAAAACGCCAATATTTTCTATCGACTGTGGTACAATTACCGAGATAAAATGGCAAAGTTACCGGGAATTGATTACGAATAAAAGTGGTATTCTTACCTGAAAAAAACAGTAAAATTACCGGTTTTTAGGTAAGCTTACTAGTCTGTCTTGGTAAAATTACCAATAATTGGTAAAAAAAAGTGAGATGGTAAAGGTACAAACGGACCTTGGTAAAAACGCCGAGAATTTTTTTTCAGTGCGCTAGGCAATGTGCAGAATTAAGTATCGCAGCGGATATTTTCTAATTAAAATTTCATTTCTGGTACACGGAAAAAATTAAATTGCTGATTTGACAATTCAATTGCTAAAAAAAAGTGACTGCGATGTTTCAATGTAGATTTTACAACAAAAAAATGCTACTTTAGCCACCCCCGTGGTTAAATTAGCTTACAATAGTGGTTGAAGTAGCATTTTTTTTGTTGTGAAATCTTGATGAAAATACGATGAGAATATTGTAGCCACTTTTTTTTTATTTTTTTTTTTTTTTAGCAATTGACTTGTTAAGTCAGCACTTTAATTTTTTCTGTGTATTCATGGCCAAGGAGCAATACTGCCTCTCGCAACTTACGATTTTATAGGAGCAAAATATTTGATAATCATAGATACATATTGTATTATTCGAATGAAATAAAACGCGTTACCTCGATCCCCATGTTTAGTTCAGATCAAAAGTAAAGACTGATCTATTGGCAGCCCGGATAGCTCAGTCGGTAGAGCATTAGGCTTTTAACCTAAGGGTCCTGGGTTCAAGTCCCAGTTCGGGCGGAAGAATTTTGCAGCAAAAAGGACAGTGAGGTAATCTCTCAGGTAGGAAAGAGAAACACCATTCGACCGGAACTCTTGCAAGGCTTGACTAGCTCTCGCCCAATGTGGTAATTTAGAACATATTCTGAAGATGAATTAATCTTTTACCGTTCAATTTACTAATTTTATTCACAATTTAACTTAGGTGTGTGTCAATTTAAAATTAAACTGTGACCCAAGTCTTGGTTGCAAACAAATACTGGTCAAAAATTGTTCATAGTTACAAAATTGTGGGTGCTAACTAATTGAGCCATCTGAGAATTTCAACCAATTCCGCATTAATTAAGATTCATTTCGTGTGCTCCAAAACATTGCCGCCCGAACTGGGACTTGAACCCAGGACCCTTAGGTTAAAAGCCTAATGCTCTACCGACTGAGCTATCCGGGCTGTAATGCGGGATGATTTACTGTCGATGTGAACTATCGAGGGCCAAAGAATTTCCTCATGGTAATAAACTGATTTTACGCACTCAACCATTATTATGCAATATTTGCAATCGATTCGATAATCATCATAATCGCAATCGATTTATTTTCCTCAAAAAATCTCTTCCTAACGAAATCGTAGCCCCTCGCTTTTCAGGAAACTGACGCAGAAAGGGCTACATTAAATTAAAAATTAAAGTATCAAGATGTATACCGCATTATAAAAATTTAAAAACAGCCAAAATTAAAGCCTTGAAAACAGATTATTGACCATGATATAAAAAGTGTAGCGCTTCATATGGCGGAAATTAGCTGACGTCATCCATCCACTCCACATATGCACAATACTACATTTATTTGTTTTCGTAACAAGCAGGACAAATTGTCAGTCCTTTTCATATAAATGTATGTTTTTTCTTGTCTTGATTTTTGTGATGTTGGATTTTTTTCTCCCTTTTGACCCCCTTACACTGTCACCAAAATGAAAAACGCCATTAATTTCATTTCATATTTTCCATTTTCCTCCTTATAATATGTTCTATCACGTGGAAACTCATCAGAATTATGCTTAATTCTCTTAATTTCAGTTCCCATTGGAATGTCTCAGATGTTCTAAAAATATTACGAATTGATTATTTATTTTTCAGTTTTTTGCATGGTAAAGCGTTTTCGAAGAATTTTTTTTTTTATCTTTCACAGAAAAAAATGCGCCAGCTACCGTGCCGTAGTTACGATAACTAATGCATGTAGCTATCGCATTTTTTATCAGCCATTGGTTGTGAAGACTATCCTATTTTTTCCGTGTTGAAGGATGAAGGATTTACCTATGTTTTATTTGATGTGTTTTTTTTTTTATTTTTCCACGACGGTATCTTGTTCAAAGCCTGGAATGAACACAGTAGTACCTATCTCACCTCAGACCCAAAATTAGAAAATACGGATTAGCATGCCTCTGATGCTCTAAAGCCTTAGGCGTCGTTCAAACGTTGAAATGATGGGTGCATGCATATACAGTCAGTCTGTCACTCTGACAGTTTTGAACTCTGCTATTTACAGCCGAATTCCGTTTGAAATTCATTTCAAACATCTTCATGTCAAATAATGCGCTAATTAAGACACCCGGTCTGTATTGGATGATATCCGTGAAGAATGAAGTTAATCTAATCCAGATGTTACCCACGTCATGGGCTAAAATAGTGTAGGCTTTTTCATTTCGGGAATGTGAAAAACATGAGATATTTACAGCTCTATAGGTGTCAATGAGCCTCTAGACAAGGCATGAATTGAAGCTCAATGCTACGTTTACTCTCTTCAAAATTCCGCAAGGAAAACGAATCACACAATGGGAAGTCCGAAAATCGTAGGAGGGGGAGAGGAAAGGAAAGGGATAATCTAAAATGGCCCTGGGCCCTTTTGAGCTTTGCGGCGGGTGCTGAGCTCAGACGTTACGGTTCACCGAGCAAAATGGCCACCCTGTTTAAATTGGAGGGACACAGGGACACACCCCATCGCTGCTCTACGTTCTGTCGTCCCTTGCTCTTCACCAAATCCGTCGTCAAGGCGTGCGTGGGGATAGGGTTTAAGCTTTGGCAGTCTACTCCCTCGGTCGAGATGAAATACTCGATAAAAAAATTCTATATCAAGCAGCGAGAACTCCTTCACAGAAAGATATTCAGTTGTTTCAAGAATAAGGGGGAAAAAGATATAGAGCCATCCAGTTGCTTTCAAATGACAAGTTCATATTTAAGAGGCTGCCTATGTATTGAATCATGGAGTCACAAACGGTCAAAAAGTTAACTACTTCGAAAGTTTTTAACAATCTTTGACGAATCCTCTTACAATCGGCGAAAATGAAATTTTTGCAAAGGTTTGTGACACCATATAGATTTCTAGAACGTGGGAGCCGATCAGTAATATAGATTTCTTCACATATTATGTCCTAACCCTTATTATAAAAAGACTTCATTTCTAGTTCAGCTTTTTTTTTCGAAGAAACAAATATTTAAAAAAAAAAAAAACCGCTCAACAATTCGTCACCTTCCGGCTAAAGTACCACAAGCGTCATGCGATGTTTAAACATTTCTGCCACCATTTTATTATTTTACCGAGAACAATTTTTCAACGAAGCTGCACGAAAATCTCACTGAATTTCTTTTGTGGTAACGATGAAATTCCGTAGAATTGTCAAACAGATTCAACCAACAATTTCTATGTAAAAAATTGAACTCGCGGCGGAAATGTGTAAACGTCGCATGGCGCTTGAGATACTTTGGACGGAAGGTGACAAATTCTCAGGAACAATCGTTTAAAAATCGTTCACACCAACAGCAGGGCAGCCATCAGGCAGCTCGATCGATTCAAACTTTCGAGCCGAAAGCTCTCGAGACGGCGAGGGCCCCACTCGACGAAGGGCGGGGCTCTGCGAAGCTGTCGCAAAAGTTTAAGAGCCCCCCCCCCCCCTCCCCCCGTCAAATAAGAAGCGGCGCATTAAATTTACATTCGGAGACATTAAGCTTTATTGAGCCGTCAGCACCGAACGGGAGTCAATTAGTAAAAACACTCCGAGAAACGAAACAAAGAATAATGATTCATCGTTTCTCGAGGATTTGTCGCGAGCCCCGGGGGGGGGGGGGGGGCTGGGAGTGCTCCAATTCCCTCTCGAAATCCCGATCCCTTCGCCCGTTAGCGAAAGTGTACTGGGGTTGTTTGTCGTCGGCTCCAGGGGGGAGGGGGGGGGGGATCCGGCGAAAACACTCGGAAACACTTTCGAGTTAAATTGGAACACATGTGTGTCGCGTTCGATTAATAACACTTATTGTCGGGAGGCGTGCGGTGTGTATGGTTGCGGATTTCGGGAGCGTTTTTAAATTGGAGACACTCCCTCGACTGGTTTCCCTCGGAGAACGGAGGGTATCTCCGTGCATCCGTGGTGGTGGTGCGTTTTGCGTATGTGACAGTCTGGGTAATGAAGATGATCCGTGAAATGATTATTCGTGATCAGACGCACGGTTGCCGCCCTTCTGATGGACGGTGTCGCGCCGTCACAATGGAGAATTCGCATGGAAACTTTTTATTGCCTCATCTGAAAGTGCTTAAAGAGCTGCAGCGAAAAAAAAAATTAAAGTTGATTTAACATCCTGGATGTAAAACAATTGTGTGGGAACTCATAAAACGCTGAATTATGCGCCACAGCAGTTGAATTTACATCTTGGTATTGCTGAAGTAACTGCTGTAGCGGGTAATTCAGCATTTTACAAGTTCTCGCACACTTATTTTACATTCAGAATGTTTAATCAACTTCACTTTTTTCTCGGTGTGATTTCACAGTATTTTTTATAATTTTTTCTGATATGGGAAATCGTATAAAAATAGATTTAAAAGTGAGAAAATGCAAGGCCTAGTGATGTCATCTGGCGGCATTTCCCATTTAAACGCATGTATTTTGACAGATTAGGTCATTTTGTTACATCTTCTCCAATAATTGTTCAATTCATGAACCAGTGTGTCCAATTCACTTAGTAGTTTCCACTTAAACACAAAATTCATCAAATTTCAGACACCTGCAAATTCTCCATTGGTTGAGGCGAATTCAGACAGTTTAGATTCTCACTCAGCTTTCTTTCCAACTTCATTGGATTACAGTTTGATTTCAATTGGGAAAATGTCCATTCAATGAAGTCGGAGGAAAATTGAACGAACAATTGAACCATGTGAATTCGGCTTTATAAGAGAACTGCGCTACTAGTCCACTAGTAACACTCATGATGTTTTTCAGACGGATTTTCCTTCAATTGACAGTGTAGGCAAAAGGGTCTCCTACAAGTTCGAATAGTGGTATTCATTTTCCATGTATCTAACATTATAGCGCAGTGCCGCGGATCACCAGCCAATGACCAATTTTTTTCTCTGAAGAACTTTTTAGGGTTGTAGGTTAACAATTATTCAGATGTTTGGGCATATGATAAATATTTGATGCCGTAAAATTTTAAAATTTCATGATTTTCCAAAGAAAAAATAAAATATGGCAGAAAGTTTGCGACGCGACATCGTAAACGAAGAAACCTTGTCTCGCAATTCGGCCATCGATATATATGGACATATGTATGCTGAAAGGAACTCTGTTGTACGCAAATCGTACGAACAACGCGAAAAAAAAAACCATTATCGCTGATTTAACAATTGTGTATAGTTAAAAAAAGTGTCCGACACGTTTCAATGTATATTTTACGATACAAAAATGCTATTTTAACCAATTCCGTGTTTAAAATTAGCTTTCTACTATTGTAAAATCTACATTGAGACCTTTTGCCATGGGACTTATGCCATATTTTATTTTTTTCTTCAGAAAATCATGAAATTTTAAAATTTTGCAGCATCAAATATTTATCATGTGCCCAACTATTTGAAACATGTTGGATATATTTTTTTAACAATTTAATTGTTGAATAAGCAATCCATTTTTCTGTGTAGTTCATTTTAACATAAATACGTCCACACAAGAGTACTCACTAGATGTTTTAGTCAAACTTCCATCCCGAAATAAACAGACCGCGCCTCGCAGATTGCATTTCGATTGGGCGATAATAAACCCGTCCCAGCTCCCGCGCGGGACCCTGCCAAAGCTCCCGGGCGTCCCTGGGGGCGGGACCCAAGCTCAGCGCGGGACGCGCGGGAGAAAAATATGGATACCTAAATTTTTAAAAATACCCTGCAATTGTCGTCAAAACGTCGGGATTCGAGCAGCTGAGCCAAAGAGCCCCCCTCCCCCTCCCCTCGCGTCCCCCGTCCGTCCCCCTCACCCCCTCGCCGCTCCCGTCGCTCCCCGATCTCTCCTACGGGAACATAATCAATCACCCGGGGCCCGTGCGACACTTCCTCCGCATCTTTTTACTCCCGGGTTCTTTTCCTTAGTCGCTCGCTCGAGGTTGCCAAGTTTGCCATAAAATGCGAATATTTTACATGTGATCAAATTGGGATTTCAGCACGATCTGACAACGGTGTTCTCGGGTGTTGTCACTTTTTCGATCGATATATATCCGCGGGCGGGGGCTTTCAGGGGGTGGCGGGGAGTGGGGGGAGGGTTGAGGGAGCTGCCCCAGCGACGCTTGGCGCGTTTCATGATAATTGTGAGAAAAAGCTCGCTGATAATTGCGTTCGCAGCCGGGCGCTCGCTCGCCTCCGCTCGGGGGCGGTAGTGGAGTATGCTTTGCGATATATCGATTGATCTGTCAATTAAACCTATAGAAAAGGATCGATTAACAGGGTGTCCGGAATGAGCACCTTAATGATCGATTCTTTTCCATAGTTTCAAATGGGGAAATATCGATAATCGATCATTCGCCCCGCGCTACTGCTAAGGGAGCTTTTCCTGAAGGCTAGTTTGAGAGTGACGTCATTCGGAAGTTTCCATTTAAAAGTTCAGAAGAGTGAATTGGATCTACGTGTTAAGGATTGGAAATAATAAGGCAGTTTTTTTGCGAAAGGGAACCAGATTTCTTTGGAAAGAAGAGACCCGCTCCTCTAAGGCGATTTGTAGATTGTAGAATGCCGTACTTCGTCGTTGCTCACATGGAGATATCGGTGGCGAAGCGTACAGGAATGATCGATTAACGATATTTCCCCCTTAGAAAGTATGGTAAAGAATCGATTGGTGTTCGATGCGAGCATCCTGTTTATCGATCATTTTTTATAAGTTTAAATGCTAGATAAAATCGATACAAAGCACGCCATGCCACTAAATATAGAGAAAATTATCCCATAGCATCTATAGGAACGTCATGTTCACGATTTCCGCATCAGATTTTTATTAGAGACAACCAGCAGACTGATTGTTGATATTGATAGACAAAGCGATAGACAGAGAAGATATGGGGAACATGGGGTGATCTTATTGGTAGACACGGGTTGTGTTTTTAGACTAGGGTGGAAATGATGGACTAACTATAAGGTGTATCCATAGGGCTCTGGAGGGGTTTTTCTTCATGACTTAGGGTTCACTTGACATCCGGAAGTGAACTTAGAAACTTTCAGATGATTTTTTAGCGTGAAATCTATACGAGATAAGATAATTATTGGACTACATTTTGCTATTAAGAACTATAATTTCCAGCTCAGTCGCAAAACAACGTACGAGGGCTGTCCCAAAAGAAACCGGACTTTTGTCATAGAAGGCGAACCGAGCGCTGTAATGAAGTTTTCTTGGGCTTGTTTGAAAGCTGATAAGCTACTGGAGATGCTTGTTTTTACAGATTGCAAAAATTCGTCTTTATAAGGAAACTACACGCTTTGGAATAAAGGAAAGTCAAACTCGAGTTGCGATTTTTGTCTTTATTTCATGAAAAATTTAGATACAACTTTAAAAAAACCCAGGTTTTATGTTAAAAACTTCGTTGCTCTCTTACTCAAATGCTTAAAAATAAGGATATTAACATTTCAAGCAGCTTACCAAGTCATCACCTATCCCCTTCAAAATACTCGCCAGCTTTGTCGATGCATTTTTGCCACCGTTTCTTCAATTGGGAGAAACACTGTTGGAAATCCTCAGGTTCGAGGAGTTGTCCATCATGAATTTTTACCGAAAGGAGAAACTGTCAATGGCTAATATTACAATGGTGTTCTGAGACGATTACGCGAAAATATCCGCAGAAAAAGGCCCGAGCTTTGGAGAGAGAATTCCTGGTTTCTGCATCACGATGATGCACCTGCCAATGCATCCCTCCGAATTCACGAATTTTTTGCAAAGAATTCCATGAGTGTCCTCCCTCATCCCCCTTATTCACCTGACCTGGCTCCGTGTGATTTTTTCTTATTTCCACGACTTAAATCTACCTTGAAAGGTCGACGTTTTCGAACCATTCCGGAAATTCAAGAGAACACCTTGAAGGAATTGCGATTATTCAAACCTGATGAGGATTTCCAACAGTGTTTTTCCGAATTGAAGAAACGGTGGCAAAAATGCATCGACAAAGCTGGCGAGTATTTTGAAGGGGATAGGTGATGACTTGGTAAGCTGCTTGAAATGTTAATATCCTTATTTTTAAGCATTTGAGTAAGATAGCAACGAAGTTTTTAACATAAAACCTGGGTTTTTTTAAAGTTGTATCTAAATTTTTCATGAAATAAAGACAAAAATCGCAACTCGAGTTTGACTTTCCTTTATTTCAAAGCATGTAGTTTCCTTACCAAGACGAATCTTTGCATTCTGTAAAAACAGGCACCTTCAGTAGCTTATCAGCTTTCAAACAAGCCCAAGAAAACTTCATTACGACGCTCGGTTCGCCTTCTATGACAAAAGTCCGGTTTCTTTTGGGACAGCCCTCGTATACATCATTAGTTTTCCTATGCACATAAGTGTTTTTATAAAGGAGCTAGAAACTGTACCTAATTGTAAAATGAAGTCCAGTTGACTGTCTGCCTTTTACGATCAAAAAGCCTGATTTGACTTTTCGTCTGCGGGCTGATTATTGAAACTGACAGAAAAAGCGAAAAACATAAGGGTCAACTGGAAAATTGAGCTGCCCTATTGAGGTTGAAAGTTGAAACGGCGCGGCGGTGGATGCCTCAGACTTATGAAGGGAAAAATGATGTAATAAATACAGGATCTCTCCGTGGATTAAAGTTAGCTTCTGGACATTATTAACCTCCTTAATTCATTGCAACCACCTGGTTATACCTATTTTTCCACCCAAATATTACTTACGACTATAAGACAATAATACTTAATCTAGTTACTTGCATGTACAATTATAATTATTTGATTACTAAACACTGGAATAATTCTGGGACCTCCGTGGGGCACTACTTCAGCTGGTGGTGATTGTTGCAACAATGCTACCCATAGGATCGCTCAATTTTCCCTGTTCGTCTTCTTTGTCCATCACTTTGTCTATAAGTCTCAATAATCAGCCGGCAGAGACGTACATTCTCGAGATAAGAGAATTCATAAACTCCAGAAACTCGCGAGCGCCTCCGAAACGGACCGGACTAAAATCCCCGGATAAAATAATAGGAACGAAACGTGAGGCGCTCGGCAGGTTGCTAGGGGTCACTTTCGGTGGAATTACGTATTATCACAAACTAATTGCATTTATTCGGGACTCAAAAACATCGGAAGACAGCCAGAGCCCCGAGGCCCGCGGCCCGATGATTAATAGCGGCGCGGGAGAAGCCCCTGGAGCCCGGAGCCAAGACCGGTTCGAGTCGCCCCTCTGACATAATGCCGTATCTCGATTTTCACGTGAGCCCTGTTTTCCATATAAACCCATGCTTTCCGGGGCTCACATGGAAATCGACATACGAGCTTACACGAAAGGGGCGATGTCTTGACTTTTGAGCCCCGGTCTGGCGCGGCGCGGAGCAACCGGTTGCACTAACCGATATCACGTGATCTTTTCAGCCATCATTAATCACCGACTTCAAAGCTTGAGCCTCCTTCTCCGTGCAGGGTCCGACATTGCCGATTGAAACGGGAATAGAGCCGACGGGCTGGGCTCCAGGTACACGTATGGACGGACTCACCGGCTCTGGAAAAGAGTGGTAAGTATAAGAAAGCTGGAATGGAAACTGGAAATCATAACGCAGGATGTTTTAGACGAACGGATACATTAAGTAAAATCATGCTGCATTTTTAATTTTAAAGACGATGAACTCTTAAAAAGTCTTCCAAAATGCGCAAAGGAGTTTGTTTCCAGGTACACTTATGGATGGACTCATGGACTTTGGAGAAGAGCAGTAAGTAAGAAAGCAGTAGATTATAACTCAGGATGTTGCAGACAAACGGATACGTTGAGTAAAATGCTGGATTTTTTATTTTCATGCCGACGAACTCTTAAAAAGTCTTAAAATGCACGTAGGAGTTTGTCTCCAGGCACACGTATGGATGGAATCTAGGGCTCAGAAAAAGAGCAGTAAAAAAGGAAACTGTAGATTATAGCTCAGGCTGTTTCAGATGAGCGGCGTTACATTGAGTATACTGAATTTTTTATTTCAAAGCCGATGAACTCTTGAGAGGTCTATGAACTCTTAAGAAGATTTTGTCTCCAAGCACACTCATGGATGGACTCTTGGGCTCTGAAAAAGAGCAGTAAGTGAGAAAGCTGTAGATTATAACTCTGAAATGATTCATGCAAACGGATGCATTAAGTAAAATGCTGCATTTTTAATTTTAAAGACTCTTAAAAGTCTTGAAATGCACTTATGAGTTTGTCTCCAGGTTTACGTAAGGGTGGACTCTTGCGCCCAATGAAAGACCAGTAAGAAAGAAAGCTGTAGATTATAACTCGGGATGTTTCAGACGAACGGATAAATTGAGTAAAATGCTGAATTTTCAATATTAAAAAGTAAATAATTACAACTAACTGCAAAAAATCTCCGACCCTGAATTTATGGAAGCTATACATATGTGCTATGGCTATACATATAGAACTACTTTCCATTCCGGGCTCAGAGGCCGAAAGTTTCAGTTGCAGTACCGGTTACTCTAGCCTCTGAGCCTGGAGCAGTCGGAGCTACTACGGCTCCAGCATCCAGAACTTTTTGGCGTTATTTTTTACCATAAAATGGATGTATTTTTGTCGAACGGAACTAAGCGCCAAAATGAGTGCCTTTTAAGGATTTTAGAATCCCGTATAGCGCGTCCTGTCAAACGGAACTAAGTGCCATGGAAAAGCATTGCGAGTATAGGACGGAACGAGCAACGCCCGCCAATCCAAGCCCCCCTCTCCCTTCCTCCCCCTATGGCGCTTAGTTCCGTTTGATAGAAATACGCCCAAATATCTAAAGGTAGACCAAAGACTGAATATAGCAAAGTAACTTTATAATTCAATCAACATTTTTCTTGAGTGAAGAAAGGAGCTGTTTAAACTTTTATTCTGCGAAGAGCATGTGAAAGTCGTTGCATGCTCTTAAAGACATTGCAAAAATCCCAGTTTCTACTTCCAAACTTGGTCCGCATTTTCATGTATGCAGGGTTCCTCTAACTCTATTCAAATATTTTAGCCAACCGGTTCTCACTGTAGACAGAGAGGAAGAGAATGAACTCAAGTGTGATGAAAAAATCTCGAAATATTCATCCACCATTTAAATTCCGACTCTCCAGTGCATTACTTAATCATTCGCGTAAATGACCTACCGGCACAGAGCAATGAATGTAAAAGGCACACAGATGAATAAACTACATAACGTGTTTTGACGTGAAGGGTCTCTATCTGCGAGCCCTCCCCCCCCCCCCCGCCCCGCCTGGATAAATACCGGTAGCGCGAAGAAAAATGAGGAAGAAGAAACAAGATCCGGGCTAAATGACCAGGTATTCAGCGACGACATCAAAAGGTCAAGAGGAAACGGGTATTTGATACACCGGAAAAGATTAGGGACAGAATGGTGGTCATACATCTTAAACGCTGCCCCTCTCTCCCCCCCCCCCCCGAATCGCATGGCGTGATCACCCCCCTTAATTCCACCCCGGCGTCGGACGTGATGACATAGTTAGCGAGCCAGGAATGACACAAAAAATACAAATATACATACGCACAATGCCCTCCTCGGCCTAGTCATCGCAGTGTTGCCGTTTTGAATGTGCTTGCACATAATAGTTTACAAAACAGGGTGTCATCATGAATCGGTGAGAACGAAAATACACCAACTCGAAAAAATGAAAATAATTGAGACACACGCAAAACTGCACAGTGAGTGAAGAAGTTAGTACAAGAAAAAGATTGTTGGCGCCGAAACACAAGTTCTTAAGGACACTTTGAAGGTCCAAGTTGGAACAGATGCGTTAACTTCAATGACCTATATATGAAAACTGACTCTCTTTAATGAAAATTGAGCATTTTGGAGTTACCGAGTTCGTGTGTTTTCGTTCTCACTAATTCCTTTAAGTTACATGTTTCTTGATTTTACCTTATAACAGGGCAGGATTTACCTACTTGCAGCCTATGGGCCGCCTGTATTTTGCCGCCCCCTTCTCATTCGTTTTGAAACATCAATAAAAACCATCAAGTGAACGTGCAGCGGGGAAAGGCTGCATAGAAGACGCGTTTAGGTACTTGTGCTGGACACATTTTTTGGGAAAACACTTTCAACACTACTAGCAAAAGTTCACGGAACTTTGCGCGAAAGTTAAGTCTCGCAAACCTATCTCTGTGTGGGCAAGGCCTTCCATTCATAAGAAATGAACGAAAAAATTATGAAAGAACAAACATAAATGTAGTTTAATGATTTTAACTTCCGCCGCCGCGCCGCGCAGACTGCACTGGGTTTGGCGCAATGCGTGAAGTATTCCGACAGTCTTGTAGGTGCTAAGCGTTTCACGCTGACCGCACTGTCTTTGGCGCAATGCGTGAAGTATTCATGCATTCTTGTAGGCGCTATCCGTTTCACGCTAACTGCAGTGATCGCACTGTGTTTGATGCAATGCGTGAAGTATTCGTGCAGTCTTGTAGGCGCTAATATGTGTTACATACCTACCGATCGCCGCGCCAAGGGCCTCTCCTTTTCATCTCAAGTCCTCGTCATCATTTCTCTCTAAGTCGCACCGTTCCAGGCCAAATTGCGTGTTTGGTTTCTCTCTAAACTTGACTAATTAAAGGTGCTGTCTCTTGTATCACTGAAAGACGACATAATTAGAAATTACTATACCCTCAGGAAATGAGAAATTTTGTTGCCGTTTCTCGTTTGTAATTTTTTTTCTAAATTCGATTTTTTTTATACCTACATTCAAACAAATTGCAAAATTTGCCGCCCCCTAGATTTGCCGCCAGAGGCCGCGGCCCATGTGGCCATCCCCTTAATCCGGCCCTGCCTTATAACGTAAAAATCAGCTCATGAGATGGAATCCGCAATAAAAGTTCAATTCAGATAATCATGACCTCCGAACAAAATATAATGGTTTAATTAGTCCCCCAAGATTCACCAAAGAGGCAACTTCCAGAAGCAAACGCCGGTTTCTGTGACGGAAAACTTCACGGATACAAATATTTCATTTAAGAATCCCCGGAAGAGTATACTTTTTGAGTCAAGCGGAAATCACTTCAAAATGGCAGGACCGTCTTTTTGAAACAACAGAAATAACGTTTGAAACAAAGAAATTTCTAATTGACTCAACAGGAATCATCGTCCGGGATTTATTTATTAGAATTTTCTTTGATCCAACAGAAAATTTTTCTCCGTGTTCTGTTTCCTATACCAAAAAATTTAACCGAAGAAAATTACGCAGATTTAACATTGTGGATGTAAAAAGTGTGCAACGTCATTTATTGATTCTGCTAGTGTCACTAAGCTCTTTCAAATTTCTTCCAAATTTTTCTTGTGCAGTTTTGTTATTAGGCAAAATGTTTCTATGGATCTGCATATTTCCTTGGAAATTTTAAAGCCACCTAGTTTGACATAAAAAAAAAACCCCTCACAAATCGCTGAATTAACCGCTACAGCAGGTACTTTAGCAATGTCGAGATGTAAAACTAACTGCTGTGGCGTGGTTAACTCAGCGATTTGTCAATTGTCGCACACTTTTTTACACCCAGAATGTTGAATCAACATCCTTTCTATTTCTGTGATAGGTGTTTGAGATCAACTAAACTATTTTTTCAATGTAGGACTAAAATTCAACGGTTAGTTGAGATAGCAAATAGAGGGATCCCCACAAGCAGTGTTCGAAACTCACAGGCGCCAACGAGCCAAATACGCCTAAAAAATCGGCCATGGCGCCTAAAAATGAAGGCTATTTGCCAACATGACCCCTAAAAACTGCCCCTTAAAAATCTGAATTTTCATATTAGGTGATTATTCGAAAATTCAGCACTACAAGTGAAAGCTTTTTCTATTCTTCACGATTTCATCCTTAGTGCTTTTGTCTTCCCCAAGTTACAACTACTTACTAGTTCTGTTACGAAAACATATTGCGTCTAATTTTTCACTAAATATGCCGTAATATATAGGCAAAAAGTCAATTTGGCCCCTAAAAAATCTTCAATGGCTCCTAAAACTCAAAGGTGAGTTTCGGACACTGCCCACAAGAAACTCGGCAGCAGTGTCTCGATACACGCCGGACTTTTGCCCGAAGCTCACCGTGAATCAGGTCGGCTGACCTCACCAGTCACCTCCGCTTCGAGCCCGACATCTGCATAGCGGAAAGGGACAAGATACTCGCACTCGACCCCAGGGCCCCCCTCCTCCTCTCCGTTCCGGGGGGTTGCGGAGTCGCGGAGCCGAGACGTGTTTCGGAGGGGTTGTCGTTGAATGGGGTAATGCACAAAATATTAAAGTCAATACCGCATGATTAATGGATCGCGTGTGTGAAGGAAACTCATGGCAGGGAGGGCGGGGGGAGGGGAAGTGGGTCTCGTTTTGATTATCTATGCCGGAGTGTGTGAGTTAGTTGCGAGATCTTGTAGCGAATCTTTGGATTTCCGCGTGCGGGACCGGGGGGATGCTGTATCCGCTTTTGAGTCACCCCCTCCCCCTGCTCCGCTTCCCTGGGTCCCTGACAGCCGCGGCTGGATTCGAGAACTCGTCGCAGGGAGGAAGTCGTCTTGGGAGTTTGCGGGTGCGTCTCGAACTTTTGCGTATTTCCAGATCTTGGAAAAGGAACTGAATGAGGTGGATTCAACTGTGGCGCAGTGGATATTAGAGTGCCTATGTAGGGAGAGTATGGACTTGTCGAAAATTTTGAGGTTAGATGATGGAGCTCTTAGACCCCAAACGGGTAGGCAATATATGAATTCAAATTATCTAGAGTGATTTACAATCACAATTGATGGGAACTGTCGTTGGTAAAGCACGTATTTGACTTAGTTTTTGCATAAACTTACTCATTCGTGCAAAAGAATGCTTATTTATGAATTTTCTTGTCAATTTTCGTTTGATATTAGAGTCTAAAGATTGACAGTGACATTTTTCGTTTTCAAAGGTTACCTACCCTTTTGGGCTCTAAGAGCTACATATTTCGAGCTGTCCATACTCTCCCCATACATATAGGTACTCTGGTGGATATCAACAAAGTTGAACTCTTCGTTCGTTAACTTAACACACTATGGCATAGCGTTACGAATTCGCAACAATGTATTTTTTGAGTTTTTACAAATTGAATCTTTCCTCCGTGGCATGATTTTGCAAATTTTCATTAGTTTTCCCTTTTTTTTGAATAAACGATTCCAGGAAATTTAAAATGATGATAAAAAATTTGGTACGCTATGTTTTTAATGCAAGGTACAAAATAGAAAAGTGCCCCCCCCCCCCCCAGAATCTGAGATCCAAAATTAATTCACGTCATAGAGGGTTAATGCTGAAAGCTGTCCCATACCGATGAATGGACTGTAAAAATTCATATCTCGGTCGCAGTGTTTCAAAATTTCCGCTTTTATTTTATTTTGTAAAAGGAGACCTAACCAACATCATCGCTCAAAATTTTCACAAAGTATTCATTACCTACAGGGAAATTATCGAAGTTCCCAAGGAAAAGGCGTTTAGTAATTTTTCACGTGTAAAATGAACTACTATGAAAGGAAGTCTGTATCGCCGCAAATACATGTATTGTAATACATTTTATCGATAAATGAACAGATTTTTTGAATATTAATGTAGATAACCCGAAAATAAAATGGCATAAGCATACTCGGTATCTTTTAAAAGTGATATTTCATGATACAAATATTTGAATTCCAAGCGCAAGCGTATGGTATCTTAACTTTTGAAGGCGGACTGAGCGATTCGCATCCACGCCGAGGTTGTAACCTTTGCCTAGTAAAGACAATGGACCACTAGACAAGGTACGAATTAAAGGTCTGATACATGTTTCTTAACCAGAATTTCACGTAGAACACGATTCGCGCAACGAAAATGTCTGAAACCAACCATACGCCCACACTTGGAGTTTAAACAGTTTTATCATGAAATCTCTTTTTTAACCGTCACCCATACCAACCTTCAGAAGTCGTATGTAAAGTTGGCGATGGATGACATCTTACTCTTTCTTTCTGATCTGCAGTATTCAAAAATGAATATAAGTTTCCAACACCAGCGCAGCTGATCTCCAGTGATCATATTTGTCATTTTTGATACTTCCAGGACATTGAATAACAATGAAGGCACGATTATAAGATCAGCGGAACTGATCCTCATAATATAAAGTTTGTTTTCTTGTACATTTTGTGTAATAGAATAACAGCTGTGTGGATTATTCCACACCAACTCACCAATTACACCGTTACACCGAAGATGACCAATACACCACTCTGACCAATGCTGCCGTAAGGATGAACGCCGTATGAACCTTCAGACGTTGCCAAATTTCCTTCGACAAAAAACGAATTTACAGGTAAAATTGTGAATATTTTTTCACAAAACTTTCCCACAATTCCGTACGCAATTTAATCTAATACCTGAAATTGTCAAAGAAAAATTTCCGAGAATGTCGTCAAAAATACATGTTTCATTAAAATAAATTTTATCAACTCTCGAATACGGCGTTCTTTGGGTAATTGTGAATATTTGTTTACAAAATTTTTCGACAATTTCGTACGCACTTTAATCTAATGTACCTGAAATTTTTCAAAGACAAATATCCGTGAATATCGTCAAAAATACATGCTTTATTCAGGAAAATTTGGCAACTCTCGAGTGTTCTTACGGCGTTCTTCCTTAGCACGACAGAATGGAACTGGCCAATGGAACTGCAGATCAAGTTTGTCCTTCCGGACATTTCCAGCACTCGGAATCCCAGCTGCGTGCAAAAGCTCGCTAGAATCTAACAGATCCTGCGGGGCCAGTGAACCAGAAAAAGAGCCCGAATCAGTGCATCTCTTTTGTGATCGGACTACCGTAGCCAAAATCGCCGCTTATCCGAAAAAAAAAAATAAATAAATAAATAAATACGCGGAGTGCATTACACGGCGCTGCTCTTTGTCTTCTTCGATTCAATCTCTCCCCGGATTCCGGGGTCGGGCGGCCCGTCTCTTATGGAACATCATTAATCACGGGGTTAATTTGAAAACTGGACATTTTCGACCCCCGCGATCCGCCCCCCTCCCCCTCGTCGTTCCGGAGCTGGTCGGCGACCGTTGGCCGCTTAACTTTGAGAAAAGTATTCCATTAAATCGTTCATTGTTTGGGGGTTGGAGAGATTTTTTCCCATTTTCTTCCCGACGACGAGCGTCCCATTCCGCAGTTCAATCATTGAGTTGGGTTAATTTTTTCCTCTTCTCTTCGCCCGCCCTTTCTTTTGTGAGGCGGAGGGTTGTCCAAAATGACTTTTTACGTTTCAGCGATTTTTTGAGTGCCCTGGTGGCGCTCCCTTCAAAACAATGTGACGTTTCAATAAAAGTACAAGTGTACACTGTGAATAATATCAAGAATAACTCACTTTGTAGAAGGGATAAAGGCTTTATAAAGACAGGGATAAAGACAGGGATAAAGACAGGATCGACAGAAAACCAAACTTTTTCTTCTACAACTTGTTTTCTCTGACTGAGAAAGTTAAGACCAAAACTAAAAACTTCCAGTTCCATGGTAACCCCTTCCACCGTGGCCCAGGCCGTCCCAGCTGATAAGTCTTAATGGCGGGAACATCCCGGCCCGCCTTGAACCCCGAAGGGATCAAGACGAGTAGGATGACCCGCCCTACTGACGCAGCTGAGACAACCCGAGCCCCGGAGGCAGGGGTCCCGAACCACTACTCATCTACGCACTGGAACTCGTGCAAATAAATTCCCGGCGTCGTCAATATCCAATGTGTTCCACAGCGACTCCTCGAATGCTGCTTCAATCAGACTTCTCCCAATTGTCCGTTGGAGATTCTGACTTGGAGATTGGCCTAATTGTCTCCCCCGTCCTGGAAGTGGTGGAGAAGAGTCTACCTGTCCCAACTGGGAGAGGAGATATCCCCTGCCCCTTGGCAGTCTTGAGGGTCCAGCGGTTGCACTCAATGACCGGTTGGCCCCCCGGCCTAATGGTGGTTCTGGGTCATCTGAACCAAAAGTTGGATGAACAGCAAAGAAAATCTCGTCCAAAATACGATCCTTTATAACCGTTGACAATGGTACTCTACAGTAAGGACATTCGTCATTCGTCAACTGTGGACGACATGATCCGCATACATAGTGACCATTTGTACACTTTACGAACGGTGGCCGCAAAGGATGGTCGAGGATATCGCAAGTGTTTTTTTCCAAAATTTTGGTAATGGTGGTCCGCAATGGCGGTTTCCTTGAGTTCTGTTGCTCAGTCACTGTGAACACAGAAAAAAAGGGGGGGTAAGGGAAGGGAACGGGATACATGTAAAGGATAGAGCAACAATCACAACTGTTTGTTTGAAGTCTCCTTATCTTTCTCCCTTTGGAGATGTGAGATAACTGCAACCTGGTTCCCGTAGAACCATTGATCGAATTGCAATGTTGCTTGTAAGAGGAAATTGGAGGAGAGATCCAAACGGTGAGGGGCGGGAGGGGAGTACACACTGGTCGATGGGGCGGAGGGAGGGAAGACACACTGGTCGATGGAGCGGAGGGAGGGGAGGACACACTGGTCGATGGAGCGGAGGGGAGGGAAGACACACTGGTCGATGGAGCGGAGGGGAGGGAAGACACACTGGTCGATGGAGCGGAGGGGAGGGAAGACACACTGGTCGATGTGGGAGATGGGTGAGTAGATACAGACTTCTCGTTATTGCTCATCTTGAACATAGAGTAGATTTCATTTGTTACGAGAAGGTTAAATTCACTATTGAGAACTACCCAATGGCAGAGCATATAATTTTACCACCGGTCTTTTGTACACTCCGTTGGGAGTTTTGACTTCTACTACTCTTGTGTTGTTATCTTTCCCTGGAAATGTACGTAAGACTCGGCCTCGAGTCCATTTTAAGGGGGGGCTTTGAGGATCATGGAGAAGAACCAATGTTCCCTCCTCCAGATTCCCGGCTTGTTCCAACCACTTCCCTCGTGGTTGGAGTGTATGAAGGTACTCAAGGTGCCAACGTTGCCAAAATTGTTGGGCATACAACTCCACCAAATTCCACCTATGCAGAAATGGTGGACTTTCCGTGTCATATTGCCTTTCTGGTAACGCTACTAATGGCCGACCAATTAAGAAATGGCCAGGGGTGAGAACCTGATAATCACGTGGGTCAGAGGAGAGTGGAGTGAGAGGACGCGAATTTAAAATAGCCTCAATACGGGCTGTCAATGTTTGAAACTCCTCTTGAGTTAATACACTATCACCTATCACCCGTTTCAGGTGTAGTTTAAAACTTTTCACTGCAGCTTCGTACAGACCCCCCAAATGGGGCCCTAATGGTACATTGAAGCGAAATTCCACTCTGTTATTGTGAGAAAACAATATTAAATTTGGGTCCTCTGACGTAATTAATTTTAAAAATCTATTTGCCGCTCCCTGGAAATTGCTAGCATTATCACAATAAATATATGCCGGTTTGCCTCGTCTACTGACGAAGCGCTGTAACGCAGCGACGAACGCATCGGTACTCAATTTTGAGACCATTTCTAGATGAATTGCCTTGGTGCTCATGCACACAAAGACACAAACATAGACTGGAGAAATAATCGCATACCGAAGCTGATGCAATTTTACATTGAAATGGCCACAAAAGTCCAATGCCGTTCTGTGGAATGGGGGACTCTGCTGAACTCTTTCAGCTGGTAAATCACCCATTAAAGGAGTTTTGTTTCTAGGTTGTACCTTAAAGCAATAAATACATGACTGAAACACTGATCGAGTCAATCCTCTTGATGCCATTATCCAGAATCTCTGACGTAACAGAGATTGCAGGAGTTGCGGAGGAGCGTGCATGTTGTCCTTATGGTATTTTTCAACCAGAAGGCGCACTAAGCGGTGTTTTGATGGTAGTATTATCGGATACCGCGCTGATTCTGGGAGAGGGGCATGCGTTAATCGACCCTGAGCATGAATTAAACCATCCACGCCAATATATGGTGCCAATCGTTTGAGTGGTTTAGATTTATTTGTTAATTTTTCACCTCGTTTTAGGCGGTCGATGTCCCCCCCAAAACTCTCTTTCTGAACCAAGAATAGAGTTTTATTTTCAGCGACTAGAAATTCCTCCACTGTAATGGGTCCTTTTTTAATGACACGGTCATGACGTATTAAGAAACGTAAAACATAAGCAATTGCTCTCACTACCTTATTCCATGAAGAAAATTGTGGAAATTTAATTTCTATCTTTTCTTCTTGAGCTGTTATTAATACCGTGTTAAACTTTTTTAACTCTGGTAATTTTCCATCGGATGGAAGTATTCGTAACTGCTCTGGCCAAAGTTCTTCCTTTTCTTTTAACCAAGGTGGACCATTCCAATACAGAGGGTGATCTTTCAATTCACTAGGCATTATTCCTCTTGACGCGACATCTGCCGGATTCAAGCGGCCTTCAACATGACCCCATCTCACTGTTTCTGTTAAATTTTGGATTAGCGCTACTCTATTTGCTACAAAAGTTTTTAGTTTGTATGAAGGAGTTTGAATCCAGGCCAAAGTTATCGTAGAATCTGACCAAGCGAAGACTCTTTTTACACTAAAATATTCCATTATTTTTGGCAGATATGTTTTCAATACTTTTATACCCAGTGCTGCTGCACATAATTCAAGTCGTGGTAATGAGACCTTTTTTAGAGGCGCAACACGCGATTTCCCAACAATGAGAGTTATTTTTGCAAATTCATCCGTGGAAGGGTGGAAAGATCGCAGATAAATCAGGCATGCTATTCCCAGCTCACTTGCATCGCAAAATATATGACATTGTACTTGCCTATCTTCGGTCTCTATATATCGTGGGATCTCTATAGAAGATAACAATTGCAATTCATCTGCGAACTTTTCCCAACGATGTATTAGTTCCTGGGGGAGTGGGTCATCCCATCCCAAACTAATCAACCAAAGTTCCTGCATGAAGGCTTTTGCCTTAAAAATGACAGGTGTTAGAAATCCTAACGGATCAAAAATCGAACTGATTAATGATAAAAGGCCTCTTTTTGTATTAACGGACTCTGCTCGTTTTATTTTGTAAGAGAAAATGTCTTTCTCACAAGCCCAAAATGCCCCTAATATTTTGAAGACCGGGTCGTCAAATCCACTTTTCGGAACCTCCAAATCTTCTGAAGGAAAATTCGCTAAAATGGCTGATTTATTGGAAGTCCATTTTCTCATGAAAAAACCCCCTTCAGCCAAAAGAAGGATGACTTCTTTTAACAAAGTTTTGGTATCCTCATCCGTTTTATCACCATATACCAAATCGTCCATGTAAAGCGCGTCCGCTAGCGCTTTTGCTGCCCTAGGATATTTATGACCATGATCCTTTATGATCTGTTTTATTGTGCGTATGGCTAAGAACGGTGAACAATTTACCCCAAAACATACTGTTACTAAAGCATAAGTTTTTAGTTGCATATAAGGTTCAGGCCTCCAAACAATTAGTTGGAATAGATGATGTTTAGGATTTAATTCGATTTGAAGGTACATTTGTTTAATGTCCCCTGAGAACACCGTGGGAAAACGCCGAAAACTCAACAAAAGCATAGGAATGTCTTCTAACAATGAAGGACCAGGTAATAATAGATCATTTAAGGATTTTCCATTAGAAGTTTTCATACTTGCGTCGTAAACTGTTCGAAGTTTTGTGCTACTTGACGACTCGTTTATAACTCCATGGTGGCTCATATAATAATGAGGCGTTCCCTCAGGAGGGCGGGGAACTTCCCGCATAAAACCGTTCTGTTCATAATCCTTCATATATTGAACATATTTTTCCTTTAAGATTGGATTTCTACGAAATTTCGATTCCAATTGATGAAACCTTTTAACCGCGATGGAGTACGATTCGCCCAAATTCCCAGAATTTTGACGGAATGGCAAATCTACTTGATATTTTTTACTTGGGAGTTGTACCGTAGTTTCCGTGTACAACCGTTCCGCATATTCTTCCTCCGGTTTCAAACCGTTCAAAGGGGTTGGTTCTTCTAATGCCCAAAACTGCTCTACTTTTGAATACAATCCACTAGAACAGTTGCATGTTAGAAGAACCCTTGCCGAACGTACCGGAGCAGAGCGGAGGAGCGCTACCGATGAGTGCTGCGAAGGGGGGAGGGGAGGTTTTGCCATAGACGATGACAACGTCGAAAACGTTTTTCCCAAAACAACATAACCAAAAACCGTGGACATTACTGATGGCAAAGAGGGTCCCAGAGGGAGAGGGGGACCGTTGACAATCAATGCATAGAGGTCAACAGCTAAAATGAGATCAGGTTTGCTCGGAACATCAAAATGTTTATCAGCTAATGGGTATTGTCCCAGAATTTTCCTCAAATCCTTATCTAATGGGACTGGTGGAAGAAGACCAGTTATCTTCTTGACGACTATCATAGGATAGTTTGGAGCCACTAACCGTCCATCAGGCGTTGAAATGCTGATTTCAGCCATGCCTTTAGACTCAACCTGATTTTCAGATAGGCCTGAAAGATTCATTTCAGTGTGGCTAGGTTTAATTCTAAGAAGAGAACAACACTCTGATCTGATAACGCCCGTATCAGCCGCGCTATCTAGGATGGCCTTTGCAACCAATGTGCGGCCATTTTTTGCCGTCAACAAAACAGTTATTGTTGGCAACACTGACGTCATATTTCGACTCTCAGTAAGGAGGGTACGCTGACCCTGAGGTTGGATCGTCTGATCAGAACCAATGGTGGCTGATGTGGAAGGTTGTGGAGTCGATTCATGTTGATACATCTGGGTGGGTAATGCAGTTGCAGTTGAAAGATGCAGCATAGAATGATGTTTTTTCGAACATGATTGACATCGTTTTTTACTCTCACAATCCTTAACCCCATGAGATGTACTCAAACAATTGTAACATAGATGATTTTGTGTCACAATATCACGCCGATCCTGTGCAGTTATATTTTTAAACTTTTCGCATTGAGCTAGAGTATGAGAGCTTTTGGGACAAAGCTTGCATCGCAAATATGGTGGGGGTAATTTTGTAGTTCCCCCAGAGTTTCCCTGTTTACCCTCCGACTGAGGGGGGGAGGGAGATGATGAACCCTTTCCCACCTGCAAAGCTCTCACTGGAGGAGCAGATGAGAGTTTTGGGCATTTTTGGTTTGAACGAAATTTATTAGACTCGCCATCTGACATTTGTGCAATTTCGTCTTGTAGATATTTGCAAATTTCGTCAACAGTTGGCATTTTAGTTTTTTCATCCCGAGAATCCTCAAATCGTCGTTTATGAAAATTATTAAATTTCCGTAATAAAACCAAAACCAATAATGAACAATAAGTTTCAGGTTTCAACCCTAAACCCTCCAACGCTTGCATATTCTCTTTTATTTTGGTGTAGAAATGAGATAAGTTAGACGCCGTTAACTCTTGGAGATCAAGTAAATTTGAAAGGTAATAAGTTATTTGTCGTCTCTCATTATGATAATAATCTACCAATAAATCCCAGGCAACTAAATAATTTTCAGAAGTAAATTCTAAATTTTTAACTAAATTGAGTGGTTCGCCTTCCAGTTGGGCGAGCAAATATTGGAACTTTTCAATGTTGCTAAGCGTGGAAGATTTATGAATTGTAACCTCAAACAAGTTATGGAAAATTGACCAATCTGACAATTTTTTACCATCAAACCGCGGCAGCACGATTTTAGGAAGCCTCACTTGAGACCTTGTATTATTAGAGCATGTGGTAGAATTCGGATTAGAATCCTTCGAAGATTTTTTGGCATGTTGATATAGTGATTGAGCTTTCATCACCATTTCTAAAAATTCCATTTGAGCGTTAATCACACTCTCCTCTGACACATCGGTGGAGAGAATTTCACCCTGAGTTCTATCAAAACCATCCTGGAGTTTTTCCAGCCTTTCCATGAAAAATGAAAAACTATCAATGTTTTCCGGAGTTATTTCGGTTAACTTCCACAAAATGGTTCTAACTTCGCTCATGATCAAATTCCTCTGGCGTATAA
The DNA here is from genome assembly GCF_918797505.1 of Bemisia tabaci. Lineage (NCBI taxonomy): Eukaryota > Metazoa > Arthropoda > Insecta > Hemiptera > Aleyrodidae > Bemisia > Bemisia tabaci. The sequence continues at coordinate 29,958,662 of NC_092800.1, forward strand.
GTTTGATTTCAACATCATTTGAATCCCGCGAATGTACCGAGGGGGGACGAGAAGGAGGCGCGGAAACTCTTTGCTGAAATGTGTGCGACGTTAAAGTCGCTGTATGATAATCACTCTCATTGACGTTTCCATTGTTTACATTTTGATTTAGTGATGTTGTCGGATTTGACAAGGAATTCAATACGGCATTTCGATTAACCTCATCATCGTTTCCCCCACCCGTTACACCCTGACGTAAGACTCGGTTCAATTGTTCCCGCAGACCATTATCGTAATTGTGGTCCATCAGTAACTGTTCACTTGGAGTTAAACTAACATTAGATGCTGGAGAAGAAGGCAACATGGACAAATTTTCTAACCTCGAAAAAGAATTTTTTTTTTTTTTTATAAGTTATACAGTTTCACAACCTGTTTTCTAAAACAGCTGATATTGTGAATTGACCCAATTATGCGAAGATTCGATATAGGTTATTTTTGAATTAAATATGAAAAGTAAACAGCTGTATTAAGCTTTTCTAAGCTTTTAAGGGTGAATAGAATGAAAAATTCTTATAATTTTCCATTGAAATGATGGATTAGCAATTGAGGTTATTTTTCGAGGTTAGGAAAAAACACGGAAAGGGAGGAAGGGAGAATGGATAGAATTCACCAGGAAAAATGGATGGAACGATACAGGATTCTCTCAGGATCGTTGGATGGAGCACTGGGGCTGGGTGGCTGCGTCTCTGCAGGACTGGGTCAAATTAGGACTTCTGTTGGTAACTTGTTGGGACGAGAGCTTGGAGGTTAGGACCTGGGTGGCTGCTACAACGTTTCTAAGTTTTTCAGAAGTTTTATATATCCGGCTCGGAGGACCATGAATAATATCAAGAATAACTCACTTTGTAGAAGGGATAAAGGCTTTATAAAGACAGGGATAAAGACAGCGATAAAGACAGGGATAAAGACAGGATCGACAGAAAACCAAACTTTTTCTTCTACAACTTTTTTTCTCTGACTGAGAAAGTTAAGACCAAAACTAAAAACTTCCAGTTCCATGGTAACCCCTTCCACCGTGGCCCAGGCCGTCCCAGCTGATAAGTCTTAATGGCGGGAACACACTGGAAAAAAAAGTAGCTTTGGATCTAGAGTGCAGACTCTTAAAAACATGGACAAGAAACAATACTCTTGATTCAATCAGATTTTTTGCTTGAGTCAGAAGGAAATCCATCTAAATCAAGAGGCTTGACTCTTCGATTCAAGGAAAAATTGGATTGAATCCAGAGTATTTTTTTGTCAATGTTATTACGAGTCTGCACTCTAGATCCAAGCTACTTTTTTTCCAGTCTATCATCAAGCTTTGAATTATTTTTTTCCGTTACATTTTTTATTTACAGCGAACCCAAAAAACTCGAAATTTATGCTATTTTAAATTGCGTCACGTTTAAGTGTCCGGCTCATTTATTTTTATTATTATTATTTTTATAAAATAAGTTGTTGATTAAATTGAGGCATCTGGAACCAAAACCAGCAATCTCCATTACCTTGTCTAAAGTGTGTAATCATATTAATTTTCTGTGAGGCGCAACCAAAACTTTTAGCTGTGTTTAACATTTTTCCAAATTTTCTCGATTGAGAACAGAAAATTCACAAGAAAAAATGAACATAGAGGCTTTTTCGTTCCTCCAATATCGCACAATTTTTAGACAGGGCAGTGGAGATTGCCAGTTATAGTTCTAAACGCCTCAAGTATAGACTGTAAATATTACTTATAAACGCGGTGAGAAACTAACCATTTCATCGCATTTCACGCATAAAATGAGAACTGAGTTTTTTTGTTCTTACCCTCAGAAATACGTAAATTTCTTTGCATCTTCGATGGTTTCCCTCCAATATATGATCTAATTTCCCCAGCTGGAAATGCCTTATGTGATACTTTCACGTCTTCATAGAAAAAGTGCAGTATGTGTGAAATATTCTCCGAGGATTAAGTTATTACTCTCTGATAATAATGCTTTAAAAAAATCGGTACATCAGAATAAAATATGTGTGACTTAAATATAGAAAACTTTGACAAACGATACAATGACCCATGAAGAGGGGTGAATGGCAATAATTTTTTTTGTTTTTTTTGCATCATGATGGAGATTATACTAGAATAACTAACATTCAACTAATTTTTATTGTGATACAAATGTTACAATTGATCCCCCCTCCCCCTTCCAAATATCCTGGCCAAAAAAAGCGAATCTCTCAGGAATACCTGTGGTGTTGTCATGATGTCGTTTTTAAATATGTGGTATACACAATTTTATTTGTGTTCCTGTTTGTCGATGCGCTATTAGAATTAGGCGTGATTGACCTGCGGGTTTTTGTCTTCTTCTTTTTGCGTCAACCCTGAACTTTAAAATAAAAATACAATAAAATAAAAAAAATAATAAAAAAATTAGTGACTATATCTGAATAAAATAAACCGTGTCGTATAAAATCGGGGTATCTCGCAATAATGTTATCGCTCAAGTTGCTTTTTGAGAGCTTAACCATTAACTCTGAATTGTTTTGTCTCTAGATGCAAACATTCTTACTTAGTATCCTCTTAGATATAGCTCTTACGAAACAATTGCACCACAAATGATCAGTTTTGTGAAACGGAGTGAATTAAAAACCTAGGAATTGACTGTACTTTGCAAATAGTGTTGTATACCTCGGCATAGTTGTCAATTCCTAAGTTTGCCTTCAAAAGTTTGTGATACCACACGCACGAGAATGGAGTTAATATAGTTGTATCAATAAATTTTACCATAAATAAGAACGCAGAGAGTTTTGCGCTATTTCATTTTGTCACCTATACACTGGCTTTTGAAACTTTTGAGCACTTAATGGTGTCTGCATGGACTGATCTTAATTTTTATTTTCAGTCTAAATGATTCAAAAGCAATGTACAGTTCAAGGAGTCCTTAGTGATCAAGGCTGTCCTCGATGATATTTGCTGTGCAAAGAATTGCAATTGAACGGATTAAAAAAAACCGCACATAATAATCCTGCGACTAATGCAAGTAATCATCCTAATCAAATCGCTCCCAATTGTTAATTTGAAGGATATTCACCGAAAATTTCAAGAGAGGCTGTCGGTTAATTTTCTTAAAAATATGCATCAATGAAATTCAATTACCTACCAAATTTTCTAAAATCAATAAATCGCCAAAAATCCGCGGAGATACAAATATCCAATAGTACTGTATTAAGGGAATACAAAAAGAAAACAAAAAAAGAAAACCAAAAATAGAAAACAAAAAAGAAAACAAAAAAAGAAAACAAAAAAAGTAAACAAAAAAAAAAACAAAACAAAAAAAGAAAACAAAAAAAAGAAAACAAAAAAGAAGAAGAGAAAATATAACACTCATAGTGCATGATAAGGGCATAATTCAAATGATTTCCGCATTAAAATCACTTTAAATCATCCATAGGAAATTCGATCATAGTTGCCACGTCTTTCCCAGCGCAACCGAGCCCAGCGCGGAATCCCCTTTGTGAGTGGCCCGTATTTGTTTATCCACGACGAGACGGGCTCAAGCCGAGTATCATGGCATCGCGTCGCCGGCTCCGCGAGGCCCCCGATTGGCCGAGGCCCGGTCACGTGACCCCCGAGGGGCGGGGCCTCTCGCTCGGCGGGCGGACTCGCAGCGGTTACCCATCCCGGGGGTTTTAGTGTCAAGTGGCGTGCGAGCATCGGGCATTTTTACGGGACGTTTTTCGGGATTTTTTCGCGAAATCCTCGGATTTTGCCCTGGTTTTTGGCGCTGGCGAATTGTTGTTTGTGCGACGGTTTTGTTACTTGTTTGTGCGGTGTTTTTCCTTCGGGATTCCGTCGGAAATCCCACGTGCAACCTTGAGTGTGTTTCTTTACCACGACTGGCATAACCTTGTTCTCTTGCGTGGTTTTTTTTTTTCTACGTGTCAGTGGTGAATTTTGTAGTAGTGGTGACTTTTTTCCACAGCAGCGCGCGTTTTAAAGGAATTGGATTACGGTTACTCTCCGACAAGTGCCTTGTGTCTACTCAAAATCAGTCGAATAATGACGTAACGAAGGTAAAGATTCCCTTAACATGTATTTTCACTTGTTATATAGTATCGTATTCAGTGCTGCATATAGATGCACACAGCGACAGCGCTATCTGAGATTGTAATAGTAATTGGACATATTTTTACGAAAGAAACGTATCTAACTATTAGGCCCCTGGCAGATAAATTTCTTTTGCGTAAATAGGACTAATTACTATTGGTATTGAGGTTTTTTCATTACTTCAAATATCACAAGGGGCAATTCTATGCGCTTTTTCAGTTAAAGACCCGTATCCCGTAGTCCTTACTGTGCTGTGCAATCAGCCCCGCAGGCAACCGTTTTCTGATACCATCAAATTTAAGTCGCCTTACTGAGAAAGATATGTGGCTTATGAACCAAACAGTGGTTCAAATGGAACACAACCGATAGTGGTAATAGCACTTATATACCTCAGTGATGGTGTATACACAGTAAGTATGATATTTATACCTTAGTATAGTTGTTGACAGATCGAGGATCATTATAGTTCATACACCACTTTTAGTGGTGTTTCATATGAACCACTAATTGGTTTATAAAGCCATAGATTTGTCTCCGTATTGGCCGAGGCCAAGAATCGAAGCTGGGATATTCTGTTCATGGGCCGACAAAAAACTTATACTTGGTGATCCAGTGGACGCTATCAGATGTATAGCACCCGCTGAGTCACTCGGTTACTGAAAAAACCGTAGAAATCAGGGGAACAGACACATTAATACTCTAGGTCTTTCAAATTTTCAGAGATTAAGGCCGAGTGGAGTGCGTTTTATCAGATCCACTCGTCAGTTCTGTGAAAATTCGTCACTGTTACCGAGATTCGAAGTCGAGACCTTTTGACCTAGAGTCTGACTGTATACCAACCTGGCCGGTGGTCGCACCATTCTGACGTGCTGAAGGAAGAACGCCGTATGAGCCTTCAGGCGTTGCCAAATTTCTCTCACAAATGACGAGTTTTCAGAAAAATGTTTTAATATTTTTCACCAATTTTTAAGAGGATTTATGGGAGGAAATTTGGCAACTCTCGAATTTTCATACGGCGTTTTTCCTTGGCACGGCAGCTGATTATACTGATACTGTAAATAGTGGATTTTCCTTTGAGAGCATGACACGCATGCGTAATGAAAAAAAAAAAAAGATCTTGCTCAAGAGCCTTAATTTATTGAAGCATATAAAGAGAGAAATTTCAACCTAAAAGTTTGGTTAATGAGGACAGTAGAATACAAAATAACCCCGGGCTTCGGTTGACAATGTCAAGAGAAAATGCCTGCTAGTTTTTATGGAGAACTTTAATAAAATATGAAAGATGGACACCAACGTCGCAATCGGAGGAAATTTTTCAGTCTCTCCATTGTTTACAGCGCTTAATTCACCGCAAACCGTATCAAAATCAACACAGCATTCAAATACCATGTCTAAGTTTTACTTAGTCCAGTGTAATTCGACATGAAATTGTACGAGAGCAAAATTTAAATATGGAATGCAAGTAAGAATGACGTATTCACAAGTTCAAAATTGTTCAACAGCTTAAAACACAGTTTAAGCTGCTGCTGCGTGACCGTAGCACCATCCAAATCGCCCGAAAATTTGCAATAATTAATTGGTGTGTGAAGGGGACTACTGTATCAAAAGCTTGCCATCGAGGAAAAAATGGATCGAAAATCGCAGGATTTACGTCTGAAAATACCCTCTCGCCTTCACATACTCATATCAATACCCTGCAATTCGTAGAGCTACGCGATAGGCAAAAAGCAAACTGTCAGTGCGTGGGACGTGTCTAAAATTGCTTCACTTTGATCGAAGAATAAAACATTTACAGAATCTAATCTCTCACAACTCAGAAGTAAAAGGCGCACCTATATGTCACAATTTTTGAAAATGAATAAAGTTGAAGGAACGTTTTGATAACACATTTTAAAAGGTGGGGTCACTGAGTGAATGGATAACAATCCTAGTGGCGTGGCGTGCTTTGCGATCCATCGATATTTCTCCATTAGAAGCTGTGGTAAATAATCGATTATTAAGGTGCTCACTGCGAACACCGTGTTTATCGATACTTTTCCATAGGTTTAAATGGCCGAGCAATCGATGTATTGCATAGCACGCCACGCCATTGAACAATCCAGCCGTGTTGTTGTTGTGTAGCCCACGCAAAGTGAAGGCAAATAAGTGATAAAGAATGTGCGTTTCACCTTCACACACCCAACGTCTTGAAACAGTTTTTTTCGATAGAAAAAGCTGCTGGTGGACAAATTATTATGCAGTTTGAGACACAGAACCTAACCCAGTATAATGATTGTTTCACAACATGATGTTCTGTTCAGGGAGGTTGAATATTTTATATAGCTTTTAAAGGTGGAACTCAAAAGATCGCCAGTTTTGGTTTTGTATCTTGCGCATTGCGTTGCAAAATTCCTGTTGTATTTCCTTTACAGTATTATCGCAGGATAATCGAAATTATTTACACAATTTTTTTACTTGAGACTGTAAGGCTGTAGGATGGGTAACTTCTTCAATTTAAATATGAGCGGAACTTTTAAAACACAGCAAACGAAATATCGATGGCTGAAATAAAGAAAACCTAAGATCACTTTTCGTCGTTTCAAATAATTGATCTTATTCTGTTTTCTTACAGAACATGCGCCGAAAGGTTTTTTTAATAATTTTTCAGAGTTTTTCACCGCAACACTCGATTATGCACAAAAATTCAAAATATATATTTTGGTTTGTTTCTTTTCAAGAGAATGAAGCACGAGCAAAAACTTACAACGTCGCAATTAGAGATCTGCCATTTTACTTCAGCCATCGCTATATAAGTTTATGGTTACACTATGGTTATATGTATACAATATTATTGCATACTTAAAAACTCGTTGACATCGAGTAGGTAAACAAAAATTATCAACATTTTCCGCCCTGAGTAGACGATGACAACGTAAATTGCATCTCAATCGCAAGGGATTAAACTGAGGGTAAAATGTTGAATTTCTGAGAAAAGTTGCACTTTAAAAGAATTCAATTTTATTCCAATTCAAAGAAAACACTCTTGATTAATTTGATTGTGGTGTACAAAATTTATCTAGAGTATATCGGAAATATTTAATGAGCTGTTCTCAACTTAGGCCATTATAAAACACCTCAGAGCAGGTCCAAATTCTCGTAATAATATTTAAGAAACTTTGAAAAAAATCGGGATCACGATTTTAATTTCAAACAGGATAGAAAGATTTACCTAATTTTTTAAACTTTTTATACGGAACATCATGCAGCATTCAGTACATTTCATCTCTCCACGTCCGCATGCACAGAAATAATTCTACGGTAAAAGGACTGATTTGGGACCCAGGTTGCGGTTTTTGCATGCCTGTAATGATATTTCTGACAGCAATTACCATAATTACTCTGCAACCGTTATACCACAGTGCAGTAAATATTATCACAATTTTGATTGCTGTCACCCAAAAGTCTACTCAGGTCCAAAATCAGGTGGACTTTTAACTAGGCACAGTCATCATATTTCTCCCCCAAACAAGTACCAAGGATACTTACATATTGAGAGGTTTTTAAATCACATACGCCTTTTTTACTTTTTACTTGTTTCCCGCTAAGAAACTCCTCGTGACTGAACTTTCTTTTCAAATTATACTGTCAACAGCGATACTTTTTCTATCAAAATGTGCTCTGAAGTTAATTAATAATAGAGGGTATACTCTCTGTGTAGTGGACCTTATTTTAGAAAAAAAAAATCTGAGCTGAGCTCTTTGCTTTACCAGGAAATTCCAAGTGGAGACTTAAGTATACCGGAAAGCTCTCTGGAAGACTTCTAACGAGAAACTCTGTTTTTAGGATCCCCTTCAGTAGGGAGAAAAATCCTACAACAACTTTTACCTTAACCACAGAGAAAATATCTTTGTTTGGCACAATAGCTCCTCCAAGCAGTGATTTTTCATTTAAATTTGTTCATTTATACAATAGCATCTATGTCGAAGGCAATTAGTCAAATCAGGCATTTCATCAAATGCCTAGGCCGGTATTCAGATTTTGACAATTTACGGAATTCTGTAAATTTATGGCGAGGAGTTCACGGGTTTTCAATATTTTGGAAAAAATAACTCTTCAAATCCGCGAACTCTCCTTGTTCCTTCCTTTTTAAATGCCTTTATTAGTACATTTAAATGTTAACATTTTAAAAATTCTAATTTTTATGACGTGCTGAAAATTTCATGATAAATGTGCATTCAGGATCTAAAAATCGTTTAAAATACCATTGTACGCTGCATTTTTTTTTTACAGAGAATTCTTTCTTACAGGAGCAACGAATTATTTTTTCTAAAATTAGGGTAAAACATCAACATTTCAATCTAAGTAAGAATATTTGACTATGCCTAAATGCCCGATTTGACTATTTGTCTTCAACGTCTACAAGAGCACTGTCATCGTCAGTTACCTAGGGCCCTAAAAATGTTCAAGTTCAAAAGTTCTGTGTTGAGGTCTCTGCGGATTCCATGCCGAGCAGAAATTCTTTCATCACCGAGAAAGACGACACTCCAGCGTCTTATCCTCCTCTCCAAGTCGCGGGTCATTAATTTTAAATTGTCTTTTGACAGATGTTTGTTACAACACGGCGGATCATAACTAATCATCATACTCCATCGAGTGATTCTAGCGCTGATTGCCAGTCTCACTCCATTCAAAGACTTTTAGCGAGCTGTTGCCAAGAATAGTGATGACTTTTAAACGAATTAACTGTAGCATGTCAATAGAGAATTTGCAGGTGTCTAAATTTGATGAATTTCGTAACTAAGCGGAAACTACTGAGTGAACTGAACAGGAGGACACCCTTGGTTCATGAATTGAGCAATTATTGGAGAAGATATGACAAAATAATCTAATCTGCTAAAATATATGTGTTTAAATGGAAAATGCCGCCAGATGACGTCACTAGGCCTTGCATTTTTGCTTTTGAATCTATTTTTATGCTTTTTTCGGTATCAGAGAAAAATTATAAAAAATATTGTGAAATCAGCACTTTAAGCACTTTCAGATGAAGTAATAAAAAATTTGCATACAAATTCTCGATTGAAATGAAGTCAATAATGACTTTTGATCCCTATAATAATTACAGCAAAATAATTTTACATACATTTAAAGTTAATTGAATGTCCTTGATGCTATAAAATTTAGGTTACGAACGAATCCACCGTCATAATGAACTCGACAAATTTTTAGTCAGTATAATTTAAATTTTTCTGACCCTGATTCACCTATAGAACTAATCAAGAAAAATACAAAATGTTAAGCTAGGTCGTAGAAATCACCAAAATAATTGGAAAAAGTTTATGTTGGAATGACCGCGATAAACGTGAAGATTAAAAGAAATTTATCAACCACACTTATACTTTAAGTCTTAAATGTTCCTCAAACCCTCAATTCAGATATCGTAATAAAATTAACACTTAAACGACTTTCATGCTTGTTCCAAATTTGATCATTGAGCACCCAAGTGATTATGAACCAAATATGGGTAAACATTTCACCGATAAAACAAATAATATGCTGAAATATCTTTTAGGGTGCAAAAATGTGTCTAGTGAACCGTAAATGCTGGTTTGACTGCCATCACAGTTAAGTTTGCTTTTCTAATATTTAAACTTAACATATTGTAAGTGCATGCAGTCAAGCGAACATCTATGACTAGACACATTTTTGACACCCAGAATGTAACTGAAGTTTTTGGTATTTGTTTACTACTTATGAGAATCAAAGCGACGCTCAAATCAAGCAACATCACTTTTTTCGGAGAAATTAATCGGTGCAGCTTCAACCATAATTTTCGCTCTGAGGTTATTTTTTGAGCTAATGTTTTATTTTTATTACGGTGGTAATAAATCAGCTTCCCATGACTGAAGTAAATTTCACCTCTGATATTTTAATATAATTTGCCTCACACGAAAACATCGTAATTCAGCCCCACTTTTGGAGAATAAAATACTCGACACGCTTATTGGGACATTCTTAGCTGCTTATAATTGTACTTGATGCACAAATTTGATGTACGTAACTTTATACAAATTGACCTCACAAATCACGCAAGAGTAACATCTCCTTGCAAAGGCTTGAAAAGCTTGCTCCAGACAAGTTGACAAATTTTCCTTGGAGTCCCGCGAGCTCTCACCAGAATAGCGGGCTGATTATTGAAATCGGTAGACAAAGCGATTGACAAGGGAGACATGAAGCAATCATATTGGAGGAAGCGGATGGTTGCAATAGACAAAAAGAAGGTAAAGGATAAACTAATTATAACGGCACCTCACGAATCACCTTGTGGTTAGTCCAACATTTCCTATCCCAGTCTGTCACAACCACCCGTTCGAGCCAACAAGATAGCTCGATTTTTTCCCTTGCCTTTTTTGTCTATCGCTTTGTCTACCAATGTCAATAATCCGCTCATTGGTTGGGCGAAATCTCCCAGATATATTTTTGTGGGGTGCCTCTTAGTGCCCCCTTCACAGAAAATGACTGGTTTTGTTCATACGAAAGGTAGTAAAGTAAAGTAGATTTGAGGGGCTTGGAGAACAAAATACGTAAGTGCAGTTTTTGCCATTTCGAGAGCTACGTGTTTAAAGTTTCAACATTTCATGGAGCCGGCAGGAAACTTTAAACTAATCTTTTCATGCTTAAAAATTGGAGTTCGGATGTGAATTTTTCATAGAATGTAATTAAAAATTAGATTCAGTTGAAATCATTATAATACACAATATTTTTTTTCAAAAATTGCACTTATGCGCTTTGTCCTCCAAGCCCCTCATTTCGTCGTTTCTTCCACGAAAAAACCTAACTTCATTTAAATGCTGACAAATTTCCTCTCGTGAATTTCATTTTTATCTGGAATATCTTGGACATTTCTGGCTGAAAATTGTGTTGATTTTCCTTTTGATCTTACGCAAAAATTAAAGAAATCTATGAAACTATGCACCTGTAAAAAATTGAATTGCCTAGGCCAATGCAGCCTTTGAATGGAGTTACGTTATTTCAGACGATTTGTACGACTCCAAAGAGGGAAGCTTCATTTTTGAGATCCCTCTTCCTACTACTCTGCTAAAATCAAAGGGGGGGGGCGATAAATCTTAGCCCCCGGTACACTTGCCATTCCATTGTGCTAAGGAAAAACGCCGTATTAACATTCGAGAGTTGCCAAATTATTCTCTTTCATGTAACTTCTAATTTTGACGAAATTTATGCGTATTGCTCCTTGTTATTTTCAGTTACTTTAGATAAAATTAAGTGCGAAATTGTGGGAACATTTCGGGTAAAAATATTCCCAATTTTTCCAGCAAATTAAGTTTTTATCGAAGGAAATTTGGGAACGTTTGAATGATCATACGGCGTTCTTTCTTAGCATGGCAGCATCGTGCTACATCATCCGAATCCAAATCAGCAGCACGGATTATTCTCGTGTACAGCTATACACGTATCCTTTGCAAGACACACTAATGGAATCTGACAACGTCACGACGCCGTGTGGAGTCCAGAGACCACGTCACGTGCATGGTCCCACCCCCGCTTTTCTCGATGCTCTGACGTAAGGGCGTATCTCTATCTCCATATGACCCCCTGACAGTATGGAGTCGTATGGAGAACAGGGCTCATGTGAGAAGTGAGATACGCCCTTATGTTAGAGGAGCAACGACTTTTCTCGCCATGGCGCACTGATCACTTGACCTTGACATGTTTTACTTCATCAGAGTACTCAGAGTTGAGATCACGACGCCACGTAAGCTGGCAACGTTAAAACCGCCGAGGAGCTAATGATCAATGAATTCCTCGTTTCTACGTGCTGAGCAAGCTGGGTGCTTGAAGTGTATGGGGAATTCCATTTGCTGGTTTATCTTGAATCACAATTCATAACACCCTGATGAACTTTCAATTAGATGCCTCGGTGAAGTTGTGCATGAGATTTAGGAGAGCTTAAACTCTGAAAAAGGGAAACACTGGGAAAACGTGACAGGGACGTCCCGTGAAGGGATGACGGCAGAGCGTTGACGAAGAGACGTTACGGTGTCTGTTGCCCGATAACGTCTGGAGAGACAAGCATATGTGGCGTTTGGGTGTCGTTGAACACCAGAGTGCGTTGTAGGAGTGACTTTTATTTATGTATTTATCTTAAGCTGTGAAAGATTTTTGGTGGCTCTGGGATGATAGTTTGCATCTTTTACAAAAAAATCCTCTCAGAAAGACAGGATGACGTGAGACAGGAACCTTGATAAAATGGAAATAGTCATGATGACTCATCAAAGGTATTTCCCGATGACGTCATCTTGCCTTTTCCAGTGACGTTTTCTGATATGCTAGTAAATCAACCACAATAACAAGAACAAAGTATAGCATCGTACATACACCTAAAATTTTGCTTAGCTTTTTTTTTATATAGGAAGAATATATATCTATCATCAATCGTGGAAATTATTATTACTAATGACTGCAAGGCTTAATTTTTAGACGATGAAAGATTGCAATGCTTGAATAGATAGCTATTGCTGCACGACGGATGTTTTTTGGCCTACCTCAAAAATTGAAGGCGAAGTAGCAATGTGCGTAGCCATCATTCCACCCTCGTGTTCATTCCCCTTCTTGCAAGTTTTCCTCTAAGCTAGAAAACGCCACTGGATGCTCAAGAGTGTTAGTTATACTCACACAGGCAACTATTAAGGAGCTATTGCTTGTTATCAATGTATTATTCTAGGATACAAACGGATTTATCATTATTCAGTAACTCTGGTATTATATTCAGTAACATCCTCACTCTGGGAATGCAAGGGTCGTAAATACACAACAGATCATTTTTACGAGTGCAGCTGGTTAGAGGAAATTCGAAGAAGAAATAATTATTTTCAACCCTTAAATATTCAAAACATCATGCGAACTAAGATGGAATAACGCAGATATACAGATATCTACGTTTTCAAAATTCGGTACACACTGCAATCAAATGCTCAAAGCAACGCACATAATGCTCAGAGCAACACACATAATGCTCAATGCAACGCACATAATGCTCAAATCAACGCACATAATGCTTAAAGCAACGCATATATTTCTTCACCCCATTACAAGCTTGAATATCATATTGCAAGAGGTTCCTTCCCTCTGCGGATGGGTTTAAAATTAGGTCTGTTAAGAGTGTGGGTATGGGAATTACGGTTTGGAGAACGTTGGATGGTAGAGGTGAATAATACTATCAAAAAATGTTTCATTTTGTGTTGTCTGAAATTTTGGTGTAAAATTCATGAAGTGCTTTTCAATCTGAAGCCTATTTTCCGTAAAAAAACTGGAGTAAAATGAGTATGAAGCAAAACTAACTCTTTTGGCAGAGTCGTTCCGCCCTCACGATGCGAATTTCACCTGGGTTTTTTGGGAGAAAGATAAGCCTCGGCTTTCTTTTCAAAATTCCTGACGAAGCTACGAGACTTCGTTGGTGATTGATTCGCGTAATGAAATTCACACTAATTTTTTATTCAAAATCAGCGAACATTGTAATACAATGTCTGAAAGGTAGTAGCACTGAATATATTGGTATTTGGAGTGTAGCCGAGTGCTAGAAAATGTAAATTTTTCTTCAAAAAACTTACGTTTTATTAAACTAACATTTTATTGTCAAAGTTTGTAAATAAAATGTAAGTTTTTTAAAGAAAATTTTACATTATTTCTAGCACTCGGCTACACTGCAGATACCAATTTTTTTATTCTATTTGTTTTTATGTCCAAGCCATGATCAATGATACATATTTTTCTGTTTCAGGGACGAGCTGGTCCAAACGGTGGCATCCTCAAATTCCGGCGTACGAAAAAAACAAAATTCCCGATCCGAAAAATGTTTAAAATGCACTAGAATGACCCCGGGCTCCCCGAATTTCTCTCACACCTTGGAAATGAAGAAATTCAAGAAAAGCTTACGGTGAAGTGTCGGTACATCAACCCCTCGAACCCCGCGATAAACCCCCCAAGTAGTGCTCCCACTTTCTTTCGCGAGGCGTTCGCGAACCCGATCCAAAATTCCGGAAATCGTGGAGACGTCGAGCGACTTTAGGACGAGGATGAATTCGTTCCTGCCCCCGTACCACCATCAATCGGCGCCGATCCACCATCAACCGGTGGGCTCCATGATGGTGGACCCCAAGTTCCCCCCGGCCGAGGAGTACAGCCAGAGCAACTACACCAACTCCGACTACTACCACACGCACAACCCCGGGCTCCACCAGTACTCCGGCTACCACCACCAGCCCACCACCACCCCCTACGGCTCCATGCCGCCCCTCCACGGGACCAACACCCACCACCCCAACCTCGTCACCCCCAACAACTACAACTACAACAACTACTATCTCCCCTCGCACGGGGTCCACCATAACCACAACCACCTCGCTGAACCCCCGATCCAGAACACTCCGCCTGTGCTGCAGAGTTCGACGACGCCGAACATGCTGTCGTCGGAGGACTCGCCGAAGAACGGCTCGCCGTGCCAGATGCAGTCCCCGGTGACGTCATCCATGGTGCACCAGGAGAACCTGCACTCGTCGCAGGGCATCCGCTGGACGGGAGCGAGTCTTCGGACGAGGACGAGGAGCTGGACGAGGACGATATGGATCTCATGCACGATGGGTCGCCGCTCATGATCGACGAGAACTCCGAGTCTGGCGATCGGGTTATCTACCCGTGGATGAAGAAGATTCACGTTGCTGGAGTCGGTGAGTAATCTTATTCATATAATTTTCCATTTAGCAGAGCGTATCCAGCAATTTGGCAACGCCGGATTTCCTCCATTGGACTGCATTTTGCAATTTGGAACTATAAATTCTGGCTCTTCTGGGAAAACACTTATGTGCAAAGGGAAATTAATGGCACATACGTTGTTTTTAAACCGGGCTAGAATTTATAGTTCCAAATTGCAAAATGTAGTCCATTTAAACCTATGTCAAATGGACTGCATTTTGCAATTTGGACCTATAAATTCTGGCTCATCTGAAAAAACACTTATAAGCATAGGGAAACTAATGGCACATACGTTGTTTTTAAATCGGGCCGGAATTTATAGGTCCAAATTGCAAAATGCAGTCCAAATAATCGACACTTGGCAGAGCACATTGCCCCTCCAAGAATCGATATATTTTCATAGGTTTAAATGAAGAAGGACAATGTTGCCAATCTGCTAGATACGCCGATTTTGCTGGTAAACCGTTTTGGGAGAGAGTTTTCAAACTTGAAATGAAGGCCACAAAAGTTAGGGAACATGAATGTCTTGGAAAAAGAGAACTCATAGGTTTGATTTTAGCCGCGTTGAATATTGTTGGCAGTAAAATTGTCATTTCCCGAGAGTTCGTTTGGAAATCTTAGGCGAATCTAGGAACTTCGAAAGAGGGGTGGGTAGAAGGGCAATCCGGGGGCCTTCCCAGGAAATTCTCAAAATTTTGAAGGATCTGACATGCAGTTTGAGTCCATAACGTCATAAATAATTGCCTACATAAACTCCCCTCTTTCTTCTTTTCCCCTTTCTTTCCTTTTTTCGGCGAACGCAACCTCCCCTTCTCCCCCCTCTCCCCCCTGGATTCGCTTATATTGAGGATGGCGAAGAAGCACCAAAAGTATAGATAGGCTAAAACGAAAATTTAATACATTTTTCATGCAAGAATTTGCTTCCTCTTGTGCTCTAGCGCGTGTTAAATAAGCCTGTAATATTGTTGAGTCTCTCACGTGTTCATTATTTGGGTTGACTAAAATTCAGTTAAAATCTAGTCGAATTAATCTGCAAGGGTGGTCTCTCCATGAACCGTGCAAATAGGGGTCGTGAAGAAGATTTCCAGCCAGATTAATCTCCAATGCTGCAGCTTGGGAGAATCTTCTCTGCACTCATTAAAAAGGTCTTAAAAGCGACACGCTTATTCTCACCGCGAGATGCCCTCGAAACCCGATAAACCCAGGACCCGGAACACTCGAAACCTGCGACGCGACGGTTGGCACTGCTCAAAGGACAAAAAGATGAGTGCGCTATGAATACGTTACAAATGAGCATCGATTTATAAAGCGCGCGGCGTGGTGGCCGCTGACTGCCGAGTGCATCGCTGGCAACTTTGAGCATCCTCTTCGGGGGTTCCGCAAGATTAATACGCCCCACTCGAAAAGTGGCTTGTCCGCCATTAGCCCCTAATGGCCGCCCATCAATCTTTCAATAACCGGTGCAAACGCTCCTACCGAAAACCTCACAACTACCTCTGTAATCCCGCTTACACTTATGCTGTTCTTCCGCGGCGGTGCAGTCCGTGCCTCGCCGTGTTTTGATTAATCCTGGCGACACTTGACCTTTGCGGCGCGGTCCATTATCGGTTCCCGGCCTTTATTCTTCGGACTGTTTATACCTATTTATGAGTGTTTATCGTGCAATTTGTTCGAGCCCTGGGGAGGGACCCCGGACCGCACAACTGCTCTTGAAAAATGCCCCCGACTCGGAATTGAATATTTTGACAGCTTAAAAATTGGTCTCCCGACTCGTAACGAGATTTAAATGGGTTGAGGGTTATTTTTCATCCCCATGGGGTTTTTTCACGATGTTATTATTTTTTTTTAAATATCGAATAAAAAACGACGTTGATTGTTAGCGGATTTGGGAACACACCCTTGAAAGTGACGTGCGACGAAAAAAACTATCTACACAGTGGACTTTTCAAAAGAGGGAGTGTAAAATATTAAATTTGAACTCGTCATAATCGAGTAGAAATATTTCGGAGGTACCACATTTCTGCTTCTCAAAGCAAGGAACCATATCAATCTAAAAATTGACCGATGAACTCTGCGTTGCAAAATATGTCCTGTCCATCATGGGGGGAGAAAAAAAACAAACAAACATATCGACAGACTATTCTCGCAGGTACCTTTGACCCGTCATTTAAAATTGAAAATGATGACTTCTGCTAATTGCAAAAACAGGGTGCCTTGTACCTACGTTTTGCATGCATCGCTCATATAGATAATGGGAGGTCTCTGAAATATTTTGGTTCTTAGCATTTTACGTCAGACAAGGTTTTCAAAAAGTGAGATTTGATCTCACAATAATTATTTTATTATCTTGCAAAACCGATTTTGCTTGCTCGATTACCTTAAAAATCCGGTTATTTTACGACGAAAGAATATTGAAAGAACCAAACGTATACGGAGAACTAAATAAATGCTAAATCCAAAACTCTGTCTTTGGTTAAACTTATCGCATCTTGGATTGATTCCTCTCTGAAGATGATCGAATTCAAGTCAATTTTAAACTCAGCAAAATTGGATTTTTACTTCAATATCCGAACTGAAAGAAGCACTTATAATATATACAATAAGTTGTATTATTTGTAGGACATTTTAAAAGTAAAAACCCTTCCCCATATTCAAAATGCATTCTTATCGACCCGTAGTGAAATAATAGTTCAACAAAAACCATTGAGAAAAAGTCGAATATGGATTACATTTTGCAAAAGGGAACCACTGTCACTGAATCTTCCATAAAATCGCCAGTCTGCATAGAGAAACCAGTAGTGGCATATATGTTCACTGAAAAAAATAGTGTGCTGTTTTAGCACCTAAGATGTCAAAAATGTGTCTGGTGATCCCAAAATGCTGCCTTTACTGCCCTCGCAGTTAACTTTACATCCTACGAATGCAAATTCAACTGCGTGGGCAATCAAGGGAGCATCTTAGGATGACCAGACACATTTTTGACATCCTAGGTGCCAAAACAGCACTTCATATTTTTCGGTGTTGTTTCTAAAATGAGCCAGATATAGTGGTTCCTTATTGCAAAATGTAATCCATTCATCCCCTGCATTTTCCGCATGTAAGAAAGACTGTTCTAACTCTGCACGGAAGATTGATGATCTGCTTGGATTTGAATGGAGAGATAATAAGGACCACGTCCAAAAAACCAAATTATAATTCAAGTGCAAGGAAGAGCATTCCAAAATGTCATCGATTGACCCAGGTCAAAATGAACGGTGTCACATGAACATGCAAATGTGTCCCATTTTGAACATCTCGATCGAGGAAAAAAATTCAATTAAGACATATTTGACACTTCGTGTTTCCGCATTTTCTTTTTTAAAAACGCTCCGGCCCGGCATCTCTTTCCACTTAGCGACACGAGACCACCTCAAACAGGAGGGAAAAGCTACAAAAAAGCGGTGAAAAAATGTTGACTAGGCCTGTGATTAATGGTGACTCTAATGGCGGTGCCACATTTTCACGGCTTACCACAACATTTGATCACTGTGCCTCACTACCGCGACATCCTGCCAAATGGTGCGAGAATTCACTTTGATTAATTTCCACAGAGGCTTTTTGAGGTTAATGCTAGGATTTTTTTTTTTTTTTTTTTTTTTTTTTTTTTTTTTTTTTAATAAGGTTGATCGATTATTCGATTCGATTCGGTGGAAGAGGGGTGGCCATGATTGAGTCCTCCATAATTAGGGAACATTTTTCAAAAGAGGGTGAGTAATTAACACCTTATCACGTAAATATATGCTAAATAGAACTATGTGCAAATGAATCACAGTATGAACGCCGTATGCGCCCTCAGATATTGCCAAATTTCCTCTGTTAAAATACAAATTTTCAGGAAAATCTGCGGATATTGTTCCCGTAATTTTTTAGAAAACATTATTCGCAATTCGATCTAAATTATCTGAAAATTTCAAGAGATAATATTCAAAACCCTCCTTCAAGATAAACATTTTATTTAGGGAAAGTTGGCAAACTTCAAAGGCTCATCCAGCGTTTTTCCTTAGCGTAACAATATTTTCATAGGATTCGCGAACTTCATTTAATGCAGTATAGGACATCCCAGGCGTATGAATGAATTATTTCAGTTTACCACATGTTTCAAACTATGCAAGCAGTGCATTATATGTTTCTTAATCAGCACAGTATATTATAGAGAATGGTTCCTGACTAGGGTTGTTCCAAACAGCGTATCTCTTTGAGGAAAAATGGAGAATTTGCACATACAAATTTTACTGCTTCATCATAGGGTTCCTACTGAGCTGAGTTCGCAGTATTTTTCATACTTTTTTCTGGCATGGGAAATGGAGAAAAATAAGTTTAAAAATGAGAAAATGACGTCATTTGGCTGCATTTTCTATTTAAACACATGTATTTTAGCAGATTAGGTTATTTTTTCATATTTCCTCCAATAATTGTTCAATTTTGAAACCAATTATATCCTCGTACTCGCAATTTCACTAGCAGTATCGTCTTAAAGATGAAATTCACAAAATTTAAGACACCTGCAAATTCTCAGATGCTCAGATGAGCTTTTTCCCTCTGTATTAAGATTTTCAGTTTTCTGGACTTTCAACGCAGGTTGGCTTAAAATCCCAACTTACCGTCTTACCCTTGAAAAGTCGCGGAAAACAGGAAAATAGCGGAGAATTATGAAGTATGACAACGTTGTCATGGTGCATGAAGTCGGGCCGGCGCGGCGGTGGTGGTGCGGTGCGGTGCCACGGCCGAGACGTGACACGTGACGCGTGACAGACGCCGGCGTCTGACGTCGGGAGCGCGGCGCGGCGTCGCCACGCCTGCCGCACCCGATTTTCACGCTTGTTACCGCTGATAACCGCATCGATTTTCCCAATTACGACCGGTCCCCGCCCGGGGGCGGCGCGGCGCACCTCGCGCTCACCGCCGCGCCGCGACGCGGTCAAACCGCCCCGTCCCCGCCGGTCCCGACGCCCGGACAGGGATTTATTGCGAAACCGGTGGTGCAGCAGCGCGTCAAGAGAAAACCTGGCAAAACTCCATTGGCAGCAACATACGATGCAAGCTGTGCAAGCTCACTTAAACTTATACCGGAGCATGCTGCCGTGTTGAGGAAGAACGCCGTATGAGCCTTCAGACGTTGCCAAATTTGTATTCAATAAAAACCAAATTTACTGGAAAAATTGTAAATATTTCCCCCCTAAATTTTCAGACAATTTTGTGCGAAATTTAATTGAAAATAACTGAAAATTTCAAAGAAAAATGTGCATGAATGTCGGCAAAAATACACGGTTTATCAAGGGAAATTTGGCAACTCTCGAATGTTCATACGGCGTTCTTTCTTAGCACGGCAGTATTTATGAGTTTTATGAGTCCTAAGAGCGTGAGAACGGACAAGTCGTGCTTTAGCTACAGAGCTGTCTTCTGAGGCCTGAATTACTAAATTGAATCCTACAAAGTAGCATAAAATAAGAACAGTGTCCAATATCCAAGGTTTCAGTCAAATATGGATCGTATTCGCACCGATATATAAGTGAAGTTGATCAGTGGCGTGGCGTGCTTTGCGATATATCGATTGATCTGCCATTTAAACGTATGGAAAAGGATCGATAAACAAAGGATGCGAACGGTGTTCGCAGCTAACACCTTAATAATCGATTATTTACCATAGGGTTAAATGGCATAACAATCGATATATCGCAATTCACGCCACGCTACTGAAGTTGATTTAAAATTCTGGATGTGCCGCTGAACACGCGTCATTTAGAGAAAACTGTGTTTCAAACTTTAAAATGCTATGTTCATAGCACAGAGTCGCTAGCTTGTAAAAGGAATTTTCGCCCAGCAATTTTACAAAAATGAACTAAATCGCGCGAAATGTCTTCCTTGGGACACTAGGAGGAATTTTTCCGACGAAATCTCGAAATTCAATTTTCAAACCGAACCGGGACCAAAAATTGCTTCACTTGGAATATTTCCTCCGTTAATCGAGGCCTCTTTTCTCTTGGATAGTCACAATCAATTTAATTCAGTTTTTCAACGTAAATAATTCTGCAATCACGATACATACTTCTCAAGTTTTACCATAGATCACCAAAAAAAAATGGATGCTGATTTAACATCCTGGATGTATAAAAGTATATTACAACTCACAAAACGCTGTACTAACTGCCACAACAATTAGTTTTACACAACTTGGCATTGCTAAAGTAACTGCTGTAGCGGTTAATACAGCGTTTTGTGGTTTTCGCACATTTCTTACATCCAGAATATTGAATCTGCGTCCTTTTTTTTCCGGTGTCGATGTACTGAGCAGCTTACGCACAATGGGCCTTTTGCATGCAAGAGATACAGCCGTGCGAATAGACTTTTCAGAGGTTAAATGACACGAAAATTACGATGGTCACATTAAAAAAGTCTGAAATACACTCCTTACTGCGCAATTTGCGTTGTTAGGAACGCGCTTTTTCAAATTTCCCGCGTCTGGGGGCAGTTTTCTAACGGAAACAATTAACGGCAACTCGCGGCTATTTCCGGTCAACTAAAACTGACAACATAACCTAAAAATCGGAGCTCGTGATATCGTGAAATGAAATGTAGAAGGATTGCGTTGGATATTTAAAAGTTGATCGATTTGGTTACCGCATAAAGCGTATATGGACCACTATAAGAGATCACGTTGGGTTTGTAAACAAACTGAAGGAAAAAATAACAACAACAACAATGACTCGGCATCTTCCGGAAATCACCGAGCCCGCCGTTTGCTCGTTTCCGGTGATTAGAAAACTGCCCCCAGACGCGGGAAATTTGAAAAAGCGCGTTCCTAACAACGCAAATTGCGCAGTAAGGAGTGTATTTCAGACTTTTTTAATGTGACCATTGTAATTTTCGTGTCATTTAACCACTAAAAAGTCTATCCGCGCGGCTGTATCTCTTGCATGCAACAGGCCCATTGAAATTTTGCAATATTTAAAGTATACTCTCCAAGTCTCTCTTGCATTTAAAACACAAACCCATATCTTTCCAAAAAAATCTGTCCGCAGATCTACGAGAAAAAACCAAGACAACCCTTCGACGCGACCTAGCGCAAACCTCACGGCGCGGCCTTTGTTTATTCACGTGTAACCTTTTCTTTTAAAAATGCTCACAATAGCGCTCCTATATTTACAATAACAGTGTCCTCGCTTCCCGGTTGTCTGTTTTTGTTTTCTCTGAAATGTCACAATACGTCACATTTTCGCGGTGTCCACCCCTTTATTCCGCCACGTTAGTGTGCGTGCGCAAGGGAGAAAGCGATGTGAAAATCCAGACTGAGGCAGCAAACGCGAAATTTGGCTTTTGAGAGCGCATAATGAGCCCTTTCTTCGGGTCATGTTTGACTTGTTGTAGGATCTTTGTTTACAGATCTTCCGCTTGTTTGCTCCCCTGTTTGTGCTGAGAATAACAGGATCTTCTGCCTCTATTCACAATCAGTGCATAGCAACTCGCTGTCTCCATCTGACGAGATCGGAGTTTGATATCGGTCTGCGATATATTTAGTCATGTTCTCATACATAGAATTCAGCGGCGGATCCAGAGTGAGTCGTTGGGGGGGGGGGCATTTTCTGATGACGCAGGGGGGACTCGGGGGGCCAGGGGCCATTTCGGAAAATTTTATAAAAAATAGCCCCTCCCATATTGAATTTTAAGCAGTTTTAACATACAATATACGCATTAAGTGAAGTTGAAAATTCACGAATGGTACCTCTTTTAGCGTAATTTGATTTTTGTGTACATGTGGACTATTTGGACTGCATTTTGCAATTTGGATCTATAAATTCTGGCTCATCTGAAAAAACACTTATGTGCGCAGGGAAACTAATGGCACATACGTTGTTTTTAAACCGGGCCGGAATTTATAGGTCCAAATTGCAAAATGCAGTCCATTTATTTCTGCGGTGTTGAGTAACCTTTTGGTCGGTAAACATTGGGTACATAGTTGTGTCTTAAGACTACTTCAGTAATTTTTTTTTCTCTCCCTAATCCCCCTTACCCCTTTATTTCCTTCTTTCCTTTTTCCTCTTTGGGCCGGGGGAGGGTGGGGGGTGGGCAAGGGCATGCCACCAAACCCTGGATCCGCTACTGATGGGAAGAGTATGGTCATCATGGTAATTTTGGAGCTCTTAGGGCTCAGAGAGGCAGCTAACCTATGAGCACAAACTGTCCAGAATGATCCATAATCACAATTTATACGACCCGTCCTTTGTGAGACTCGAATAATTCAAGATAGTTTTTCAATAAACATACTCATTTTTAGGAAGGAATGTTTCTTTTAAAACGTTTTGGGCCATCTTGGTTTGAAATCGGAATCCGAAAATTGGCAGCGGCATTTGGCGATTGGCGAGTGTTTTTCGTGTAGAAAGTTTGGCTGCTCTCTTGGGCCCTAAGCCTAAGAGTTCCGTGTTTTGACATAATGTTCATTTATTTTCATCTGCATATAGGTACTCTACTAATACGTTAAAGTGTAGTTTTTTGCGCATCGAGACTGCACTGACTTCACATAAATAATGTGTGAATTAAGTGGTGACTAAAACTTCTAAGGAATTCAATGAGATGGCTAAATATTTTAACAATTGTTGCGACAATTAAACCGTTGAAAAGTTTATTCAATTAGAAAACTGCCCAAAAGATAGTGGTTCTACGTTATTTCCTTTTTTTCATTTTTAAATTTTCCCCAGTGCTTTGCCCGTCATCTTTTTCCGCCTCTCCTCCGCTTTCTTTCAACATCTCTTCGTCTTTCTATCTTACAAAAAAGACGCACCTTTTTGTCCTCTAAACGCTGCCCGCTGTCCCCCCATAAGAGCTATAGATTTGCCTTTGTGAGTCGCACAGTTACTTAACAGTTCGCTCCTGTGAAAAATGGAGCCTTTGAGAGGCACAACGAAAGGGAAAATGGAAAGATAACTGTTCCTGACGTATAACAGCCCACAGGTGAGGGAAAAATCGAGGAAGAATCGAAATCACAGGTGTGTCCACGCGTCGCTTGGTTAACGGCTCTAAAATATGCGCGGAGCGTTTTGAAGACGGGCGCTAATTAATGATCTGCAATTAGTCACGGGAAAAAGTAAGGGTTCGAAAAAGGGTTCCTGTGCCATCGAGTGAATAAGGACAGATTGGCACTATTGCTATTGTGTTGCCCGGTAAACATGACCTATTTATACACGGCAGAGATGCTTTGTAGGGCACGGTGCAGGGATCTACGAGTTGGGAGGTTCCTCTAGAAATAATGACGAGCGGTAAGTTAGCAGCGGGGTGTTCGTGACAAAATGGATAGTTTCCAGGTTTAAAGCGTTTCCTCGAGTATAATGTGCGCGCTGGGTTTAATTAAAGTATTGGCAAAAATCCCTATCGGAATTTCAAGCGCGAAAATTAAAACAAGACTTGTAATCTAACCATTTTACAGTTTGTTGTGTTTCGTGCATTAAAAATCAAGAGACTTCAAAAACAACCGGTAACGGTTTATGATCTTGCAATAGTGAGATGTGCATAACAGTGCTTGTGCCATAGTTTTGATTGAGCTATGATCTGTGTGAGGATTTAAATAAACGAATAGGAATAAATTAATTTTTTAATTTTCGTCATCTTGTAAAAAAGTAGCATTGATGGTACAGGCACACTGTTTTCGGTTCTTTCGAGTACGACAGAGCAACAAACCCAATATTAAAAATAGGAAATTGACAAATTATTTTAAGATAAATTATGATGGATTCTAGATTATTCGTGGCCATAAGACTGCATTTTGTAAAAAGCAATTATATTCAAGGTTCATCCGTGAAAACACACATCCGCACAGAAAATAGAGTGGCAGATACCTGTTTCTAAAATGAGCGGGAAAATATTTTAATTCCTTATTACAAAATGTACTTAAATTGGGACCGTAGGTACCGTGGATTAATGCAGGCTTGGATAATTTGATCCTAAGAAACATGGCGTGGAAAATTAATCCGTAATATTTCACTGCTGAAAGAATCTTTGAAATTTCCAAGTAGATGTGTAATAAAAAACTTCAATCTAAATTACACTATGAAGAAAATTTATCTTTCAAAATTAGTTGAAAGAGAAAAATCAATGTTCCAAGGAATTTTGAAATCAAAGTGTAATTTTTCAGAAAAATACTCATTTCATCCTCACAGCAGCACGACTAAAATATTCTTACACTCAGTCATGGACAAACAGATCACAGTAAATGAAGACTCTAATGCACTATTTTCAATTTTTTCCCCCTTAAAATTTCACGAAAACAATAATTCATGCAACTATAAGCTTAGAAATCAGCCACCGGGAATTAATATTAATACTGGTCAAATAATGGGTAATTGAGGACTGATGGCACTAATGAATGCTGTTTTCTACAGTAGCGAGGCGTGAATGATCGATTATCGATATGACCCGATTTGAGCTGTGGTAAAGAATCGATCATCAGGATATTTGCTGCGAACGCCATTATAATTGATAATTTTCCATAGGTTTAAATGGTAGATCAATCGATAAATCGCAAAGTACGCCGCGCCGCACTGGTCTTTTACGAAAAAACCCCGCATCTCCATACAAAATTTTATATTATTTTTTTTTCAACACGTAGAGCTGCATCACGAGAAAACCTGATTATCCGCATGATCCATCTCGTCAGTTGGAGTATTCTCAGTGAATTACCACATTTTTATTCTGAAAATATTAAAGATGCAAGCTGGTTGATTTTTCAATGAAAAAATAAGAAGAAAACAAGAGGAAAAATTGCCAAAAGTAATGACAAAATCCAGAATAATTTTACGGCATCCTTGCCACAGACAGCACCCAGTGGACCAAGTCGAACACAATTTGGAAACTTTAAACGCTTTTAACTCCGTTTACGCAAAATTTTTAGGTTCTGATAGTGGTTTCATTGGTTTTTTCTTGACATTTATTTCCAGAGGCACCCGTTGAAATTGAATTTTTGGCGAAATTTGCATCAAAATTTGAAATTTTAGCCAAAAAATTTCACGTCCTTTCTATTAGCTTCTATTAGCTCGATCCACTATGTGCGGCAGCGTAAGGGACTGATTACAGCATCTGATTGAAGGAAATGTCAAAAATAAAGGTCTGAAGTATATTAGCGAGCTCCCCTCCCACGACGTGTTTTCACATTATCATTTTAAAATGTACAAATGACCTAAAAATGTTTAAAAAATAATAAAAAATCTTAGTCAGAGTGGATGAAAAAGAGCCGCCATGCCGCCAAGTCACCGGGGTTCGAGGGTCAGACGTTGAAACCCCTAGTCCCAACACTCATTATTCAATCGAGGCGAATTAACCATGGTTTTCCTCGAGGAGACGCGGTTCGTGTCCAGCGGTCGTGTATCGGTCCGATCCAAGGTCGAATTCTGGGGCCTTTTTCGGATTTTTGAAAAATAGACCCCACACCAACAACTCCTGTTGCATTGTCTTCGGTGGTGACGCAACCCTTGTGCAATTGGTCCTGGTTTGAGTTGAGGGCGCCCCTGTTCGGATCGGCTCCTTTTTTAAAGAGCCTTTGAAAAAATGCCTCATCATTTATCATTCCTCCGGATTCATGCACCTCGCCATCGTTTATTTCGTTGCAGCTGACCTGACAGGGTGGCGCTAGCGTCACATTGGCGCGGCAGAAGCGGCTGAAAATCGGTTCGAATTTTTTTATGATAGCGAAATCTCCGTACCTGATCGAAACCGAAGAAGTGTCTTTTGGGAACAACTCTTTGATCTTTAAAAAAATCCCCTATGATATTGAATCTTTTTTGTGCTAGTCATAGAATTTCTGATGAAATGAGATGGAGTCAGGCAAAAAATATGCCTAAAGACGAGGGGAAAATTGGGTTACCTTGTGGATAAATCACAGCCCTTAAGAGTTAATTTTGTATCATTTGGCGAAAAAATCTCTTGAAGTTGACCTTTTGGTAGCAATCGGACGTATTTTTATCAAACGAAACTATGTGCATTAAGGACATTAGCCCTGAGACCCATTAGAATACATGCATGACAGGGCTCACGTCATAATGCACATAGTTCCGTTTGACAGAAATACGTCCAATTTAAAGACTAGAGGACGAAAAAGGGGGTATTCAATTTAAAAGCTATTGAAGTTTGACAGGGCTGATATAATTCAGTTTAATAGCTTGTTACATGGTTGATAACGTGAGTTATGGCACGAAAATAGTACCATTTTCATTAGTAGTGGAGTATCAGTTCCTCAAACAGGAGGCAAAAACAGGAGACAATTAAAACATGAGACAGTAAGATTCCATAGGATTGAGGCTCTCTCATAAGGATACGACTGATCGAACGTCCACGTCGTAGGAGTGGTATCATCCGAAATGAAGGGGTTTTAAACTCATTCTGGTCGGACCCATTGACAAGCTCTGAATCCTAGCAGTTCATAATGTGTTTGCTCATCAATCTGCGAGACAAACAATTCGTGGAAGTAACTTTTTTAGCATTACTGTTTAATACAGTGGTGACACAAGTTTGACTAGTTTTAAGACGCATTATCACACAGCTTTTACCGTCCCGCCCTTTGAATTTATTCATCTTAATAAGCAAAACATTCATCCGAGAAGTGATTTTTTTTTCGGAGGGATCGAGGCGATGAGTGACCTAATCCATGGAAGAAGGATTGTAGATATGTTGCATCATAAAATCATCGAGTCAAGGAGCTAGAGGTCAAAGAGAACGATTGCTATTGAGGAATCAAGGGTCGAGTATTGTCCTTGACTCCTTTCTTTCTCGTCAGCGATACTATCAGAGACAACAAAAATATCAACAATCAGCACCATGCAAGCCTACAATCTAACCGTGAAAAAAACCCCGACGCGTGAAGCTCAATGCTAAATTAGATTACATTATCTTTGAAAAAAGGAGGTGAAGCTTTTTTAATTTAATGAAAGTCAAGCAGACAGTTTTTGACCCAAGATAGATGTCTTTTTTGCCAAATTTTGACCCGAGGAAACGGCTAAAACGAGTCTAAAATTATTGAAATCTTTCTGCCCATCGAGACCAATAATTCTAGTGTTTGTCGAGAAATTAATCTAAAATCAGCTTAACCGAACCAGACGTTGCGTCGTTTCCGCTCATCTTATTCCCCTTCAGAATGTCGTGCACCATTTTAACTTAAAATATGGGTGTATACCCTTCATTTTATTGGAAAATTTTAGAAAATTTTAAGGCGTTATACTGTCCAGTGTCTCGTTGTACACATGCTACTTGAGTGAGAATTAGGCAGCATGAAACGCTGGTAGGGTAGATCCAGGCAAATTCATTCTGTTTTACTTACTTATATTAGCATGGGAAATAAGAGCGTTCAACATTGATGGTTTCGTAATCTCGGATGACAAGACAAAAAAAAATGTTGGGAATTTCAACAATATTCCTGACTTATTTTGGCGCGCAGATCGTATTTGCACTAGAGGTATGGTTGAGTCAGCCAGAAACCTAGTTGAATCAACCATACCTCTGGCTATTGCGACCGCACGCTTGGCTGGTGCTAAAATCAGGCCGGAATATAGTTGAAATAATCATTATTTTGTTTTTCGTCAAACTTAAACAGAAAAATCCACTGAATCAGTCTGAGGCACTGTCCAAAGTAGAAGGCAGTGCTGCAGTCGTTGGAAATTCAAAGAAATCATGTCATCAAGAATATTCTTATTTTCCTTCCTCTCTCTTCACGTGAACAGATTATTTACCAAATCACGTAAGCGCCAAAATTGAGAATGCGAGAAAAACAAGAAAAACTGTTCTATTCGCTTTGTTGACAATCTTTGAATTCCCTAAAAAATGTAAGTTCTTTTAGGAGACTATTCTAAAATTAGATATGATTGATTACACCAGAGATAACAAAAAAAAAAAAAAAAAAAAAAAAAAAAAAAAAAAAAAAAAAAAACACCTCTACCACCAATATAGAGATTGGCACTTACGTGATTTGGAAAATAATCGGTTCATTTAAAGAAACCTGAAATATTAAAGTAAGCCTCTTCAAGGCCATGAGTTGCCTGCGCGATGATAACGAAGAAGCATGAAAGTTTCCTCACCGAATTGGGATTTTTTCCCTCAGTTTTTCAGGGATATACTTTAAGGACTGAAAAACATTTGGCTGTCGGCGAGCGCCCTAGCGACGGGTTCGCCTCGTCACCGTTTCCCGAGGGGTTACTAACGAGGAAGGGCGCGTCAGGGGCCGCGCGGAGGGGGGAGGGGAAGGGGGTTGCCGCTCGAGAAACATGCAAGAGAGCAGAACAGAATAATATACATACAAAATGGCGCTGACAGACTCAGGCCAACGCGCAGCACAGTGGACAGCCAACCTGGACGAACAGGAATCTAAAAAAAGATCCGGCTCAGCAAGACCGTATTCGATAGTGGTTCGATGTATCGTTTGGTTCAAAACAACAGAACATAACCTCAAACAAAAATTTTAGGATCTCAGTTGGGAAAGCTAAAAATGAGAACATTTTTGATAATTACGCTTTTCATTGGCATTTGGTACCTACTCAAAAGAATACAAAATCTATCACAAAAGACCCGTTCCCTCGGATTTCTAATTTGACATTTGAGGCTGCTGGCCAGGTTGGCCTAGTGGTTAGCGCGTCTGACTCTAGGTCAATAGGTCCCGGGTTCGAATCCCGGTGGTGGCGACAAATTTTCATGGAACTGATGAGTGGATCTGTAAGCAGAATTCGCTCGGCCTTAATCCGTGAAAATTTGTAAGCCCGAGCATGGATGTCTACCAAACTCTCTGATGTCTTCGGACAATAAATAGTGCCTACAGATGGCTGTAGATTCCTAAAGGAATAGAAGCCACTAAACTCTCAATTAAAAAAAAAAAAAAAAAAAAAAAAAAAAAAAAAAACTTTTGAGGCTATGTTTACATGTTGAACAAATCGATATCGATACTATCTCATCTGTTTGATGTATCGAATACGATCTTTCATGAACTAAATAACGTTCCGGGGCTCCGTCACAAGACATAAATCCGCGAATAAATAATTATCTTTTGTTGGATTTTTTGTGGCCCAACTTAAAAATTGAAGGCAGAATATCGATGTTAGCGACCTTCGCACCCCTTTTGAGTCTACTCTTGTCAATATGCCTACACGGTATAACATAATTGTAATTTTTTTTTTTTTTATTTTTTTTTTTTTTTTTTGTGAAAATAGGAGCAAACTTTTTTGCTGTCAAATTTTGAGTGATAATCTTGGAATCATTAATTAGGTTGGTAAGCTGTACTCATCGTTAAAAGGAAGGGGGTGGCAAATAATTAAATACTATTAAACTCTCATCAGAGTACTCTAAAAAGCCCACAAGGGAGTCATTTTGATAAGGAGAAGTTCGGCTTTAGGAGGCTGGAAAAAAATGAATGCTGAATCACATCATCCTCCGCGCTTTTGGCTTTATTTTTGAATACTTCGGCCTTAAAATCTAACACGCTATAAAATGTGTCTTTTTTACCCTTTTACATCGTCGAAAAAAAAAAATTAAAAATTGGAATGAGTTTAATTTAAATGTATGGATTCTTCTAAACGGGTGATGCCTGACAATACGATACAGAAAATTTAGAAACTTTAAAATGTTGGAAAGTCTTGTTTACGGCAGTTTCCTGATAAATGTATATTTCAAGACCTTGAAGGCAGTTTTTGAAAATCAGAGTTGTAACGTCACTGAGCGCTTCGTGCAAAATGTGCCTATAGATCAGGATTAGCACCTAACTTGGGGTCGGATTGGTCAAAGGCTCAAGGTAAAATGAAGAGTACAGAACTAACAATAAGTGGCTTTGCAATCCTCAGGGAACTTCGTTTATACTGGAGCAATTTTCACTGATGCGGGGTGCGGAATTTCGTATCATCGCATGTAGCGGAAAAGGCAAGGTTATCTGAAACGGGCTCTACACTGTTGATTAGGTTTTTATAATGATACAACTATTCGATCTCTGCGGTCATGCAAGGAAGTATCATTTTTCATTGAAGGCGTTTCATATGTGTCGACATGCTTCGTTAAAGAACTATCTGAAACAACCGCATTACTTACCAATCTACTTAGCTGCACTGTTGATCGAGTTTTTAAACGATACAACTATTCGATCTCTGCGGTCATGCAAGGAAGTGTCATTTTTCAATGAAGGCGTTTCATGTGCGTCGACATGTTTCATCAAAGAACCATCTGAAATAACTGCATTACTTACCAATCCACGCTGCCACACCGTTGATTGGGTTTTGAAATGATACAATTATTCGATCTCTGCGGTCATGCAAGGAAGTATCATTTTTCAATGCAGGCGTTTCTTATGCGCCGTCCCAATTTATCAAATATTTATCTCAAGCAACCGCATTATTTACTAATCTACGCCGCTCCACTGTTGATTTTTTTTTAATTGATGCAACTATTCGGTTTCTGTGGCCATGGTAGGAAGCATATTTTCACAATTGGACGTATTTATAATAAAAGGAACTATCAGCATAGGTTATAAGTGCGACATAGTTCCTTTTAGCATAAATAACGAATAAAGGATATTGAGGGTAACTGCCTTATGAACATCCAGAGGTAAAACTGGGGCAATATAAAACCCGCGTTCTTTCACTATGAATGTTTTAATGCATTTTTCACAGAATTATATTCTTCATTAATTTGTGTATGCTTGAACATTTCGAATAAAAATATTTATGACTCTCTCTAGAAATGAATATTTGTTAGCAAAAAATCTACAAAATTAGACTTTTACATGACGTTTTTCCTCAGTTTGACTGCCGAGTATGAGACCAAAAGTGGCCCATACTACCGTGCTAAGGAAGAACGCCGTATGAACATTCAAGAGTCGCCAAATTTCCCTTGATAAAACAAGTATTTTTTGACAGCGTTCATGCTTATTTTTCCTTGAAATTTTCAGATACGTTACATCAAGTTGCGCACGAAATTGTCTGAAAATTTTGGAAAATAATATTACCAATTTTCCCAGTATTTTCGGTTTTTATCTGAGGAAATTTGGCAATGTCTTAAGGCTTATACGGCGTGTTTTCCTTAGCACGGCAGCATAGCAATCTTCAAAATATTCCTTAACCAATTGAAAATAAAGCCAAAAAATGAAGCTTATTATAATGTAAAAGGATTTTTTGAGGAACCTGTATCATTTCATTTTCCTTAAATTGTTGTAATTGTTGTATAAATTGTAAATTTGACTTATGCCAGAGCTTTTTACTATAGGCTGTATGCATCAATAAATTCTATCTATCTATCTAATCTTTAAGGAACGTTGTCCCAATTGTGAAAAATATGAGCCCTCTGTGCGGCTTGGCTCCAATGCGACCCTGCTCTCCCTGGCCCTCACCGAATCCTCCTCTGAGCAGTCCCCCTCTCCCCCTCTCAAAACACCCAGCTCCAACCCAGGCCTCCATCCCCCCTCACCCTCGCCTCCCCTGGGGTCCCTCGACCGATGACGACCGGGCCAGCCATTCAATACGATCAGGATTAGAGCTCGACATAGTTACTCCTCCATTGATTTTTCCCCTCGTTATGCCGACCTTTCAACGGGCTTACGTTCTTTTTCACAGCTCTCCGTCCACACTGTTGAAAATAAACACACCGTGTTGGAAAAATACGCGGAAAGTCGCTTGTAAGCATGGGCGTATAAGATGTTTTTTTTTTTTCTCTTCCTTCTTCCAATGCACTGGAAAAAAACACATTGGATCTAGAGTCCAGACTCTTAATAACATCGACAAGAAAAAGAACTCTTGATTCAATCAGAATCTAGCTTAAATCAAGAACCAAGCCTCTTAATTTAAGTGGATTTCGTTTTGATTCAAGCAAAAATCCGATTGAATCAAGAGTATTTTTTCTTGTCCATGTTTTCAAGAGTCTGGACTCTAGATCCAATGTGTTTTTTTTCCAGTGTGTGAACAGGCTCAATCAAATACTGTGAATACTGCCATATACCGAGGAAAAAAACCGCATACATTTTTGGACTTTGCCAAAATCCTTTTGACAAAACACAATTTTACGCGAAATTTTAGACATTTGACGGTGAAAACTTCCCTCATCATTATTACAAGTTTATGTCATCAAACTTATGCGGACAAGATTGATCAAATGAAAGTGTACTAACTGCATGGGCATTTGGCAGCATAATTATGCTACTATTCGTGATTTTTGTAGTGTTACGAACACCGAAGGGTGCAAAATGCTTTAACTCACAACAAGTGGAAAAAGGATTTTCTCCAAGACATTTTGATGTAAATTTGACGGTAAAAGAGTTTAAAATTGAAACTTCTGAAAACGCCTCAGAAAGTCGCAACTGATTCTACGAAAAGTACGATGACATACCGCACTTGACATGCATGTCATATAGTATGAAAAAGAATTGAACAAGAATGTCTTTAAGAAAAAAAAGGAGAAGGAAAATAAGAAGAAGAAAAACAAGAAACAGTTTCACAAGCCGGACCCTTCAAGTGGAAAATCATTTGACACTCAAACGACTTTGACGCTTAAATGGGTAGCGTGCGCTCCGGCGAGATTCGAAGGAAAATTGTTTCCTCGGTTAGATTGTCTAACTGGGGGAACGACCTTGAAGGAATTGCTCAATGAGCGGGTGCTTGATGCGTCTGAGTGACCAATCGAGAGTTTAATTGAAAGGTCAGCGGATGAGCACTTGGTCACGCCTCGCGATTCGTTGGATCTTGCGAGCGACTCAACGAATAGAAACAACGCTGAATCTCGAATCAGAGCATTGATGCCGGGTATATTATGAAAAACTCATTTTTCCGCTAAGTTCGCTGGAGAGGAGGCTAATTGTGTTGAATTAGGAAAATTACTACTACTAACAAGTCGCTCTTACAGCGCTTCTCTAAAGAGGAAAAAAATTACCAAATTATATTCGGACCGAGCTTATCAGAAAGAAACCAACCGACATTTTCGAAAAAATTGAGTTAAGGATGATTCTGAGTCTGAATTCCTCCAGTTGTATTTTTTCTCCCACCAAAAACTATACGTCGAACAAAGAAAGTCTGTGATAAAAAGTTTGAGTATTTCACAATTTTTCACAAAAAAAGAAAAATAGTTATCGAAAAAAGGGAATAAAGTTTATTTTCTACATTGATTCTTATGGAGAAATGAAACCTCATAACTCTTTTTCTCAGATTCAACTTAATGTGGGTTGGTTCCTTTCTGATGAACTCGGTCCATTTGGACTTCTCATCTTTGGATAACAAAGAACTACTATATCTGACTCATTTTAGAAGCAATATATTATATAGTGCCGCTTAATTTTCCTCACGCAGATAGGTACTTTTGTAGATGGGTCTGAAACAGTAGATTTCAATTCCAAAATGCAGTCCATTTTCCGTAGTCAAATTTTTAAGATCTACCATGCTTCGCTTTTTAAAAAGAAATTCCTAAATTTTTTAACCTTTGGAAAGGATAAATCGGATACAAGAACAATTTATTCTTACATACGACCGTTCCACATTTTCCACTTTATGGAATCCTGTAAAATGTTTAAATAATCTATATTGTATGAGAAGTAATCATTCTGTCCCTGCAACATTTTATGTAGATGATATGAAATTCATATAATTACATAATTTACGGGGAATTTTTTTTTTTAAAACAAGTGGGGAGGTTAATTTCTGTTGAATTTCACATACCGAAGGAAGCCAACAGCGTGACGGAATGAATCTAAACGAGCTATCTTCAAACCAATCAAAGCCCACAACACCCAGCAGCGCGGCGTCAAAATTAAGTCGGATAATAATTGAAGGCATGGTTGCCATATCTTGCAGTAAAATGAGGCACACAATTTTCCTCATAAATAAAAGTAGCCATTACTTGATGATCTGATACACTTTGACAACGTGCTTGACATTCAATGACTCCAAGAATTCGCTCGTTTCGCGATGTTGGTTAAGACAATTGTGAAAAGTGTTATTATCCTCTTCTAAATCACTGTTGCGATTCTGGAACGTCCGTAGCTCAAACTTGATCCTAATTAAAAATTAAGGGGAGCTTCCTTTGGTCATTGATGAATGGTATACTTGGTCAATAAACTTGTCTCGTTGAAACCAGCATTGTGAGAATGTAAAACCACACATCTCCCGAAGCAGTGGACTTGAACTGTTTTTACGACCTCATCAGAACGAGAAAATACCTATTTAGTTATTGAAAGGGACTTTTCTCTTTGCAATTGAACTCAAAAGTAAACATATGAAGAGGGTGAGTTGAAAAAAATGGATAAGAGGTAAAAGGAAAAAGCACTGGAAGATGTAGCGGTAGGAATCCCAGAAGAAAAAGAGGAAGTAGAAGTAGAAGTCAGGGCCGGATTAAGAGGGTGGCCACATGGGCCGCGTTCCATGGTGGCAAATCTAAGGGGCGGTAAAAATTTGCAATTTTTTAAAGTGTAGGTATTAAAAAAAATCGGATTTATAA
The DNA here is from genome assembly GCF_918797505.1 of Bemisia tabaci. Taxonomy (NCBI): domain Eukaryota; kingdom Metazoa; phylum Arthropoda; class Insecta; order Hemiptera; family Aleyrodidae; genus Bemisia; species Bemisia tabaci. Next base: position 29,993,973 of record NC_092800.1, read on the forward strand.
AAACAAAATTACAAACGAGAAAAGGCGACAAAATCTCTCATTCCCTGAGAGTATAGTAATTGCTAATTTTTTCGTCTCTTAGTGATACAAGAGACAGCACCTTCAATAAGTCGAGTTAAGAGAGAGATCAAACACAAAATTTGGCCTGGAACGGCGCGCGACTTAGAGAGAAATGATAACGAGGACTTGAGATGAAAAGGAGAAGCCCTCGGCGCGGCGATCGGTATGTAACACATATTAGCGCCTACAAGACTGCACGAATACTTCACGCATTGCATCAAACACAGCGCGGTCATTGCGGTCAGCGTGAAACGGATAGCGCCTACAAGAATGCATGAATACTTCACGCATTGCGCCAAACACAGTGCGGTCAGCGTGAAACGCATAGCGCCTACAAGACTGTCGGAATACTTCACGCATTGCGCCAAACACGGTGCGGTCTGCGCGGCGCGGCGGTGGAAGTTAAAATCATTGATCCACATTTATGTTTGTACTTTCATAATTTTTTCGTTCATTTCTTAAGAATGGAAGGCCTTGTCCACACAGAGATAGGTTTACGGAACTTAACTTTCGCGCAAAGTTCCGTGAACTTTTGCTAGTAGTGTTGACAGGGCTTTCCTAAAAAATGTGTTCAACCTGATTAGATGCGTCTTATGCATCCCTCCCCGCTGACACGTTCATTTGATGGTTTTTATCGAGTTTCAAAACGAATGAGAGGGGGCGGCAAAATACAGGCGGCCCATGGGCGGCAAGAAAGTGAATCCGGCCATGGTAGAAGAACTAAAAGGGGTAGATGTAGAAGTAGGAGAATAAAAAGAGGAAGTAGATGTAGAAGTAGCAGAAAATAAATAGGAAGTAGAAGTAGAAGTAGAAGAAAAAAGAGAGGAATAAAAAAACTAAATGAACTCTTAAAGAGCTCTTTTTGATGCTAAAGGAAGTAAACTATCCTCTCTCTCTCACCAGCAGTCGATTCTCCCTGATGTGATAATAGTTAAAGCTATAGAGTGATATAGCTATCTGATTTTTCGTTTACTTGTGCAACCCAATTTCCGTGGCCCCGACCGAAATTTTAATAAGCGCGTTCCTTTCCCAGCCTAGCCTATTGATCCATTCTATAACCACAGTTGCGCCTTCATCTTTTCAAGGTCAAAAACAAGAGACAAGGGGCCCCTCATCAAAACCGAACCGAACTTTCTCTGTCTGAAACCGAAGTCGCCAAGAACGCGGAAGCTTCCTTTATCGTTCCCCTAATGACAAAAAGACCTAACACCCATTCTTCGTTGGGCCCCGGAACGCATCAGTTTATACGAACAACGGGCTCGATCTTAAAATTAACTGACGTCTTTTTGTCACCGCAACGACGTTTTTCGCCAATGTCACCGGGGAACTTGAGAGTTGGCCTTCAAAGGGTGGGATAAAGTTTCCTGGCGGATGACGGGCTTATCAGACGGTGAACAGCGCTGCTGTGCTAAGGAAGAACGCCGTATGAACATTCGAGAGTTGCCAAATTGCCCTTGATAAAACATGTATTTTTGACAACATTCATGCGTATTTTCCCTTGAAAGTTCCAGGTATTTTAGATTTAATTGCCTACAAAATTGTCTGAAATTTTTGGAAAATAATTTTCAGAATTTTCCCAGTAAATTCGGTCTTCAACGGAGGAAACTTGGCAACGTCTGAAGGCTCATACGGCGTTTTTCCGCAGCACGGCAGAGCGGAGGGCGTCTGGGGGATCAGGGCCGGAGGGGCGAAAAGTTGGGAGCGGGCCATCAAGCTGAGTTGACAAGATGCTAATGGGCTTGGTGGAATGTTCGTCTTGCATCTGAGGTAAAGCGTCTGAGACGTTGATGCCATCTTGAGGAGGGTAGATGCTAAGGCCGTGTAGTTCGATCTACGAGTTTTATCAGCTTTGTCAACGGTGTCTTTACTTCGAGCGCTTCTGCCCTCGAGCTATGAACTCATGTCGAGATGGTCCGAAAGTCTGTCTTGCCAAGTAGTCGGTGTAACATTTTTGGAGCATCCCTTAATGGTTGAAAAGTTTTCTTCCAGCAGGGCCAGACTGGCTCGGGTGGTGGGTTGGCGATCTCTCTGGTCCAGATAATAATAAAGGGAGAGCTGTGAAAAACATGGAGGTGAACAGAGTGAAAATAAAAGCATTGGAATCTTTGTGACTCTCATGCTGAGTAAGAATTACTTCTTGCTCTTGCACGGAGGATTCGGGCCCAACCAATAGAAAATTAGGTGTCCGGCTTGGTTTACACAATAAAAACTACTTTCATAAGAATCAATTTTAATTATGTATTTAAAATTCTCTGTTTTTATTTATCCATGCGTTAATTTTTTCTGAACCAAACACATACGTCGATACATAAATACAATTTAGGAATATATATTTCCCCGCAAGGCGAATTCAAAGTGATAAACAGTAACATATCTCGCATGAAATAAAAAATACGAGGTAACGTCACCACTCCAACGTCTTGGCTGGACGTGTAGTGGCTCCAACGTTATGGTTGGGCGTTTGGTGGATTTTCCTGTTTTCATTCTCGAGCAATCGTAACATCTGAGAGTGATACCACTATTCGGCCACGTGGGAGCTCGGGTTGCCTATACCGAAAACTGAAGGCAAACTGACAATGAGGAAATGTCAGATGTAAAAGTTTTTCAAGGTTCCTGAAGTTAAAAAATTCCCGAATAACTCATGATTTTTGAAGTTCATGGTTGCCTTGACATTTACTGTATTTTTTGACAAAATTAACTTCAGTCGGTCGCCAATTTTTGAAAATTAGTCAGGAGGGCTGCTGGATTTTGTCCTTCTGGGGTTATTCTATTCTTTAAGCCCCCTCCCGCGGTGCACGGCTTGGACTCCTGTAAGTACTCGTCATCCGGGCCTTTTTCCATACCGTTGGAGTGCGCGACATGTTTAAGGTAGACTCAGATTTTTCATGTGAGTGGAAGATTCAAAAACCAACGTTTAATTAAAATGTTATCAGTCGTTTCTTGGTTTAGAATTAATTTCATTAATTTTCGTTACGCGAATTGTGTTTTAAGTGAAATTTTGAAGAGGAAGCATCTATCAGAATAAAATGTATACCTTTTCTAGTGTTGCACGGACTCCTCACCTTGGAAAAAAAACACATTGGATCTAGAGTCCAGACTTTTGAAAACATTGACAAGAAAAAGTACTCTTGATTCAATCAGATTTTTGCTTAGATCAAAAGGAAATCCGCTCAAATTAAGAGGCTTGCTTCTTGATTTAAGCAAAAATCCTATTGAATCAATAGTATTTTTTCTTGTCGATGTTTTTTAGAGTCTGGACTCTAGATCCAATGTGTTTTTTTTTCCAGTGCAGGCTCCAGAAAAAAGGATCGATTGTTTTTAAAACCTCTTTCGGTCAATTATTCTAAATGCCAAAAGGAATGGCAGCCTTTTAACAACGGCAACGTCGAACTTGAGACGGAATCTCCGTCTGAGGTGAGAGGTGTGATTAGCCGGGAATCGATTGGCAGACTCCATACTCCTGTCATCCAGTCAAGCCCCGTTACGGAGTCTCGACTCGAAATCCCTCGTTGAAAGTTTTTGACAGGGCACTTCTCTCTCCATAAAAGTTCTGTCGGAGCGCCCTCCGGCCGTCGCACACTTTTACCCCACTACGATGAAAACATGAACAAGTTGCAGCCATCCAGAAGTAGAACAAGTCATTTGGTTTGAGACAGTTGACTTTTAGCGATTTGATTATCTTCACCTTGCGTTTTGAATCAAAAATATAAATAGAGTCTGACTCTATGTTCAAAAGGATCGATAAGTCTGCGAAGAGGAATAAGATGAACTTCCTAGAAGAATTTTATTATTGGCATATGTACTTTGTCAGGAGATGTCACAGTCTCCTCGAAGTGGACCTTTTGGCGGCAACAACTCACAAACAAATGAATGTTTTAATAAATATGAAAACAATGTCCTTAAAAATATTTGTGCAAGTCTCAAAAGTTTGGAATGAGTCAGATTGTTTGTTTTCCGTGGCGTATTTCATTAGAACGTTCCAAGTTGGCGTAACGTATGCGCTGAGGGGTTGAGATTAAGAAGACGGACGAAAATGGCGTCATGTGATTCATGCGCGACCCTTGTGTAAAATTTGAAAAAAAAAATCCTAAATTCTTCACTTTCGAGAAACCGTGCCCGTTTATTTCGATGGTTATTACCGTTTTCAAATCTACTTGTTGCCACATTTTATTTGGATTACATTTTGCAATAAGGAACCACTATCTTTGGCTCGTCCATTAAAGCACCTATCTGCGTATGGAAACCAATGGCACATATGTTGTTCCTAAAATGAGTCACAAATGGAGGTGCCTTATTGCAAAATGGAGTCCATTTGATCTCTCAGGTCACATAATACTACTACTACTACTATAACAATTCGCTCTTATAGTGCTTCTGCGCGCTCTGCGACACTTAACCGCCACTGATAGCGATCCTCCTCTCGGGTTCATATTTCACTCAACTTGTTGGTAGTGTCATGAACTTTATTATCCAATCCTACCTACAGTTACGAGTGTATGGTACATTTTTCAAAACATACGTTTTGGGCGATGATCCCGCGTTTGGGCAACCATGTAAATATTGCTACCCCGACACATAATAATAATTCTGTTGGTTTTTTTCTGTTTCAGCCAACGGCTCCTTCCAGCCAGGGATGGAACCAAAGCGACAACGGACAGCCTACACGAGGCACCAAATCCTAGAACTAGAGAAAGAATTCCACTTCAACAGGTATCTAACGAGGCGGCGGCGAATAGAGATCGCGCACACTCTGTGCCTGTCCGAGCGGCAAATCAAAATCTGGTTCCAGAACCGGCGCATGAAGTGGAAGAAGGACAACAAACTGCCCAACACCAAAAACGTCCGGCGGAAAAATGGAACCACCACGGCGTCCGGCAAGAAAAACTCGAGGAGTAAGAAAAAAGCCAGCCCGATCACCGAACTAAACAACGTAACCAGCTCAATTAGCGTCGACGATATGTCGCAAAACAACTCCCAGTACAACGACCACCACCTCGTGCCGGAGTCACCCGAATCCGCGCTCATGAACCTCCACGGTATCTCCCCATCGTCCCCCAATCTCACCCCCCTGAACTCCCACCTAGCCCCCCTCACCCCCTCGTCTCTGCACTCGAATATGAGTAATATTAACACGTCACAAGCAATACCGATCAAGTCAGACTACGGCCTTACCCCCTTATAACCCTTGTCGACTCCATGTAAATACGAACTGTAAATGCGACTTTTAATTTTTTTTTTTTTTTTTTTTTGTAAGTTGAACATTTGTACCGTACTATTTTTTTTCCTGTACAGGTTTGTTATTTCTTTCGTATGCTCAGTGACGGGAGTTTTCGCAAGGGCCAGACCCTCCTTGTCCAGCCTACTCACTCTATTTGCGATTTTGCGAGAGGCGTGTTACTAGTTCTGTTCAAAAACCATTTTTAGTGCGAGTAATAATGACTGTTTGAACCAAAAATATTGTCCAATTTCCAGGTGTGTATGTCTGGACTCATTTTAAAAGAAAAACTCTGAAAATTCCTAGTCAGGCAACTCAAATTCTATCCGATACAGCCAGACTCTCCGTTGTTCTAAAAATTAGTGGCGTGGCGTGCTTTGCGATATATCGATTGTTCTGCCATTTGAACCTATAGAAAAGGATCGATAAACAGGGTGTTCACAGCGAACACCTTAATAATAATCGATTCTTTACCATAGGTTTAAATGACAGAACAATCGATACATCACAATTCACGCCACGCCACTGCTAAAAATGATAAAGTCACCGTTCGACGGGCACACAATATTTCCGTGGCAGTTCATAAAAAGCTTTCAAAGTTGGGATTCTGATGATTGCTGTCCACTATCTTATGGCCAGTGGCGAGGCGTGAATTGTGATACATCGATTGTTATGCCATTTAAGCGTATGGAAAGGATCGATAAACAGGATGTTCGCAGCGAACACCTTAATAATCGATTCTTTACCATAGATTTAAATGGTATACCAATCGATACATCGAAATTCACGCCACGCCACTGCTTATGGCTTAGTCGTTGTCATAGTGCGTAGAATCAAAGTGCACACATGAGTATCGTACACTCTTTGTGCGTATTGCTAGTGCTATGTTGGTAATGTCCGGTACAAAATCAGCATATCCTAATGATACGTTCAGCTCCATTCTGACACTCGACAAGACCAACCACTTAATTAAAATTTTGATTCAGGCGACACCCGAGTTTTAACCAAACGAAGTTTATGGGATCTTTGTGATGTACTTTGAACACAACCACTATCCTTGCAAAATCCATACCGATATGAGTACGCAAAATTGTTCATCTCAAGGCCTGGCTAAAATTCCACTGTAAATATTCGGTTAGCCTTTCAAAACATTTTCCTTCTCTAAGTTAATGTGTATGTGTGGGCTGTTCTTCGATAAGTGAAAAAATAAACCAAATTGATCAGCGTAAATTGATCTCAGTTGAGGCTTCAAGGGCCATCACGCCCTCAGTGTATTGCAAAAGTTTGAAATAATTTTTTACGCTAGAAAATGAAACACTTTATGGACAGGAATCATCCGTTAATTTGCGCAGCTTATTGGTCCAAAGTATTCACAAATTTAATGTATATAATATTAATTTTAAATCTGGAATGAAGCTTAGCATTTTGCCTACCATAAATGAGTACTATAAGTACCAACCCTTCCTCCGTTATAAGATACCGATGATGTAAGGCTTACAACCTTTTAGTACCACTAATTAATTCGTAATCCTCTAGTCTTACATATTTATGCACTTCTGCTTCGACTTAACTTCAAATTTAGCTACACATTTTACCAGAAGTTCACTTACAGCTTATTTGCAGAACTTTTGCTCTCAATAATACTGAATGACATCAAAAGAGCAGCGACACTACTTGTAAGTTAGCAGCACACCTACTCTGAAAGAATATGTTGCAGGTAAACATATATTTGTTTTTCTAAAACATTGAAACCAAACTATACAAACATAAAGAATGTGAAATCATACTCATCATACTGTAGGTAAGATATGTTGATTTTGGGTTACGGAGAATTAAAATTGACGTCAATGTAGTGTAAACATAAACAACCCCCAAAACTCGGCTTTTAAAGCATCTTTTTCTTTTCCTCTTATATTAAGACCTTAAAAATGTTTCATTTTTCGTCTTTCTCATGCCATTTTAATTTATGTACGAAGACCAACTTTTAGCTGCTATTCTTTCTGGGAGTGTCGATGCTTGTTTATAATTTTGAGTGACATTTTCTCATGATGAAAAGACCAGGCTCCAGATGTTTTGTCCTTGGACCCAAACATCACCTCACGTGTGCATACAGTAGAAAACATCATAATATCATTCAAGAGATCTGTGCTTTCCATAACTTAATTTTAGATGAGAGTTCACTTGTACTTTAATACTTGAAGAATTAGATAAATAACGATGCAGTATCCACAGAAGTCTGAGATGCAATTATGCTCCCATTTATAGCCATTTCCACATAACGTTGGTTGAGTTAATAAATATTATCAATGCAAGGATTTGACTTTTGATCCTCCGAGTAAGTGTACTATTCATTTAAATTTTAAGTGTAATATTCATTTAAATTTTGAGCGTAATATTCATTTAAATTTTATCCGAAAAACAAAGTAGAACACAGAAGTAAGACGATTATCATTACTTAAAAACCAAGTGCGTGATTTAACATCATTCTTTTGAAGATCGGATGTCTTTATAATCAAGCGCAAGAAAATAATTTTCCATGACTTTGAATTTAAAAGTTGAAATTTGAAAATGTTTATTTTCCACACAAGCATGAGTCTCTTCGCCCAGATGTAAACAGCGCCATCCATTTTTGTCTCCTTCAATATCGTACCTCATAGCAACCTGCTGGGTGACTCAGCTTTTCTCAGCTTTTTCATTGCCAAATTTAAACAAAAAAGACTATCATCTCCCGAGCACAAAAATACGTGTAATTATTGCAGCGAACAAGTAAATTTTGAAATCTCTGTATGGATATTTGAGATAAGTAGTAAGTGATGCACTTGTGAAAAATTTCTCTAATGATAAAGAATAAACTTCTTTTTTCTGTTTTTAAGAAAATGGAAAAAGAAAAAAAAAACTTATCCTAAGAAGACCGCTCTGAAATGAGCTTTTAAAATTTTAATTCGAGGAAACTCTTTATAAGTATTTTCGTCTATAAACTTTTCTCCTCTCCATTCTAAAAGGGTTTCTTAAAATTTTATTTCTACAGTTTTTAAGAGTTTGTGATAAGTCCTCTAAAATTAGCATTGTGATAAGGGTCCTAAGTGAAGGGAAATATTTGAGAGTATCAAATGAAAATTACTATTATATTATACCAATCGTTCATTGATCTTCGGATTTAGTAGAATTTATGTTCTCTGCATTTACATGTGTTCAGATTATGGGTGTCTGAAAAAAGCTCGTAGGATGAAAGTTCTTCTCCAACTGGAGCCCCCACTTTTTTCACTCCCTTTTGGTTCGACATCTCTACGGTGTTCTTAAATTGAATTCCCCCCTTTAACCCCCCTTTAACCCCCCTTTAACCCCCCTTTCATCCCCTTTTCACCCCCCTTTCCACCTTTTTAACCCCTTTCCAAAGTTTCTGGATGATGGGTTTGGCATTGAAACTTCGATTCCTCCCAACTCTTATTTCTTCTGTATTTTCGTTTGAACGTGGCACCAACGAAGGTCACTGAATACTCATGAGTCATCGAAGACTGAAGGCTCTCAATGGCTCAAAGCCACGCTTCCCCTCGGACTGCCTCTGTGTGAGTGCAAGTGTTCTTTCCTTAGCCGCGGCTCCCCTCAACCTCGACTCATCCACTTCAGTGGCCTGGCGTGGTTTGCGATATATCGATTGATCTGCCATTTAAACCCACGGAAAAGGATCGATATACAGGGCGTTCGCAACTAACACCTGATTAATCGATTTTTTACCATAGCTTCAAATGGGGAAATATCGATTATCGTTCATTCACGCTTCGCTACTGATCCGCTTCATGAAGGAAACCAAACTCGACCAACAAAGGTTTTCGATCGTGATGAGGTTGGCCGACCCTCACGCGGAGCCTTTAAAATAGCTGCAACCGAGATTGCACTGAAAAAAAATTATCGGCGTCTTTACCAAGGTCCGTCGGTACCTTTACCATCTCACTTTTTTTACCAATTATTGGTAATTTTACCAACACAGACTGGTAAGCTTATCTAAAAATGGGTATTTTTACTGTTTTTTTCAGGTAAGAATACCACTTTTATTGGTAATCAATTCCCGGTAACTTTGCCATTTTATCTCAGTCTATAAAAAGTATTGGCGTTTTTACCAAGGTCCAGTAAAATTACAGAGAAAGTTCAATCATTTTATCAAGATTTCTCGGTAAAATTACCAATTCCATAAACGGTAATTTTACCAAGAAAAAACTGGGATCAAATAGAACCCTGAATTCTTGGTAATTTTACCATTTTCTTAGTAAATACACCGAGATTTTTTTTCAGTGTGGATCAACTAAACGCGCATATTTTTCTTCTGCTCCGTTTGTTCTCTTTTTTCAACGTGGCTAAAGAGAATTTTTTTTCTTCGAAAAAAGTATGCATGATAACAGATTAAGAAATTCATCATAATCGGTGATATCGGTGATCGGTTTTTCATGAAAGGAAGTCGTTTAATTTTTTTAGTATATCATGTGCAGTGCAAGAGTTGATAAAATGATAATCCATCGATTAAAACGATGAAAATTATCCCAGGAATGATAGAAAAAAGAAATCAAATGAGGCAAAAGAGAACATATTCAAAGCCGGAACACCTCGCAAGTTACAACAGTGCGTGAATGGTCGATGGTAGTGTGTAAAATTAGGTAAATTATTGTTGGAAGTTTTTTGGGGCGAAAAAAGTGACTTTGGTGAAGTTTATCTTTCTTTCGAATTGTTCTTTGTATAAATGTCACATAAGCTCGAGTGTGTGAAGTTATGTTGCGAGGCAGATAAGGAAAATACTTAACCGCATGGAGTGTTTTAGTTTAATTTTATTTGGTGATGAATCAGTCCTGATTACGTGATAAGTGTAGCCCGGATAGCTCAGTCGGTAGAGCATTAGGCTTTTAACCTAAGGGTCCTGGGTTCAAGTCCCAGTTCGGGCGCTTACATTTTACACACCCTGCTCCGCACACATTCATAGCTTCCTCATATCACTCGGCCGATAATAATATAGTAAAAATAAGTAAATACCAGAAAATATACAGCAAAGTTGTTTCCGCCCCGTTAAAGTACACCTATAAAATGATTTTGACGAATTATTTTATTATTTGATTCAGTGCCCTACTTCATTTTTCTCAGATTCACCGAATTCAAAAATAATAAAATGACGCATTAAGATTGCTATAAAAAGAATTAATGGAAATAGAATAGATAAAAAAGAGGATGGATATAAATACACCAAGATAAGAAAAAAAACAATATTTAAACTTCGTTTAAAAACATTCCCATCTTTAATCCAACATTATCTTCACCAGCACCATGCCTTGCACCATGTGTTTGCGGGGCTGCACTAATGGTAGGTGCATGTAGACCTGAAACGCGTCTGAAGTTGCTTTCTGATTGGACTATACTTACTAGTGTTGCGAAAAACAGCATAACTATAAGATGGAAATTAAACTTATATGAGATTTTTCCCTCCATGACGTCCCCTTACCTCTGATTGGATGATCGCACCTACCTCTGACAATGTCATTAATTTGAACCACAATGTGTAATGTTTCAAAATTAGGGAAAAGTGAGCGGCAATATTGAAAAATTAGCAGTTTTGTATAATCCTTCCTCAGATAACCTAAGAATTATTGCGATTAATATATTTCTGCACTCATGTATCTCCGCATTGTGCACTGGAAAGGCTCAACGTATGCTCTTTTGGACCGTCTCGCTTCCTTCGCGTAGCCGCAAGCGATTAACTCGTGAAAATGCCCAAATCCAGGCCGTTCGGGCGTGGAGCGCCGCTAATCCAGTCCCCGTTTTTTGGGGCGCATGGCCGCCGAGTTTAGAGCAGGGCTGATCGCGGCATGGGAGTAACTCGTCAGAAACACACCCCCGGAAAGTACACAAAAACACTCCCCCACTCCGCCGAACTCCACTCCTCTCTTCCCATTCCTTGTTAAAATAATGTTCTCATCTTGCTCTTCTCCCAACCCTCTAATTTCCGCTTCGTTCAACACTCTTTCTTCGTTCTCTCCCCTCCCCGCGTCATCGCACCCCCTTCTGGAACCCTCTTAGGGGCTCTCGTGCTTTTTGTGGAGATGAATACAGCGCTGATTACATCGCGAGGAGAACACGGTGTTTGAATAAGACATAATCAACGGTAGTTGCCATACTTACGGGCTGTTCCAGAGTGACGTCATTCGAGTATGTTGGGTAGATTTATTGCAGAATCGTGCTTCAAAAGCTTACAAATTAGCAAAAATGAAAAAAATGTCCTGCACAATATTTCAAAAACCGAAAATGGCCGAGACAGACATTTTCTTTATAACAAACATATGATTCCAACTATCGGGTCAGTGAATATCATAGGTTATGCCATAGTGATTTTATCAAAGAATTTATGTAATTTTTTTTATATGTTCTGGTTTTCTATTTTCATTCCTAATGAAACCGAGGGTGATTAAACCGCGCAATTACGTTGTTTCGGTTTTTTTTTCTTTCCTTTTTTTTTGTATTAGGCAATTTTTCAGCTCATAACGTCAAAATCCTGTCAAACGGATAAGCGGCCTATTAAATGGGAAAAACTCTCTAATAAACTTTAGAACACGGCAAAAATTTAGAAAATGATTCTTAAAAGATAAATCTTAGCCGAAGATGTAGACTTTCTGTCGATGTCGCCTTGTTTAATTGTATTACTAATTTGGATCAAAACTTGTACCCGATGGATGTACCCACCGAGTTTGTAGAAAAGGACCTGCCTTTCTCAATTAAAATCTTTGATTTGATCACATACATATTCGCGTATCAATTTCCTCTTCTCGTATAGAGTAATAAATTATGTTATTCTGGTTTTTTTTCTCGTTAGCCTCAAATCTAGTCATTTTAGGTACCTATTTTCTCTTTTGTGTACTCATAAGATTGTACTTCTATGTACCCCATGATAAATAAATCATGTCTATCTTTAAGAAAGCTCAAGATTATAGACCTTTACTCTTGCTCTTATTGTTATATAAAGGCTAAGTATGGGAGTGGGGTTGTTTACAAGTGCTCTCATAATATTTTAGAACGTTAAAATTAATATGGACGAAGCACAAAAACAAAGACATTAATTTGATTTCATTGTTTGAAAGAGTGATACAACTTTGAAACATTTTCTATTTGTCGTTTTTGAGTAGAAAACTGTGTTTCGATATGTACGCATTTTTGGAATTCCTGTAATTTAATGGAAGTCCAGGTATTTGAAAACTTTGTGCCTCTTTTTTCTTTATGCTTACTTGTAAGAAAGTATTTAAAAACCCTGTGCAACCCAACAAACTTATTTAAGAAAGCAGTTACTTCTCGCTATCTTTGTTCAATGCATCTCATCAAATGTACCTAAATTTTTGAAAGCACTATCTCAACTTGAATACTGTAGCAAATGAGTTTTTTCTGCATTATTTAGATTATTGTTTCTATCGGTTTATCGTGAATACTGTTCAGTATTTGTAGAACGTTAGATTTTTTATCGAAAAGCGAAAAAACAGTTTAAATTTTCAATAGACACGCGTAGAGGAGAAATTGAGAACAAATATTTTACCAGCCCTTATTCGACAGAGCTCTGTATAACCGTATAATAGAATCAGAAGGTAACACAACCTAACTCAATTAGCTGTGCACAATGATGTATGCCTGAAACGACAAAGACTTATGTATGATATTTGAACATAATATATGTATTATATACGTTCCCTGTTTTAGATTGTGTAGACTTATGTATCTAAACCTCCTTATTTTTCAAAATAAAACTGTAAATTGACTTCCTACACCGATCAAATACTTATTTTTAATGCTTTCACAAATTTATGACCTTAATAATATAGCATAAATTATAGGTAGATCTCATACGCTTTGTCCTCAAAGCCCCTCATTTCGCAGCTCAGCGGGCTGATTGTCGAAATTGATAGACAAATCTATAGAGAAAGAAGTCATTGGGAGTATGGAGCGATCCTGTTGGTTGAAAAGGGTGGTTCTTATAGACTGAGGGAGTAAATGATGAACTAGTCCTTCCTGGGTTGCCGTTAGTTAGTCTATCACCTACCCCCGTCGTCCATTGCAACCACCCGCTTTCAGCTTCCACCAATAGGATCTCTCCATATCCCTTTTGTCATTTTTGTCCATAGCTTTGTCTATAAATTTCAAGAATCAGCCCACTGTCCGCATTCCATCTATATCTGTATCCTTTCTACCTATGAGATATGCATTCACAACCTTGTCTGAAACATGTTGCGGCAACGAATTCTTCGTCGTTGCAGGCGTATGGCATGAAGCAAGTGGCTAGTCCTTGAACGTTGCTTCATGCTGGCTAAAAGCTGCTGCGACTCGAACCCACGATAAAGCTCTCGAAAACAAAGAAGTGGCGAGACGCCATACCAGAAAAACGGCCCGCGTCCAGATACCTAACACTCAACGAACGTTGCCGAGTTGTAAACTTATACTACTTGGGCACTTTACTACATAGAATTGTTTGATAGGAATAAATAGGAGCGAGGATACATCCATAAAAACACATATTATTCATTAAGCCAGATAAGCGCGGCGTTTTTAGAATAAATCCAATATTTCCCTTTTTTTCTTAATTTTATTTTTTGAAATCTTTTGAAAAACCCTTTTTGCTTAAATTTTTCAGGTTCAAGATCTTCATGAAAATTTGTATTGAAATTTAAACTAAAAGAAAAAAAATCCTTTTATCCATTTTAACCAGGCCATTTGAACTGACGTGTTTAGTATCAACCTATCGCTTTCATCTTGTTTTACTGTACACTTCTGAAATTTTAAAATAAGTATCTATCTGGATTAATTCTTGTGAAGTAGTGCACTTTTTGCGCTTACGCCCAGGAAACGAGCACCACTCAAAGTTATTTGAGGATGATATTCCTTCTTTTTCATATTTTAGATAAATGCACTACATTACAAAAAAAGGTTATTGCACCGATCTTTTCAGCGTGGGTCCAAGTTTGAAATGTTTTATTCTCTTGAACCGATAGAAATCGCTTTATTTAATAGCATCGTTCGTAGCATACCTTTACAAGAAGCGCAGAGCAAATGAATTGCATCTTGCAAAACGAAACTAAGAGCATTGCAGTGTTGCTGAGATTGCGTGACTTCCTCGGTACCTATTTAAAGAAAAACCTGATCAGCTGAAACAGTTTTTGTTATACACCCTAAAAATTTTAAATTTAAGACAATGATTACCGTGTGAATTTCATATTTTTGCATGATTTCAGCACTATTATTGCAAAGGGTGAAGTTGCACCATCTTAATAGCATTGCAATACTCTTGGTTCCTTTTCGCAAAATGCAATTTGAATACCAACTAAAAGCTCTCAGCATTTGTGCCATTCACCTTAAGGTGATTCGTCAAGCTCAAATGACGTGGTCGAACTGGCATGCGATATATCGCATCGATTAGGTAAAGCATCTAGGCAGATTTTGAATTTTTAGCAAAAAAAGGACGATAGCCCTTACGCATAAGCCTAAAGAATCATTCTGAACCCAAAATTGGCAAAAGTCAGAAAAATAAAAGCGGAGTAGTGGTAAGATTAGATCGACAGCTATCGATTTCTGTATCAAATGCGAATTTTTCCTAACACTATTGTGCTTTCATTTTTCCGACTTTTGCCAATTTTGGGGCTTAGAATGATTCTTTCGGCTTACGCGTAGGGGCTATCGTCCTTATTTTCGCTAAAAATTCAAAATCTGCCGAGATTTTTGACCTAATCGATGCGATATATCGCGCGCCAGTTCGACCACGTCACTTGAGCTTGACGAATCACCTTACGAAAAACTTGGATGCTCGTTACCACGAGCCGACATCAATGTGAGCGATACACATTTTGATTTTGAATCTAATTAGACGAAGACAATGCCGCCATGGGGCCCCACCAGCCCCGCGGGTGTCTCCGCCCTTGACTGTGCCTCGAGACTCCTCTAACAGTTAGAGACAAAAGAGCATCCCTATGGAGAAAAGGTTACTCTATCCATGGATAACAGCCCCCCCCCCCCCCCGCATCCAGGAGCAGACTCAGCCTCTTGATGCATGGTCTCCGATCAAAACCTTGACGGGGAAATATATCTCGAATATGACGTGTTTGTTTATTCACGGGACTAATCGTGGATCTACTTTCAGAGATTTTTTTTTTTTTTTTTTTGAATGAATGACTGCTGGTATTTATTGGCGCCTGGAGCTTGGCGCCATGGCTAAGAGGTGACAGCAAGTAATTTGAACTCCGTATTAGTGAAGTAATCAGAAATATAACATTGCTCAAAAAATCATCGCGGGGCTGCTCAAAAAGCAAATTCGTATTTTTTTTTATGTTT
Organism: Bemisia tabaci; assembly: GCF_918797505.1. Lineage (NCBI taxonomy): Eukaryota > Metazoa > Arthropoda > Insecta > Hemiptera > Aleyrodidae > Bemisia > Bemisia tabaci. Next base: position 30,009,586 of record NC_092800.1, read on the forward strand.
AAGTGACTTTATATTTAACAGCTGTTAACTGAGAATACTTTGGAAAGGCGTAGAGTAGTTATTATAAATTAAAGAGTTTTGAAGTCAAATGGGATTGTGAAAATTAGATCAGTCACCAGTAAGTTTTAGTATTAAGAGCATGGGAATTTTTGATTCTGATTATTTCAAGGCAAATTATCGAGGGAAACTTTAGGGTGTCACTGATTATGTCAAGAATTAACTTTCAAGTTCACCAAAAGTTTTTGCACTTTGCTGAGTTCAAATTCTTCACATTTACGCCACAATGATTGAACATGAGAGCGAAGGCACAACGACCGTAGACTAATAATGAAGCCACTTCTTTATCAGTTACAACTAATACTTGGGAGATAGTTGAACGCAATTGCTTTCATGTATTCAGCTCTATCTTACGATCAACAGAGAGAATGATATTGAACAGAGGGTAAACTCTGGTCTGCTTACAGCAATCTCATACTTTGGTGGAAAATGGCTGCATCTTAGTGGCAATATCCTTAATTTTCTGGATTCATCACAGAGAAATTTTTTTGTCAATGCTCAAATTCACCTTTATGATGGCTGATGACTGAAAAGTGGTAAGCAGTACGTTTAGCAAACCTATCCTAAGTTGCAAAAACTCACCTGGCAAATTGGTTACATTGCCACTATCGGTCATCATCAGCCATCATTAGGTGATTAAATTGTATGCTGAACAAGTTGATTGTCAAAGATCATTGAGCAAAAAAATGGCATTGAGATCTCTCAACTTTTATTTCGCCTGATCCAATCTTATTGCTTGGGTTGTTTGTACGGGGTCTTAAAGATATACATTGTCTCTGGTTCATTGACGCTCTGATCATAGATTCAAAACCACGCCGTCGAAAGAATAATATGGTTAAAACTTCACATGACACTGAAAAAAAAATCTCGGTGTATTTACTAAGAAAAGGGTAAAATTACTTAGAATTCAGGGTTCTATTTGATCCCAGTTTTTTCTTGGTAAAATTATTGACCTTCTCGGTAATTTTACTGTACCCCGGTAAAGACGCCAATATTTCCTATCGACTGTGGTAGAATTACCGAGATAAAATGGCAAAGTTATCGGGAATTGATTACCAATAAAAGTGGTATTCTTACCTGAAAAAAAAACAGTGAAAATACCGGTTTTTAGGTAAGCTTACCAGTCTGTCTTTGTAAAATTACCAATAATTGGTAAAAAAAGTGAGATGGTAACGGTACCAACTAACCTTGGTGAAAACGCCGAGAACTTTTTTCAGTGTGATAACAGTTCCCATGGCCGTCAAATGCGCGGCTCGAAAATACTTCCTTTCGTAAAAGTAAAACGGATCTCCGAAACGTGAGGAGGCTCGCTTATCCTGCCGTGCTGAGGAAGAACGCCGTATGAACATTCGACAGTTGCCAAATTCCTTCGATAAAATGTTTATTATTGAGGAGAGCTATGAATAATTTTCCTGGAAATTTTCAGGAACTTTAGGTGAAATTGCGAACAAAATTGTATGAAAAATTGGAAGAAAAATATTCATATATTTATCAGGAAATTTGTGTTTTATCAAATGATATTTGGCAACGCCTGAAGGTTCATACGGCGTTTTTCCTTAGCACGGTAGTATCCTTTTCGGCATGGGCATACCAAAAGCGAGCTCCCCGGAGACGCTGAACACAACACCGGACTGTCACCATTCAGCTGTCACGGAGCAGAAGAGTTGAAGGTCAGCAGCCGCGATCGGAGGAGGTCACAGGCACCGCGAAGCAGGTCCCAGGTGAAAAAGAGGTAAAGGGCAACTCATTAGGGACGACCCGTCGATCGGGCTTTGTTTCGGAAACGACGGAAACAAATTAAAGAGTCAAACTCATCGGCAACATTTTCGAGGATCAACGATGAGCGGCGGTCATCGTTGTCAGTGGATCGCTTTCAAAACGCTCCACCGCGCCTCCAATGGAGTCGTGTCTCTGCTCGAAGACAACCCGAGACAAGTTTGGTGAGACAACAATCGGCGTTCTTGTCATATTTTTGACAAACAATGCCGTGTTTTCGGCCCGAGCGAGGCCTAGAATCTGGCCCAGGTGATTTTCCCACGTTCCATCTTGGAGAGCGATTTTGGGTCCAAAATAGGAGGGACTCTTAGCCTTGGCTTTTAGATTTGCCTCTATATGTTCACTGTTAAAAAGCGAGAGTAAAATTCGGTGCCGGAGTCTGTATAGTGCCCAAAAACCTCGAGTTATGCGAATGCGAAGTGAAATTAGCACTGTAAAAGCATATGACACTCCGCATTAAGAGTAGATTCCACTCCGTATTCGTATCACTTGAGGGCAGTCCCGCCACAAGGGGGGATATTGGGTTCCTGGTACCGGGGCCCGGGCTCCGGAGGGGGCCCGTGTTACCCGTGAAAAACCACTACGAATTCACATGCAACCCTTGTTTCGTTAGAAAATGTGAAAAATTTACCCTAAAAATTTCGCAAAAGGTGAATAGATTTTCAGAAACACGCTGAGGCACTGTAGAAATCTTCTTAAATTTTCAAAGAAGTATACTTCTTGGAAAATTTCTACCTATTTTCAAGAATTTCAGTACAGACGGATATTTTTAGTAACTGCGTTTCATTTTCTTCAGTCGTCAGATGCTAAGAGTCTCCAGTCTGGGCATCCTCGACGTCAATGGCTCATGACTCAACTCCCTTGCCATAGACAAACGAAGGGGGAGTCCAGGGGGGCCTGGCCCTCATAGAACTGAAAATAGTATCATATGCTCCCCTCCCAAAAAAAAAATAAAAATTTTCCAGATGTTTTGAATGCAACAATTCGCAAGTATTTTGTTCTGAAAGTATTAAAAAAAAAAAAAAAAAAAAAAAAAAAAAAAAAAAAAAAAAAAAAAACAATATTGTTTCGCAGAAATTGATGGAAAAATTCTTTATGGAAGCTTCAAAATGCGTCCGATTAGTCGTATAAATTCTAAAATTTCTCGGGGGATGCCCCTCGGACCCCCTCCCTCCGTGCTTAGTGCCCGGACCTTAAAACTGGTACCAGGGCCCGAGATGGGATGTGGCGAGCCTGCATGAAGGCTATTTCCATTTAAATCTTTCGTCACATTCTTACGGCGCAATGATACAACTATTTGAACTCTCCGGAATGCGTGAGGTATCACGCCGCATTTGAAGGCGTTTTCAAAACAGCCAAGTTCCGATATCGGTATAATCGTTTTGAATAGTTCATATTATTTTGTTTCCATTTCTAACCACTTGTTTAATTATAATCCTCCTATAAAAACCACCCATTTGCGAAATACAATTCTAGCTGAAGCGCTCTTAAGCGCATTCATGACTGCAAAAATGTTAAGGGAAATCGAAAAGGCCAGCGTGCATGAAGGCAATATCAATTGTAATCTTCCGTCGCATTTCTAAGGCGCAATGATACAACTATTTGAACTCTCCGGAATGTGTAAGGTATCACGCCGCGTTTGAAGGCGTTTTCAAATCAGCCAAGTTCCGATACCCGGATTATCGTTTTGCATAGTTCATATTCTTTTGTTACATTCCGTGCTACTTGATTATTTTTAATCCTCGCAGAAAAACTACCCATTTGTAAATACAATTCTAGCTCAAGCGCACTTCAGCTATGCATTCACCACTGCAAAAATTTCAGAGGAAATCGACACGCCTAGCGTGCATGGAGGCTATTTCCATTTAAATCTTCCGTCGCATTTCTAAGGCGCAATGATACAACTATTTGAACTCTCCGGAATGCGTAAGGTATCACGCCGCGTTTGAAGGCGTTTTCAAATCAGCCAAGTTCCGATCCCCGGATTATCGTTTTGCATAGCTCATATTCTTTTGTTATATTCCGTACCACTCGTCTATTTTTAATCCTCGTAGAAAAACCACCATTTGCTAAATATAATTCTAGCTGGAGCGCACTTCAGCTATGCGTTCACCACTGCAAAAATGTCAAAGGAAATTGACAAGCCCAGCGTGCATGGAGGCTATTTCCATTTAAATCTTCCGTCGCATACTTACGGCGCAATGATACAACTATTTGAACTCTCCGAAACGCGTTGTTGCAAGCAACGACAAACTGTTGTCACCATTCAAAAACGCTTTAAGTTTGTGTGATACTTCACCACCCACACTGGGGTTGAAAAATTTGGAACAAAAATCACTGTGAATTTGGTTCAAATTCATAGAATTTTTCAATATCTTATCGAACATTCATAAAGCATTGTCTCGCATGCAGTCGGAAAACCTTCAAATGAAACCTGTTGGCATAATTTACGACACTTCGTCTTATCTTAGAAGATCCTAACTTAAAGCTTCAAAGAAATGACAGGGAGACGCGGGTTTATTTGGTCGATTCATGTTGGGGACAACGATAAACTGTTGGTACCAATCAAAAATACCTTCAGTTTTGTGTAATAAAATTCCCAGGCTTCCTGAAAAGAGGCAAAAAAATGCCGTTTTTCGGAAGGCTGTTTCTGCTCCAGTATGGTGTCCATGCGGTAGGGTTGATGACACCAATAGTTTTAAAATATTTAATAAAGGATTAGAGCAGTGCTTTTTTGTTTTCGTTTTTTTTTTGTTTTTTAAATAATTGTGTATTAAAGTTTTAAAATTGATAGAAAAAGTTGATTTGTTGAATTGTATCCCGAGCTCGGCAACACCTAAGTTATGAGTCGAACACTGGCATGAACAAGAACTGCCAGCAGTGTTAGATGCAGAGCTGTGAGTGTGAGTGGCTCACTAGCCAGAGCGCAAATACAGCTGAACAAGGACTCAGGACTCGTACCGATTGCTTGGAGCCAGCCTCGACTTTGAGCTTATGGAAGTCGCTGGAAGCGTCGACGCACACCTGTCGGGTAAATTATAAATTTGACCAACGACAGTTTCCAAAAACACACTGAAAAACAAGAAAACCCATTGGATCTAGAGTCCAGACTCTTGAAAACATCGACAAGAAAAAGTACTCTTGATTCAATCAGAATCTAACTTAAATCAAGAACCAAGCTTCTTAATTTAAGCGGAATTCGTTTTAATTCAAGAAAAAATCCGATTGAATCAAGAGTATTTTTTCTCGTCAATGTTGTCAAGAGTCGGGACTCTAGATCCAATGTGTTTTTTTTCCAGTGCATATGGTAAGTACACGTGGGTATTCTTGCGTGATTATAGATAAAACAATGGGAGACGCCGTAAAACTGGAACTCTTCTTAAGATACGACTTAACAAACGTCCATGTCGCGGGATGGTATCAACAAAAGATGAAGGAGATTTATGACTCGGAACGCGTGTCGAGATATGATTTCAATTCATTTCGCTCGTTCATAACGACTGCATTATTATTATTTTACTGGCGTTTAATTATTTGAACTTTAATATTTGAAATTGTAGAGAGCCAGTGGAGCTAGCAGTAGAGGACCTTTAAACTTTATATGCCTAACCACTTTGGAAGGTACCTGCTGTCATACCATCGTTAAAAGATTTGAAAATAGTGCAAGACTCCAAGCATTATGTCAGATGGCGAAGAATTCTAACTTGGAAGAAGGAGAAGAACAACAGGTGGATGAGAAGAGGAGCGAGAGAGTTGAAGAAGAATTGGAAAAAGGATAAAAAACAAAGAGGACGAGGACGAATAATTAGCGGAAGAAAATAAAGGCAAAAAAGAAGTGGGATTGATCATAAAGAAAACAAATAAGGAGAAAAACGATGAGCAAGATGGAATAAATAAGAAAAAGGAAGTCCTCTGTTCCTTGTTTTTTTCTTCTTTTCATTTATTGTGTTCTTCGTGTTAGAGGGTTGGCTGCTCTTTTTGGCCCTGAAAGCTCCATATTTTGACTTGTCCAATGTTCATACTACTTGTATACGGGAGATTATTGCCATCTCTGTGCCGCTCTCTGATTGGTTCATCAGTTTTAGGTTATCATGGAGCTCCAAAATTGGACCAAGGTAAACAAACCCGACCCGGAGGAATACGTATTATCGGCTGAGAAATGAATGATAATCACACTCAAAACTTAACTTTCGGCAAAAATAGCCATTAAAGGTCAATCCGAACTCAATTCAGAAGTCGATCACAAAAAGATTTCTATCACATCCAAAATCACGTTCAGAACTTTGTCGCCATCTCTTGTTTGTGTACATCGGGCCAAACTAGGAGCAAAGGGGCTAGGGTTTGTTTACATTGGTCCAACTTTTGAACTCCATTATAGCCGAACAATCAGAGAGCGGCACACTTTTTCTGTAGTAAAAGGATTGAAATGGCGATACTCTTCCGTAAAAAGGCACTAAGGTGCTAAGGTGCTAAGGAAGAACGCCGTATGAACGCCGTTGCCAAATTTCTCCCGATAAAATAGAAAGTTTAAAGGTAACTGTTGGATATTTTTCTTCAAATTTTTCAGAGCGATTTTGTACACACTTGAATCTAAAATACCTCAAAATTTCAAGGAAATTCATACACAACTTTCCTGATAAATGCATTTTTTATCCGGGGAAGTTTGGCAACTCTCGAATGTTCATACGGCGTTTTTCCATAGCACGGTAGAATAGAACACTGCAGGATTGCTTAGAGCTATTTATTTCGTCTCTAGCGCCTTGCTACAGGAACTCAAGCTCTTCCAATACACCGACGCCCTGATATGACCACTGCGCGTCGGTTCGTGACCGTGCGCGTCTCGATTCTGGTTCTGTTCTGGTGCCGGATCGGGGGATCGGGCCGCGGGCCCCGTCGGCATGGCAGCGGGCATCGCCAAAGACATAAAGACGGAGCACTGAAAGCAAAAAATGAAGCTTCTAGAGCTTCTTTTCAATCACCTCTACTATTGGCTAGAGGATTGGCGGCGAAATCGGGACAAGTTTGAATTCAAATGTAGGGCGGGAACTAATAAATAAAATTGCGGAAACAAAGTATTTTAGGTTGATTTTTGCCCAAATTCAGGTACACACTTATATTTTTTTAACTTTAGGTTAGTTTCAGTCCGTCGTCGACCGATTAATTTCATTTGGGAGTAACGTTGATCTAGAACTGTAACGGCCTGTTTGAACCTGCAGAACCACCATGAGCAGAAGAAAAAGTAACTTTATCTGAGATTACTGCCTGTTACCGAGCAAAAGTAGGTGTATTATATTAGGACGCAGACCGAACTTTCTTAGTATATTCGTTTTAGGAATTTAAAATACGTTTCAAAGAAGAAATGTGCAAAAATCAAGAGGACAAGTTCAAATCAAATTTCCGTTTGCCGCCATGGATTCCCGCGCTCATTTACACACTCACACAAGCGCGCAGCGCCGAACCTAGCTTCACTTTTTCCCCGTGCTTTTAGATACGAGCGCTCCGTCTTTATGTCTTTGGGCATCGCATCCGATCCGTGGGCCCATGATCGGGCCCGGCTCCCGTCATCGAGGCCCTCGCTCGCCACTCATTGGGTGGTCCCAGCCACGGCCCCCGCGGGGGGGGGGGGCAGAGGGGGGATCGGGGATCGGACCCAGACCGCGTCCCATCGCCTTCATTTGAATATCTCACCGGCAACATTTCTCATTTCTCCGCCGAGGTTTTGATTCGTTGATCCTTGGTCGCTCTGCCCAACCGGTCCAGTTGCTTGGAGGGGAGGGGGGGGGGGGGTGATGGCTCCTGGGATGCCTCTGGGTAGGAATGGTTGCCGAGTTCTTGCTTGGGATTGGTGTGCTTTCTCTGAGGACCGGTGTAACATCGATTTCTGTAATTTCTTCCAATTATTTATTGAACGTATATCTGCCAGACAGAACATTTGCATTAAGACATGAGCCCTGAGACCCATAAGCGTGTATGCATAACAGGGCCCACGTCATAATGCATATCGTTCCGTTTGGCAGAAATGCGTCCAATTGACACACCATGAGCTGTCCATGAATGACGTCAGGCACCTAGAGGAGAACGAATGGAGATATTGCATGTGTGAGGAATTTGCGATTTGACTGTTGATTCTTAGGTAAAAGTTCGCGAGAAATACGATGGTGCTACTGGTTTTCTTTGGAATCAACTTCCAAGCTCAAAAAAAATCTCAAGTTGAGGCCAAAGTGGAGGGGATATCCCACGCTATCCTGAGAGTCCACCTCTACATCAAAACAAACTCTCCATGCAAAGATAGGGAGCAAATAGCAGGGTTGCCACTTTATTTGGGGACTCCAAGACTGAAAACACGACAACCTTGTCAATGTATTTGCTCCCTTTCTTTGCATGGAGAGTTTGTTTTGATGTAGAGGTGGACTCTCAGGGTAGGGTGGGATATCCCCTCCATTTGCCTCACTTTGAGAGCATATTTTTGAGCTTGGGAGATGATTTCAGTGAAAACCAGTGGCACCATCGTGTTTTTCGCGAACTTTTACATAAGAAGCAATGGTCAAATCGCAAATCCCTCACACATGTAACATCTCCATTTAGAGGTGTCTGACAGGCGATTAATGTGTGGGAAAGTGGGAGGGGGAAAAACATGTGGGATGGGTCAAAACATTGGCAAAACTCTCTGTCATCGTTTGTGGAGAGCCCCAATAGAGGAGAAGGAAGTTAACTAAAAAGTTGAATAAAAATGTATTCATCCGGCTTCTAGTGCACATGTTCTATTTCAAGTGTCCAATAAACAAAGTGTATACACACCACACAGTAAGGAATATCTTTACGATAACATTCGCTTTAAAATACCCAATGCGTAATTTTTCTCGTGAAATAAATACTCTTGAGGGAAGATGTGCATACGAAGATTGAACTGTGAAACATTTACATTTCTCTATCACATCATTTAAAAAAATGTTAGGATGGACACAGCCTGATTAAGGGGGTGGCCACATGGGCCGTGGCCCATGGCGGCAAATCTAGGGGGCGGCAAATTTTGCAACTTTTTTAAATGTATAGGTAAAACAAAAATCGGATTTAAAAAAAAAAATATTACTAACGAGAAAAGGCTTCAAAATCTCTCATTTCCTGAGAGTACGGTAATTTCTAATCTTGTCGTCTTTCAGTGATACAAGAGACAGCACCTTTAATTAGTCGAGTTAAGAGAGAAACCAAACACACAATTTGGCCTGGAGCGGCGCGACTTAGAAAGAAATGATGACGAGGATTTGAGATGAAAAGGAGAAGCCCTCGGCGCGGCAATCGGCATGTAACACATATTAGCGCCTACAAGACTGCACGAATACTTCACGCAATGCATCAAACACAGTGCGGTTATTGTGGTCAGCGTGAAACGGATAGCGCCTACAAGAATGCATGAATACTTCACGTATTGCGCCAAACACGGTGCGGTCGGCGCGGCGCGGCGGCGGAAGTTAAAATCATTGAACCAAATTTTATGTTTGTTCTTTCATAATTTTTTCGTTCATTTCTTAAGAATGGAAGGCCTTGTCCATTAGAGATAGGTTTACGAAACTTGACTTTCGCGCAAAGTTCCGTGACCTTTTGCTTGTAGTGTTGACAGGGCTTTCCCAAAAAATGTGTTCAACACGAGTAGACGCGTTTTATGCACCCCTCCCCCGCTGGCACGTTTACTTGATGGTTTTTATTGATGTTTCCAAACGAATGAGAAGGGGGCGGCAAAATACAGGCGGCCCATGGGCGGCAAGTAGGAAAATCCGACCCTGAGGATGGAATTTTGATTTAAACTTGAGAGCCAGTGCGGTGTGTTTCATAATTTTTAGAGCTCCACTTTATAAATCCGTCAAAGTAATAATTACTTCGATGTATCCTCAACCCAAAACGCTCGGCATTAGCGGGGACTGAGAATTTGGACTGTTATGCCGCGAAAATTTTCGGGCTGCGGACATCGTCGCAAATTTATTACTGCTCGGTGCAAATAATATTCATTGGACATTATTTCCCCCTGAATGGACCCCATTTTGCGGAAGCCATTCGAGTTTAGTATCAGCAAACCGAAACACACACTGAAAAAAAAATTCTCGGCGTATTTACCAAGGTCCGTTGGTACCTTTAACATCTCACTTTTTTTACCACTTATTGGTAATTTCACCAAGACAGACTGGTAAGCTTACCTAAAAATCGGTATTTTTACTGTTTTTTTCAGGTAAGAATACCACTTTTATTGGTAATCAATTCCCGGTAACTTTGTCATTTCATCTCGGTAATTCTACCACAGTCGATAAAAAATATTGGCGTTTTTACCGGGGTCCAGTAAAATTACCGAGAAAGTTCAATAATTTTACCGAGATTTCTCGGTAAAATTACCAATTCCATAAACGGTAATTTTACCAAGAAAAAACTGGGATCAAATAGCACCCTGAATTCTTGGTAATTTTACCCTTTTCCTAGTAAGTACACCGAGATTTTTTTTTCAGTGCACAGCTTAAAGCTCCAGACGCAAGACCAAGCACCGTGTCCCGTCCAAACCATGACTTCCAGACAGGCCGCCCAAACCCGAGTCGCGGCCTCCGACGGGATCGGGCCGGGAGTTTATTTACAAAAAAGCTCCCGTGACGTCACCCAGGCAGTCAGCGGCGGATCCCTGGAGCTTTCAGGACCCCGCGCCGCGCGGATCACCCGGGTCGCCGGGGGGAGGGGCGAGGGGGGGAGGGAGGGCGGCGCCAACCTCGCGGTCTCTCCCATCCATCAACGCATGACCCTCTGACAGGGGGCTTTCACAACCCCCTCTCCCCTTTCAACACCTGGGACAACTACCCACCTCCCGTCGTCACCGAGCTCGAATCGCAACTTTTTTCCGTTTGTATTTAACCCCCCCCCCTCCCCTCGCCACGCCCCCTCCCTTTATTTTTTCGCCGTATAAATGTATTTATTTCACCCGCTTTGTTTCCCTACCCCGGTACCCAGGGAATTCGTTTATTTGCGAACGAAATAACGTAACTCCACCTCGATGTCGTCTAATTTCCACACCAGTGGCGTGGCGTGCTTTGCGATCTATCGATTGATCTGCCATTTAAACCCATGGAAAAGGATCGATAAACAGGACGTTTGCAACGAACACTTTTATAATCGATTCTTTGTCATAGCTGCAGATGAATTTATATCGAATATCGATTATTCACGCCTCGATACTATTCCACACAATAATTGCGTATATTTATTAGGAAAAAACCTATCGAGCGTTTCCCAATTAAATTATCACGTCGTTTTCCTTTGATTACACACGAAAAAATCGTGAAATTTGGGATGGAGATCGCACGGTTGCACCCACGTATTAATTCGTGTTTTGAGTCGATCTGGCAACATCGGGATGGAGTTAGGTTGTTTCGCGGGGGCGTCGTCGAATTCATTCCGTGCGCAGTCTCGATTTGCCGCTCGTTTTTTCCAATTTTCAATAATGTCCTCGTAATTCCGGGGAATCGCTTCCGCGGACTTAATTCCCTCGCCGTGTGATTGATGGACTCCCTTCGCCCCTCACTTAACCTACTTCATCGCCCGCTATTTACTTGAGAGATTGTGTATTATCATCCGCCCGGTCTCGTTTCGCTGTTTTCGCTCTTAATATTGCCGCGGGCTTCGAGAGGTGTCGCCGCCGGAGGGGGCTGATTGGATGGAAATCGGAAACAACTAACGCCCACTCTGAAAAGAGATTTAAAAAATAACCTCTTTTTTTTAAATTTTGGGGGTCAATATCATCGGGGGTGCAATTGGTTCTGGGAAACAACTAACGCCAACTCTGAAAAAGAGATTAAAAAATAACCTCTTATTCTTTTAAATTTTGGGGGTCAATAGCATCGGGGGTGCAATTGCTTCTAGGAAACACCTAACGCCCACTCTGAAAAAGAGATTAAAAATAACCTCTTTTTTTTAATTTTCAGGGTCAATATCATCGGGGGTGCAATTGGTTCTGGGAAAAAACTAACGCCCATTTTGAAACAGAAATTAAAAGATAACAGCATTTTCTTTTTCCTTTTTAAATTTTTTTTTATAATTTTCGGGGTCAATATCATCGGAGGTACAGTTGGCTCTAGGAAACAACTAACACCCACTTTGAAAAAGAGATAAAAAATAACCGCGTATTTCTTCTTCTTCTTTTTTTAAATTTTCAGGGTCAATATCATCGAGGCACAGTAGATCGAGTCCATAGGAGTAGTCGGACAAAATATGAAAACTTTGAAAGCTTCTAAGTCAGTTTAAACGAGACTTTAAGGTTTTAAAAGTGGTTTCGTTGGTTTCTTCGTAATATTTTTTTTATGTAGGCACCCCTGAAATTCAAAATTTGACGAATTAAACTTCAAAATGTAAAGTTTTAGTTTAAAATTTAATGTCCAACCTCTCTGATTGACTCGATCCACTCGAACCAGCGGAGATAACTATTCGTACTTTGCGGTAGTTAGTTTTGCCTAGTCTACGATTTGAAGGAGTTTTACGCGGAACCGGTAAATGCAGCATCGTGGAGAAGATTATCAGCCAAGAAAAGAACCTGAGGAAATACAACTATTCTTACATTGTCGTAGTTATTTTTGCCTATAACTGGTTTCTGCATAACATTCGACCCTATCGGTGAGCATTTTTAGACGCGTTAAGTCATCAATGTCCATCATTCACGTGAAACACGAATCAATCCTTTTGATGCACTCGTAAAATAAAGGAGAAAATTCGGAGATTTTCTCAAATTTGAACTCTTTGATGACTTGACAGTCAACGCGTTTAAAAATGCTCGGCGGTAGGGTCGAGTTTTATGCAAAAACCAGTAAAAGGCAAAAATAACTACGACAACATACGAATAGTTATATCTTCTTTGGTCCTTTTCTTGGCTGATACTCTTCTCCACGCTGTTGCATTCACTTGTTCCATGTAAAACTCCTTCAAATTGTAGACTAGGCAATATTAACTACCGCAAAGTACGAATAGTTATCTCCTCTGGGCTCAATTCTCGAAAGATTATCGTCTCCATGACGCTGCATTTACCGGTTCCGCGTAAAACTCCTTCAAATCGTAGACTAGGCAAAAATAGCTGCCGCAAAGTACGAATAGTTATCTCCTCTGGTTTTTCTCAATTGATCAACTTGATCAAGCTGCTGCAGCCACCGGTTCCCTGTAAATAGGGACGTGGAGTTCGTGTAGTGCAAGAAACAGGAACATGATACAAATGGAAATAAACTGAAACAACGTAATGAGAAGTTACACATAAACTACTCTGATTAAATATTGAACTCGGAAAATGTATTTCAAATTTTGTCATTTTTCTCTTGGGATTATTATTTTTTTCACTCTGGATGTTTAATTTATGTGGTTGGTCAAAGTCTAAAATCACGTACCTCCATTGTGGCATAACACAATCTCACCGCGTATTTATATTTATTTTCTCGCCGAGTAATAAACCAACTTTATAGCTTCAAATCTATACTGAAGAGCTAACAAAAAAAAAAAAAAAAAAAAAAAAAAAAAAAAAAAAAAAAAATCAAGAGCGCTTTAAAGCAATTACGTTGATTAGTTTTTCAAAGGAAATACATTAAGTTAAGATAAGTATAACAGGAAGTCTACAAAGTCACAAACAGAGATGTGGTTTTGCCTTTTGGCCATTGACATAGATTTAGCTGGGTGATATTCAAAGGTGTTGTAAATGGCGACCCGTGTCGATCTTTTTATAAATAAATACTTAGATTCATATTGAATTACTCTACGGATTCTCTTTTCTCTCTCTTTAGAATACTCGCAAGTAGCTTAGAAGTATTCTATCAGGCTGTGCCATTGAACTTCATGCGTTCCCCATGATTCTAAAACCCAGACTCACTGAAAACTCATTCAAATGCGTGAATATTTTCAGTGTGTGTCTACCAAGTTATGTGCATAGGAAAGTTATGCCTCAACGGAGGGGGTAGAGGGGTGCCGGAGGGCTGTTATTTGTGAGGTTTGATATAAAAGGCATCATGTTTTTGTGCGGGGCTCAACGAAGCCAGATCTGAGAGGAGAGTTTGCGTCGTTGCCAGACTTGCACAGGACTTTTTTAGCCGACAAGAAGCGATGATCTCCGGTAGAGTATACCTGTATGGGAAGAGTGCGAATTTGTCGAAATGTGCGGCTCTCAGGGCCCAAAAGGGCAGCCGACCTTCTAACACGAAAAACACTAGAAAAATGCCGCTGCCGATCTCCAGATTCTTATATCAAACCAAGCTAGCCGAGAATGTACATAAATAAGCGTCTTCCCGCAAAAATAAGTAAATGTATGGAAAAATTAAGTCAAATACGGGTCAAATACTTTACCTTTGACGGGTCGTAATAATTGTAATAATAAATAATTCTGGATCATTTGATTTCACAGGTGGGCTGCCACTTTTGGGCCTTGGAAGCTCCATCACCTTAACCTCCAAATTACTGACATGTCCACACTTTCCCCATATAGGTATAATCTCATAGAGAAAAACAAGGTGTTTGCATTTCGGGCATCTTGGATCTTTTTGATGACTTAGGTTGGTACGGGCGATTTTTATCATCGATTTTCTTTGAAATGGTGTAATTTATTGGAAAAATTCATTCTATATTAAGTGTTTGAAATTATCTCATGAGTTGCTTTAAGCAAAAAAATCGGACGTTATGGTCCATTTTTCATGCTTCGAATTTCGGATTTCGTCATCGTACCTGTACCGAGTACCGACATACCTCACAGGGTAAATAATCCTTAAGATGCAAACACCTCCTTATTTTCTCTACGAGGTACTCTAATCTCAGGATTTAACTGTTGTCTCTTTTGTTTACACTGCTTAGATTACTAGTGTGGAGTCCTTGGAATATATTGTCTCTAAATAAAGACCACCGAGAGAAATGCAATCTAAAGTTTACTTCCGATTTTTTGACGGTGCAGTCGATTTTGTCTTTCTTCTCTGTGTTTGAACCTACTTTTTTCGTATAAATTCCCGCTATGAATCGACCTTTTTTCTTTCTACACTTGGCTGTGATTAGGATATAAAAATCTGAACTTCACTTCGGAAATTTTGACGGTGCAATCGATTTTTTCTTCATTTTCTGTGTTTAAATCTGTACCCTCTTCGTATACAGTCACCCTGACTGAACTTTTTTCCCTCTGCACTTGGTTGAAATTAGGATAAAAATCTGAACTTTACTTCGGAATTTTGACGATGCAATCGATGTTTTCCTCTTTTTCTGCGTTTCAATCTGTACTTTTTTCGAACATAGTCCCTCTGAATCGACCTTTCTTCCCCCTAGACTTGGCTGTGATTAGGAGAAAAATCTGAACTTCACTTTGGAATTTTTGACGGTGCAATCTATTTTTTCTTTATTTCCTGTGTTTAAATCTGTACGTTTTTTGAATATAGTCACTCTGGATCAACCTTTTCCCCTTCTGCACTTGGCTGTAAGTAGGAAAAAAGTCTGAACTTTTGACGTTCGGAAGTTTGAAGTTCGGAATTTTTGACGGTGCATTCAATTTTTTCTTCGTTTTCTGTGTTTAAATCTGTACGTTTTTCGAATATAGTCCCTCTGAATCGACCTTTTTTCCTTCTGCACTTGGCTGTGATTAGGGATAAAAGTCTGAACTTCACTTCGGAATTTTTGATGGTGCAATCGATTTTTTCTTTATTTTCTATATTTAGATCAGTACTTTTTTCGTATACATTCCCTCTGAATGAACCTTTTTTCTGGGCTTGGCTATGATTCAGATAAAAATTCGGGAGTTTCGGCAGCTGTGGCAGGGCCCGGGTGAACGGAGGAGCTCTTTCAAGAATACCCGTCCTCGCTCCACTGTTTTCGCTTTGCTTTTACATCACGGCTCGGGCTCCGCTCGGAGCCGCGCGCCGTGGCGCAGAGCGAGGCGAGGGCAGCGCACAAGGGTTGGGAAAAGCGGGTTCATTAATCATTTTCCTTCACTTTCATCCCCCTTCTGACGTTCTCCGCTTCTCCCTTTTTTATTTTGTCTCTCTTTTTTCGCCCCGCCTCGAGCACTCCTATCTTTAAATACTTTCCCTTGCTTTCCCTCGCTTTGGGGATGTTGTAATTATTATCAGGGCCGCCGATCTTGCTCGGGTGCAGTGACGATTCGTGCAGTCGCGTGGCGTGCTTTGCGATACATCGATTGCTATGCCATTTAACCTATGGAAAAAGATCGATAGAGGGCAGTTTGTAGCGAACACTTTATTAATCGATTCTTTACCATAGCTTCAAATGGGGAAAGGTTTTGCTCGGATGCAGTGACGATTCTTGCAGTAGCGTGGCGTACTTTGCGGTCTATCGATTGCTATGCCATTTAAACCTATGGAAAAGTATCGATAAACAGGGTTTTTGCAACAAACACCTTAATAATTGAATCTTTACCATTGGTTTAAATGGCATAACAATCGATACATCGCAATTCACTCCACGCCACTAGATTCTTGCGAACTGGCAACATCGTCTTTTTTCGATTTAAATTACATTACATACGATTTCAATTTACACTAAAGTATTTCGTACCAACTAAGGTATAGGTACCGATCATTACCAAGGTATATGTCGACGGTGAAACTACCAAACCACGTATCTCGTTTGCGGTGTTTAAAAATCTACGCTCACATTTTATTTTTTTGAAGTAGACCAAATCAATATCATTCCTTGAAATTTTCACGGAATTTTCTCCGCACAAAGAGGAAAAATCACAGAAATTTTCAAGACTGGATGTTAAGTAGTTTCTCATTTAAAAAATAAAGTATGACAGGAAGTCTGCGACGTCGCAAACCGAGATACGTGGTTTGGTAGTTTCACCGACGATGTGCTATTATTATATGTTGCCTTTACTACTATTAGTGCTGTTCCATACACGGAAAAAACGAGCTTAGGGTTGGGACCTACATGTTAGTGCTGGACACTAACGAGGGTTAGGTCAAATGGAGCCACCAAGTCAGAGTAGTGCTGGGCACTAAACAGCTCGAGGCTGGGTCACTAAGGAAGAAGTAGTGTCAAGCCCTAAAGTGACTTTGGAGCGAGCGTAAAATATGAGATGCCTCCGCCTGGGATCGAACTCGGATCGCTCCGGTGGAAGTCCAGCGCGTTACCACCAGGCTATGGTGACTCCAGCGCATCATGGGTGAAATTACACCTGTTAAGCGCAACTACGTCTCGCAGCATCTGATTAGCACTACTCATGTTCAGTGCCCACCAGTACTGCCTTCCGGTGTTGAGCTGTACAGCGTTTAGACGCCAGCACTCAACTACTCCCCACTAAACGGCCAGTAGTGCTCAACACTAGTCTTGTTTTTTCCGTGTATGAGCCACTAATAATTGGTTTATAAGCAATAGCTTTTTCTCAGTGCATACTTAGCTTGAATCATTTTAGTATTTAAAATTTCGACCAAAAACTTTCACGAATGGCTCGATCTACACTGTTTTTTCTCGGTTTAAAACGATAGTTCGATTCTTTTCCACGTGTAGAATTCTATCAAAACAATAAAAAAAGAGAACAAAAATGCGATTACACGCTACACGATCTAAAATTGCAGTAAAAGAGCCCCTTATCAAATAGAATACAATGTCTGACTAACTACGCAAGCTCGACTTTAGGTGACAATCGTCCTTGAAAGAAGATCCTTTAAAATTTCGACCAAAAATAATCGCGAATAACTGAATCCACACTGTTTTTTCTCTATTCAACACGACAGTTCCATTCTTTTCCACGTGTAGGATTCTATCAAAACAATAAAAAAAAGAGAAAAAAAATGCGATTACACGCTACACGATCTAAAATTGCAGCAAAAGAGCCCCTTATCATATAGAATACAATGTATGCAAGCTCGGCTCTAGCTGACAATCATCCTTTGGTATCGTGTTGACAAATGTATTCGAGTATTTCGCATAGTATGAGGCCGTGCGGATACAATTATGTGTATTGTGAGGTTGAGCAAGGGGCGAGGGAGGGGTGGAGGCAGGGAGTTGCGAATGAGTGCCTTCAATCGTCACGTCCGTTGTGATACCGCGTGAAAATGAAGGGCGCGCTGTGGAAGGGGTGACTTATCGCCGTCATTCGCATGTCAAACTCAAAATGGAAAACAGGGCGATGGTCGCCCTTTGTTGTCGGTTTTTCGTTTGAATACCATCAACAACCAACTTTCATCGCACTGAAAAAAGTTACGGGCCATATAGACGTACCGTCCGGTCCGGGCTCACAACAGAGACCAAAAGTTACGGGTGCTGGAGCCGTATAGCTTCGATTTCTCTGGGTATGCTACGCCCGGAATTTCCGACCTCTGAGCCCGGAACACTGACGGTATGTCTGTAAAGCTCATAAGTACGGCTTCCACGGTCGGAGCTTTTTTTTTCAGTGCGATAAAAAAGTATGGGGAACATGAGGTTATATTCGTATTTGTTCCTTGAACACCTATTGCCCATAGAGAGGCTCTGTAAGGTTTGCATTACCTACATTGGGGAAAAATGGCTCTTCGATCCAGAGTTTAGACCCTTAAAACAATTGACATGAAACTATACCCTTGATTAAATTGTGTTTTAGCTTGAATTAAAAGCCAAAGCTCTTAATCCAACCGGATTTCCTCTTTGATTCGAACAAAAATCCGATTGAATCAAGAGTATTTTTTCTGGTCGAATTTTTGACTGTCTAGATTCTGACGGCAAGAACCTTTTTTACAGTGTATGATTAAGGAGGCTTTTAACACACTATTATCAAAAGAACAATTCAAAGAGCTCTGCATCGTTTGAAATTCAGGTTTAAATGGAGAAAATCTGGTGTTGCCAATTTGCTGGATCCGCTTCTGCTTTGCGCAGATCTAACGTACAATTAGCATGTTATGCGCTGGGCAGAAGAGAGGCATACAGGATTAAAATGGTACAGAGTCATTTGTCTCTCTTTAAAAATAACCTCCAAAAATTGTAACTTTTATTTGGCATGATGAATTTTTTTGAACTAATGTTTAAATTACAGCTCAGGACCAGTCTGATTGGACCTGAAAATTTTAAAAGTTAAGGTCAATATTGTTATGCGAATCTCCTGAAGGGAAGAATAGATTTGTGCTTTTTGGATTCCAACTATCTTCACTGCCATTAATTTCACTGGGATACGAGACAAAGTACAGTTAGATGTGCGCAAAGCAGAGGCGGATCCAGCAAATTGGCAACACCGGCTTTCCTCCATTTAAACCTGTATAAAACAATCGATTCTGTTCGGAGCACCTGGCCCCTACAAGAATCGATACATTTCCATAGGTTTAAATGGGAAGAAAACAATGTTGCCAATTTGCTGAAAGCAATGGGAACAGCGATCCCCTGATAGGTACTCACACACCCATGGAGAGTCGCAAACATGTTGCACTTCCGGAAGACCTTCAGCTCCCCTAATTAAAATGTTGTGTTCGATGGCGTGCGTCGCATGCATCCCCATTTTCAGTGAGCCGACCCCCAACCCCATGGCGTCAAGTTCCCATAGTGAGCTGAAAATAACAGACAAAGGGGCGGAGCATCTCCGAAGAGTGTTAGATGACAAATTTCGGTTCTGAAACCTCCTTCTTTAAGTCTGGACTTCTGGAGACGTTTGAACGCTCTTCAGATCGTCTTCACTTAAATTATCCTTGAACGCTTGTAATGCCCTCTGCAAATGTTGCAAGTTTTATGTTGAAAAAGGGGGTCATCAATGCATCACTCATCGATGATCGCGAAATTAGTTGGGCCAGCGCAAATTTTACTATCATCGATAAGGGTTTTTGCAACACATTTCACGATCATCGATGAGTGATGACCGATGACCCCCATTTACAGCCAAACATTTGCAACGTGTGCAAAGGGCATAAAGCACAGGAGGCTCAGGCTGAGGGAAGGAAAGAATTGGGGCAAATTTCAAATTAAGGGAGTTTTAAAGAGCATCTTAAGGTCCTGACCTTAAGATCGAGGCCGCTTGAAACAAAAATAATCTTGATTTTTTCCTTGTGAGAATGAGGAACTACATTTTAAAAATAGGATTCTGCTCATCAAAGGATCGGCAGAATTCCAAATTACAGCATATTAGCAAAATATTCAAAATAAGGGATAAGAGACAAGCGAACAGAGAAACGAAGCTTGGACCACATTTTGATTCAATAGGGAACTACAATCTCAGGTTCAGTGCAGAAACAACGAAGGTGCCATTAGTTCCCCAATACAGTCATGTATGTACTTTTCTGGATGAGAAAGAAATGATAGTTCCTAATTACAAAATGAAGTCCGTTAAAGCTTATGGCGTCTTCTCCATCGTTTCCATCGACCCTTTTCAACGCCATGACACTCCCCGTCTCCACTTTAGCAGAGTGCCCCTAAAATAAGTGCTCCGGCAAAACAATTCCTTTCCCTCGCCGTTTCTTAATTTGTTTCTGCGCGTTAAAGCACAAAAACGATGGAAAGAGAGGGGAGAAAAAGTAAAATCGAGGGAATCGCTCGGCTCCATCCTTAACCCCCCCCCCCCCTACCCCCTACCGCCTCCCCCGTGATCATGCTAACCACTCAATCAAGCATTGCCTCCAATAACGAGTCTGTGAATCCGCCTCCCCGAGCTAATCTTCTCCTCGAAAGGGGTCGATGGATTCGGATTGGGGCGGCGCACAGCGGAGTGAGTCACACTGAAAGAAAATCTCGGTGTATTTACTAAGAATAGGGTAAAATTACCAAGAATTCAGGGTTCTATTTGATCCCAGTTTTTTCTTGGTAAAATTACTATTTGTGGAATTGGTAATTTTACCGAGAAATGTCGGTAAAATTATTGACTTTCTCGGTAATTTTACTGGACCCCAGTAAAAACGCCAATATTTTTTATCGACTGTGGTAGAATTACCGAGATAAAATAGCAAAGTTACCGGGAATTGATTACCAATAAAAAAGGTATTCTTACCTGAAAGAAACAGTAAAAATACCGGTCTTTGTAAAATTACCAATAATTGGTAAAAAAAGTGAGATGGTAAAGGTACCAACGGACCGTGGTAAAAACGCCGAGATTTTTTTTTCAGTGAGTGAGTCAGAGGAAGAGGTCGGACAAAATTTGGAAACTTTAAAAGCTTATAAATCCGTTTTTACAAAACTTTGAGGCTCAAAAAGTGGTTTCATTGCTTTCTTCGTGAAATTCTTTTCTAGAGGCACCCCTTAAAATTTAAAATGTGACGAAATGAACATCAACATTTGCAGATTTAGTCGAAAATTTCATGTCCAATCTTTCTGATTGACTCGATCCAATGTGCGGCGAACAACGGAGTAAGCCAGAGGAAGGGGGAAGGAGTCAGGCTAGACTTGGAATCACTAAAGATGTATATATTCATTATTGAAACGCAGATAATTGAAAGCTGTCTCATTGGTTTCCTCGTAAAATTTTCTTCCAAATCACCACTTGAAAATTTTGTTGATGACGAAATAAACTTCAAAATTTGCAGTTATAAGCGAAATTTCAAAGTCCGACTTTTTCCTAAAACTTGTTCAAGTGCGGCTCCTTCCAACTTCAAGTGATGGCTGTCCTTAATTGAGGGGCTTGGAGGACAAGGCGCGTAAGTTCAGTTTTGCGGCTTTTTCTCGCTCATTTTAGAAATAGCATGTGTATCATTAGCTTTCCCGTGCAGATAGGTATTTTTTCGGTCAAGGCAAATGATGTGGCTCTTCATTGAAAAATTTAGTTTGGTTATATGGTTGATAAAATGTATGAATTGATAAAACTGTCCATGTGCACACTTAGAGGGTTGAAGCGTGAAATTGAGGAGATCGTTGAACTCTGATGGAACACGGAACTAGTGAGGCATCCTGTGATGCTACTTCCGTCTAGGCCCTCGGTTGACATCTGTCGCTTGCTAGTGTCTGCTTGAACCGAATCCATCGTGCAACTGCAATATTCATTAAGTTTTTCCGTTTGGAAGATGTCTTCCTCCTCTTCAATAACCATCGTATCGAATCGGTCTTTTGTTACCAACACAAAATCATCAGAAAAAAAAGGGTTAGGCAATTTTGAATAAGCAACTAATAAATTAATGCTTTGTATTCGTGCAGGGTTGATACGTAATGGTTAAAAAATGACACACGTCGTACCTGATGTACACGCACTGAGAAAAAATTCTCGTTAAATATGCAGAGACAGAAATTCTCTTTGAATTTACTGAAAATAAATGTAAAGCAACAAGACGTCTCTTGGAATCAATCGGGAAAATGTTTGAAACCAGGAGAATTCCTGTTATTCCAGTGATATATTGCTGTTGTATTATATTTAACAGAAATTCCTGTTTATTCAACAAGAAAGATTTCTCAGTACATTATTTTTTATTTACAAATTCTGTCGATAAGTGTGTGTCGAAGAGTATCGAAAATGTGGTTGTCCCGCTATCGAGCAATTTATCGGAGCAAATGAAGATCATCCCTAAGGATCCTGGCATATACTAAGAAATTTTTTATGTTAAATATGCCATGACAGAAAATTTTTTCGTGAATCAACTGAAAATCTACTCACAATGACAGGACGTTCGTTGAATTAATAAAATGCTTTTTGAAAGAGGGTGATTTTAAATTGTTTCAATAAGAAATATTCCTCCGACGTGAACGCGTAATTCAATTTCCATTTGAACTCTGTTTTCGATATAATCTCATGGTTTCTGGGGCTCATACGGAAATATAAGTACGTACTTACATCAGAGGAGCGCCGATTTAACAGGAATCCTGTTGATCAAACCGAAAATTTTTCTCAGTACACAGTTCTCGCTTGAACGCAATTCAGTAATACGGTCACATCCGCAAAAACGTCTGAGGAAAAATTTTCTATCCGTTCGAAGCTACTTCCTGGGTCAATTGAATTATATATTGCAATAAGGAACCACTATCTCTAGCTCTACACAGTCAGAACAGTCAGACAGTGAGAACATGTCTACATAGGGAAACCAATGGCATGTATGTTGTTTCTAAAATGGGCCAGAAATAGTGGCTCCTCATTGCGAAATGTAATCCAATCCTATTTTACCCCTCCATTGTGCTTGGCATTGTGCAGACAAGCACTCATAACTCAGTCTTCATGTAACTAAAATTGACCCAGCTTCTCCCACGAAAGTAATTATGATTGGTTTTCTTGACGCTATTTAAATATAGTTGTCTTCATCTCAATAGCTACGTCAATGAGACATAAAGGAAGTTCAATATAACAAAATCACCCTCTCTGTATTCCGGCTATTTATCCCATGTAATTAATTGTTTTTAAATGATATTCTATCTTTATTATAAATATAATTTCTTTTTATTGTTGACTCGACTCAACAAATTGGTGACCCCGACGTGATCAAATATAATAAAACACAATTGAAGAAAAGTTATTGACAAGGTTATGTGTAAAAAATTCCTGAAATTGTTCAGTGCAGTTAGCGTGCGCTTCCACTCAATAATTTCATTGCTTATGGGATGCATTTGATGCAGAAATAGTGTTCAGTTCAAGTAAGTTATTCCTTAATTTTCAAAAGATCGCTCCGGCAATAAAACTGCCTAAATAACCGGAACCGAATCGTGGAGACTGCATCAACCGTTTAACAGCCCCTGGGGACGCCCAGTCAAAACACTCGATTATGACATGACCGATTCCGGACACTCAAAGGATTCACCGAGTGAATCGATCGGAATCAATTAGAAGTGTCGAAGCATTGATGGTCGTTGCTTTCGGGTGGATTCGGTCATTGGTGCGTCGGTTATCGATGAGTCTCCGAGGAGGTCGCAGGTCAACTATTTACGCCCGCTGTTGATTGATGACCCCCGGATTCCGCCCTTGAGAACTGACAATCTCGAGGATCCTCAAGCCGAACTTCGTCGTGGAGTTATAAAATTTTCACAAATTATTATTCATTGCCGGAATTCATTTGAATTATTATTCGGTTGCCGAAGAAGGTCCTTGACTAGAAGAAGACGCAGAGGGCGCCCAATGAAAGGTTGGAGGAAAGGGATTGAAGCGGAAAGGTTAAGGTGCTCAATCCCCCAAGATTTGTGGTTTGAAAGAGAGCAGTGGAGGTTAGGAGTCGTAGAGCGCGAGGGAGTGCTGTAAAGCGACTTATATGTATGTATGTATTATTCATTGAAGGAATTACGGTGGTCTAAGGGATACATTTCGATGGGAAAATGGGAAAAATGCGGATCTTGGTTGCGGCGTTTCAAAATCTTCGCTCCTATTTTTACTTTTTAAAAGGAGACCGAGCTTGAAAAGCATGTTTTGAAGTGTTCGCAGACTATTCTTTGCACACAGGAGGAAACTCACCGGAATTTTCAAGAAAAGACAGTTAGTAGTTTTGAAGTTTCGACAACAAAATTCGGCAGGAAGTTTGCAAGGTTGCAAACCGAGATACGCATTTCTGTAATTTCACCATTGATTTATGCATGAGGGGTCAACGCGGTATGAAAATGGAACGTAATTTTTCAGAGGAAAGTATGGAACTTCATTTTCCCGCTGCAAAATCTTTACTCGTGACCTCTGAGATCCTGTTGGGCATTTTCCACCGAAATTTTCACAGAGTTTTTCCCTGATTGTGCAAACACAAAAATCAAAAAAAAATTTGAACAGTTATTGTGAAGTCATATTCTTGTAAAAAATTGAACTGTTTCAATCAATTTTGCAACCTAATGATAGCTAGACGCTTCACCCAATTGTTTTTATCCGGTGCTTGGTTTGGTCAACAAATGCAATCCAAGTTAAACTTTGACTGCGTTGCTCACGTAACCTTTTAAACACCACCACAAATAATACAAGCGGAGACAACACAACATGGGAATAGAGTAAGAGAAAGGACTCATTTTGATGACGGCGCAGAGATACAACTATTCGTGCTTAATGGATGTCCGTGTCTGCAAACTTGAAGGCGCGATGCGTGAACTCGCAATGCTCCGCTCTATGCTGTCAGTGAGGTGTCGCTTGGGTTCGAGAGAAAAGGTAAAAAAAAGGGTCCAATTACATCTCTCATATCTTCGGCTGTTTTACTAACGTAGCCCTTGATGCACCACTACAAATAAGACAGACGAAACCAACACAACGTGGAAATACAGCAAGGGAAAGGTCGCGCGTTGATGACGGCGCAGGGATACAACTATTCGTGCTTGAAAGATGTCCGTGTTGTATCTGCAAAATTGAAGGCGCTGGGGCGTGAGGCGTGAGCTCGCGATGCTCCGCTCTTGGCTGCCGATGAACTTTCGCTCTGGTTCGGGAGAAAAGTTTTAAAAAACCAGACCCAAAAACGTATCTCCTATCTTCGGCTGTGTTGATATTAGATGTTTAGAAAAATATTCACTTTCTCCATAAAGCCTTATTTTTTCAAAAGAAGTTTGGCAACGAGAGTTACGGAGTACTCTTTACGGAGTACTTCCCTAGCACGGCAGAATTGGATTGCATTTTGCAATAAGGAACCACTATCTCTGGCTCTTTCATAAAAGCACATATTTGCATAGGGAAACCAATGGCATGTATGTTGTTTCTAAAACGGACCAGAAATAGTGGTTCCTTATTGCAAAATGTAATCCAATTATTCTCCTAACTTCCCCTCATTCGAATGAAATTTCGTAAAAGGTAAAAAGTACTCCCTAACTGGAATTTGACCAACTTTCAGCGCATTTATACTTTGAAAAAGTTCACAAGAAGAACGAGAGCAAGCAAGTTGCGAAAAGTTCGCGCTGACCGACTGACTTTCCTAGTTGTTCCTGCCTTTTCTGATGTATGCAGGATTCCTGGGATATAGGCTCTCGCGGTCTCACATTTTCAGCATGCCTGAATCGCTGTTTATAACTAGAGTTCAAGGTGAAGAAAAAATTTCACCAATTAAAATTACTGCTTATGTAACATCATAATCAGGGAGAAATGCCTATTATTTCTACCACTGATATCAATCAATACAGGAAAAAGAACGGAAGGTGTCAAAGCCCTCTCTCTGGCCACGTAACTCGTCGATTTCTAGACAAAAGGACGTAACTAAAATTTCAACCTTACAAAATTTCCATTCACCAATTATTTTATTACTAAAAAAGTATTGGGTGTTCCTAATTGAAATCTTACTGGTTTTCTCTTTGACTACTTGTAAAAATTGGCAAAATTTCAGACAGGAATTATCTGCCTCACATTCTTGCTAGAAATCGAATTAAGTGGGTCAGTTTTGCAAAGCTGGAGAGGAGTTGCGTTCTTTCGTCTGGGAACCGAACCATCAAACCCCTCACACTGAGCAAATTCCACGGTCGTTGGTTCAATGTCGAACAATTTTCCTCGTTCCTGTGGACGATGTAGATCCAGCGGGTCGATTGTTGAATCGTTATCGAATGCTTCTGATCGATAAATCCCTATCTTAACAATGCTATATATCGATCAAGGTCATTCGATAACGATTCAACAATCGAGGAGCAGGATCGGATACGGTTAAGTGTGAATTAGCCCTCTCGGGAGCGGAGAAAGGAAGAACATAAATTAATTATTCCTCAAAAGGTCCTTGAAGCGGTACGCGGGGCGGGGGGTGGGGGCCCAAAAATGGAAATTCTTAAACGGCTCAAAACGGAACACTGATTTAAGTGCAAATGAGCCGTAGATTCGGGTATCGACACCATTGCCAAACTCCGTTAGGAATCCCCATACTGCCGTGCTAAGGAAGAACGCCGTATGAACATTCAAGAGTTGCCAAATTTCCTTCAATAAAATGTTTATTTTCGAGGAAAATTATGAATATTTTTCCTTGAAATTTTCAGGAACTTTAGGTAAAATTGCAAACAACATTATCTGGAAAATTGGAATAAAATTTTGTATAAGTTTACCGGGAATTTCGTGTTTTAGAAATGGAATTTTGGCATCGTCTGAAGGTTTATACGGCGTTTTTCCTCAGCACGGCAGCATAGGGAAGGTCGAAAAGTGAGGTTAGGAGGACGCATCCAAACGATTAGGACCTATCTATATTGTGACTTTAGCTTTGATGTGTATAAGAATACAATGCATGTGAGAGTCTAAGTCATAATGGAGATAGTTGGTTTTGATTTAAATGAGTGCAGGTTCGTCTTGTGGACGGCAACTCCGGGTGGTGGACCAGGGTCCACGGTCGGAGTTGATTAGAGGAAAGCTCTGAGGATCAATTAATCATGATTAAGAACCGGGGGGAGGTGGTGGGGGTGGGAAGGGGGGCGGGGGTGGGGTGGGGGGAAAACAATCGGTGCTCACCACTTTAACCGACGCTATTAATTGTCGGATAACCTTTTCGCTCCCCGGAACCTCGAGGAGGAGTCGTCCACTTGTCCGTCCTCTTTCGTCCTCGGCGTCCATTCATCGGGGCTCGGGGCGCCCGCCGCGCGCCGCTACATCGCTTAACATCCCGACACTTCTCCGGATTCACCCGAGAGCTTTCCCGCTTTTCGCCGGGATGTATAGCTCGTACATGCCGGGAAGATTTTCGTTTAAGTTCTTTTATAGGTGTGAAATTTTGCAAAAATCAAGATTAAGGGCTTGGATGGTGGCTTGGAAATTACGCCTATTCAAATATTTAAGTAAAGGCAATTGGACGTATTTTTATCAAACAGACCTGCGTGGAGGTGAGAAATATGGGGTATGCTCGTTAGTTCTCTGGCCGTAAGAGTGAATGAGAATAATGAAGGGCCAGTGACGTCAGCGACGAGGAAACCGACGCCGCTGTGGCTCGTCGTCGGTTTCAACTCATGAGCCCTGTTCACAACGCTCTCGTCCCATCCTGGCGGCTCATGACTGCCGCATTCAGTTGGCACATAGGTCTCTTTGATAGAATGTAATATCCCGCTTTTCGAATTCTTCAAAAGGAATCACGCACACTTTTACATTGCTTCCTATGCAGCTTTCTAGAGCACACCCCATATTCCTCACCTGCACATAGGTCTGTTCGGTAGAAATACGTCCAATTAAAGAGCAGTTTTGATTAGAATCGCTAGGTAGTAAGATTTGTTCACCCTCAAAGAATCATCCATCGAGAACTTGACCCCTGAAAAGTTGGCGGTTAATATGCTGCAATAGTTGGCTGCAAATATCCTGTTCGATTGTAACCCCAAGCATATCATGTTTGTGAGTTGATACCTAGACTTTGCGTTGCGCACTTCGTTATTTCTGTAGGATTTTTAAAAAATTGAAATTTTGAAATGTACAAGGTCTGTTAGATTAGAAACCGGATTTTGGGGGTAACTCGCCCATTGTGCGCCGGAATTAGTTTTTCTTGGACTTTCCAGATAGTTGATAACATACTGAAGAACGCTAGGATCACAGATTTTGTTTATTTTGATCGGTGTCCATTCTGTGTCACCTCGAATACGAGTAAGTCAGGTGCGTTCTGCGATTTTCTTCATGCGATCACTGATAGAGCAAAGATTTAACATTACATTTGTTTTAAACTCGGTATACCTTGTACCGAAACTTTTAGTATGCTAAGTAAAGTTTACTAAGATCATTGTATGAGTTGTTCTCACTATTTTGAGTGGGTGAAACGACATTTGCCACGTGGAAGAAGTGCGGGCAAAAGTGCTCGAAAATAATTGTTTCGAGCTTACTGAACAGTGTAATATTTCTGAAGGTTTTTGTGCGTACAATTTTGATAGAATATGTTGGCATGCATCGAGTTTCAGGTACACTTGCCCCTTGATTAAGGTCCGTTGAACAAAAATCCACTCGAATTTCAATTTCCCTTTAGCTTCTTGGACGTTCTAACAATGATCCTAAAATTTTGGAAAGGATCATTTTCGGTGACAAAACTTGAGTGTACGGCTTCAATATAGGTATGAAACTCCAATCATCCTTGTGAGTTGAAAAAGGTAGTGAGAGACCGAAAAAAGAGAGACAAGTTCAGTCCAACATAAAAATCGCAGAACACCCATGCCGGCACAGGAAAGCCGAAAAACCAAGCAGGGATGCTACTTCAATATTTAGCTTCCATCGCCTTGCTAAGGCGCAGGGATACAACTATTTGAACTCTCCGGAACGCGTGAGGTATCACGCCTCAATTGAAGGCGTTTTAGAAACTTCTGCATTTTCATGACGAGATTTTCCATTTTTTTTTTGGATTATATTGTAGATTTGAGTTCCTTTTATTATTTCGTTAAAACATCCCTGCTTCTTAATTTTTATATATTCTGGTAAAATTTTCTTTTTGCGAAATACAATCCTGGCTTTTGCGCCTTTAACTCCGGCCTTACCGGTCGTAACTGCAGTAGCGGCACAGGAAAACCGAAAAACAACGCTTCAATTGAAGGCGTTAACGAATCTTCTGTATTTACATGACGAGATTTTCCAAATTTTATTCCATTTTATTGTAGATTCGTGTTCCTTTTATTATTTAGTTCCATTACTCCTGCTCTTTAATTTTTATTATTCTGCAAAAACTATCCATTTGCGAAATACAACCCTGGCTTTAGCGCCCTTAAACTACGTTACTTTTTGCATTTTATTGTAGACTTGATTTTTTTTGTCATTTAGTTAAATTATTCCTACATCTTAATTTTTCATTATTATGCAAAAATTATCTTTTTACGAAATACAATCCTAGCATCAGCGCCCTTAAACTACGGCCTTAACGGTTGAAACTACAGTAGCTGCACAGGAAAACCAGAAAACAACGCGCGGACGATACTTCAACATTACCCTTCCATCGCCTTCCTAAGGCGCAAAGATACAACTATTTGAACTCTCCGAAACGCGTGAGGTATCACGCTTCAATTGAAGGCGTTTTCGAATCTTCTATATTTACATGACTAGACTTTCCAAAATTTTTTTGCATTATACTGTAGATTTGAGTTCCGTTTATTATTTAGTTAAATTACTCCTGCTTCTTAATTTTTAATTATTCTGCAAAAATTATCCATTTGCGAAATACAACACTTGCCTTAGCGCCCTTAAACTACGGCCTTAACGGTCAAAAACTGCAGTAGCGGCAAACAGGGGTGGACTGGTAGTCGAAAAGTTAGGAGGAGACCTAAATGTAAGGGCCCCTCCCGTCGTTCGGGGGCCCCTCTAAGAAGGTCCGGGGGCCCTCCACCGGTAAATTTTGAAACTTCCACACTTTTTAAACACGTAGGCATTATTGGAGTTGGATTCTACAGTACTTGAACTTCAAAATAACCCATCTTCTGCATATTCATGACAAGACTTTCCAAATTTTTTTGCATTTATATGTAGATTTGAGTTCTTTTTATTACTTAGTTAAATTACTCCTACTGCTTAATTTTTATTTATTCTGCAAAAACTATCCATTTGCGAAATACAACCCTGGCTTTCGTGCACTTAAACTACGGCCTGAACGGTCGAAACTGAAGTAGCGGCACTGGAAAACCAAAAAACAACGCGAGGACGCTACTTCAATATGAAACTTCCATCGCCTTGCTAAGGCGCAGGGATACAACTATTTGAACTCTCCGGAACGCGTGAGGTATCACGCCTCAATTGAAG
Source organism: Bemisia tabaci (assembly GCF_918797505.1). Lineage (NCBI taxonomy): Eukaryota > Metazoa > Arthropoda > Insecta > Hemiptera > Aleyrodidae > Bemisia > Bemisia tabaci. Next base: position 30,039,875 of record NC_092800.1, read on the forward strand.
GCGCTTTAGAAACTTCTGCATTTTCATGACGAGATTTTCCAAATTTTTTTGAATTATATTGTAGATTTGAGTTCCTTTTATTATTTAGTTAAAACAGTCCTGCTTCTTAATTTTTATATATTCTGGTAAAATTTTCATTTTGCGAAATACAATCCTGGCTTTTGCGCCCTTAAACTACGGTCTTAACTGGCCTTAATTGGTAACATGGAAAATTAGTAATCTGCCCCAGAGAATTTCACATGTTTGTTTCATGTTGCATGTTGTTGTTTGTTGCATGTTGTCTAGCAGTCCAATACAATACCATCGCCCTGGCACCTTCCCTCACATAAGATATCCCGAATTTGTGATTTTCAGCAATATCCAAAGGCCAAATACAGGAGAACCTGCGGTCCGTCGCCAATGAAGAGGTGTTGGAGGTTACGGCTCGAAAGGGATCAATTCTGAAGGAGTAATGAAAACGAGGGATCAGCGAGAGATGAGCGGGACTGGCCGGACAGGATTATGAGGGCTAAGCCAACGAGGATCGCTCGAGCCGGACGAAGGGAGCAACTTAAATTCTCTCACCGGAAATTGGAGGGACACTCCTTTTATTATTCTTTCCGCCGCGCACTGTTTCAGCCGTGAGGATTTGGAGTTTCAACTACTTCAGATTTTCCTCTTTATTTGTAGCTCTACATGCATGACCGGACAAAAAAGTCTTGAATGTGATCAGGGCCATCATGGCGGGTGAAGTGTTGAACATGGCATTTCAGCGACCGCACGCCTGGGCAATCCAGATGGTAGCAAATGATTATTCCCGAGTCTTTCAATCAGTGGCGAATTGCGATGCATCGATTGTTATGCCATTTAAACATATGGTAAAGAATCGATTATTAAGGTGTTCGCTGCGAACACCCTGTTTATCGATCCTTTTCCATGGGTTTAAATGGCGCATAACAATCGATATATGGCAAAGCACGCCACGCCACTGCTTTCAATGGAAGGTCGGAGCCAATAGTGGTTCATACGTAAACTGAGAATTATAAGAAGAAGCAGAAAAGTAAGAAGAAGAAGAAGAAGAAGAAGACGACAACGAAGAAGAAGACGAAGATGAAGAAGAAGAAGAAGAAGAAGAAGAAAAGTAAGAAGAACATCACCAAGTAAAATTGCATTTAGTGGTTGCCAACGCCCCGGAAATCCTCTTAAAAATTTCTTCTTATCAGTCACTGAATTAATTTTAACAACTAAACGTGATATAATTACCGGAATGTTCCATTCCATGTAATCAACGAACCTCTCCAATATGGAGGCTCTGGTCGGCAGAGATTAGAGATCACAAAAAGACTACATTTTGCTACTATCTCTCACTCATATTATAGACAACGTATCTGCCGTTCAGAGTATAAAAACGCTGTAATTATCTTCTACATGGAAAACTACTAATCTTAATATATTGCAAATTTCCGCGATTTTTCTTCGGTATGTCATTATGTTAAGATTATTCTGTAAAACTTTCAAGGCATGCATCGGGTCGGTCTCTTTTTAAAAAATCAAATAGTAGTAAAAAATTTTAAACACCCGCAACCAAGATATGCAATTTTGCAGTTTCACCGTCGCCATGTTTTTCTGTAATGAGTCAAAAATAGAAGTTCCATGTCGCAAAATGTGGCCCAAATCTTCCCATTCAAAAATCGAACCACCGCAGGTGTGAAAATTGCCGTTTCGAACATCCCACTGAAAAGCAAACGCGACAGCAGGAGCGGTGCAAGCCGTGAGAGGGCCGTCGCAGACCAAATAAAGTCATTACGATAATTACAGCGACGCATTCAGGTGTGAGCGCCGTGTCCATTGACAAACGCCGTATCACGCGCGCGGGAGGATAGTATTCGAATAGGTCGTCTCTAAAATCTCGCACATCCATTTTTTAGATGGCCCCCGAAACGCTAGTATCTTAATCCACCATGCGGCTCATCTAAAAAAACAAGCGTTCCCTTTCAGAATCTACACGTTTGTTTTGACTCGGCGACGACCAAGATTCGAAATCAGTGGCGAGGCGTGAATGATCGATTAGCGATATTCCCCCATCCGAAGCCACGGTAAAGAATCGATTATTAACGTGTTCGATGCGAACACCCTGTTTATCGATCCTTTTCCATAAGACTAAACGGCAGATCAATCGATATATCGCAAAGCACGCCACGCCACTGAGAAAGCGGACGAGTAATTAATTAATGACGTTGTAATTGACTCCTTACCTATATCGGAGACTTTTACAGCCGGACTGAGGAAAAACGCCGCATGAACCTTCAGGCGTTGCCAAATTTCCTTTCATGAAACATGAATTTTCCGGGATTTTTATGAATATTTTTCTTCTAATTTTTCAGATAATCTTGTTCGCAATTTCACCTAAAATTCCGGAAAATTTCAAGGTAGAATATTCTTAAATTTCCTCAAAAATAAAAATTTTAATGAGGGAAATTTGTCAAGTCTCGAATGTTCATACGGCCTTTTTCCAGGTTAGACCCCGGGTCCGCGCAGCGCAACTTCCCGACTCCGCGTCGGGCGGAGCCCCCCCCCCCCCCCCCGACGTCGAGGGGGGAGGGGGCAATTTTCCGTTTTGTCAAAGAGCACGCTTCTATCGGGCTGTCAGGCTCCGGAACAATTTATATAAATTAATATCACGGCCCCGCTCCCGCCCCGCTACCTTGCTCTCCGCGTCGAGGAAAAACCGCGTTCCCGCCTAGGGTTTTCCGGGGGAGTTGCGCGGTTTTTCCCCGGGCGCGCAGTCGTGGAGTTTGAGCCTTTTTTAAGCCGACGCCTGACGGGTCGGATGTCTCCGATGTTCGGCGAGCGCCGCGGAACGAAACGGCCGCTTTTAGAAATTCCGCAATTATCGCCGAGCCCCCCGTCTCCCCCCCCACCCCTGGCCTTTTCAGGTAACTGCCTGGTGAAAAGCTAGCCCGGCGCAGGGAACGACTTTCTCCGGCCTCGTGAAAGTTTCGTGAAGGTTTGTAGAGATTTTCATTTTTCTTCCTGGTGAATATTTTTTTTTTTTTTGTCTCGCTTGCCCAGCAGCTATTCTGCCGTACTAAGGAAAAACGCCGTATAAACTTCAGGCGTCGCAAAATTTTCTTTGATAATATACGAATTCTTTGGTTAAATTATGAATATTTTCCTTCCAATTTTTCAGATAATTTAGTTCGAAATTTCACCTTAAGTTCCTGAAAATTTCAAGGAAAAATATTCGTATCTTTCCTCAAAAATAAACATTTCAATGAAGGAAATTTGGCAACTCTCGAATGTTCATACGGCGTTTTTCCTTAGCACGGCAGTATTAACGCATGAGGCTTATATCGATGGCCAAAGTGCAAAATCACGTATCTTCATTGCGGTCTCTCTCTTTTTTTTTGCAGAAAAAGCAGTCCATTTTTTTTTTTGACATTTACGCACAATATTCTGCTAATAGAGAGGAAAAATCAAGAAATTCTCCAAGAAATTACCTCGACTAGTCGTCCGAGAAAAAGTAAAGTATGGCAAAAAGTCTGCAACACCGCAATTGAAGATACATGGTTTCGCACTTTGGCCATCGATAAAAAAGGAATATAATTGAGTATGTGTTTATCTTGACGCACAGTCGCACAGTGGATCAATTCAATCAGAGAGGTAAGACATGAAATTTCAACGAACATTGCAAATTCTAATGTTTATTCGTCACATTTTAAACTTTCAGGGGTTCCTCTAGTGAACAATTTTACGAGGAAAGCAATGGGATCACTTTTCAAACCTCAAAGCTTTGTATATGAATGAATTATTTGCTTTCAAAGACGACCTCTCCTATTGATTAGATCCACTGAGAGGCATTTAAATCGACAGTAAAAATATTTAAAAAAAAAAAAAAAAAAAAAAAAAAACTTCTGCAAAGTGAGATCCTCTTTTTCTTCTTCCACTGGGTTCTATTTTCAAAACATCGTCTCTATAAGTTAAAATTCGACAAAAGCATACTGACCTACAAACATTTACTGTCCTTCCGAGCCTCTTCAGTTACATTAGAGAACGTCCTTCCGCTGAACCCGGGTCAAAGATGCTGAAATCCCTCCCAACTCGAAATTCCCAGGCGCTGGCTTTTCGGCTTTCCGAGCGGGCGTTGGCCAGCACGGCGTGTGTGTGGGTGCTAAGCTGGTTGCATGTCAGGATATGAAAGAAAATGTCATCTTTTACAAGGAGCAAAAGGATTGGAAGGAATTTCCACGGGATGATTTATCTTCTACACCCCCCTCCCCCTTCCCCACCCCCGACTTCAGCTACCGCTCTGCGTTATTCCACACGTCCAGCCGCTCTTCTCTACTCCTCTATTGAGAACTTAGTGTATTACATTTAACGTTGCCAATTTTAGATTTTAATGCTATTTATACCGTGTTTACGAAGTCATTTAAAGATTGAATCGGGAGAAGAAGGTTTAAAGTTGCGAACCTCCAAAAACTCAATGCTTCAAGGACTTTCCTGACTATACTCATATTCTATTTTTTTTTTTTTTTTTTTTTTATTTTTATTTTTTTTTTTTATTAAAACGTTACTAAAGCGTCATTCTATACTTCCAGCTTCTCTTCTCTACTCCTCTGTTGAGAACTTAGTGTATTACATTTACCGTTGCCACTTTTAGATTATAGTGCTACTTATACCGTTTTACAAAGCCGCATAAAATTTGAATCGGGAAAACACGGGGAAAAAATGAATTGCTTATTTAACATTTTTGTGGTAAATAAAAGTGTTCGAAATGTTTCAATGTATATTTTGACATTAAAAAATGCTAATTTAACTACTCACTTGATTAAATTAGCTTTCCACTACTGTAAAATGTACATTTGAAATATGTCGGACATATTTTTTAACAATTGAATTGTTACATCAGCAATCCATTTTTTCCCGTGAATCGGAAAAAGAAGATTTGAAGTTGTGGTTCTCCGAAAACTCAATGTTATAAGGACTTTCCCAACTATGTTCATATTAATTTTTTTTTATTGGGATAAAAAAAAATCAAAATTTGTTTGAAAAAGAGTCATTAAACACGAATTAAAATCTGCAAGGATAGAGAGAAAAAAACATCAATAGCACCTTGAAAAGTACATTTCATCAACTTTTGACTACAAAAAGAACCTCAAGAGGAAAACGAATTCGCCATACTGGCGGTACATCAAGTTTGGTACAATTTTCAGAACTTTAGATTTCCATTTATGACTAAAAAAGAAAAATGCGAAACGTTGCAAATCTTTGTATACTCTCTCTTTTTGTATGTATGTGAAATTCAACCAATATTATTTTTTGATATTGTCAGAAATATTTCTTCAGTTATTAACAAACACTCATAGAATATTTAAGTTGATTTCTTCGTAGGAATATGGAACATAATTGGAAATATTTAAACGTTCCAACGGACATACGTTTTTTACAACTTTAGTCATCGTTATGTTGAATGTGTATGTACGAGTAGTACCATCCTATGTCACACTTTTATGTTACTGTGTCTTTTGCATGGGTGAACTTGACTTCACAGTAGCAAGCACACTGCTTAGATAAGCAACCTAAGAATGTAGGCATTGCAATGAAAAACAATTTTACCTTTTCTGCTGGATTCTATCACATTATCATTTTGTCCGAAGTAATGCTCTCCGCTTATGATGTAAGTTTTAGGAACATTGTAGTTCATCGTTCATGCAATATTTTCCGTTAAAATTAAAGTTAAATTAAATCTGAATATTTCATAGTGCAGTCAGAAGTTATGATTAACGGCTACTCATAGAGGATTGATTTAAATTTTTAGGATGTGAATCGGTGAATGAGATATTTCATTTGAGATTGCTTAATTTAAGATAGATGGGAACAGCAAACTCAAGTGATTATAAATTGAGGGTATTAATAAAGGAGCTGGCGTTGTTGAAGGTCCGCTTGCGAAGCAGTTGAACACGCGTCGTTAAATCGCCTACAATTTAGAACGACGCAAACCTTTCAACATGATGCGTTCCCTCTCTTGAAAGGGGGATGCCGACACCATCTATCGGGTCAGTGCGGAACTGATCGTTGCCTTATTCTCTCTGAAGGTGCGCTACCTGTTGATCTACTCTGTCCCGAGCAACTTCCAAGGCGGATAAAGAATGGTGGTCGCATTTCGATTTTGGCTGCCATCTTGAAGCGCTGTGACGTCAAGAGGGTACGGTTTTTGCCATGCAATTCGAGGTTGACCCGGCTCCCCCGGCCTCGGCCGGCCCATGTACCCAATACCGTGTGACGTCCAGAGGGTACGAAATGCGACCACCATTCTTTATCCGCCTTGAGCAACTTCCTTCCTTGATTTGATTTGAGCAAGCGGGCAGTGAAATTGATGCTTTAAATTTTAAAAATTAGCGTCCAGGAATTTGAAAATAAAATGAAATTAGCATTTCGAATTATGCGCTTTTACTGATCACCGAAGCATGGAAAGCGTTCCAGGTCGATCACAGCTCTTCTTCACACACGCTGAGTCTTCAAAAAACAAAACAAAAAAACAAAAAAAAAACGAAAGAAAAAAAGGAAACGTATCTTTTCAAAATAGTTTTAGAAGGAACTCCCACAGTTGTAAAACAGAAAAATCATTGAGAGTCACAAAATATTGTCGAAATATAGAAAATACCTTAGAAACATGTAGGTAAATTCTATTGGAGACTTGATATTTTCCTAGTATGATGATGAAATTGGTAATGATGATTCTGTGGCTTTCAAAAACTTGGAAGGGAAATCCTAATTTTAATGAGTTTTACTATTAAAACAATACGAGGTAAAGCCACACATCCTCGTTAAAGTGACCGGTGGTATGGCGTGATTTGCCATGAGTCGATTGCTCTGCCTTTCAAACCTATGGAAGAGGATCGTTTTCAGGGTGTTCACAACGTGTACCTAAATAATCGATTCTTCACCATAGTTTCAAATGAGAAAAAAAATGTCGATAGTCGATGATTTTAGCTCACCACTGAAAACCAATTTGCAAACGAGCATGCTCGGTGATCTCGACTAAAAAAATCGGTTCTCAGTAAATTTTATATCGTTCAATAGAGAATATTGAATGCAGAATGTATCAGAATTTAAATCTGATTCAAAAATATAGACCATCATTGCAGATTCCAGAAATTTTTATCGATACTTACCTACTCTACACTGGAAAAAAAACACATTGCATCTAGAGTCCAGACTATTAAAAACATCGACAAGAAAAAATACTCTTGATTCAATCGGATTTTTGCTTAAATCAAGAAACAAGCCTCTTAATTTGAACGGATTTCCTTTTGATTTAAGCTTAAATTTGATTGAATCAAGAGTATTTTTTCTTGTCAATGTTTTCAAGAGTCTGGACTCTAGATCCAATGTGTTTTTCCCAGTGTATGTAACAAGCTGATGGTAAAATAGTGCTTATAGTCCATACTATTTTGCGGGGGAAACGAGGCCAGGAAGTTCAAAAATTTCAATTAGAATCAAACATTTTGAGCTCTAATGAGTATCAGTACAAGACTGAGGGAAGAAAGTGTTGAGCTCAGGCAGTTGCTTTGAAATATTAAGTTGAGGTTATGAGAGATCTATAGCGTTTTGGGTCTCTTAGACTTTAACAGAAGATCACACTCGTCAATGAGCGGAAGTCATTTTGCGGGATGCTATGTTGAGCTCACTGTCGAGTGTGATCTAATTTTAAGGTCTAAAAAGACCCAAAACTTTATAGATCTCTTGGCGTGACCCCAGCGTACTATTCCAAGCCACTGCGTAAGCTGAACACTCTTCATTGATATTCATGAGAGTTCAACATTTTTGACTCTGTTTGGCCTTTTTGAAATTTCTAGCTTTGTTATTTTCCCGCAGAATATAATGCGGACCCACCACTGCCTTACCACATTGTTTATTCTAAAAGTTTTGCATGCATAAATGGGTTTTTTCCCTTTCATCAGCGCCCATCTCTTCGATTTTTGCGGACTTTTAAACAAAACAATGATTCATGAAAAAATAATGGTTAAATTTATTAGAACTTACCTTGAACGAAATTGTCAGCAACAGTTCAACCTCATCTGTATTCTGAATGTTTCTAAACGTCCTGGAGACCTATTACTTAAAAGTGAAGGATTATTAAGAAATTGACAAACATACACAACCACGTAAAGGACAAACGCCTAATATACATGCGAATGTTGCCAATTGTCTATCGAAAAAAGTACTATTTTTAGGAACATTGATGAATATTTTTCTTTGAAAGTTTCAAATGATTTAAATGATATTGCGCACAAACTTCTCTAAAAAATTGAAAAACGAATATTCCGAATCTTGCCAGAAAACAGTGTTTTTTTTCAACGCAAATTGTGCAACAGCAGAAAGTTTATATGACGTTTTTCCTTGGCATAAAAGCAGAATGTTTATCCCAAATCTACAAATCCTCCCTTATCGCAAAACAAGCATGACGACCAACGATGAGAAATAGCGCAACGGTTGGACTGGTAAGACTGGTTTGGTATTATTGGAGACGAAATCGCCGTAAACTCACCGTCAACTCGCCTTCAAATTTGACGACGCAACCCAACACCACACCGAAGTTGATTAAGTTGCATCCGCCGTTTGGCTGTATTCTGAATGCTTCCACGTGAAGACTTATTACATACATGGAAGGTATTATCAACAAATGGACAGACACGCACAACCACTCAAAGGAAAAGTACCCAATGCGCATGCAAATTTTGCCAAGTGTCTCTCAAAAAAGTGTTATTTTAAGGAAAGCTATACTTATTTTTCTTTGATAGTTTCAGTTGATTTAGATCAAAGTATGAACAAACTTCTTTAAAAATTTGGAAGGAAACTATTCATAACGTGTCTCACTGAAGGGTTTTTTTTTTACCCTAAAAATTTGAGGGTTGTAGCACGTTAGTCTTTTAGTTTCCGCCTAAAAACATAAAGAAACACCCACGTTAACTGAGTTGGTTACAAATTTAAGGAATATTGTAAGCACTCATTTTTCACAGATTAGAGGAATGAGACAGGTCTGCAAAAAAGAAAAGACCCAAAACACCGCGATCTTTAAAGTAGACTAAAGATGATCGACACTTAAGTAATTTTTAGCCAGAAACAAAGAGAGACTCTTCATTGGTTTTTTCGGAATGGCGGAAGCTTTTACTTTCGGGACTTTATTATTCAATTTTCGATCTACGTACTAAGTGGATGCTTAACAACGTGTTGAGTATTTACTTTTGCAAAAAAACAACCGTTGCTCGGTAACCTTGTTTGGATCATGACGTCACCTGAAGCTGATCAACTACCTAGTATGTAAGATGACTGTTGCTCCCATCTAATTTTTAATGAGGCAGTGTTGCATCCTCGAAAGTATAGCTTCCTACTTGTCGCTAAGAAGGTAGTGGAAAGTCTCTTTGTCTCTAGACAAGAAGAAATTAGTGAAAATTCGAAACAATTTTCGTTGGTTTCCTCTTGGGCAAAAGAGACCTGTCAACAACCTGGAATATTGTAAATTAAGATGAGTCTTTTTCGATACTCAACATTGATGTGTTACTGCTACTTCGTGGAAATGCTTTGTTATTTTAAAGAAGCGCATTGTTTCTTCATTCGGTGGCCAAGATGATTCTCTGAAGAATATTCTTGTTGGAGATTCTTGTTCTTCTTTCCTGCAATGTTTTTACATTCTGGAAATATATTACGGATCAGTTCATTGACCTAAGCCAAATTCGAATGGGTTATCAAAGCTTAAAGATGATTATTTACTTAAAATATGTTTAATTTTTCACATAATTGTCAAAATCAAGCGTCTTAAAGAAGGAAAAATACATCAAATTCGTGTACAAAAATAAAAAAAAGAACGAAAGGAGTTTGTATAACATATGAAGTTGCGAAGTTTTTAGGTGAAACTCTGCGTATTTTTCATTAATTTATTTTTCATAACAATAATAATGTATTCGCACTAATCAGTCAAATTACTATTAATTAAACAAAGCTTATGCAAATAATGTGTACATATATACCCTCTTGGGAGTCTGAAAAAAGTATTCACTCGCCACTTTTTGCTTGTAACTATATTAATTTTAGAATGTACACTAGGGAGATACTCAAGGATTATGCCTTGAAATTTTTTACAATCATTATGGAATCAAAAGTATTAAAATCGTCCAATCCATTTCAAAATAATTTGTGAAGAACAGGGTTACAGTCTTAAAAAATGACAGTTAATTTTTTCATGAGGCATCTTAATTGATGTTGCACCGAACAGAGAGAATTTCTGAAGTCACCTATCTACAGGTTATTTTAGAAAAACTAAAGTCATAAAAATGAAGACAATATTTCGAGGAAAAAATATCTCTCTGAATTCACTAGGCTAATTTTTTCTGGAAACATGTGACTTTCACCAGAAAAATATTGAAAGACGCCAGGCATGTTTTATGTTCTCATAACTGTATCACATTCTCTGAAGGCTTTATTCAATCAATTTGATTAATTGTTTTGATTTTAAAAAAACATGCTGAAAGTGCTAAGAATGATCAATCATTTTCTGTTCGTGTTAACAACGTCTAAACATGTTTTTACATAGAAGTTGAAAATGTACTCTAGAAATAAAAAAAAAAAAAACCACGCATGATCTTATTTTATGGACTTCTTGAAAATATTTTTTGACAAATTAAAATCGGGAGGCTTTGCTTCAAGCGTTGAAGAGCGTTTGCGTTTTTAGAAAGCTTCAAGTCCCTGCAAAAAAGTGTAATGCCAACAAGCTATAATTGAGGACTTTTCCGGTAAAACGGCGTGTGAGACTTGCTATGCTGCTGATATTGTGCAATTCTTTATAGAGTTTGCGGCAGAGGAAATTCATTAACAGTCGACTTAATTCCCTCTAATAGTGAGAAAAAACTCGGAGCAGATCTCGGGGAAAATTCATAGTAGAACTTTTGGATTAGTGCTCACAACTACGTTCCACAATCTCAGCAGCGTTGGAATTTGCATACGCCTTTTTACCGAAAAGAATCTCCATTTCATTCTAATCCCTGCAATTTCTCAGATTTTGGCATATGAGTCATTATAGGAAATAATATTTCCCGAATTTTCTAAACAGATTTAGATAAAAATTAGAACATATTAATATGTAATTCTAGCACAACACGCCACTGGCATGAATACAGGAAGAGTGATAGTTTAACCAAGAAATTGAGAAATGCATGGATCCATTGACAAATCGCACTACTATGGTTTAAGTGTTTCGGTATGGTTCATTTTATACTAAATGTACATAAATATAAATTACAAAATCATCACTACGTTATCGCATTTGAGGAGATTTCAACATCAATAAAAAACGTATACCTATAAAAATCGCTAAAATCGCGATTGTTGTTTTTTAATTATTTAAACAAAAACCTAAAAGTTATAAAAAACGACATTTATCGTTGAATGAAGGATTCATTATTAGGAAAACCCCTTAATTTTTGAACCGCAGTTAGTCAGCTCTGTTCTAAGAACATCATTTTTCAAAATTCATCCATTAATTTCTACATATAAAATTTACATTTGTGATCACCCACAAGGAAATAATACTTGTACAACGAAAATTCAAATTTGAACTTCAATGCCACAGGAGATAAGGGCATAAAGAGACTCCACAAATATTCGAGGACAAACGCCCAAAAATATCAAACTCGACCGGCATTAAAATGATTTGAAGTTTGCAGTTCAGAAAACGGTGTTTGAAGAAAATGTAAAATTCTATTCTGTCATGTTCAGGGCGCATGACGGTCGGTCTTTGATCCATTTTATTTGGGCGTAGCTAGATTTTTTTTTGGGGGGGGGGGGGAGTCGGGGACTGGCCCCCGCAGTATCATCTGGTCCTCTTCAGAGATTTTGGATGGTGGACAAAAACCTTCGTCAGACATAAGTGTCCCAGTGATAAGTCGCAGTGGCACATAAGAAGATGCCTATCAGTCGAATTTAAGGGGCTAGTTAGCATGTTTCCCAAAGTTTCCCGCAGAGAGCACCACTTGTGGAAGTTTTACTGTGCTTGTTTTCAGTAATAACGTGCAACTACTTTCAGTAATGTATTTTTTTTTTGCAGAAATTAATGGAAATTTTGCGTTAAAAGAGCCGTGAATTGCGTTCAAAGAGAGGTAAAATTTCGAAACTTTGCCAAAGGATTCCCCGCGAACCATCCTTTGGACCGAGAGGGATTCCATACGACCCAAAATGCCAAAGTAATAGGAGAGTCAGGACCTCCTCAGCAAGATACCCTGGCTACGCTTATGGTCATCTACTGATACCAAAATGATCTAAACTTATTTTCTCAGAGAGTTTTTCACAGAATTATCTAAGTCCGATTTTTCGACCCGAATATCTTCTCCTTCCTCCTTCAACTCAGGGCATCAGCTCTGTTTGTCTAGCCATTATCGTATCAGACACATATAGATAGAATAAAATAGATACAAATTGATAAATCCTATGGAGAGACTAAAAAACTTTGGCTCTCTGATACAAATAATATTTTTCCTTTGACGATGAAATTTAGAATGAAATTCACAGGTTTAATCAGAACCCAGAGAAAAATTCCTCCGATGTTTTCTTCGCTTTCTCACAACCAAGGTGACAGCATGACGACGAGAGAGGTGACGTGATAAGCAGAGGAGACTGGTCATGACGGAACGATCTGGTGAAAATTAGATGATTCGTCTCCCATCCGTAAGATACCTGTAGAGACGAGCTTCTGATACTTAGATATTCTACAAAAGCCCGGATCTACAGGGTAGATCACGAATGTGCTTAGAATTCATGTTAATTCGTAGCGCAGATCCTTCTTGACACGTTTTTCAGACGTATTTCTCCGCCTCCCATACGTTCTAAGATGTTTCTGTGGATGTGTTCCATGAAGGTGGATCGAATATTTCTCATGTTGTTGTGCGAACGAAGGAAACGAGAGTTAAGTTGGTCGAAACACTGGTAGCTGCACTGCACCAATTTTAACAGGCGAGCTTGGATGCTGAGGTCAGACTGCTGCATTTTTGGAGTAAGAAACGTATCCTCGTCCATGCCTGCAATTAGAAAGAAAGTTAACAAAATAAACTAGTAAATCATAGTTAAGTATCGTTTTACTCTCTATCTGGCAAGATTATAATTGAGTTTGCTCTTTTTACCCCGAGAAATAATACCATCTTCATTTGGCCCGAATTTTATTTTCACATATGGAAACCATGTCATTTTTTCCTCGTCGATTCGAAATGAGTGAGTAAAACTTTCAAATGAAATATGAAACACGCATGTTTTAGTATTTTCTGTTAGTTTGTGAAATTATGGTTTTCAGATTTTAAAATACTGTGACTAAAATACGTGATTCTCCTGGCGTCATCGAGACTTTTAGAATCAGACTCAAAACCTACAACCGCACTGTATAATATCTCTGAAACATGCATTTAGTTGTTCACTTGAGTCGTGAAACACGAGTATGTTCCAGTTGGCATGCTTCACGGAGTTTCGCAGGAAACAATACACTATTTGCGCAGAGCACAGTTGGGAAAAGTAGAAATTATATAAAGTGTGACGGTCAACATAGTGTAATATCAGTGTACATATAGTCCACGATGAGTCCATCTTTGATGCCAGCAAAAGGTGGCTACAATTTCAATTTCATCTTCTCTTTGGTTTTATGAAAAATAACACTGAAGTCTCAGAGGACTCTTGCAAATTTTTTTCGTGCCTTTCATACTTATAAATCTCAGTCTGCTCTGCTTTATTTTTTAATCCTATCTGTTTACATACCGTTGGTTCACATATTCCCATTCCCCATTTTCGTTGGAAGCGGTCAACCAGTTTCAAAGCACGATCTTTCAGCCTCAGTTAAATTATTTCCATGCAATCTTGGCCTCTAGCAGGAAATTAGTAAATATGTTTTTAATCATAATTAATTGGACCGCATAAAGCAGAGAGAAACCAACCCACATCACTTATTAAGACCAAATTTAACTGGGCAATTTAAATTTTACAAGAGTACGTTTGTGCGAATTCCTTTGAAAATTGTAAGAAATTTGCTTCGTACTGCACAAAAAATTTGATGAAAAATCTGCATAGCCGTTTTCATGTAAAAAATTAAATTGTCCGATTAAATTTGGCAATAGCTAATGTGGCTTGGTTATTTTCTGCTTAACACAGTCCAATTCAGATTCTGAGACTTCATACTGAGAAGGGTCAAAATATAAGGTCACTGTAAAGAGATAACTGAGGGATCGTAAGAAACGTAACATCAACACCATTCCCAGATAAAATTGAAAAGGCTAAGTGGTGATCATCTAGGAGTTTTCAGCCTTATGAGTAATAATAATGGAGCTCTTGCATGCGTCAGGGATCAGGGATTTCCGTATTTTGACTTACGTAAAATTTCGTGAGAAACACGATGGTGCAACAGGTTTTCTCTGAAATCAACTCCGAAGCTCAAAAAAAGTTCTCAAAGTTGAGGGCGAAATGAAGGGTATCCCACGCTACCCTCAGAGTCCACCTCCATATCTGGTCAAACTCTGCAGCGAAGATAAGGAGCAAATACATTAGCAGGGTCTCCGTGTTTTCAGTTTTGGAGTCCCCAAATCAAGTGGCAACCCTGTTAATGTATTTGCTCCCTATTTTTACATAGAGACATTGCCTTGATATATAGAGGGGGACTTTCAGGATAGCGTGGGATATCCCCTCCATTACAGCCTCAACTTTGAGAACTTTTTTGAGCTTTGGAGTTGATCTTAGAGAGGATCAGTTGCACCATCCACGCAATTTTACCCAAGAATCAGTGCTCACATCGCAAATTCCTGACGTACGCGCAAGTGCAAGAGCTCTATCACACGAGAAAGGCAATTTATAATTTTTGAAGTAATTTTTGACACATCCCAAAAATATGCTTTAGCTACCCTTTACCAGATCGTTAGCAGGGACTCGATGTCACATTTTTTTTGTGCCCTGCAGTTCGATCTACAATTTACTGCAATCAACGACCAGATCATCTACTATTTCATTAATATAAGGTCAGCTAGAATAGAAGTAGTCATTAACATATTGTCAAACCGTAATGGATATCGTTATTTTTCATAATAAAGGAATTAAAGAACAATTTATTATACAGTGACGATTTTAGAGATAATGGTAGAATTTCATGACTCTCATACGCAATGATAGAAATAGTGCTCTCTCGTGATTTTTGACGCATTTTTGGATTCATTTATGAAAATTGAAATTGATAAAAGGTAAAACTTTTCAATTGAAGTTTCAGCGCACTTAACATATTTATAAGCTGAATTAAAACTAGATTTTTGAATTTTACGAACGAATTTCAAGAATGAAAATGAGCTCCTTCACATAGAATTAAATGCTCTCTCAGTAGTATAAATGGACTGCATTTTGCAATATGGAACTATAAATTCTGGCTAATCTGAAAAAACACTTTCATGCATAGGGAAACTTATGGCACATATCGACGGTGAAAGTCGGCAATCACATAACTCGGTTTGCGACGTCGCAGACTTCCTGTCATACTTTATTTTTTAAATGGAAAACTACTCAACGGCAATTCTTTAAAACTGTCATGATTTTTCTTCTCAATGCGAAGAAAATTCTGCAAAAACTTCAAGAAATAATATCAATTTGTTCTCCTTTAAAAAAATGACGTAGAGGCGGAGATTTTCAGACACCGCAAACGAGTTATGTGATTGCGGACTTTCACCGTCGATATGTTGTTTTTAAACCGGGCCAGAATTTATAGTTCCAAATTGCAAAATGCCGTCCAAATCAACATCAATGGTACGAACCTGGATTAAACTCATGTGCTGCACGATATCATAATTTTAGGAACGCACTTGCCGTATAGTACTATTGTCTCAAAAACTTCACGTGAACAAATGTACCGGCGGTTTGAAGCGAAGCCGATTCTGAAAACATACACGTACAAATTTTAGTTATGGGTAATGATCACACTAATTAAGTTATAACAGTGGTTACTGATTTTGGCCATTGTACTCTCTGTTAGTTGACTTAATTTGACTAGACAAGATGTTTGGTTGTCGAATTTTAAATATTTTTCTTCAATTCTGTAAAAATCGCACTCACTTGTCGATCAATTTCATCCATTTTTTTTCCTTCACCGATTAACAATACAATGATGAGTACAAAGTGTCACTTTGAAATAATCTGTTAAGGATAGTGAATCCACTCTGCTTAAAAGACTATGCGCTTAAGGTGATTCGATTGACGCCATATTTTGTGTCAGAACGACATGCGATATATCGCATCAATTGGTACCATTTTTTCAGCTACTCGTCATTTTTCTCCAATTTTGAGATCGCAATTCTGTTGTCAGGAGACTAAAGCGCTCACTTACCAATTGTGACGAAGAAATTCAACGTAATAAAGGCGTGCTTTTTTTAGAGAGAAAATATCGCATTCGAGAGCAGTTTCGATATCAGTATCGAATGCTATGTTTCCTCTTTAAAAAAACCAGGCCTTTATTACGTTGAATTTCAGCTTACAGCCGGCTGTAAGATTTCCATTAGCTTCTATAGCCGGCTACACAATTTCTTATAGCCTTTTATAGGCGATGGCGATTAAGCAACAGCCAGGCGATAAAGTGTATGCTAAACGTTACTAATTACGGATGCTAGGACTTGGTGAGTTTTTGGAATACTGCTCTCTTTTTGGGCCGTAGTATCTTGATTTATTTTGCGAGGAAAGCTCCGTACTTTTGATGGATGCCTGCCATTACTAATATATTAGAGCGCCTTCAGTTTCGTATGATACTGTGCAATAGCTCCGGTGTGAAATAGTTGCTTCAAGCGCCGTGGCAGGCGGGCAGCCAGCGCGAAACACGCATTGGCGCCTACAAACCTAACAGGGATACTTCACGCGTTGCGCAATGCGTGAAGTATCCCTGTTAGGTTTGTCGGCACCAGTGCGTCGCCGCTCCGCTTTGTGTTAGGCTTTAATATTTAATCTGGCGGAGTCAGCGTTATTCAACTCATGATTTTGAAATGTTTGCACACTCTGTATGGATTATTCTCATTTTAATTGATGAAAAAAATATGTATTAAAGGAAAATATAATGTGTGTTTTGTAAGTATTAAGGTGGCTCCGTATCAAATTTAATGATTTCCAAAGCACACGAATTTCTACACAATTTCTTATAGCCTTTTATAATCGATGACGAAAAAGCAACAACCAGGCGATAAAGTGTAAAGCCCGGCGATAGGAACTATAGCCCGGCTGCATAATTTTTTATCGCCTCTTATAGCCCGGCCGTATGATTTTCTCCGCATTCTACAGCCAGCTATATGATTTTCTGTAGTTTTCTTTAGCCGGCTATAAGAATTCTTATGGTATTTTGAAACGCAGCTCTTATCGCCAATTTTTACCAGGGTTATGCTTATACTTTTCATGTTACTTCATTCATATGAAGGTACGTTTTTCCCGACCCCCCTAAACTCTGAATGTACATTGTACTATTAAAGTACAAGCGCAAGTGTTTTAACTGCGCTAGTCATTTTTTTGAATATTCTAGCACATTTAGAAGTAAAAAAAAAAACTTGAATTGAAGGCTGAATTCAAATATTTATTGATATATTTCCTCTTCTATTCCCTCTTTTCCGACTTTAATATCACGTGCTCACCTGCCACCTTGGTTTGAGTTTCCCAAGGACCTGAAGTCGATTACATCAAACTGTGAATCAAGATACTCTTGAAGAAAAATTGTTCTCCGGAACTGTAGTCAAGTGTTTCAGTGAATTGCAGTCAAGTATATTCTTTTCAAAACCGAGTAGTTCCTCTGCAACAGAAAAATGATTAACTATTAAATTTTAGCTATTGGATGTTTATGTTCAAAATATCACTTGGAGGAAATGAAAAAATCTAACAGTTTTAAGCCTGATTATTGGCTAACTTGCGGCCGTTTTTTGGAATCTTGCGTTCCTCTATTGACCGAGACAGAATCAAGGCAAATGAATGTGATCGGTCAGTCGCAAAAGTCATTCTAAGAATTTTACGAGCCTTTCATATCTTTTTGATGACCAACAATTAGTCAAATACTGATAGAGGTTCGAAAAAAATCCGATCAACCTATAATGAACCGATCATATTTGCACAATACAAATTATTCTTGTGTGCAATATGGACAAACCCAAAAATTCCAGGAGTCGGCTTGTTGGCATTCGGACTGTTTTCAATGCAATCAAGAAAGGACCATGAGGCTGATACACTTCCTCAAAGGAACACACAAAAAGGCAATTTCTAAACTTACGAGGATTACACAATTCGTTTAGGGATAACTACAAGAACAGAAATAGGATGTACTTTTCAAATATAATGCTACTTTATTCCTACATTGAAAATAAGTCGATTCACTTAACTTTTGGATTCAGAGCTAATGAGATTCATTTAGAGCCACTTAAAGTCGAATGAATCTAAATATAGTAAAATTTGCCTTGAAAGTAGAGTGAAAACTGACTCGATTTAATCCTCATAACGCGGGAACGAAATATTATAATTTATGACAATTTAATGCCTGGATAATGCATTACAATGCTTTCATAATAATTAAATAAATCTAGAACAGATTCGTTTCTTCATAGAAATTAGCAATTCTTTTTAAATCGTGAAAATATATTTATAATTCCTTTTCCTGCGTGGAGAAAATTAAAAGACGACGGGCACAGTACATCCACAATGGGAAAATTGGACGCATTTATGGTAAAAGGAACGATAAGCATAGGGTTTTCGTGAGACGTAGTTCCTTTTGACAGAAATGCGTCCAATTTGAATCTGCTTTGTGCTAATTTTTGAGACCAGTCTCGGACTAAGTGTAACTTTTCTGAGAACAAGTCAGATCTATCGATAGCTCGAATGTCAACTCAGAAACAAGCCCCTCTTAGAAGCGACATTCATTGAGACGATGATGCAAATTGTAAAACCCAAGCATTGATATTGATTGTCTCGTCGATAAACCGCTCCGAAACGGGGCTGTATTTAACACAGCCCCTCCCCCCTTCCAAGAAAAAAAAATAAATAAATAAAAGGCCTTGATCTCAGTTTTTTTGGTTCTTTGAACGCACACGTTAACAGAAACAACATCAGGATTGGCTTCAAAATTAACCGCATATTAATACCTTTTTTGATCGAATTTGTCATAAATTATTAGTGTGGCTGCGTTAAAAAACTTTAACATTTTCTATAGAACAGTCGAGATTTTCTACTACCGATGTCTTCGTCTTACGTCTTTTAATAATAACGCAATGCTAAATAGACGCATGAAACTGTATAGAAATTCATAAAACTATTTAAATGTAAACTAAGAATCTGTGTACTAAATTTGGTCTTAACTGTTTTTATCGTTCCATTATTAAGGGCAATCAACAGCTTTTTTAACCAGCAAAGTCGCATTCTTCCGTAATTTTTCATCCTTGCCGTGAGTATTTATCGTAAAAAAGACGTCAGCAAAACTTCTTTTCGGTATTGAGGGTTAATATAATATTTTCCCTCATTCAAACAGTGGAATGCTTGATGCTTATCACTCTTAGAAAGTATGTATTAGATCGTAGTCCATGCTTGCAGAGAAACGTACGGCTTCAATGCAAAATTGTTATTTGAATCATTTAAGCTTGAGTTGCGAAGAAACGAAAAAAACATACGGCAAAAGAAGCATCATATAATCTAGCATAGCTGTTTTTTGAATAATTTAAGCTCAGGGTACGAATAAATGCAAACACCATATGGCAATAAAGCATCATAATCTAGCCGTTTTTTGTCATCGGCTAACTGTTTCGAAACTCCATCGTCATGCCAAAAATTTTGTGTGGAATTTATAACTTCGGATTTTTTAAGACTTAAGAAATTTGGATGAAATTTCTGGCCAACTTTATTTGATAAATTCAATGGAATTCAATTTTTCCGATCTCATCTTCCCGTTTCAACAGTGTCAACGATGCATGAAGCATTCTTTTCAATGTATTTAATGAATTTTGAGACTTTAGAAAGCTTAATTCCACAATGTTACATAGTTGTAAGTTTGAAAAAAACAGTCCACCAATAAAAATTATAATATAAATATAATGAAAATATAGGCTAAGTTAGCGATTGAAAGATAGGACAATGCCTTATTCTATTATAAAACGATATCTTCCGAACTAAATATTTTAATCCTGTAACGATGAAAATAAGCTTTACTTGGGTTCAATTTGGCAGCAGCAAAAATTCAAAATTTATTTTACCAAATTTATGGTCTGACTTGATATAAAAACATCGAAATTAGAGGATTTCTGTTATAACTATGTTTTTCTTTGTTTAAATAAGCAGAAATTAATGTTCTTATTTAAGAAATATGTTATGAGTTGAAGCGAATATTTAAGTTAATAGCAGGAAAAAGAGATTATACGCAAACTCGGTATATTAAGTACTTCAAAATATAATTCTGGAACCCAAATGAATTAGTCACATCCTCAACAATTTTAAATTCAGTAGTGTACAAAGTATTCTACTCCATAGAGCGCAAGGACAAAATAAAAAAAAATAGATTATTTTAAAAACAGGACGGAGAGAATACATTAACCGTGTTTTTCTTAGCCGTGAATTTTAGACGTAGGGTAAGCGGATATAGTTGACTGAGTCATGAACACATCTTAAACAGAGATTTGCAAAATCGGGAAAGCAAAGCGCACCGCGATCGCGGGAAAACCGAATGTTTTCCTGCCATTCAAAATGGCGGACAGTCCACAGAAAGGATGAGTAGATCGCGCAACCCTTTAACTGTACATAAATACGCGCGATTCGGTGAATACAAGGTTACAAAAATAAATCGAAAAAAAAATGGCCGAAATCCTAGCTTTACCAATTAACAACAAACTATAACGAGACAACGACGAGTAAAACGATCGAACGCGTCAAACCCGATCAACAAAGAACCGAAAAAGCTCAACTTGCTACACTCACCCTTTCACGCGGGTGAATATACAAGAAATTCGAGAAGCGCGCACCCGAATCGGTGTACCGAAAAAAGTGAAGTTGGTTTAACATTCTGGAAGTAAAAAAAGTTTGCGATAACTCAAAAAATGCTAAATTACCCAATACGGCAGTTAGTTTTACATCTTGACATTGCTAAAATTACTGCTGTAGGAGTTAATTCAGCATTTTGTTAGTTCATATACACTTTTTTACATCCAGAGTGTTAAATCAACTTCACTTTTTTTTCAGTGCGAACAGAAGGGTTGTTTCTTACCTGCAAACGAGCACATCGCGCACAAAACAAAAGGGTTTCGAAGGGATATTCCCGGAGCGTGACTCACTATTCGCGATGGTCAAGTAAATAAGCAAATAGACCCGCTCGGAAGATTTGTAAACGCTGACAGGGACGTCGGAGTTAAGGGATGCTGGGATGCTGCGTACTGGATCTCCGCCGCGAGGGAGGCGCGGCAGGGATAGGGCGCGGCTGGAACCCCCGCCTTTCGCTTCCCCTTATCTCCTTCGGAATCCCTGCAAGGAATTATTCACATCTTCCGTTCCAACAATTTACTCGCGGGGCTTCCCACGTATGAATATTTTCTTTCCACGCACACGGCCACAGGGTGTTCGCCAAGCTTTTTTTATGTCGTTCGCTTTTTTACTCTTGGGGGTGAGGAAATAGGTTACCAGCTCTGCCACCCTAAGCGAAAACGACAGAGCTCCATTCGAGATTTCATGTTCTTAATCCTTACGTACTGCTCCGATACACGATAACCTGATCATTCGTATGCTTCAGTTTTTAGTTAGAATTCCTGATGGTCTGTAATAGACACTCGTCAAATACTAAGGATAAGAGCTTATAATTATTATTTTGCAATATTAAAAAGTACAAAAATCCCAACTATACTCCTGACTGATTATGGCGCTAGATATATGAGTGGTTTCCCTAGCCAAAGGTCGGGAGTAACAAGTGAAAAGGAAAAAAGTGTTTGATCCAACCACTTTTCTGGCAGACTCAACCAAACCTCTGACTGGTGCAACTACTCTCATATCTGGCTCCAAAATCAGTCAGGAGTATAGTTGGGATTGTAATATTTTTTTCCGTGATAGGAACTACAAATTCTGACTCAGTTTAGGAACGACGTATGTACGATTAGTTTCCCTACGCACTCAAGTGCTTTTACGGATGATCTAGAAATTGTAGTTCCTAATTCCAAAGTAAGGTCCAAATGTCGGTAAGCTTTTCCTCGATGAAACAATTTTTGGGAGAAAAGTACGTACAAGCATTTGTGATCGTCATAGTCGCTTAAAAATATGAAGAATGAAAGTCAGTTAGTTTTTTTTTTATTCAGCACTACGTTGGGAAAAATACCTACCGTCCGAAGCGTTGACGCCTTGCTTTGGTTCCAAATTGGACGTTTTTACGTTACTTGTAATCATGAATTGTATATATTTGGACGTACATATATTTTATTTGCTCGATTGTTTTGTGGAAGAATTTTTATCCCTGCAAGCATCACAACTTCCATCGGTTAAATATACTTCTTTTTCAAGGTAGAGCCCTGCTAAAATATACGAATAATTTCTTTAACATTTAAAAAAGGTTTCCTATAGGAATGTTCACCTAGTTTTCTAAAATCGCTTATTTAAAATGTTCCTTACAAATACAAATAAAACGTTTTTTAAAACAAACTCGTTTAAGGTGCGATATTAAGGTTGTGAAAAATTATTTTTGCAATTAGCTTTTATCGAATTCAATCGCAAAAAGTCAGTCAGTCGCTTGGAAAAAAGGAATACTCATTCCAAGAATTACCCGCTTACCATTTTGCTGGGCTAAAAACGCCGTATGAGCCTTTAGACGTTGCCTAATCTCCCCCGCTAATTTTTTATTTAAATAAATATGTGCCTTTTTATCTCACATTTCTCAGATATTTTAGACGTAATTGCAACCAAAATTGTTTGAAAAATTAGCCGAAAAATGACAATGAAAATGAGGCGAAAAAATAAGGCAAGTACACTTAAATGAAGAATAAAATCGCTAAAAATTAAAAAAAGCTCAAACTTTCCTTAATTAATTATTTATCCGAAACGTCGCCCGGACAATTAATTAAGTAAGGGAAGTTTGAGTTTTTTTAAAAATTTTAAGCGATTTTATTATCCATTTAATCCAAAAATTTTCACAATTTTCCATGTGAATTTGTTTTTCACTGGAGGAAATATGGCAATGTCTAAAGGCTCATACGGCGTTTTCCCAAAGCACGGCAGCGTTCATGTGCGAGGTTGATGATGCCCGTGTGAAAGGCTCACCGGCCACAATCAGCGGTTCGCTTCATCCCGACCAATTTATAAAATTAAACAAACGAATGCGGGTGCCTCCACAGGTAATCCGCGCGCACACGAAACGCTGAGTTTTGCACACTGTTTAAATATTGATTCAAACCCGTTTAATTTCTTGCCCTCCCACCCCCCTTCCCTGTGCCCCACGGACCCCGCCCCTCGCTCGCGCAATCCAACAGTTTCGCTAATTATATTCTTCGCGCTTTGCTAAACACCAGACAATAGACAATTGTACACGATTCCAGTCATGGCGCATGTCTCTTGCCATCGCGGTTTCCCCTCTATGCCTTTCGGCCCCTTTCCAACCCCCCACCCCCCACCATGTCGCTGGCACATTTACGGACGCCGCCTGGAAAATCCACGGCTCTGCTCGGCCTAGGTAGGAACACTAATGCACGGAATGAATTGGCCGATTCGGTGAAGTAATCCAAATTTTTTGGTGTCTTTTCAATCGAGGGCAAATGAATCAGTTGTTTTCACAAGGGAACGAGTCCCTTTTTCCATGATCCTTGTTTTGCATAAAATGACATGCTAACTAAGACTCATAAAAAAATGGACCCGTTCCCTTTTGAAATCAACTGATTGAATGGAGCGGTTGCACACGAGAGACACTGCTAAGTGGGTGGGCTCCTTAAAGGCTTAATCGCATACAAATCGGGTTGAATGTATTCTTAATGCTGAACATGCACTTCAAAACGTACATTTGTGTGATCTGTGTCACGCGTTTTCTATGTTCTAGTAAGGGTAACCCTCAGAGAGCAATTTTCAAAAATTCTTATAAACAACTGTTGAGACATTCGTTTGGGGAAACCCTTTTTGACTTTTTTTTTTTAAAAAATTAAAATTTACGGTAGTGAAATCAAAGCAAAAGATTCTTTAAAAATGACTAACTACTAAGAGTTTTTTCAGTGTTAACTCCAGTTGATATTTTAAGAGGTTTTTTTTTTTTCATTTCACTATTCCACTTAAATTTTACTTAAACTGTACCACTCCTACATTTACTACCGGACCATAAAAGGTTTCCTAAAACGAGCATTCTACCAGTTATTAAAAATTTTATTCTAACAATCATTGCTCCTGGGGTAAACCAAATTTTGCAGTATGGAACATCTATTTCTGGCCTATCCTATCTGCAAATTAATAGTACCAGCATGGTTTCTAAAATAAGCCCGAATCCTTCTTGCTAAATGTAAAAGTCAATGATGGTTTCCGATTATTTGTGAATGTAATTTGCGGTGTATAAGGAGTAAACGGTTGAAGAATGGAGAACGGAATGGAAGGGCCTTCACGAAGACCTGCAGTGCGCCTTCAAATCCGAAACTAGGCAAGAACTTTGCCTCTCGAGTTGGAATAGTTATCTACTTGACCGTTTGAAGGGTGATGTAAGTGCATGCGCGTTGGGAGAGTCTACATAATGATTATGAGTTCTTCTCTCTTCTGCGTTGTAATTAGAGTAGTTAATTAAATTATTTCATCCGGAGACTGTCAGATGCAATAAGCGTTAAGCGATACTCATAAGTTGTAGGAAATATTTTAGGAGACAAAAATATTAGTGATTCCTAGATTCTTGATTATACTGATCTCTGTGAAACTATTAACCACTAGTTTTTGCCAACACTTGCTGATAAGCGTTACCATATGCATAAATAACACTGACAGAAAGTTTGTGCTGGTATCTCCTAGGATACCTGATGAAGAATATTCTAGTAGGTAACTACTGACATTATTTTTATTCGTACATGGGACTTAGATCATTATAGGCTCACTTGTAAAAAACAGGGGATGAATTGGAGATGTAAAGATAATATTCATACAAAGCAGGAAAATAAGATTTTGTGAAATCAACTCGGGCGATTTTCCAGGCATGTAAAGTATTTCTCAATTTTTTGAGAAGTGGCGGGGGTGGAGGTGACAACCTCCGTCATAAAACAGGGGAAATTAACTTCTTTTGAGAAGCAAATTATTATTACGACCCAATCCGACCTGCGGCCCATAAAAGTTTAATTACAGACCTGCGAATCGGGTAATTCTTCAGGGATGGGTAATCAAAAAGTTCTCATTCGGCCCACGCCCGTTTCACAACTCACCATCTAAAGCTCACCTCTCACTACAGTGGTACCCAAGAAAGTAGAAACACGATTTTTAAAGTCAAAGTTAAAAGCTTTTGACAGCCACCGGTGTTACTTCTACGAAACAGAATTTGGACGAGGCGAAGAGCCGCGAATTCTTTATTTGTTTCAAACTGCTTACCACAACCATAACTTTTTTTTTTTTTTTTTTTTTTTTGTTTTTTTGTTTGGTGTCTCATTAAGATAGAAAATTTGCGTACAAATACTGCACTTTAATCAACTCTCGACAACCTCACAATGGTTTCGTGAATCTCAACATGAGATAATTCGTCCCACTGTGAGGGAGGAATAAACTCAATTAAACGATGTTATGCAGGTTCGGCCAGAAAAATAAGAACCACAACCATATATCACTCGAGATGGAAGAAGGATTTTTGAAAGAGTACACATTAAAATTGGAACTGTTTAACGTTGAAGTTACTAGTAGAATATACAAAAAAAAAAAAAAAAAAAAAAAAAAAAAAAAAAAAAAAAAAAAATACTTACAAGCATGCTGGCCTTTATTTCAATTTATCGCAGACGCTTTTCGCCCCCCCCCCCCCAAAATGCTCGTGAGTAATGTTTTTACTGCAAACAAACCTCAATTTCTAGTTGATTTCAGCGAACGAAGAATGTAAGTACTATGCAAATACATGTACAAATATTTACAAAATTTCATCCATTTAAGAAAATAAAAAAAACAAATCCTTCCATTCAATTTCATTCTAACATTTGCAATGTACTATACTGCCGTGATAAGGAAGAACGCCGTATGAACACTCGGGAGTTGCTAAATTTCCCTTGATGAAACTTGTATTTTTGACGGCATTCATGCACATTTTTCTTTGAAATTTTCAGATATTTTAGATTAAATTACGTATAAAGTTGTCTGAAAATTTTGGGGGAAAACACTCTCAATTTTTCCAGTAAATTCGGTTTT
Organism: Bemisia tabaci; assembly: GCF_918797505.1. Lineage (NCBI taxonomy): Eukaryota > Metazoa > Arthropoda > Insecta > Hemiptera > Aleyrodidae > Bemisia > Bemisia tabaci. Next base: position 30,066,230 of record NC_092800.1, read on the forward strand.
TATCAAAGGAAACTTGGCAACGTCTAAAGGCTCATACGGCGTTCTTCCTTAGCACGGCAGTATGTAATTAACCATTACTAATAGTTGAAAAAAAAACTTAATAAAAGGACAAGTACAAGGGGGCTTCATCAGACAGTTTTGCTTCTAATGTAAAGGTGTTTCTAAATTGATCTATTCAGTTTAATTATGTGTAAGAGAAACGAACAAAAAACTGATTGGACCCAATAGTTTTCAATGATCTAAATATTTTTTGGTGCATGTTTTTAACTTGGCCATTGGAGATTGGTCATTTTCAACTTGACCAAAGCTCAACGTGAGAGGTCCAAAAAATGTATTCGAGAAAAATGAATTATTATAAAAGCGCCCGACCCTTAAAAACATTCTTCTACTATAAAACTTTTAAACATTTTCAGAGTTAGGTCCTTTCAAGCTGAGCGATTGTGACGATTGATGTAGGGGTGTTTCTCAATTGATCTATTCAGTTTAGTAATGAGTATAAGAAAGAAAAGTAGAAACGAACAAAAAACTGATTGGAGCCAATTAATAGTTTTCAATGATCTAAATTGATTGGCCATTTTTAACTTGACCAAAGCTCAACGTGACCCCTATAGAGGTCCAAAAAACGCATTTGAGAAAAATGAATTATTATAAATATAGCGCCCGACCCTGAAAATCATTCCTCTACTATGGAACTTTTCAAAATTTTCGGAGTTAGGTTCTTTCAAGCTAAGCGATTCAATTTGCCTCGTGAGATCTGAGCCCGACAAACCGTGCAGCATGCAGCAGAGCACGGCGCGAAAGCGGCTTTAAGCTCACCGCTTTTTTTTTATAAAGCGGTAGTTACATCTGCAGAGGACATTACAGGAGATTATGATTCCAGGTTCCCTGAAATAAACTGCTCTCCGGGCGCCTACATTTCTCGTCTCGGCATCTCGCTGCCCCGATGGCCTCCCCCGCCGCGTTGTCAAATCAACGATGACGTCATCCTACCACTCATAAAACGGCGAAAAATTAAAATAATGATTCTGGGGGTTTGGCAACTTGGCACCATTCAGGAAAACCAACGGCCCTTAACTACTGGCATAGTTGTCAATTTGCAGGATTCTAGGTTGGATTTCCGACGGTGGCTTGCCTGGCTTTTCGCACTATTTGTTGGTCGGGAAGGAAGTTAGGATTTTCACCCGCACCGCGAGAAACTCACCTTCGGAGAGATTATATTTGAGCCGGGAAATGTGTTTTGCATAAGGCATAATTCCTCGCCAAGGCTTGACCAGGATCCTTGTTCTTAGCGAAGTGCTTACGACGGTCTTCCGCTCGGCTTAAAATGGGTCTGTTGCACACCAGATAAATTAATGGATTTTTGAACGTGAAATAAGCCACAAATCAACGTCAAAGAATTCTACAACTCACTTCGCGAAAATCAACTTCATTCGCTGTTGGATATTCCGGAGTGAATTTGGACCGAGATAATCAAAAGCACTCTAACCTATATACGGCAGTGAAGTATGGTCAAAGAGTATGGTCCATAAAAGATCGTAACAGTAGAAAAGCTGTCAAGGGTAAAAAACAGGAAACAAGGCTAAAATACACAATCAAAAAACCAAGACTAGTGCTGCCATCTGCGAGTGGATCTCAAATTTGCGTGTCGATCATTTTCGGTCAACGATGCCTGCATTGATATACCTTGTTATCAATTTTCTCAGATCCCGGCCACCACTATGTAGGGCTCATGTTTTTCATCGTTTTTTAATTTTTATTGTAACATGTCCGACTGAAATTGACTCATGGAGTCGAAACGTCTCGATTTTTTAATTGTGTCTTTTGGCCTTGTTTCTCGTTTCCCCCCCTTCTTTTTCTACTGTTACCATTGTCTTGCGCTGCTCCATAAAAATTTGTATCTTAAAGATCGTACAAAAGATTCTTAAGGCAATTGAGACTAATTTCTGGCGAAGATCAGCCGGAATCTCGAGGAGAGATAACGTAAGGAACGAAAGAATGCGTGAGATCATGAACGCCGAGCAGAACATCGTGCATGCAATTATGACCAAACAGCTTGTTTGGTATGGTCGTGTTCAACGAATGGCGGATGGCAGATAGCCTAAGAAGGTACTAGACTGGGTTCCTCCTGGGAGGAGACGTCGTTGATATGTGACATTCAAGATGAAATTACAAGATGCCATTCACCAGATGACCTCTGGGTAGATAGACAAGAATGGCGATTAAGTGACGCAGGCGCGCTGTAAAAGCGATTTGTATGTATGTAAACAGACTCATCAAGTTGCGTTTGGAAGAAAAAATGAGTTGAAATTTCTGAATATAATTATGAAAAGAGCTTTAACAGCAAGGCTGTAAAGCATGCACCTCTGGTGTGAAATAGTTGCTTCAAGCGCCCTGGCAGGCGGGCAGCCAACGCGAAACACGCATTGGCGCCTACAAACCTAACAGGGATACTTCACGCGTTGCGCAATGCGTGAAGTATCCCTGTTAGGTTTGTAGGCGCCAGTGCGCCGCCGCTCCGCTTTAAGTGAGGCTCTAATATTTAATCTGGCGGAGTCAGCGTTATTCAACTCATGATTTTGAAATGTTTGCACACTCTGTATGGATTATTCTCATTTTAACTGATGAAAAAAAATATGTATTAAAGGAAAATATAATGTGTGTTTTGTAGATATTAAGGTGGTTCCGTATCAAACTTAATGATTTCCAAAGCCCACGAATTTCTACACAATTTCTTATAGCCTTTTATAATCGATGGCGAAAAAGCAACAGCCAGGCGATAAAGTGTAAAGCCCGGCGATAGGAACTATAGCCCGGCTGCATAATTTTTTATCGCTTCGTATAGCCCGGCCGTATGATTCTCTCCGCATTGTACAGCCAGCTATATGCTTTTCTGTAGCCTTCTTTAGCCGGCTATACGAATTCCTATGGTATTTTGAAACGCAGCTCTTATGGCTAATTTTTACCAGGGTGATGGAAAATTGGACATTTTGCAATAAGGAACCACTATTTCTGGCTCATTTTAGAAACAGCATATATACCACTGGTTTTCCTAAGCAGAAAAGTGATTTTATGGAAAAATCAGAGATAGTGGCTCCTTATTGGAAAATGCAATCTAATGTGTCTTAGGCAAATAGTTTCCAAGTTCTGAGTTGCCTCTATGAGTCTGCGTATGTTATGACGTTTTAATTGGTGTAGACCCTCAAAAGCACGATTTTCCGTTGAAGCGCCTTCATTTTCCACGACACTTTACGCTCCGTTGTGAAGTTACGTTAGTTGCTTAACTCGACTAGGAACTCTGATTTTACTGAAGAAGTGACTTGATTTTGCCGAAAGGAGGATTTCCTCTTCAGTTAACACTAAAAGCGCTTGAATCAAGCAGGTCAGGCACTTATAATAAGCTACTCTCTTCTTGGTATAAGCCTAGTTTCTTTTTAATCAGATAGATTTTGTTCCTTGACTATAAATTCAAAAATATAACTTCTTCAACGTAGCCACCTTTTTCAGCGAAGGGAAGTAATCATACTACTAGATTGAAAAATTATACGCGCACACAAGTCTTCTCCCACTAAAAAAGTATTTGTTTCAAGCAGAGCTCCCATTTCCCGGAACTAGTTCCTAATTCTGGAACTTTTTTTTTTTTTTTTTTTTTTTTTTTTTTTTTTTTTTTTTTTTTTTTTTTTTTTTTGAGAGCTTGCGCACTCTAGGTATAGTTCATTGGCCTTAGTCGTGTAGACAAACAGCCACCGCTAAATGATGGGAAGATTACAACAACAGTAGAAACAGAAATACAAAGGAAGAAACGAAGGAAGAAACGAAGAGAAACATCCATGCCACTCCACGGTGACAAGATCTGAGACCATCAAATCTTGCCACCGAGGCCGGGATTCGAACCCGGGACATCTAGGTCTGTGATCAGTTGCGCTAACCACTGGACCAACCGATGTCGGCATCCGGAACTTTTGAGATTTTCCTGTATTTACCCCCGAAACTTTCAAAGTTTCCAAAATATTTCGGATCTTTTGCATTTCCCGGAACTTTCTCGGAACTTTTGAAAAAATCTATAAGGAATCTCCGAACTTTTGACGGTCATTGACTTGGAGAAATTGAAGCAAAAAAGTTTTGAATCCCGGAACTTTTGACGGACGTGGAAAGGGAGCACTGGTTCCAAGCAACAGTGTGTCACCCTTCTACTTAAAAAAATACTTTGTAAGTGCCACTCATAAATTAATTTCTCAATACCATTGTACGGGTTAAAAATATTGAAGAGGAGCAAACTGCATTACATTTTACGCGGAAATATTGAAAACCTGCAATGGACCACTAGACAAGGTGCGAATTTAAACAATCTGATACATGTTTCTTAACCAGAATTTCACGTAGAACACGATTAACGCAACGAATATTACTGAAACAAACTCCTAACGAAGATATTAACGTTTTTACTTCACATTGGTTACGAGGAATTTGAACTGCCCGCTCACAAGAAACTCAAAGCTCTACGTGAGTCAAACCGTGCACTACAACGGTTTCAGCAATCTTCTCAATCGAGCAATGTTCATTTCCCACCATTTGTTGTTCAAACTATAAGCAATTTGCTATAGCTGAGCCAAAGCGTCAAAATTGAGGTTGCCAGATTTTAATATAGCAGAGACTGTCATGATAACGTTTAGCGCGCGATGTGAATCACGTAGAGCGTTGAGTTTTCGTGAGCGGGTGGTTTGAATTTACGCATCAAGAATCATTAAATATCTTCGTAAGGAGTTAATTTCGGTAATTTTCGTTGTGCGCGCCGTGTTTTACGTGAAATTTTGTTTTAGAAACATGTATCAGAATGCTGAAATTCGTACCCTGTCTAGTGGTCTATTGAGATCCGTTCGGTTTTTATTCAACCTTTCTAAAAAATAAATAAAGCTCCCTCAACTCAGGCCGAGGTTATATCCGGAATCGTAGCAGCGTTCCCATTTTTCCTTCTGTTTTTAATTGAAGCCTGAGTAAATTATTCTCGGTTTGGCACATTCAGCGAAAACCATTAAGCTCATTCTTTTACGCGAGCACGCTTTCGGACCATATTTTAATGAAAGCACGAAAAAGATGATCACGATAAGCGAAAACCACGCAACAACAAAGGAAACCCCGCGTCGATACGATGTTTTTATACCCAACGCGGAAAAGTAAAAGGAAAAAGATGGGGCAGAATAAGCTCTACTATTGTTATAGACAATGCTGGCCGGGGCGCGCGGAAGAAAGTGGTGAATTGAAAGAAATTAAACTTCAAAAATGAAGGCGGAAATTATACGGCCGGCCGAGAGGACTACGAGAAAAACGCCGTATTAACATCCCAACGTTGCCAAATTCCCCCCGTAAAATTTTATAATTTTCGACGAAATATGTGAATATTTTTCCTGTAAATTTTTTGGGTACATTAGATTAAATAGCGAATAAAATTCTCGGAAAAATTAGAGGGAAAATACTTTTGACTTTCTTAGAAAATTCGCATTGAATTGAAATAAATTTGGCAGCATCCGATGTCTTATACGGCGTTCTTCTTTAGCACGGCGGAATATTAAGGTGTGGCAAGGGGTGAGCCACACTCGGGAAGGGGGTGAAGGGTGAGGCTGTATAAAAATGGGAACTCCGAGCCAGCGCCGCCGAGTTGAAATCGGGAGCCCGCGAGTGTAAAAGGACGTAAATGAATCTTCCCTTGAGCCCTGGAATACACTGATTTAAACGACAGGTAGGTCTCAATGCGAGGAGGGGTGACGCCCTTGCTCGAGGGTAGCGACGATTGTTTGAATGAGGGTGATAATCAGAGCGACGCGGGGTTGTCAAGGCGCCTCCCATTAGCCGAGAACTTACGGTTTCCCCTGAGCTTAGGAACCGGAGTTGGAATCCTCATTCGTAATCGCAGTAAAGCTCGGGTGGTGGGGGCGGGGGTGGGGATTAGGAGGGCTCTGCTTACTCGTGATGGAAAGGGGTGCTGGGTTGCCTTGGGGAGCAGCCCGAAAACGCAACACGTGAACGGGACGATTAAATTACTACGTTTAGCATTAAGTGTTCTCGTGCGCTCGGAGGTTAATTTTTTAATGAAATATTTGTTTGGTTTCATTGAACACGCAGCGTTCCAAATTTTTGGACATGTACAAAACAAGAACAATAAGAAAGAAGAGGGAAAAAATCATGAAAAATTTAAATAAAAATAAGTATTTTCTATTTAGAATAGGCAGAAAAGAAAAAGGAAAAGAAGAGGGGGCAAAGGAAGAAAAGAAAGAAGAAGCAAAGGCATAGGAACAAAAGGAAAAATAATTATTTGTCTTCCTCTTCCTTTTTTATTCTTATTCTTCTTCATGAACTCCTGTATCCTCCTCTCTTCTTCTTCCTCCTTTTTCCTCTTCCTCTTCTTCCTTTTTCCTCTTCTTTTGTCTCTTTATCAATTCTTTTCTCATCTCCTCCTCTTCTCTCTCACTCTTTTTATCCCTCTTCTTCATTTTCTTCCGATTTTAATGCGCCTCTATCTTGGTTGAACATGTGTGTGCTAAAATGAAAACATTTTGGCTTATTTTTAATTTTATTTTCATTTCTATGATGAACTCGGGTAAAAATTACTGATTTATCCTGATACTGATCACAAAACGCTGAATTAACCGTCACAGCAGTTAGTTTTACATCTTGACATTGCTGAAGTAACTACCTTAGCAGTTAATTCAGCGTTTTGTGATGAGTTGTCACACACTTTTTTACATCTAGAATGTTCAATCATCATACTAGGTAAAGCGAACACTCTCCTACTTTAATATTTAACGTTTAATATGCAATTCATTTCTAACGTTTTATACTTTTTATACCTTTAAGTGTCAAGGACCTCTTGAATAAACCCGGTATTTTTGGGTTAAATAAAATACTATTTACTCGATTCTATAAATGTTAAATCAGTATCCCTTTTTTTCGGTGAGGAGACGGATATACGTGGCTTCGCTTTCTGGCCACCGATATCGATATCGTAAACCATTTCCTTGGAGAAAAGCTCCGCTGGGAGGAAACGAAGCGATATGGCGACAACGGCGGAAACGAAAGCATTTACATGCAGCGGAGATGCGAACATAGCGACGGTATCAAGCTCCGCTCGGGAAACTGTAGAGATGTCGGGAGTCGAACCGTAGCCGTGACTGCGCGGCGCGGCGCCGGATCAATATGGGATGCAAGCCGCGCTACAGCGCAGCTCAGCGGAGTGCCCACTCTTGGCTCACCGGCTCACCTTGGTAACCTAGCAACATGCGTCCTTTGATTTTATTGCACTGCCAGACCCCACGGCGGCCCGGCCACTCATCACCGACAGACGAGATTTTCCCTCCCCTCGCGCCTTCACGTGCCCCTCCCTGGATCCGAGCCATTTTCGACCCCCACCACCGCCCCAGTCTGCAACCCCTAGCACGCGCCCATTTCGATTTTCCGCCCGCCGACCGCGCTCTGTCAACGGCTGTCTCCGAAAACTCGGCTCCGAATCACACTCCTCGCGAGGGCTTCGGGTAGCAACGTTGACCGATATCACAGTTGGTTAAGGAGAAACGCTGTATCAGCCTTCAGCCGTTGCCAAATTTCCTCTCATAAAACAAAAATTTTATGATGACGAAAAAAAGGATGCTGATTTAACATTCTGGGTGTGACAACGTGTGCGACAACTCGCAAAATGCTGAAATATCCGCTACAGCACTACAGCAGTTACTTTAACAATGTCAAGATGTAAAACTTACACCCTCGGCACAACAGTTAGTTTTACATCTTGACATTGCTGAAGTAACTGCTGTAGCGGTTAGTTCAGCGCTTTGTGAGTTGTCGCACACTTCTGTACGTCCAGAATGTTAAATTAGCATCCTTTATTTTCGATGGAGAAATTGCGAATGTTTATCGGGAAATTTTTACACGAATACTCTCCACGATATTACTCTGGAACATCCAAAAATTTCAAGTTTAAATATTTATAATTCTACCCAAAATAAATATTTTATCAAGATAATGTTAACAACGTCTGAATCCTCATGTGTCGTTTTTTCCTTAACAAGGTAGATCTGGTGGGGGTCAGGGGGTCTCAACCTGATCTTGTCGATATGTTGAAGCACCAGACAAGAAAGGGTTTATCCGGACAGTATAGATATTCCATTAGATGAGGACTTCAAATCTTAAAAGGGCGCCTTAACTTTCAAAAGTTTTTTTTTTTTTTATCTTTGAAAAAGGAAAGTAATATGATTTGTGAGTTCAAACCCGTGTTTCGAATAATTTTCCTTAACTCTCAGAAACGAATCTTGATTCAATAATAATGTAATACTTGATGATACGAATAGGTTCTTTGAAATCATGGGTTAACTGCATTTTTTGGGCGTCAACTTATCTGCAGAAGCATCGATGAAACCATGATAGGTTTTATCATTTCCACTTATATTCTTTCGCTCCTAATATTGGTACTCAAAAAAAGACGACTCGGCAGAGACAATTTCAGCAGAATGTTTTTGCCAAGCATTTTCGGAAAATCCAATTTTGAGATTTCAACAAAAAACCCGGCACACTTTCTTGCAGAATAAATTGTGAATAGGTGTAAGAAACTTCATTCATTTGATGCCAAAAGAGACATTAAATAGAGCCTACACGCAGAAAACAACATAGAGCTCTGAATAAAGCCTGTTTCAAAGCAACGAGTTGGTAGTAAAATAATCGAATAATCATCGCATTTCCCTGAAATGGAACCACTTGAGAAAGACAAGTATACGACTCATTCACTCCAGGACTGCTGCCTGTGTAAATTATTTAAAAAATTTTAGTGCCGGAGATCCGTCCCTCGCTGAAATTGCATTGTTCGCACATAATTCGGTTTTTTAATGTCTTCCACCGTCATATTTCTCCAAGACTGCAAGCTCTCGAGGACGAGCGAAGATCTGGAAAGGAACTCGCCGAACTTTTTATTTTACTCTTTTCCTCCTTCGCATAACATTTCCTGAAGATATTAACCAACTTGATGATAAAAGTTGCGAACACGAGTCCCTCGCACGTGGTGGAATGAAACGGAGTTCATCGTGCAATTATTCAAAACTTTCCGCACGCGTACCACTGCAGTTGTTTCGAGCATTATTTAATTTCGGTCTTGAAACTTGCATTCATTTATCAAATCCTCGTGCTCTTAAAATCGCATTTGAAAATGTGACTCGCTTTTATTTCGTCCGAAGTTTCGTGAGAAATCGTATGCAAAGTAAGCAGACCACGAATGCAGATTTGTGGACGTTTTTTTCGCCTGACTCGGAAATAAATACATGAATAATAAATAATGAAAAGTGACCGTCTTAAGAGAAATGCATCTCATTGTGCAAAGAAAAAATAGAGGTACAATTTCTGCCTACATTGTGCAGAAAAATTGCAGTTCAAGTTTCGCGATGGAAATCACCCTTTAGGGAGAAAGAATTGAAAGTATAGCAACCCCTCCTTCCTTCCATTCCCCCTCCTCTCCAGAAAAGTAATTTTTGGTTTTGCTACGCACAAATGCAGTTTCCACATTCACCAATGATCATTGCAACCGATTTTAGTGATTTCTTCTCTTTGAAATCAAACTTACTTCGATCAAATCGTAATAAGTAAAACCGTGCCTGGATTGATAGGACATTTAACCAAAGGAGCTGTTTAAGGGTGGAAAATTTTGAGGGGAAAATATTATATTAATTTTTTTTTTTTTTTTTTTTAAGTAATAGCTACGTCGATGAGATTTGACGAGAAATATACGTCAAAGTCTCTAGAAAGGTATATCATTTTCTAGAAAATTTGCCAAAAGGCGGCTCCCTGAAACTTTCTTCGATACATCGTTTCTTTCACCTTAAATATCGTGGAGTTGCGGGAAAATTACACTTATGCCTCAAGGCCGAACGGCTGGATCCGGGTAAGATCAAATTGTAACCGAAAATATGCTGTTTCTTGAATACACGATGGAAATGTTTTGTATTCGAAATTTTTGTAGGTTTCAGCCTTGTTTTTTTTACACGAATGCAGGGTAAAATTTTGCGCCCTCTAATCAACAAAGGTACATGTCTAAGAGTGATAAGAAGACGCTTAAAGTAATTCAATTTTACTGTCGCGAGAATAGAAGTATAATGGATCACTAGACAAGGTACGAATTTAAGCATTCCGGTACATGTTTCTTAACCAAAATTTCACGTAGAACACGATTCGCGCAACGAAAATTACTGAAACCAACTCCTAACGCAGATATTAACCTTTTCATTTCACATTGGTTACGAGGAATTGAACTGCCCGCTCACAAGAAACTCAAAGCTCTACGTGAGTCAAATCGCGCACGACAACGGTCTCAGCAAGTTTCTTAATCGAGCAATATTCATTTCCCACCATGTGTTGTTCAAACTATAGGCAATTTGCTATAGCTGAGCCAAAGCGTCAAGATTGAGGTTACCAGATTTTACATCGCGCAGAGACTGTCATGATAACGTTTAGCGCGCGACGTGAATCACGTAGAGCATTGAGTTTTCATGAGCGGGTGGTTTGAATTCACGCATCAAGAATCATTAAATATCGTTGTGAGGAGTTGATTTCGATAATTTTCATTGCGGGCATCGTGCTCTACGTGAAATTTTGGTTACGGATCATATATCAGAGTGCTGAAATTCGTACCTTGTCTGGTGGTCCATTGAGAGGCATAAAGGACAAATGCGATAATGACAGTTGTTAAAAAAATTAATATATCAATGATTTCAACTAAAACAAGTCTTGAAATTTATTTTAAGAGACATTCATCACCAAAATTACATAAATAGGTAACGAATTGTGAGTGTAAATTTTCTTTTTAACCTAAAGCTCCATGTAATTTAGAAAAATTTAATCGCGTATTACATGAAATAGCAGAAACTGCGCTTATCCCATTTGTTCTCTGAGCCCCTCAATTACGAAGTGGATAAAAGTTGTACGCGCGACCCTCCCGCCATCATCGCTGATGAAAGTCACCCTAACGGCTTTCAGTTTTGTCAACCACACGCTACCTAGCGATAGAGCGTTTAACTTCATTCGGCTCTCTGCTCTGTGGTTCATGCAAACTCCGCAAGAGCGCTTTAAACGAATGATTCTGACGATAGTACGTCTCCTCTCTCGGGTGTGCGATATATCGCATGGATTGATTGGGGGGGGGGGGGGATGCAGATTTTGACCTAAGAGAGAAACTATAAGATTCAACCTTAAATTACTCTCCAAAGAAAAAAAAATTGGAAAATAGAAGTGCTAAAAGTTGTTGGTCTCATTACATGAAGCTGGAGAAAACAACCATGATTTAACAGGAGCTTGAGAGTTACCAGGGCATCGAAACGACTATAACAATTTTAATAGGAGATGTAATTGAAGATGATTTAGCTGGCTCTCTAGAAGAAGTTTGAAATGTACTTTCGTAAATGCTCTCTCGTGGTAATCAAGAATCGTAAGTCTTGAGGCGAATTTAAAAAAATTACGAAAACGATTCGATCAATCAAAATTTATAAAATCTAGGTTTATAGACATTTTTGGAAAATTCCTCAAGTTCACATTATGTTACAGTGCATTTAGTGCTCAAATGCAAAATTTTTCACGAAGTATTTTGAAATAACTTCAAAATTAAGTTTTGTAAAGCTATATACTATTTCATACTCTGTGAAATCTAATCCAACTTATTTCTCGTGCAATCGTGACACACTAAAGTGATACCACTATTCGACCACGTATGAGCTCGTATTGCCTACACTTAACATTGAAGGCAAACTAACAGTGAGCTAAAGTCACGGTTCTAAAGTTATATTAAAAATTATTTTGTCTTTCACGTTGAAAAATTCGCATTAAGTACATACTTTCACGGCTACTTTAAACATTTCTCCTTAAAATTTTGCCCTTTAAAACCTGTCGAACGGCAATGTGATGCGACTTTCAGAAATTAATGAGAAAAAAACATGTCTGAATCCAGAAAATGTTACCTGAGTGATAGACCATCAAATCGTTCTCGATAGTATCATACTCAGCGTGTGTCACTATATTTTAAAATCTTATTTTACTTATTTAAGGTGGCAAAATTATTCAAATATATGCAATGACAAAACTTCAAAACATGATAAGGTGAAATGATTTATTCTCTGTTTTGTTGCAACCTCTCTCCAAATGGAGATGTTGCATGTGTGAGGGATTTGCGATTTGACCATTGATTTTTATGTAAAAGTTCGCGAGAAACACGATGGTGTCACTGGTTTTCTCTGAAATCATCTCCCAAGCTCAAAAAAAGCTCTCAAAGTGAGGCCGAAATGGAGGGGATATCCCACCCTACCCTGAGAGTCCACCTCTACGTCAAAACAAACTCTCCATGCAAAGATAGGGAGCAAATACATTAGCAGGGTTGCCGTGTTTTCAGTTTTGGAGTCCCAAGTAAAGTGGCAACCCTGCTAATGTATTTGCTCCCTATCTTTGCATGGAGAGTTTGTTTTGATGTAGAGGTGGACTCTCAGGGTAGGGTAGGATACCCCCTCCATTTTGGCCTCACTTTGAGAGCTTTTTTGAGCTTGGGAGATGATTTCAGAGAAAACCAGTGGCATCGTCGTGTTTCTCGCGAACTTTTACATAAGAATCAATGGTCAAATTGCAAATCCCTCACACATGCAACATCTCCATTAAGTTGTTATTTCATTATCACAGGAAATTTGCCAACGTCTAAAGGCTCGCACGGCGTATTTCCTTAGCAGACAGTATTATTGAACATCCCTCAGGAAGACTAAACTTTGGAACTTTCTTTCAAATTGAGTCCAGCATGATGTAGCCGTAGCGCCTGGCATTTGCACTGAAAAAAAAATCTCTGTGTATTTACTAAGGAAAGGGTAAAATTACCAAGAATTCAAGGTTCTATTATTTTGATCCCAGATTTTTTTGGTAAAATTACAATTTATGGAATTGGTAATTTTACCGAGAAATCTCGGTAAAATTATTGAACTTTCTCGGTAATTTTACTGGACCTTGGTAAAAACGCGCGCCAATATTTTTATCGACTGTGTAGAATTACCGAGAAAAAATGGCAAAGTTACCGGAATCGATCACCAATACAAGTGGTATTCTTACCTGAAAAAACAGTAAAAATACCGGTTTTTAGGTAAGCTCACCAGTCTGTCTTGGTAAAATTACCAATAATTGGTAAAAAAGTGAGATGGTAAAGGTACCAACGGACCTTGGTAAAAACGCCGAGAATTTTTTTTCAGTGCAGACAGTATTATTGGACATCCCTCAGGAAGACTAAACTTTGGAACTTTCTTTCAAATTGAGTCCAGCATGATGTAGCCGTAGCGCCTGGCATTCGGTCCAATTATCGTCCGATGGACCATTGAAAAGGGCTCGGAGAGACAAAGCAGGAGTCACAAATGGCGGTGATGTAAAGGAGACCCCTCTTAGGAGGGCTCAGCTCTCACCCCAACTTTCAAGTTGATCTGTCCAATTGATTCAATGACATGATTCACAGGCCGCATTCCCTCCCTACACTTTCGCCCCTCTCTCCGGACAGGAGTCATACGTACAATAACCGCATGCTTTCCCCTCCACCCCTACTCATCCCTAAGCCTTTCGACGAGTGTCTCGCCTCTCGCTGCCATGTTTGCTGTCCTGCTTCTTGAGGGTCGGCTCCTCATTTCCATTTTAAATCAAGTCGAAGCTCGTTTGGAAGGGATTAAGGTGGGCCCTCAGCCCCTCAGCTTTAGGACGGTGCTGTTATATGTGGTATGGTCGACGTATCGATAAATCGAAAAGTACGTATATCCATATCGACGTTTAAAAATCTCCGATTAATTCTTATATTATTCCATAATATTGATACTTATGAAAGTCGTTTCTAAAATGCACTCTGTCGTTCTGCGATTATCTTCTAAAAGGTTATTGGGCAACTTGCAACTCCTCACTAGTCAAGTGGCGACAGCTTTACAGACTTACGGTGTATGTTAAAATTACTCTATGTTTATGCTATTTTCAACGGTGTATCAAAAGGGGAAGGGGGTAGTCATTTAAAAATCCTGAGTCCACCTAAGTGCACAGGCCTCTCACCCCCACCAAAAAAAAGTCGATACACTGAAAAGTAGGCTACGTTGACCTAGGAATGTTTCTACAGTTCCGTATTTCCAATGCGACCTATCAAAAGTTAACAGGCGGGAGCTGAACTTTTTGAAAATTCCGTATGTCGCATAACGTGGTTTTTTATCGTGCCCTACAAATGTAAAATAAAGTGCGTTCATATTTTCCTGAAAATTGCATTTTAATTTTCTCTTTTACTAAATTTTATCATCCAAACTGATATCTACATACGAATTCAAGAACCACTTGACTTCAATCACAACCATGTAAACTTGGCTCTTAAGTTAACGTCTTGTGAGGTTTGTACTTACTTCCATGGTCAGTTTTTTACCTTTCTTAATTCCACGATAAGATAATTAGAAAATATTTCTATCATGCCATGGTGATACGCCTTAACACAAGAAAAAATGACATTAGTCAGTATTCAAAACAGTTTCTCGTTATCCTAAATTCGTTCTTAATATAAAACAAGCAGGAAGCTCCAACGCATTCGCGTCGGAGAGCGGCTCTGGCGACAGTAGTTGTAGTCAAGAATGAGGGCCTAGACACATTTTGTCACTGATGTACAATCCGACAACTGTCGATTCATGTTTTGTAACTTAGCAGATTTACGTAGCCGGTGTATAAATGTGTATTGGCCCTTGATATGCAGAATGCATGGCACTATCACTTGTTGTATACTTTTAATTTTGAAGGCTCTTTGGAGGTCCGCATCCTAAAAAATTTCTCCCACAGTATTTTTTTTAACTTGTCGTTGTGATTGGGCGCCAATTTCTTTCAATTGAGTGATCATCTTCTTTTTTTGTCAAATAACTAGTTTGTGCAACAATAAGACTGAAACGACTGTAACTGAAATTTTGTCTTTTTAGATATTTGGTTATTTTGTATTTATTAGATTGTATATTTTCACAGCCCTGTGATAAGAAACTTTGGAATGCATGGTTGATAAGTCGTTTAGCGAGGCTGCAAAAAATTTGCATTTTTATATCTGAAATTGTAGGTAATGGTTTTGAATATCGAATTGCGATATATTACACGGTTAAGATAGGGCTATATGTCTTGTCGTAAGCGGCGACATAGAGTCGATGTCATTTCAATAATCGCCCCGATGGCCACGGTAGTTGTGTGCCGTCTGCCCACGTAGCAAATGGGAGGCGAAAATGGAAGTCATCAGTGCATCGGTGAGTGTTGAACGTGAAAATTGCGCGGGCCGCGCAAATTTCGCGATCATCGATGTGTCGGGGCTGAGCATCCATCATTTTCTATCTTGTTTTGAAGCTATGTGAGTTGTGATAAAGTACATAATTTTTTTGTATTATATTACTGTATAAATAGTGTAAAATTTGTACAGAACTTTGTACAAAATAGTTTCTTGTAAAAAGTGTGGACTACTGCCACGTCGTTTCCATACAAACTCCCAATACGCCGCAAGTACCACAAATGCCCATGTTAACCAAATCACCTCATCATCCATTTTTTAAGGACACAATTTTTAATTCAAATCAACTTACTTTATCAAAACTCCAATCGTTTATCAAATAACATATATCGAGTCATTTTAACAAAATCAAAGACGGCATAATATCATTTATCACACAGCCAAAAACCTAACCTAGAAACCACGATGTTTACAAACTCAAATTGGAGAACACTCGTTGGTCCAATAATAAAAATTGATTTGCCGCCTTTTTTCTTTGCAAGCAAAACGTGTGAACATGTCTGAAAATGGGATCGGGCGTCAACACTCAACGATGCACTGATGACTTCCATTTTCGCCTCCCATTTGCTACGTGGGCAGACGGCATTAGACGTTTACGGTTTCCTTGGTAACCTTTGTTTGCTATCAGCTGATATCGAGTAATATGACTAGGAAGCTCCAACCCAGTGGTTGGAGCTTCCTTAACCGCGAAAACTTTAAAATTCAAATTTTCAAATTTTGAACGTAAAGTACATTTTTTCCATCACGAGATTAAAGCACAGACAAGTTTTGAATTATTGACTGTATCACCATGATTCCAAAAATACACTACACAACATAGCATTGGCTAACAATAAAACAATATGCAATAAAATAAAGTCATGACAAGGAACATAGCCGAAAATGGCGCCGATTCCCATTAACCAACGCGCGGTCTCTCCAATGTAACATGGTCCAATGATACTCCCCAGCTGGGACCGTCCGGAATAGCAGCTCTAGTGCAAGCACCAGAGCCGCTAATAGTGCAAGCACAGCCTAAAAAAAAAAAAGAAGCTGAAATGGACGTATTTCTGCCAAACGGAACCATGTGCATTTAAGACACAAGCCCCGAGACCAATACGAATATAATATGCATAACAGGGCTCACGTCATTAACGCACATAGTTACTTTTAAAACTTTTTTTGAAAAACTCAAGCTTTCACTAATTTGTTAGTGTAACAGATTATTATTGTAATGTCACATTTGGTAGTGTAACAAATTAGTGAAAGCGTGAGTTTTTCAAAAAAGTTTTAAAAGTTTTAATACAGCTTTTACTGTTCTTCAAAAATTTCGATTATTCTCTTAAAAACTGCACATAGTTTCCGTTTGGCAGAAATACGTACAAATCATGTTTTCGTAAAAGCCCAAATTGAAAGTTAACTGAACGTACCCACAAAAACTTTGTTTAAGCCTCAAAATGAGAACGGATATAAATGGTAACCTAATAATTTGAAAAGAAAATTCATGGATGCTCACTTTTGATACCTGTAAAGCGTCATGTTCCAAGTCTTGCGGTTTAAAAAAATCACGGAGAGTAACAAACAAAAAGTCCAGAACCTATAGATTTATCCACCTTGAATCCTATATTTCTCTTGAGACACGTCTACTTCTCCTCTCGCGTTAAGTGATAACAACCGGATCGATTACACCAAAAATAAACTTGATTAAACACAGAACAAATCCTGGAAAATTTCCTTCAGAGGCGAAAACATCTTCACTGCACTTATCATCCTTCGGCGATGATACTGTTCGGGATACTAAAAATCCCGCGGCTCGGCAGACCGAACCTAGCCGGCGGCTCCCCCAGGGCAAAAACACTGAATTGATGTCAAAATCGGCAATAAATAATTGCCCCCTCCTTCCCTCGGATTCGGAGGGCGCCTCCCCTCTTTCAGGAACATTCGGACGAATCAAATCAAAAGGGACTATCTCCATTGTCACTTGGACCCTGTGGAGCCTGTATTCTTACGGGTCTTCGAGGTCCAGGTCACAATGGAGGTGTTGCCTTTTGATTCGAATGCGTCCATTTATCACTTACCTTATGCTTACGCGGTGTGCCCCCGCTACGGTCACCTTTTCACGCTTAAAATCCTGTTACCTATCACCTCTCACGTTTGAGCCCTCGCGGCCTGCGCTGGTCTCGCCGCGAGAGGAAGTGGTGGTATAGGTTGTTTGAGAGGTAAAATCCATTGATTGAGGGTTGTAAGTGAGGGTGTAGTTGTAAGTTGAGGATCTTATAATGACATGTGGAACATGCAGTGAGCATCGTTTCAATTATTTTTGAAATATTTGTTCCCTGTCGACACACGGGAAGAAAAGTATTACAACCCCTAACTGTTATCCTAGCTAATTTTGGAGCCAGTTCCAGAGTAGTTGCAGTAGCCAGAGGTATGGTTCGGTCAGCTGAAAGT
This sequence comes from Bemisia tabaci, assembly GCF_918797505.1. Classification (NCBI taxonomy): domain Eukaryota; kingdom Metazoa; phylum Arthropoda; class Insecta; order Hemiptera; family Aleyrodidae; genus Bemisia; species Bemisia tabaci. Next base: position 30,083,979 of record NC_092800.1, read on the forward strand.
GTGGTTGGATCAACTATAACCTTGTTTGGTGCAACTACTCTTAGGGCTGGCGCCATTATCAGTTAGTAGTATTGTTGAGACTGTGCCATTTTTTTTTTTATTTTTCAGTGTATTTGAGGCGATGCAAAACCGACATTGTTCAATGTGACTGACTTACAGTATTTTACAAAAAAAACTGCTGGTGATATGCACAATTATGCTTTGGATAAAATTGTGATTGATATTTTTGAAGACGAATAAACATGGCTGAGATATAGCTTTCGCTATACACTCTTCTCTCGAGTATGGAGGAGATTTTACATGTTTAGAATCTTAATCTATGGCCGACTCAATTTTTCGGACTGTCTTTACCTGTATTTTTTTAACAGGAGCATTTCTGTTCACAGTGAGGTGCCACCAACAAACACGGTAAAAATGGATTGCTGATTTAACAATTAAATTGTTGGTAAATAAGCCCGACATGTTTCAAACGTACATTTTACAATATTCGAGAGCTAATTTAACCACGGGGAGGTTAAATTATCATTTTTTTATTGTAAAATCTACATTGAAACATGTCGGACACTTTTTTCAACTACAGAATTTTCAAATCAGCAATTTCATTTTTTTTCCGTGGAAGTTCAGTCCGGTTGAGGCGGGTAACTGCCGATTCGCTGCCCTGTTTTTTTCGTGGCGTATAGGTAATTTTCTCCCAAGACGCGATGAAAAGGTAAAAACGCAAAGGGATCCCGGCCGCTGCATCTAACCACCTTTTGGCCACCCGGTGGGACCGATATCCGATCTGAGAGCTCTAGCCGGTCGATAAAACTTTACGAGCGTGGGTCCCTTTATTTGCTCTTCCGAAAACTAAATTAATGTCCTCGTGAGCAAACTTCCCATTCACGAGGACCCGAACCACGAGCCGGGTCTCATGAACACCTTTCTCAGCTGATTACAACGTTGCCGAACTTGAAGTCGAACCGGCGTCAATACTGCCATGCTAATGAAAAACGCCGTACGAGCTTTTAGACGTTGCCAAATTTACTTCTATAAAACCTGAATTTTCTTGGAGCGTTGCGAACAGTTTCCTTCAACATTTTCAGATAATTTTATTCGCAATTCGATCGAAAACATCTGAAAATTTCAGGAAGAAATATTAATAACTTTCCTCAAAAATACATGTTTTATCTGGAGAAATTTGGCAACTCTCGAATGTTCATACGGCATTCTTCCTTAGCACGGCAGAATACTCTACTGTCCTAAAAAGAGCACTGTATGAGCTTTCAGACTTTGCCATAGTTCCGTCGATAAAAAACAAATTTCCTGGGGAGAGTGTGAATATTTTTTTTTTTAATTTTTTCAGATAATTTTGTTCGCAATTCGATCTAAAACGACTAAAATTTTCAATGAAAAATGCGTATGATTTTTACCAAAAATACATGTTTTATCCGGGGAAATTTGGCAACCTTGGAATGTTTATACTGGGTTCTTCTTTCGAATGGCAGAATATAACTATGCTAAAGAAGAACACTGTAAGAGCACCAGGACGTTGCTGCTTAGATGTTGGGTTCTGCGGAGAGGTTAGAATATTTTTTCTTGAAATTTTCAAGTATACTTACTGCAAAAAAAAAAAAAAAAAAAAAAAAAAAAAAAAAAAAAAAACACGTTGGATCTAGAGTCCAGACTCTTAAAAACATCGAAAAGAAAAAATACTCTTGATTCAATCAGATTTAAGCTTAAATCAAGAACCAAGCCTCTTAATTTGAGCGGATTTCCTTTAATTTAAGCTTAAATCTGCTTGAATCAAGAGTCCTTTTTCTTGTCAATGTTTTGAAGAGTCTGGACTCTAGATCCAATGTAGTTTTTTTCCAGTGCACAATGAACTGCCGAGAGTGTTCTCGAAAAAGAAATCCGTTAGAAAATCTTAAAATTTTTTTGAAATTTACGTTTTATTGGAAAATTTTTGGACATTTCTGAAGATTCATGTGAAGTTTAATTTGCTCAACATTTTGCATGATTACGACGAATATTCATTAAGAACACTTGTTGTATACTTTATTTCTTTTTTAATAATATTATCATGTAGCTCACTACGGTGTTGATATAAAGAAATCACCATGCACGCTATGCCTGCAATGGCGCAAGGTGCAAGTAGATAACTATTCGTGCTATGCGGTATATTTCTTGCCTATACGGGAATCTGAAGGCGAATGCCACACGAACCTGTTTGTTTGCGATTTACGGATTATCGGACATAGCACTTGTTACATTATGAAAAAAAGAGATAAGGTTTTGCATTGTAGATAAAATGAGACATATTTCAGCAGAACTATCCTGTTGCCCAACCCCTTGACCCTGAAGACCTATACGGGTGTTGTCACTTGTCAAATGGTATTTTAAGAAAAAGTGCCTGACCTTGAACATTTGATGGCTCGATTTGACTTTTTTTCTTTTTGCTGGTTTGAGATGGCAAATTTGACCTTTCGATATTGGCTTATCTGATCGTTCCCTTTTTTCTTTATTTTAAGTATATCACTCTTTATCCAGAGAGGGGGGGGGGGGGGGGGGGGGGGGGGGGCGCCTTCGGAGTTAAAAAATTCAGGAGTGCAGACTGCGGTGTCGGAGGTGAAGTGGGCGAGTTTAACGAGGATTAACCTGACTGCACTTCCCACTGCCTGATTTCCTCTCATCATTTGAAATACATTTTGCAATAAGGAACCACTACTTCTCGCCCATTTTGGAAACAACATACATGCCATTTGTTTCCCTACACAGATATGTGCTTTGGACATGTGCAGACAGATATGTGCTAAAATGCAAAACCTTATCTCTTTTTTTTCATAATGTAACAAGTTCTATGTCCGATAATCCGTAAATCGCAAACAAACAGGTTCGTGTGGCATTCGCCTTCAGATTCCCGTATAGGCAAGAAATATACCGCAAAGCACGAATAGTTATCTACTTGCGCCTTGCGCCATTGCGGGCATAACATGATGATTTCTCTATATCAACACCGTAGTGAGCTCCATGATAATATTATTAAAAGCACATATGTGTGGAGTGGGGGAAAGGGCAGGTGGTCTACGGATAAACCATGGAGGGATGGGTTCCCGATTACAACATTTGGTCCAATTTCTCTCGGCATATCATAACCAATGGACCCAATACTACGAAAAAACTCCGGCCGTGGAAGCCGTGCTTACGGCTATATGGACATATGGTCCGCGTTCCGGACTCGAGGCCAAAAATTCCGGGAGTAGCACCCGGAGCAATCGAAGCTGCGGCTCCAGCACCCGGAACTTTCAGTTTATGAGCCCGGAACAAACGGTATGTCTACGTAGCAGCTTGTAACTTTTTTTCAGTAAAGTATTCGACCGTTTCCTTTTTTCCCACCTTATAAGTATATTTGGGGGGGGTGCCACAGGGTTGGGGGAGGGGGTGGAGGGGAAACGGAAAATACGGCACGAGCCCGCAACTGGGCGCGGGTCCGGGTTCCGGGGAGCGACAGCTGGAGGTCGGCCGTGTCCGGACTCGGGGCTCCGGGAGCTCCGCGCCGAGGTGAACCGAAACGACTACAATCAAACCGGGATGATTGATGATCCCGAGGGAGCCGGCGATTCCTCCTCGATGCTGCATCATCCCGCGGTTCCCAGCATCCCTGTCTCCGCCGCCGCCGCGCCGCGCCGCGCTACGGCCGCTGTCCCCGCCGCGCCCTCCGGCGACGCGCTATCTCGTTGCTCCTCTGACGTAAGGGCGTATCTAAATTTACATGTGAGCCCTGGAGAGAATGGAGTTATATGGACAGCAGGGCCCATGTGAAAATAGAGATACGCCCTTACGTCAGGGAGCGACGATCTGTGCACGACCCGTTGCGAATAAGTAAGGAAGTGCGCTGTATGAACATTCAGACGATGCAAAATTTCGCCTGGTGACATGATGAGTATTGAGAAAGGTCATGCATATTTCATTTTGAAATTTTTAGATCATGTAAATTGAGTTGCGAATAAAATTCTATAAAAAATTGGAAAAGAAGCATTTGCAAATTTTCCTGAAGATTTTGATTTTATTAAAGGAGATTTGGCAACGTATGAGGGTTCACGTGGTGTTCTTCCTTAGCATGGCAGTGGACTCGACCCGCAGCAAATACGTATGTTGAGGAGATCTTCTTGATGAGGAAGAGAGTCGTATGAACCTTCACACGTTTGCAAATTTCGTTTGATAAGATCAACATTTTTAGGAAAATTTGTGAACACATTTCTTCAAATTTTTCAAAGAATTTTGATCGCAATTTAATCTAAATTATCTCGATCCTATAAAATGAAATATAAGTAACTTTGATCAAAACTCGATATTTTGTTGGGAAGAATTTGGCAACGTCTGAATGTTTGTAAGGCGTTTTACCTTAGCACGGCAGATTTGGACGCATTTAAACCAAAAGGAACTGTATCCATACCGACATGAGCTCTGAGATTCACTATAGAGTACACACATAATAGGTCTTGGAAAAAATGTTCCGAAACTTTGAGCTTTGCGCGAAAATCGATCGCGGGAAGCGCCTGCAAAACGGTCAGTATACTTCAAGCATTGCGCCGGCCCTCCGAGAATTTTCAGTTCTTAAAATAATCACGTTAATATTTTAATATTTTAGTGTGCGAGCTTCAATCGTCGAATATTACAGGGACAAGCAGTTCTCGGTTGAAAATATTTGTTTCTATTCCATTTATCTTTCCTTCGTTTATTTAATCCCTTTATTTATTAGGTAAATTATTTGTTTATTCCTTTTCTGGTAAAGTTATTTTTTATTTCATCGCATTATTTAATGATTTATCTTTTGGCACCATTATTCATTTATTCTTATTTTTTAAAAAAAGTCCCCTTGCGCTATCTGGATATCAGACATGCTTGTGGCACTAGCTATCAGGAAATTAGCAACGAACCCTCACAAATCTCGTTGAATGGACGTTTAAATCAAAAGAAACTATGTCTTTTGTGACAAGTATCTACTGAGACATTCCGTCACAACTATTAAGGAACAAAACTTTCTTACAATTCCACGATGGAAACAAGCTTGATCTCTTTTTCCCTGACCCAGAAATACTGACGCAGAGTAGAAAAAGTGTGATTTTTACAAATCTAATACAAAAGCGTTGAATTATTCAGAAAGATACTGCGTAAGTGTTCAATTGTGGAAGAAACTACTCCCAAAGCATTATTTTTTGGAGAGATTTACGGAAAAACGCTGAATTTTTTAGAAAACGAATTCAACCGCTTTTAATTTTTAGAAAATTGCTGCGAACGCTCTACTTTTTGGTGAAATGCTGCAAACGCGCAATTTGTAGTGGGTAGCCTGAATTCCTAGTTCCTCGACACTTCGTAGACAGAAGACTTTCTGTACCCCATAAACTACTCCTGGACTCCTACTAATTTAGTTTTTATTTAACTTATTCGCGTTTTATTTTATCATATATTTATTTATATTCATTTATTTTCTTATATTCGTCGTAAATTTAATTTATTTTTTTGTAAATGATTTTATTAAATACATATAAAAATTGCGCAAGAAATCAGCACAAATTTAAAAGAAAATTACGCATTCAAGCATGTACATTGCCACAGAGAGTGCGACATTTTGCACGCCTTGAGCCGCGATTTTTTCAAGCACGGATTGGTGAGGCATGTAAGAGGGTTAGAAGTGGGGGAGTGGAGATGCAGGAATTATGAACGTTCAACGAGGCGCGCGAAATTCATGCGATGGCGCTTCGGAGAAAAAAGCTGAATGCTCCGCTACCGTCCTACGATCTGCAGTAAGTACAGCTCTGTATGAGCCACGGTTAGTATACGCCTTAACGTCTCTCGAGGCTCATCTGAGAATACACTTGCTGTTCCTTTCCGTAACACGACAGTCCCGCTCTCTGTTGGCGAGAAGCTGAACTTGCCTCAAGCTGTAGTTCACCGTTTCTCCACCAGACAGCAGGGTATGGATCATTGAGGTGAGGTCTATCACAGAGTGTGTAGCGGGAAGTATGACGCCAAGTGCTAGGCGCTACGATGTGCGATGCTGGCGTACGGGTGAGTACCATTCGTTCCGACCTAAAGAACGCGAAATTTGCTACTTTGCAGTAGGAATCGAATTGCAACACTTACGTGTTTTTAATACTTATGGTCAAATTGATGCATTATTGAATATCTTCACAGCAGTTTCCATGCACCAATACATTGATGAGCACGATTTCAGCAATATTTGTAGCAACAAATTCAAGAAGAAATTTAAACTTGCAAATTCCCGGGTGCAGTTTTTAAAACGAGAGCATGAGTCTGATGTTAAGAATTTTATTTAGTGCTCAAAGGCAAAAAAGGAGCTAAATTTTCAACCAATTTAGATGGATCGATGTCCGTGGTTTATTGGAAGAGTACCTACGCAGTTGAATTCATTTTAAGACTTGAAAATATATTTTTAATGGTTGCTTTAGTGATTTGTTTAGAGACTAAAATCTATGTTATAGAAGCTAACGAGACATCATTTGACTTTCCTAAAAGAGCTAGTTATTTTTTTGAGAATTATTTTTGTTTGGCTTATATTATGTCGTTTGAAATCTAAGTTTGCGAGATTTAACGCCATGCTGAATCCCTTTGGTATATTAAAAAGTAAACGCTTAGGAGCAAAGACGGAGGCTTAAAAAAGGAATTGAATGTAGATTCAAACATTTGAATTTTTGAAACCTAAAGCTCTCTACATCAGGAGAACAAAAAATGTTCAAGTAGCTATGGAATTCAATTGAGCCTTGAGTGGTTTTAATTTTAACGAAGGCTAAAACATAATCCAATTTTATATGTATTTCCGTCTAATAGACACCGATCCCTCCTCAAAAGTCATAACATGGATATGTCTCATTTTCTTCTTTATATCCAAGGAAATAGTGCTCAGTGAAAAATATTCATTTTAAAATATCCAATGGTGGAAATTCCCGATGCAACTCCATGGAGCCATGGTATTTCCACACGTATGAATGTATATATCTAATCATAAAAAGTGTCCAAAGGAGAAAGTAGCAAACGGTAATACATTTGCAAATACATCTAGCAAAACTGTTCATTTAACAGCCTGACAATATCTAAAAGTGTATTCACCGCATATTTCATCTTTGCAATGAAGGGAATGGCAATGTATAAATCTGTGCAATCGTTTAAAATATGTTTAATTTTGTGGGTAATCAGGTAAAAAACTTGAAAATACTCAAAGTAATTGTTCAATTCTAAGTTGAACGTATTGGACGTACAGTCGATGTATTGAAAATTGCGTTATAACATTAATTTTTTAAGATGAAACATTTGCCTTTAAAGGAATTTTTTTATCACGCACTGGAATTTCGTAACATGAATTTTCTCTTATGATGGGCATTCTATTTATGAGACTGGTCATTTTAGGAATTATTACATCGGGTATTTCAACAATAGAACATTTTGGACCAGGCATCTGCGCCTGTCAACCGAGTAATATCTGTAAGGATTGAAATTTAAAATTTACTAAACGTACCTAGACCGCATTGCTTTAAATCTGAGGATTCATCATAAAGTTTTGTCGAAGTACCAATGCAATGCGTAACATTCAGAGAAAAAATACCCCTGACTGGGCTCTTGGCGACAGGTGGAAGCTTTTAGTTTTGGGGATTCAACATTTCCTTATTATGGACAACAGGGCATAAGGGGGCAACTGTAATCTCCCTTTTTGCGGCTGTTGACCTACCTACTAGGTGGGTGATGAACTTCGGGTGACGTCATGAGCCAAGCAAGTTTCCCAAACTTTGGTTTGTTTGCAAAACGAAACTCCTGACACATTGTTAACCACCCACCTGGTATAGGTAGGTCAACAGTTGAATGTTGAAATCCCGGAAGTAAAAGCTTCCACCACTGACAAAATACCAGTGGAGGGTCTCTTGTCTCCGGTAACACCAGTAAGTGGAACCCCATCTCCGATGTAACGATGGTGTGAAATCAGCATATCACCAACAATGCCTTCGGTGGCGCTTACGCCCTCAGTGTGTCAACCAACGGCTCCTATTGTCCTGCCATGGGTTGTCCGCGATTTTGGGTTTTGCTCACACGTAACGGCCGGCGCGCGACGAGAGTGTGATCTTACAGCACGGGGGAAGTCGCTACTCGCTGGTCTACTCTCACCAGAGAATCCCAAGCGCGGATCGCGTACTTTACCAAACGGGGTTTCACCGCGAGCAGGTTCGAAGAGCACAATTTCTCTGCGAGTAACGTCACGTCAAGCACGTGAGATATGACAAGACGCGTCACCCGCTGGGAACGTGGGTGGATCCGTGACGTGACGGAGCTCTGTCTCTGAAAGCCTCAAATCTGCATGGAGTTTTGGGCATTCCAAGATTCTCCTGGCGCATCATAATACGACCGTCCTCAGCACAAACTTCCGATCCAATCTCCAAAACTCCTTTTGGATTGGAGATTCGATACATTTATCATAATCAGTGCACTGAAAAAAAACACTCCGGCCGTGAAAGCCGTACTTACGGGCTATATAGAGATACCGTCCGTGTTCCGGGCTCAGAGGCCGAAAGTTCCGGGCGTAACACCCGGAACACTTCGACTGCTCCGGGTGCTACGCTCGGAACTTTCGGCCTCTGAGCCCGGAACACGGACGGTATCTCTATATAGCCCGTAAGTACGGCTTCCACGGCCGGAGTGTTTTTTTCAGTGTGACGATTGTCCTCATTTGATCTCAAAAAATATCAAAACCTCTTTAAATACTGCCAATGGAGTAAACCGACGCACCAACAGTGACTTGGACGTATTTAAATCAAAAGGAACTACATCCATTCTGAATCAAGCCCTGCCATACAAGTATTCTTATGGATCCCAGGGTATTGACAGAACGGATATAGTTCCTACGGATATAGTGATTTAAATACGTCCACTTTACAGTGACGTCAAGTCTGAAACGGTCTATCTCGACGGATCCAACAAGAGATTTCAATCCAATAATTATTTAAGGATTTATCTTTTGGCACCCTCAAGCCGATGGATGCTATAGAGCCAATAAATTACAAGTAACGAAATTTCTATCCATTTATTTGTTTATTATTTATTTTTATTTTTTTTTTTACACCTGTCCCCTTGCGTTTTCTGGACATCAGATGGATTGCATTTTGCAGAAAGGAACCAAGGGCATTCCAATGTTGCTAGGATTGTGCAACATACATTCTTTGCAAAAAAATTACTGAAATTATGAAAAAAATCATATTTACACCGATAATTTTCCTCTTGAATTCATAGTATATTGAGAGTAAAGATAATATTCATAAAGATGATCAGTTTAGATTTGCAGGGTAAAGAAAGTTGCACAATCTTAGCAACATTTAATGCTCCTGGTTCCTTTTTGCAAAATGCGATCCAGATATGCCTGTTACACTAGCTATCAGGAAATCAGCAACCAACCCTCATGAATCTCGTCAAATTGACGTTTAAATCAAAAGAAACTATATCTATTTTGATATGAGACCTATTATGCACGTACTCTAATGGATCTCAGAGTTCATGTCATAGTTCCTTTTGATTTAAATACGTCCACTTAGAATGACGTCACGTCTGAAACGGTCTATCTGGCCAGATCCAACAAGAGATAACTGGTTCGCCTCCCGGGCCCGGAGCTCCAACCCAAACGGAAGGGCGCAGCGAGGGCGCAAGGGCGCAACGGGGGTCCGAAGCGCCGGCAGGGAATTTCCTATTCGACAGAGGCGAAAACTCGATCCGGGGGCGCTTCTGTTATCTTACCCGAGAAGACACCGACACCGGCGGGGAGGGGGTGAGGGGTGGGTGAACGGAAATGAAGATCTGTCCGGCTCGACAGCAGCCAAGACAACGACGCGTCGCGACGCCGTGAGGGGTGGGGTGGGGTGGGGGGGAGGGGGAAGCTCATTTAGATAAAGCTCTCAGCTCGGTGTCAAAACATTGACTTATTCTCTCAAGCCCCAGTTCCCGGGCCTCGAGCACATATTCATACAGCGACCCCTTTCCCCGTCACCCCCCCGTCTCCCCTCCCGTGCACCCCCTTCCTTTTGAGGGGTTGAGGAAGGGACTCCACGGGCAGCACGGTTTCGCGGGGATTATCGGGGTTGCGGATTGCGAAGTTCGTCTATGATTTTATTGGCCGATGAAACCACTATCAGAGATGGAAAATTTCATGAAATTTATTCGCGTGGAATTTTACGAAATTCATAAAATGTTCTGAAAGTTCATGTAATTTTTTGAAAGTTCATGATATTTTTTGAAAGTTCATGATATTTTTTGAAACTTTGGGGGATGCATTTAGGAGGCCAAGAAACTCCTTGAATGGGTGATTCTCAAAACATTTTTCACCCGATACGCAGTTGGTGAAGTTATAGTTTATGATTTTCTTGGCCGATGAAACAGACTGCATTTTAAAATGAGGAACCACTATCAGAGAAGGAAATTTTCATGATATTCACGGAAAGTTTTAACAAATTTCATGAAATATTTATTGAAAGTTCATGCAATTGTTTGAGACTCTAGGGGATACATTCAGGAGGCCAAACAATTTCATGAAACGGTGATTTCTCAATACACTTTTCACCCCAGGCATAGAACATTTACGCGTTGCAAATTTTTTCGTTTGGCTTGGTAAGATGGAGCTCCCCTTTGTGCCCCTTTTCGTGTATAGCACCTCATTAGGGTAACATGTGATTTTTGCCGCATCAACTAGGAAACTATCTGAAACGCTTTCCAAATTCTTCTTACATCTCAGTTGGACTGTACTTTGCAATAGAAAACTACCATTTCTGACTTGCTTATTGGTATAGCACCTTCCTACATTGGAAAATTGATGCCACATACGATATTTCTGAAATGAACCTGAAATAGTAGTCCCTTGTTTCAAAATGCAATCCATTCGCTCATCATGTCCCAGATCATGTTCATCATGTTCCATGTTCAGTGCTTCATTTTAATCACCGAGGCCACTTCCATCGTTAGGGAGGCGACATTTTCGACTGCAACCACTCAGGGCCCCCGTCAAGTTTCTCAACTTCCGGTGCGATCGCGAGAATGTGGCAGAACCGGCCCGGAAGAAAGTGCGCTCACGATTCTTCTCACGGGCCCAGCCCCACCCTCGCTTGAAATTCGGACGCATCTCTGCCAAACGGAACTAAGTGCATTATGACGAGAGCCCTGTTATTCATATATGCTTACGGGTATCAGGGCTCATGTTTTACTGCACATAGTCCCGTTTGGCGTCCATTCCACGTTGCGACGTTTTAAAGTGGGAACCGCGATGTCGCCTGTCAATTTAGCCGGTAATGACGAGAGGATCCCAGCTTTTTTAACGAGTAAACGATAACAGGCAACCGAGATAGGGCCCCAGCGCGGGGGTTGATTCTGATAGTGGGTTCCAATCATTAGCACCGGGGCACTGGTGTCAACTGCTCGAGAATTGACGGATTCTCCGTCTTCGGTCGGGGGTGTTTTCCCGAAAACTCTGGCAGTCGCGGCCCCAGACCGGAAGCCACTTAAAGACTGCGGAGTGGTGTCGATACAGGAGCGTACTCCCGGCGTTTTTCGCCCCTGTTTAATACGCTATGTTTCTCGTGTAACTAATCAGCGCCCGGGGGGGGGGGGGGGGGGGGACGGGAGGCAGTCAATGCAGACTTCGCGGTCTCAGATAACTGAGAAATGAGGTCATCTAAGTGCACGAACAGGAACTCCAGAAGTTCCAAGGAGGCAAGTCTAGACACTTTTATGACTCGCTCCCTCGGGGGAGAAAAAGTGACGTGATTAAAAGGCGGTAAATAATGGGAGAATTGAAGATTATGAATGATGGTTTCGCATATTCGCTCCGGGCTATGGATGGAGGACCGAAGGATCAAACCCCGCTGGACCTTTTTCCTCAATTTTTGTCTTTTTAAAGCATGCATTTGAGACATTAATAGGAGCAGACAGACACGAAACGAAACGGTATATTATACCGTGATTGATGATCAACATTTAAAATTACACCATCTCGCGATCATAATCTTGTTGTTAAAAGTATTTAGGTTATTAAAAATAACCTCAACCCGATTTCATTCGTTTATTTGTTTTCGTTTTAATATGTTTGAGTGTGGAGCAAATTTGCTGGTTAAACTTTATATTTATTTTTATATTTATGTTCTTTTTTTTTGGTACTTTCAACAGGGATTTAATAATTATCATTATTGTTATTAAGACAAAGTCATGATAATATATCAGTTAATTAAATCAGCAGATTCAATTATGTTGTCAATAACGTCTTGATACAACTATTCGTACTCTTTGGACGCGCGTGTTGCGTATATAAAATGGAAGGCGCTCTGGTCACTCTAGTCCATGAGGTAGTGCAAGCAGTTACATGTGGCGCGCCGGTGCGAATTTGAAGATGAAATTCTCGCTTTAAAGGCTAAAGGGTAGGGAAAGGAAAGAACATTTTCTCATCATTTTCATATTATTCATTTGGGATTTTAAATCTCACCGCCAGACGGAGTCGTGACAGCATGCCACTGTTGCCACCGGAGCGCCTTCAATTTTTAGGACGCAACATGGATATCCACAGAGCACGAATAGTTGCATCAAGGCGCTTGTACCGATATCATCATCCTCTGCTCGGGTATCAATATTAAAACGTTAGGTAAAAACGTCGTATAACACTCGAGTGTTGCCAAATCTTCTGCGATCGAATACGAAATTTCCGCAAAAAATTTATCAGCTCTCGTTTCTTAAACATTTAGAGAATTTACCGTGCAATTTAATCAAATATTTTTTGAAGGAGATGTATTTAGTTCAGTCTGTGGAGTTTAGTCTGAACTGTAGAGGCAGACGTTTCTTTTCTGGCGAAAGTGGTATTTGACTGAATAAGCACTCATCGTTCAACCGGAGATTGATTGCGGGGATTTCGTATGTATTCAATGTTGCGAGTGTAAAAAAAAAAAAGAAAGAAAAAAAAGCCTCTCAAGAAAGTGTGGATATGTGGAAACGTGAAAAATTGGAAACGGGGGGATTCCCTTCATATCCACTCCAAGCGAGATGCAGGCTCGGACTGGCCATAACGCCAATCTGCCATTGGCAGATGCGCCCTCTTGGCGCGCCGAAAACGCGCCCCTCTGATAGATAGCAAAATAAGGAGAGAAAACAAGTTACGACCGAGAATATGTGGAAAATTTCTTAAATGAACGGAAGAGAGAGTTAGGAGCAAAGAAAGGTGTTTTTACGCACGATAGTGGTGCACAGAGGTCCAAGAACTACTTTATGGAGCGTAAACACTTTTCTGTGAAATTTTCACCTTTTTGTTGACGTACATGCGCTTCATTATCCCCTTTCTTCATTCGCTATAAATTTAACACACATCGATTATACTCACCATATATATAAATATTAGAAGATTAAAATATAAAAATGATAATAGATAATCATTTTTTCCTCCTATCCTAATCGCCTTAAACCTAACTAACTCTGTTACGAGAATAACTAAATTAATTTTAACCAATTCCGCCTAGAAGCGATAGACGGTTCGATTTTTAGACATACGCACCCTTTATAGACCTCTTGAGAGACATTTAAACATATTTCTTCCTTCTCAAAATGACTATTGATTTGGACATACCATAGCATATCTCGGGCAAACTTAACCTTAATTTATCTCGAAATTCAAAAATAAGAGAAACCTGAAGTGTAAACGCGATACAACTATTCGCGCAAGATGGATGTCCACATTTCATATGAAAAATGTAAGATGCGATGGCGTGAGTCATATGAACTCGCAATGCTCTGCTCCATGCTACTAGTTTGAAGCACCATTGCGAATAAGACAAACGCAAGCGAACAAATGGAAATAAAGCGAGGGAAATAATGCACGACGGCGCAGAGATACAACTATTCGTACTTGATGGACGTCCGTGCTGAATCTGAAAAATTGAAGGCGCGATGACGCGAAGCGTGAGCTCTCGATGCTCTGCTATGTGCTGTTAATAAGGTGTGACTCAGATTCGGGAAATTAGTTAAAAAAGAGGCCCGAGTACGTCTTTCCTGTCTTCAGCTGTGTTGATACTCGTTCTTTCTTCTTTTTTCAGGTTCATAACTGATTCTTTTTCAGGATGGATTTGCAGATCCATGTCTTCAGCTCGCAGCACTTGCTCGGTTCTTTTGGAAATAATGGTGCTTGGATGCGTCTAGTGTTTTTAATTTTTTATGTTTTCTTTAATTTCAGAAGTCCGTCGGTTACTCAAATACGTTCAATTTTGCAGTTTTTTTTTTCTGTACGATTAATAAACTTTGAGCCTGAAAATAGCGTAAACATGTGCTGCTTTGCCAAAATTTTCTGAACTCCTCTCCACGTAGGGGTTGCCTTACCAGGAAATATCACATTATGCCCCTTTAACCAGCCAAGGGCCTAAGCCCTCGGATGCGAGCCAGTCCGACCCTATAACTAGATGTTATGTGTTTTGTTTCCATCGGAGACATACTTTTCTTGAATCATTCTATAGGTAACGCTGTACAATGATTCAAAAGGAATTAACATATTTCTGTGAGAATGAACCAACCCTATTTCAATCACATTTTCGTAAGGTCGTGTGCAAAGCATTTGAGGGAAGAGAAGTTTTTTTGGAAGAAACGTATATGATCTTAAACCCTTACGAGTATAGGTTTTAGTCAGAGGAATATGGGTAGAAATTTGGTTAGGACGATCGTATTCTGGCCGAATTTGAGTGATAACTTTGGAAAAAAACAAAAAAATACTGAAAAGTCATTGCTTATATGACTTTAACATTCCACGCTGCACCTGAGTTTGTATTATTTTCTTTTATGTTGTATTAAGAGTTATCAACTACCTATATCTAGCGATGATCCTTAGAAAGTTAGAGCACGCACCCCTTTATTCATTAGTTTGGCCAGCTCTACGCATGCGCGCATTTTATTAAAGGTTCACCCATTGACCCGATTTCTAAGAATACTTAGGGTGCATTGAAGAACGCAACCGAACCAAAAATAAAATCTATCTTCGGTTGCAAATCTTTCATCGCAGCGAACCTTCGGAAAATCATAACCAAGCAATTTCTCCTATAATACATCCTCTGAGCACATCCAAACGCTAAGACATGTAGGAAACAATAATGTTCCAATACCTACCTACTCATGGCTTCGATTTTGCACTCCTATTTGAACGATGGCTAAGTGTAAAATAAAACAGATTTGGCTGCAAGTACATTTGGGGAATAGCGATCCAACATATGGATTGCTTTTACCGCGCAAAACAGCGTATCCTTCCACCCTATTTATAGGTTAAAAAGGTAGGGAGCTATATTTTCCCGAAAAGTCGGGAAAAAAACGGAATTTTTCATTTGTGTTTAAGTGTCATTTCATGCACGTCAAATAGTTAAACTAAAAAAGCCTCACAAGCAAGCGTAACGCGATGGGAGCGTTTTAATTTCCTGCCCTCCTTGCATTAATATTCACCTCATTGTTTCGTAGATTTAATCGTGGTGACAGTTTCGTTTCTTGTAAATGGAGCTTCTGTTTGAAAATTAATGATGTACTAGATTCATGTAGGCAACCTTATGTACTCTGAAAAGCCTTTAGTTCGGCTGGAGAACTCTGAAGTTGAAGCCAAAACGAGGTAAACAACCTTGACTTTACAACCAAAACATACTCCACATTCCGACGTAGTAGAACGCTGGGAGAGTATTGATTTACTGCGGGAACTTAGCGAACACTCACTGGTTCTCAGCGAGTGTCACGAAGTAGAATTCAGTCAATTTTACAAAGAATTCAATGCTGAAACCGTAATGAGAATATGAAAATCTCGTCTCGGAGGGAAAAATCAATCCAATCATAGCAATACAAATACTCATTGAAGTTTAAACTTACCTCCGTAAGTCGATTTTCTGCTTCGCGGAACGTGTTCTCACTGCACGAAATATTGATCGCAGCGCTGCGCGGCAAGTAGCGGCAGTTGAAGGAACTACAGTGTGTTGGCTGTATGTGGCGTTATAAGCCGCGGTTTCGGCGACTTCGTCAGAGCGGCCCGGATAGCTCAGTCGGTAGAGCATTAGGCTTTTAACCTAAGGGTCCTGGGTTCAAGTCCCAGTTCGGGCGCAAATTTTTTGTGTACAATTAGACAATCTGCCATTCATAAATCTCATCTCTGTAATCTATACCCATGAAAGGTACGGTACGTAGGCTATCTGTGCGTTAAGTTCGCCTTAAATCAGCGATACTTTTGTTCAATGCTTCGCTTGGCTCTTCTATTTTCAAACTGATTTGCATTGTGCATGTATTTGTTTCACAAGGTATGAGGCAATTGAGGCATGACTACAGGAGGGAATATGACTTACTCATCTTTGAAATGTTGAGTGATCATGTAGCAAATTACATGGTACCATCTAATGGTTAGAGAAAATCGTATGTGTAGCCTCTATTTTTGACGTATTTATGCTGAAAGGAACTATGTTACATGCAAGCAAACCCTATGCACATAGTTCCTTTTGGCAAAAATACGGCCATTTATGAGAATCTACGCACTGTTTGAGCAGGTTTAGCCCACACACCGAAGGTCAGTGTAGGGTGAGGCAAAGAAAAAAATACGAATGAGCCAATTTTTGTTACTATTTTAAATTCAGGTAGGTCCTTAGATGCCTCTCAAAAAAGTCTTAGATTTTGGGTCGAGTTTATCGACCTTAAAGGACGAAAGGGCCCAAAATGGCCCCAAAATCAGATCTGAGGCAGACCAAGTAGAATAGAAACATATATCTAGACATCGATTTTATTCCTGAAAAAATTCCAAATAATCAAATTCCTACTTTGATATAATCCCCCCCTTCTCCTGGAAATGCAATGTTTCTCATATAAAAATGACTTAAAAAAGTCTCTGCCTTTTTGCAGCTATTTTTTGCGTCTTATTTGAGAACGTCAAGGATCACAAAGACGACTATGTAATAGTTATTTTCCTTATGAAGTTTTCAAAGAAGAAGGTCAAAACAGAGTTTTTTTGTGGGACATTTCGGTGCCCCTCAGAAACGGCTGCATAAGCATGTTTAAATGCTGTAAAACAAAGAAGAAAAAATAAAAAAGGTAAAAGAAAAAGTGTTCTACCAAAGATCCACATTTTCCACCGATGATGAGAAGACGAAAAAACCCGAACTCCTGCTGCAACCATCCTCACGTCACTTCCCTAACGTAAGGGCTGGGAGCCCTATGGTCCACATATGACTCAATGCTCTCTAGAGCTCAGTTAAAAATGTAACAACGCCCTAACGTCGGAGAAGCGACGACGCCTCACAATGGGCTGAGTCAATGGGAGAAGTCGAACAAAATGCAAACTTAGGAAGCTAAGTTCTGCTGTTCTGAACTACGAGACACCGAAGTTTTAACGCGGATTTTTCGTCCAGAAACACCGCCCTGAAAATAAAAACTCCGGCCGTGGAAGCCGTACTAACGGGCGACATACTGACTCACTGACATACTAGGCTGTTCGCGTTCCGGGCTCAGAGGCCGTAAGTTCCGGGCGTGGCTCCCGGAGCAATCAAAGCTACGGCTCCAACACCCGGAACTTCCGGCCTTTAAGCCCGAAACGGACGGTATATCAATATAGCCCAGAATTTTTTTTTTCAGTGCACTTAAACTTGAAATTGTGACGAAATAAACATTAAAATTTATAATTTTGGTTAGAAATCTCCTGTCCGACCTCCTCTACCAGCTTGTTTCATTGTGCGCCTGCGCGACCACTGTCAAGCTTGTTTTCTCGATTTTTCCCCGAAAGCTCCTCACCCATCAAATCGTTTAAAGTCAACCTGCCGCAGAGCTTAAGCTTAAGGACCCGCTGCTTACCAAGGGAACAATCCGGCAAGCATGCAGCGAAGACGACGATAAAGCCTAAAATAGACGACTTATAGAAAGTCTCGGACGTCGCGAAAGCCCTGAGGCCTCCCCCACTCATGGAAGAACAACTTAACTCCACTGAGAACTGGATGGAAGTATACGCGACTTTGCCCTAGCCATCTCCAACATCAGATCTCACCCCCGCTTGGTTTTTTTCGTGGCTGGACCTGCACCAATGTTTTTGACCGATAGCTCTCGTGGCAGTATCCTCTGCCATTTTTTAATTTTTCCGCCTTGTAAACCCGACAGTTCCGTTCATCAAGTTATTTCTCCCCCTTTTAAATTTTGACACCTCATTGTTTAACAATAAATAGCCTTTTCAGTGTCCTGTGCTTCTTGTAAAGTTTACAAAAGTGGTTTTAATTTATAATTCATAACGCAAAATTTCACGGATTACGTAGAGGATTTGACCAGTTCAGGAGTTTACAAAGTTCCTATGAATATCAGACCACCAATCAAGGATTCTGGAAAGTGTACGTAATTTCATTTTACTCTAAATTGACAGGCTCAAAAGCCAAGGAGTCCAAGTACATGTAATTGTCGTTCGATTTTTGTTTGTTTATTGTTTATTTATTTTCCTATGATGAGTGATTAACATAATTACCTACACACATTATGTAATTTGGAGAGGGAGGGGGGAGCATTCACCAATCATGGCGGTTTAATGGTATTGAGCAGTGACGTAAGGTTACAAATCTTCTCAATGCAACCGAACCTCATTCTTAATCAAACTGCAGAAAATCGTAATCCAACCGAAAACAAAAGGAGAGGAACATGCTAAGAATTGGATTGAAAAAAAAACAAAAATAAAAAAAAAATAAAAAACCGGGATATAATTTTAAGTAAAAAAAGCTCGACAGAAATTCAGTTTTTTGCAGAAGCATGAAAAAGTAACGTCTGCCTAAAATTTTGGTGATTTTTCATTAGCGTTATGTATGTACTGACATTTTCAGCCGGTAACGTTCAGTAGTTTCTTATAGTAAAACACACTTTACGAGTGGAATTTCTCTGATTGAAATTTCTAAATTTAGTTACGTTTGTCCGTCTAGATAACGACTTTGTAGAGCGCATGTGTATATAATATCCAATTTTTAAAGCGAAGGGATTTTTGCAGAAATTTAAAACTGACATGGTGTCTAGTTCATCTGATATACGAATGCGGGAAAGCTTTTGAGGAAAAAAAAAAAAAAAACAAATGGTTCAAATATCTGTCTTGACCTTTTTTCCACTCAAAATTGATAGAAATCACCGTTGCTTAGACAATCTTGAATTTTAATTTTCGAAAGGTGAAGGATTTTGAAAAATGGACCTCGTTGCTTAGAGTTATATTTGTTGTCGTCGCTTGGTCAGCTTTTTACTGTGAAAGGCCCCATTCTATTTACATTCTGACGAAGATGGGGTTAAGGAGATCCTAAAGATGATACATATCATCAATGAGGACAATTTTATTGTATATTTCGTAAAATTTGACCCTCTGCCTATGAGACTATATCCTTTGAAAAGATCACAATGCTTTTGCCTATCCGATAAGTTAAAAATACAAGCGAGCAAATTGTGTAGATTTTGAACGTTTTACGCAAGTTTACACCCTTTTAAAGTAAATCAAACCCATACATATTTTGTACTAGTAGCTTCAATTTTATAAAGCACTGGAAAAAAAACACATTGGATCTAGAGACCAGACTCTTGAAAACATTGACAGAAAAAGGACTCTTGGTTCAATCAAATTTAAGCTTAAATTTGATTGAATAAAGAGTATTTTTTTTTTGTCGATGTTTTTAAGAGGCTGGACTCTAGATCCAATGTGTTTTTTTTCCAATGAGGGGTAAATCATTGTAAACCTTTGTCCTAAGGATCTATTCCTATAGTTGAACTTATTGAATTTTACTTAAAAATCGAAAAAAAAGTTCTTCCTCTTAAAATTTCCTTCGTGACATTGTAAACCACATGAAACCTCTTAAAGGAGAGAGCTCTTAAAGCAACGACTATGAATACGTTACTGATACTACAAGACTCTAAGGAGGATGACATGTTAAAATTTGATCGGTTATAAGTATCGAAAAAAAAAACACAAGTTTTAAATAAATTACACAGTATGTAACGTGCCATACGGCGGACTCGCAGTCAGTGAACGGAAAGTGAGACCAGAGTTATGAAAGTGAAAATGGCGATGCGTGTTTGGAGGATTCCCCGATCCTGCTTACCCAGTCCCATTGCCTTCCTTCAAGCTATTACTAAGAAATGAACCCGTGTCCAGGATTATGCTTTCACTCTCAAACCCAAACTCGCCCTATTGTGCTATTTCGTCTTCGATTCCCACTAGTATAATCGATGTACCATGAAGTTTTTATGACTAAAACATCAAAATAAACAAATCCGTCATGAGATATTAAGATTGATAGACTTGTATTCACTGTCACTTCGCCTTCAGTTTTTTGGGTAGGCAAGAAAACATACTCCGTGTTGCATTAGTTATCCATCCAAAGGTTCGTCATGGTGGCGCTGTTTACCTCGCGCGATAACAAGGCGAGCTTCGATGGTTGAATCGTTATCGAATGGTTTTGATCGATATATCACATTGTTAATATAGAAAGTTATCGATCGAACCCATTCGATATCGATTCAAAAATCGACCCGCAGCTGATCTAGCCAGAAAAATGTATATACCAGCTCTATTTTTGTGTTGGAGATCCCGTGATTCAGTAATTAATGAATATTAATTATAAAATATTACTTTTTCCAATTTATTTTAGAGAGTGTTGCTTCCCTGCTATCCATGCTGGAAACACAGCCGTCCATTTAATTTTAGATTTCTTAAAAAAAGATTCATTAATTGAATTTTTTTAAATAAATACATATTTTTTAAAAAAAAATAAAATTTGTATTCGGTTAACAAAACAACTCATCAACCCCAAAAATTGCATCAGTTATAAACTTAATATTTTGACGCAAGCTACCTGAGCTGCAATCTCTACCCCCTCAGTCTTGTATTGGTACTCATTGGAGCTCAAAATAGTTGACTCTCATTGAAAATTTTGGCTTTGTTTTCCCAGTGAAATTGAGTGGACCCAGCATCATTTTACCACCTTGTTGTCTTTGAGCATACGTTCATTTTCATCAGGATAAATATCCTTATTTTTCAGAATATTTCAGCCGTATTTTAACTAAATTCAAAAACAGAATTATCATAAAAATTGCCGCTAGCAACTTTCAAAATCCCCATTCTATCAGATTCATGTAAGACTCACGACAGAAATTGAAAAACACAATCCCAGGGGTATATTTCCTTAATTGTCTACTGTCAAACCTCCAGGCTGCCGAGCTAGAAGTTATGAAAAATTATTTTCTAACACTCTAGGGTGATGATGAAACTCTCAGGAGTTATGCACATGCCAGATACAAAGTAATGCTCTATTCAGACTTCAATTTTGACTCAAAGAGGATCATACGTTCCTATGGAGGGAATGGTAATATTAGCTAATTTATGAATACATTCGACAACCTGTACCTGTTTGTACCCCTACGGCACAATGGTGCAGCAAAAACAGAACTCGAAATAGAATTACAGCATCTGATGCCGATGTGAATCAGTCGAAGATGCTAAAACCGGAGATGGGAAATCTGAGTTTGTATCATTAAGATCCGGCTCATGGCGGATAAAAAAGTTTCGATTTAAATAAAACTTTCAAGTTTTCGGCCCATTCAACCAAAATTTTCGATCAAAAGAACTGAACTGCGCTGCTGCAGGTAATCAAAGTCTTTTTCATTGAATTTTAACCAAAAAAGTTACTTATTTGAATATAGGTTCGATTTGTAAGACCCAAAAATATTAGTTATCTTGACAGAAAAATTGAATGTTATCCAAATGAACTGATGTTCTATCCATATAACCAATTTTGTTTTCTCTTTCTTAGGCTATCCGAGCTACAATAAAAAGTGGTACTAATACTTAATTCGAAATCTCACTCAAAATTAAGGAAGTAAATTCAAACTATTTTGAGAATATGGTCGAAATCCAAAACTCGCTGGATGTGCAATTGCATACAAGTAAGATCTTCCGTAAAAATAATCAAGAAGACTCGACTATCGCCTAGAAATAAAGTATCTGTTCGAAAATCTTCAGTACTTATGGTCTAAGGGTATGATCTAAATTCTAATTACCCCCACTCAAATCACTAATGTCGGAGATTTAATAATTGAATATTAATTGCGATAGTGCAATTGCTGGTATTTCCCTCAAAGGCAACGGATCTGACTCAATTAAGATATCCTACTCTAATGGCTGAAAATTGAACTTATTTTTTTCTGATAACACGCAAAAATCAACAAAATTTCGGATAAAAATTGTGGAGACGTATTCTCATAAAAAATCGAATAATTTAATTTTGTAAATTTTGCAACTATAGAATAGAGATACTTTTCACCTGAGGAACATCGAAATAATGAACTCACATACCGTGGTTCCTTTTTTGCTTTGACGTCAGTAACCCTTGCAACTTTTACAGGAAAATACGTATCGCACTAATTATTTTTCAATCATTTATAAAATAACTGAAATATTATGCCATTAAGTAAAAACGAAGGGAAATACCTTGTAAATTCGGTAAATCCCGCAAAGGCCGGTCAATTACACTCAGTAATGAGCGCGGAATCTCCGACTGACAATTGTCAGCTAATCATTACTCAATTGAATTCCGAGAAACTCATGTTATGCAGTTACCTCTAACATATATGGGTCTTACCGCAAGACTTTTGGGCCGCAAAGTCTGGGTGGCCATTGCCTTGAACATGACTCATTAGTATACTCATGAGTATATCTGTTGAAGCGACATCCTCGCGCACAGTGGGGAAGCCCTCAAACTTTCAAATTTTGAATTTTGTTTCCTTTTATGAGCATCAAAAGATAGGAAAGATGAATCCGATCGAATATTCTACAAGTGCAATGGAAATAAAGCACTTTTACTTGACGGTTCGATGCCTTTTACCAGTGCTCTCGTCTCCCGGAACTGGTACCAAATTCCGGAACTGGTACCAAATTCCGGAACTATTGAGATTATCCTGAATTTTTCCCGGAACTTTTGAATTTCCCGAAATGGTCCGGATCTTTTGAATTTTCCGGAACGTTTGACGGACATAGAATGGGAGCACTGGCTTTTACAAATGTAACGCAACAATTAAACTTCAATTACATCGCAAGCACTTTTAAATTGCAGTAATTAAGACTGAGATAAGCATAACTGAGCAAATGGATCACGCAAGCATATATAAGTGATAAAAATGATAAATCACTTCAAAAAGTAAAAAATATGGAAGATGAAAGACATAATTTTTAAACACTTTTAAGTAGGTTCAAAACTACCTCAAAACTTACAAAACCTGCACAATTCTTCCTGTTATTCTGTTTAACTTTTTGTACAGGCAAATCATTGCAATCCTGTGCACATATTTTTTGTGAATTATTTTCCTATTTTTAAAAATATTCACGAACAATTATAAGGAGGCTTCATGATTTCTTCATTTTTTTTTTTGGGGGGGGGGGGGGAGAGAAAATACAGCGCAGTGCGACATTGTCACTAGAAAATTTCACGAAGAAACCAATGGAACCAGTTTCAAACCTTAAAGTTCTGTATGTGCGGAGTTATGAGCTTTAAAAGTTTTCAAAGTTTGCCCGACTTCCTCCATGGACTCGATCCATTGTGCGGCCCCTTTTCCCGAGGATTTCCACGATTTTCGAATGACCTAATTCTTGAAGGCTACGCTCTATGCAGTGCTGTCCGGCCACTTTGCGATGATATACCCTAGAGTTCCTTTATACCCAGAGTTAAGACAACTCACTTTTGGTTGGGCCAGGGTTGGGCTGAAAGTGGCCTAAAAAAAAAATCCAATTCTGATTGGTTCTCGCTCATGGAGGCCGAAACGAGTGCACCAAGATGGCGGTACCTTGAATGTGAACAAGAATAATGAAAATATTACCTAATTGTGGTTTATCAAGAGTAAATTGTTATTTCCATTGGTCCAAAATGAAAATAGATTAAGAAATTATTCACAAACCAATCTCATTTTCTTTTTAATTGATCAATTTGTTGATGTTGTTGTTTTTGTGTGACAGACATCGCAGGATTCCTGATCCTTATCCCTCAATATCGTTCGTTTGGGTGCACTCATTTCGGCCTCCATGGCCAGCCAAGGCCGGCTGCCAGTCAGCTGATAATCGAGTTGTCTTAACTCTGGGTATAAAGGGACTCTAATATACCCGCGACGCATCATCATGCAATACCGTTGCTGTCTGTCGCGACGCGAATCGAGGCGACGACGGATGCGCTAATCCCGTTTGTCTCCCAAAACGATTTACGAAGCCGCCTTTATTGGCTCTCCTCGAATCGCAAATTGATTGCGTGTCACCTTATTGAGGTTTAGCGCACGGTTCTACCCTCGAACAATCGACCACGACGGGAATCCTTCGACGGTAGCATAACTGTCCACTGGGGCGCGTTACTTACGCGGCGTAAGGTTGTGCATGAGTAATGTTGAGGTAGGATGGGGTGAGGTGGGGATGAGCATACCGCTAGATGTGGATTTTGCCGGATCTGGATTTTGCAGATGGAGATTTCTCCTGATCGATGGATAACTGAGCTCTGGGTTGTCTGGTAAGACCAAGTTTTCGAGGAAGAATGAGTACGTTGCACGGTGCGGGATTCGCCATTCAATGGGATTTTTTTTTTCCCGGGGCTATGTCGTCACTTCCCGGCTAAAATATCACAAGTGCCATGCGACGTTCAAAAATTTCGCCGCCGTTTAATTTTTTGCAGAGAATTTGTTCAACGGAGCCGTCCAAAAATTTCATTGAATTTTCTTTAGACAGCCGATAAAATTCAGTGAATTTTCCGACAATTTTTCGGTAAAAAAATAAAATGGCGCTTGTGATACTTTAGCCGGAAGGTGACGGTGTAAGTTGCTCGTCTTTAACGTGTCCTTGACTTAGCCTGAATTAAGGGAGACTTCGCGACGGCTTGTATCTAAAAACAAGAAGCAGTTTTTGACGTAGGTTTACGTCTTTCTCTACTTCTGGGGTAAAAGGGGGATTAAAATATTCTTGACAATAGCAGATAACAATAGATTATAGTTCTCACCTGCAATTGATGATTCCATAATTTTTATACCAAAATGTTTTACTATTTTGACCAATTTGGGACTTTCGAATCGAAAAATGCCTTCAAATTGTAGGGTAGGCAAAAGCGGATACCGTACTGTACGAATGAATATCGACGGATGTTTGCGCCCCTGGGGACTATCATTCCTTGAATGAGGAGGAAAAAGTCGATAGGTCAAAATTAATTACCGGAACAATTTATTAACACCTAAATTATATACTGTCATGGGCTCTCAAATGCTATGCTACTCATACGTCATTTATTGCTTTGCATTGAAGTGGAGTTGATCTTGATTTTAAACGTAATTTTTGCAACCAGTTATACATTTCATATTTGTGCGGAGTTTTTTCACACGAACTTTGCAAAATTGAAACTATTTACTTGCAATCTTGACCAAAAATCTACTTTAAAGCTTACATTTAGGACTCAACAGTAAGGTTCAAGCGAGTGGCTCTATTACCAACAATCATATGCTGGAAGATTCATTAACTAATCACTATTTACAACCTATTACGTGTGCAAAAGTACATTTAATTGAAAAAAAAATCCATGCGGCGTGTATCAATCAAAATAATGGGCAATCATCAATTGCTTTTGGGTGTAATCAGGATTATCTAGTTTAAACGAGGTGCTAACTTGCAAATGGACATACTGGTGATACAGTAATTGCAACGAGGTCGATAAGTGTCAACGGAGATGCGTTTATAATTTAGTTTCATAGATAACGAGACAAGAGATTATCGATCCACCGATTAATGGTATAGTGCAAGATCTATACGCAAGTGCTTAGTACATTAAACTAATCATAAACAAGAGCAACATGGTTTTGAAAGTAATGACTTCTGACCAGGCAAAATAAAGATGCATACATATGCAATATTACTCATTCATAAACATTGTGGTGTTTGATTCCACCGTACTGGATTTTGCTGTAATGTAGAAAGTTATCAAATGTATAAAATTAGTGTATTATTATGAATTTTTTTCCCGTGACGTACAAAAAATACGTTGTCACTATACAACTAGCTTGAGTATTCCATTTTATAATCTTCACGGCAACGCTCTCCCGTAAAGATCGGATTTTTTGGAGGTTGTAGGGGTGATTCAACCTCTAAATCTTGCATATTTCAAGTCGAAGTATTGCCACTAATGGGTCAAAATACATGTAAATGTAAAGGCACTACTGACATTCGTCAATGGATCAAAATAAAGCGGTGGCAATCTTGCAATTTGCAACACTATTTTTCTTCCATTTAAAACCAGTAAAAATATCGATTTAAATGCAGCAAGCTGCCTCATCAAAAATATTTTGTTTAACATACTTTTAAATGGAGGAAAACCAGTGTCGCCGCCTTGAAAAATTGCAAATGCTATACAGTATGAAAAATCAAGCGCCACCACACGATTACTGCACAAAGTGAAAATGAATGGAAAAGGATGTGCGTATAAAAAATTACAACTTTTTAGTCATAAGTGAGGAATCAGTGTTTTCGATAATCGGCGATTCGGACTTCCGGTTTGTGAAAAGATCAAAGTCTGATTTAGGTAAGCCAATCAGCCTAACATTGACTGGTCAGGAACGTGGGGCTTGATCACTATGACAAACGCTTTAGCTTGACAAACTTCTTCGGAAACTACTGCAGAACGTAACTTGCAGCCTTGCACGAATTTAATTTTGAGTCCTTGGAGGTGACTTCTCTCGTCAGGATATTTAGATTTTGCCCTGATCCCAAGTTCCTTCCAATCCACGCAGCGGACTGGTTATTGAAATTAATGGACAAAGCTATGGACGAAGAAGACTTACGAAGTATGGAGCGATTTCATTCGTTGAAACGGGTGGTTGATATAGGCTAAGGGGGAAAATTATGGACTAACTATAGGGTCTCTCAGGTTGCCTTTAGATAGTCTATGTTATCTGCTTCCTTTGTCCATTAAAACCACCCGCTTCCACCAATAGGATCCCTTCATATCCCTTTTGTCCTCTTTGTCTACAGCTTTGCCTATCAATTTCAAAAATCGGCCCGCAGTCGCAATATTCCTATTCCAGTTTCTTCGAGAGTGAAAAAGTTCCACAGCCGTAATTCGATACTCGGAATATAGGCTAATCTGCCGACTTCCTCTTTTTCGACGATTTACAGTGACGTCTACCCGCGACGAATTACGCCGAATTTTAAAAATTACGTCGTCGATGGATCCAGTGCGCTGTCATCGCAGTCGAGACAGTGCGTTTGGCCAGACAACCGGTCCTCATTTCAAGTCCTGTCTCCATGGGGTTCTGGGAACCTAACCCCGAGTGCGCGGCCAAAAATCAACAGGGTAGAGACGTGCAGACATTGCGCATAGCGGCGTCTCTGTATTCGACGGATTGCGAAGATTTTGGCGCCGAACGCGATCATTGAAGCCGCGGGAAAGAAGGGCAAAAAGAAATACACAAGTCGTCGTTTTTCGCACGAAAAAAGTAACTACATCCCAACCAAGGTGGCAACATTTCATGAAAAATAAAAACGTGAAATACGTAAAATAGTTCATGAAATTTCAGAAATGTATGAAAGATATTGAAAAATACCGGTTCCTTTTCATGTTTCGTAAAATGTAAAAGTTGTGACTTTCTTCTATTTTCGTGTGTTTGATTGCGGGTTGCATACTCTAGCCCCTGAAAAATATGAAATATTTCACAGCCTCGTGATATTTCCAGTCTTTCATTTCTTTCCTACGTTTCATGCCACCCTGATCCGAACAATGTAAAATTTTCTTTTCGTAAACTATTTATTTACTCCAAAACTATTGAGCTTTTTTAACTGAGAGTTTATATAATTTTTCTTCTGATCACACCCGAAAATCGGTAAAATTTTGGACCAAAATTGTACACCGATATTTTGGTTAAAATTTGAATAGCTTAAGTCAATTTTGCAACTTTGGAATGGAGTTACGTTCCCTCGTGTGAGAAGAAAAGACATTTGTTCCGACATTTTGTTGTATCAATAAGCAACAGTCAGAACTTGAGTCGACGGTTTGATAGCCACAAAGTTCCCCTCCCAAATTGCATTTTTACTAGGAGAGTCATTGAAATTTTTAACTGAAAATTTCACTGATTTTTCCTCTGATTTCACACAGAAATCAGAAAAATTTTGGACGATAATTGCACAGGTACGATCTTGTTAAAAATTGAATTGTCTTTACCAACTTTGCAGCCTTGGAATAAAGTTACGTTCCTTCGTCGCACAGTAGATCGAGTCAATTAAAAGGTTGGACATGAAATTTTTTACTAAAACTGCATATTTTGATGTTTATTTCGTCACATTTTAATTTTCGAGGGGCCATTTGAAAATAAAATTTCACGAAGAGACCAATGGAACCACTTTTAGATCCTCAAAGTTATGTACAAACGGAGTTATAGGCGTTTAAAGTGTCCAAATTTTGTCCGACATAGCTCCTATTGATTTTATCCACTATGCGTCGGGGAAACGAAGAATTAGCGGATTCTGATCGAATCCGCTCATAAATATATTGTTCAACTGCAGAATTTCAAGCATTTCCGGTCGAAAAATTAGAAGAAAATTGTCCATATTGAAACTGCGGTCAGTTTAAAGTTCTGCAAAATTCGTTTTGCGATCGAGTGGCGACGATTCGCAACCGACGACGAAGTAGAAAGCGAACGAGACTCATTAAGCTCGTCTCCTTCTGCACTGGGATGAGTCCTCACGAAAAAAAAATAAAACAAATCCAAGTTCTTGGATGATGAAATGGAAAATTTGAAGGTTGGTCGGAATCAAATGACGTTGCCAATTTTA
The DNA here is from genome assembly GCF_918797505.1 of Bemisia tabaci. NCBI lineage: Eukaryota > Metazoa > Arthropoda > Insecta > Hemiptera > Aleyrodidae > Bemisia > Bemisia tabaci. Next base: position 30,112,819 of record NC_092800.1, read on the forward strand.
TCGGGAAAAGAACTTTTTAAGCGGCATAAAACAGCACATCGCCCTTGCTTTTCCGAAGAGCGATGACACCTCATTCCAAGGGCATTTTGTAACTGACTCTGACCAGTTTGCTGTGGAATTGAATGTCTTTAGGTTCGCAATTTGTATGAACTTTTAGCTGAAAAGGGGCTTTTTTAAAAATCTTCTCTAGTATGATAAAATTAGAACTTTGAAAACCTCCTAAGTACAGATTGGTATTACTATTAACTCTCCTGTTTTCAACTTGTTCATTTTTCAGATTCATCATGTCAGTTTTGACACCAGCAAGCTTCAAAAGAGTCAAAATGCGAAACAGGCCACAGCTTTTTCTGCTAACATAATAGTAAAAGTTTCAAGATTGGCAATTATCCCTTATCAAGGCATTACAGGTAAAAGGGCATCCTTGTTTTCTAATTCATTGAATTTATTAGTGATCATGTTTAATTTTTCTGTTATTACATTTTGTTTCTAAGGTGAGGTGTTCTGATCAGTATACCTTGAATCACTGCTTAAAATGAATCAATTTACGAGGAAATTTTTGAGAAAGTGACTTTTTTCCATGATTGTGTTACAAACTCTTCGCTAACGTTTCATCTTTTATGATTAATGCAAATGTATGGATTTTGTTGTGACTTTGACTGAATATTCTTTATGATTATGCAATTCTGAAAACATGAAATTTTAGAAAATTCTCTGAAACTTTTCCTCCTTAAAGGATAAATTAGCTCTGGTGATTATGAAACACCGCAACCAAGAAATGCCATTTCTGTGCCCAACTCCTCAATTAATAAAAGAATGACACAAAAACAAATATTCACTGAAAAAAAGTCGCTTGAATCTAGAGTCTAGACTCTTAAAAACATTGAGAAGAAAAAATATTCTTGATTCAATCGGATTTTCGCTTGAATCAGAAGAAAATCCGCTTAAATTAAGCGGCTTGGCTCTTGATTTAAGCAAAAATCCGATTGAATCGAGAGTGTTTTTTCTTATAAATATTTTTTATGCCGCGACTTCACACGCTGCAAACGTGAGCTGAAAATGGAGGCTACCGATGCAGCGTTGGGTGGTGCCCTGAATAGTGGGCCACAATGGCCTGGTTACACGCTCAAATTTTCTGTCAAATTTCGATCAAAATGATGACCAAGATGGCGGTCGAGAGTTATCTAGATTGATGAGTAAAATTAATTAAAACAGCATGTTGATTGAAATAAGCATGAAATAAGCACGGTTGTGTGAAAATCAGATGAAGTATGAGCCCCACAGTTCCATCATCTACCATCAAATTTTTGCAGGCCGCAGAAATTTGATGATAGATGGTGCGCACCAGTCACCATTTGATCGGAAATTGATGGGAATTTGAGCGTGTAACCAGCACACAACTCAATTTTTTGCGATCGATAAGATCGGGACTAATCAGCCACCATTTCACTTCTGTTCATAATAGGCGGCCTGAGTCTTATTGTTTGTATAAAGTTGTAAATGTGTGCAAATTCGTAATATTTTTTGTGTACACTGGAAAAAAAAACCACATTGGATCTAGAGTCCAGACTCTTGAAAACATTGACAAGAAAAAGGACTCTTGATTCAATCAGATTTAAGCTTAAATCAAAAGGAAATCCGCTCAAATTAAGAGGCTTGGTTCTTGATTTAAGCTTAAATCTGATTGAATCAAGAGTATTTTTCTTGTCGATGTTTTTAAGAGTCTGGACTCTAGATCCCATGTGTTTTTTTTTCCAGTGTAAAGTGAACAATAGCTGAAAACGGAATTCGAGGATCAACATTCAACAGCGACACCGATGACCCAATTTCAGGACTCCATTTTCAGCGTGTGAAGCTCGATTTAAGAGTCTCGACTCCACATCCAAGCGACATGTTTCCCGGTATTTGCGCGCTAAGGGATGATTACGGGACACCTTGTAAAATCCCGACGCAACCCTTGTCGCGTGTCCCATCGAAGAGAGCGAACCGGTAGCCGTAGTAACAATTGCCTTTTGTCAACAGGTGAACAATGGCAGGCTCCCGCGTGGAAGGGGTGGAAGGGGTAGACACCGCTTCCTCAGGCTCGAGGGGTAGGGGGCGGGGGCGCGAAAGGAGGATGACCAGGAGGTGACAACCGTCGACCCGGAGTCCAAACGCCACGAGACCTCAGAGTGGTCACCGAACGCTCCTCAAGAGCTGTCCAACAGACTGTTCCTCGACCTGGATCAAGGATACCTCATCGCGCCGGAAAACGCGTCAGTGTCGGATAGTAGTGGTGCGGATAAGAGTGTGGTAGTGTGCGGTTGGGCGTCGCCGAACGACGTCGCGAAGCTGTGCGGAGTGCATATGGAGCAGGAGCCCAAGATGACGGTGGATTTTAAGAGTTCCGTCGAGTTCAAGCCCGCGGTGGAGTTCAAGCCCACGATGGAGTTCAAGAGCGTGGCCCAGGAGTTCAACTTCGAGGAGTACGTGAGGTACAGTCCGTACAGGTGCTCGCCGGTCGACATGCCGCCCCTGGGGCAGTTGCAGGCCCTGCCGCCTGTTCAGGTGTCCCAGAAGCGCCCTGCTGAGGAGCCCCTCGAGTTCGAGATCCCGAATTTCAACAGCCAGGACGGATTTCGGGAGGACAGCCTCGCGTCGCTCGAGGATGCCAAGCCAGCCAGGAGCTCCACTGAAAATACGTCAGGTGAGGAAATAGACCTATTTGACTTCCGCGCTGAGGGAAAATGCCACATGAGGGGCTTAGACTGCCATTCTGAGGAAAAACGCCGTATGAACTTTCAAGCGTTGCCAAATTTCGTTTGACAAATCACGAATTCTAGGGAAAATTTGTCAATATTTTTCTTCCAATTTTTCATGTAATTTTGTTCGCAATTGCACCCAAAGTTCTTGAAAATTTAATGGAAAAATATTCTTAACTTTTGACAAAAATAAACATTTAATCAAAGGAAATTTGGCAACTCTCGAATGCTTATACGGCGTTTTTCCTTAGCACGGCAGACGAGGACAATGCGCATAAGTGCAATTTTTGAAAAAAATCGAGGCGTTAATGATTTCAAGTAAAACTAGTCTGAATACACGTTCTGCGAAAAATTCGCTTCCAAATTCCAATTTTTAAGCACCAGAAAGTCAGTTTGAACTTTCTTTCCGCCACAAAGATCCACGTAATTTCGAAACTTCAAACGAGTTTTCTCAAAATAGCAAAAGCTGCACTGATGCGCCTTGTCTTCCAAGCCTATCATATAAACCATCGACGGTTGCCAGATTTCCTCGCATTTATTTTTGACGAAAGTTAGGCATAACTTTACTTGTCATTTCAAATATTTCAGTAAGAAATTATCCTCGTCCTAGCGTGTAGAGAAAATAGCCACATGAGCTTTTGGACGTTGCCAAACTACTTTTGCTACGGGATGAATATATAGAAGTTGGGAACTTGGTCTCTTTAACTTTACTATGTATAATTTGTCGTTTAATTCAGCATATCTGCAGACAATAAGGTGAATAATTGATCATTATTCTCAGAATAATTAACAAGTTTAATCTGAGAAATTTTGCCACTTTCAAAAGAGCATACGGCGTCTTACCTTAACACGCCAGAAAGGCTTCAAATAATTATAAAAGCACTTACGCATTTAAGGTGCATTTGTACGCCAATATTGATTGTCACTTATACCTACAATTTTTTTCAAAATATTCGATTAGTCTCGTTTCTATGCATTCATTATATTTTGGTTGGAAAATGAACCCTCAGGACTATTCGCATCTTTTTGCGTTAATAAAAATTAAAGCTGGAAAGCTTTCGGAATGAAGGTTTTAACTGCGTTTTTTTCCAACATTTGGGTTTAATACAATCCAACCGATTGTGCCCAAACCATAGCAGGAAAAGTATAAACTTAAGGTGATTCGATGGACGCCATATTTTGTGTCTGAACGGCATGCGATATATCGCATCAATTGGTTCCATTTTTTGAGCTACTCGTCATTTTTCTCCAATTTTGAGATCGAAATTCTGTTGTCAGGAGACTAAAGCACTCACTTACCAATTTTAACAAAGAAATTCAGAGTAATAAAGGCGTGGTTTTTTCAGAGAGAAAATATCGCATTCGAGTGCAGTTTCGATATCAGTATCGAATGCGCTGTTTTCTCTCTAAAAAAACCACGCCTTTATTACGTTGAATTTATTTGTTAAAATTGGTATGTGAGTGCTTTAGCCTCCTGACAACAGTATTGCGATCTCAAAATTGGAGAAAAATGACGAGTAGCTGAAAAAATGGAACCAATTGATGCGATTTATCGCATGCCACTCTGACACAAAATATGGCGTCCATCGAATCACCTTAAAAACATGATCTGAGAGTCATTTTACCAGACAGAACTATGTACATACATTAGCGATTGAAGTCTGGCATTCATCGGCATGTATGAAAACGACCAGAATTCGTGAAAATCGTACCAGCTGCATTTACTGCATGATTTCGGGCGTCAAAACTGGCTTGCTGCTTACCGAAGACCTCTTTTTTCTTTGAAAGGTTTCAACATCTCATGGCCTAATAATCAGACAAAAGTATTGAACAAAAACTTGCAAATGAATGGAAAACGTGGGAATGCTGTAAAACTTGGAGAGGTCACGTCAGATTATACCTTCAATTTCCAAGTCTACTTCAGTCTCTCTCAAAATTTACCTAGCGTGTTGGCTGACCGGTAGGTGAGGTGCATTTCGGGTGGCAAGTTCTATGATCTTCGGTCGCGATTTGGTTTAGAAAAAAACATGCTTGTGCTTTGTGCTTGTCGAGTAGGATTTTAAACTGCAAATAATGTGCATTCGTAACAGCTTGATTTGATACCATCGAGACATAAATCAGAATTCAAAATGGGTTCGCGTGTGCGTATGGTTTATGCGCAACAAGCATTATCACTATGAGATAATCACAGCAACGGAAAGCAGCGAACGCAGTTTTAGTGAATACGAGTTAGATATTGATGTTTCTGATTCAGATGAAGTCTCTCAATCAAAACTCAAGAAAATAAAACGATCCTCATTGTGACAATTTCTCATTTTCTGACACCGAGCCATTATCGATGTTTAAACCCCAAAATTGTGTCCCCACGGGGAACCAGTGCGTCCAATGCCGGAGAGATATGTGCGCACCATGTCTTAGGTGCAGAGTTTTTTTTTGCCACGATCATTGCAAAGAGAACATTAAACGTTTCGAAGTTAGACTTAATCAAAAGTTAAATCGTTCAGCCTCAACAAAACCTAATTTAAAATGAGACCTTTAACCAATGAAAAACATGCCAATCTATCAGCACTCTGCTCAGGAGATCATCCCGTATAATTTGCGAACAATAGAATATTAATTTTTATAAAAATTTACAGTTCAAATTACAGAATATCTGCAATTAGAGAGAAAAGAAACGAAGAAAAAGAAGAAATTATGGAAAACGAAGTGTAATAGATTTTACGATTATTATCCCGGCCATTTTTTTTCAATACATATTAATAACTTTATTTTAAACGTTAAAGATATAAAGAGTATTTTAAATTTCTTCTTCTTTTTCTTCGTTCCTTTTTTCCAAAGAAAGTAGAGTTAAACGAGTTTTAGTCACAATCTTTGCAACTGTTACTGGAGGAAAAATTGTAAGTTGAAAAAATTGTTTCCTTAATTTCAAATTCCTTTTAGTACTCTTCATATGGAACAAATACCTTTACAGGCAGCAAATAAACAAAGAAATAATTTAAAACAATTAACGTCATTGAACGATAACATAATGATATGCTACATGGTCGATGGCGATACCCAGAAGAGGAAGACTCCTGCTTGACTGTTAGAAATCAGGGGCGTATCGCGCCTGTTAACCACTCCGTGTGCCGCGCATAGGGGCGTAAGTACACGCATATTTTTAAAACCGGGTTTTCACCTTGAAATAAAAAATAACTATATCCATAGGATTTGCATACATCATAAATTCTTGTGACTTCATTCATTTGCAAATAGTTTTTCTCAACTAAAATACATCCAATTCTTAGTCTCAATCAATTAGACCGACAAAATAAGTGCCAGCGGTAAGCACGCAATCATTTCTCAAAAATGTTGCAAAATTGTCTTGTAGTGTGCACTTTAGACAATGAAATTAAAACTGAATGAGGAAAGAGACACGTGTGCTGGGAAACGTACGAGTAAACAGCCTATCTTGTAAATCTTATCACGATTATTCCTACCTGCAGAAAGGTGCTTGCTGTTTGTTTGTGTGACATGTCTGGGAGATTCACTCTGAATAAGGAAAACAAATGCATTACTGTGTTTGTTCACGATCAATCCTCTTGGGGCTCACATGTTGTTTTTAAATTATTTGAGCCGAATTTTAGCAATTTGTGACCGTTTTTCAGTGTTTTTAATCATACGTAGTGTTAACTGAGTGTCGTTTTTATGCAATTCGTACGGTCTCGTGTAACCCTGTTCGACCTTTTGAACATGGATACCTCTCTCGATACCTCTCTCGATACCTCCCTTGATAGGGATACCTCCCTCGATACCTCTTCAAGTAAGGACATTTCACGAAATTTTCAAAACATTATTGCAAATGAATCTAGTTTTTCTGCTACTTATTTCAGGCCTAGTGCTAGATTGGCATGTGCCTAGCGGTCTGTTATTTTTTGTGCGACGCTAGGACAACAATAATTCTCACATTTGGTCGCAAAGTGGGCAATGATGGATATTTTTGTCACTGCATTTCATCATTTGCTTTGTAAACCCAAAAATATCGAAAGTAATAGATTTTCTCGGGACGCAGAGCCTTTCCATGAAACAATTTGTCCTTTAACATTACAGCAAAAAATGCTTGTGAAACTTATTTTTTTACATGCTTTAAAATTTAATCAACCTATTTTAATAATTGATTTACTCCTGAGAATTCACTGAGTGTATTATACAGCGATTTTTGTTAAAGCTGATAAATTATATTGATTGCGTATATGATTTTTTGGAAGTAATGCCAACAAAAATTCGTCATTAGACAAGTTAGATCCTGCATGACGTATGAAAAACGGGGGTTTTCACGTATTTTTGTATGATTTCTGTTGATCATTTTAAAAATGGCGTTAAATTTCATTGCTGTAAGTACTTAACCAGTTTCATCCAAATATTAATGCACTGAAATGCAATTAAATACTTCATTAAAACTTTTAATTACCTTTATTGTCAGTATATAGCAGCATCATTACCTTTATTTCTGGTAGGATTTTTTTTTTTTTTTTTTTTTTTTTTTTTTTTTTTTTTTTTTTTTTTTTGTGTTGTGCGGTAGAGTACATCAAAATATTCCAAGGAATGAGAAGTTACTCTGATGCCAAATGATATACATGAGAAATACCCAGAAAAGGATCATCCGGTTAAAAACCAATACAAACGGAAACCCTGTATTCTATTTCCTCGTAATTTCACTCTCGGGGCGGTTTACACAAATTTTTTCAGCTGATCACTAATTGTTTGCTGTAGGCGTATTAGGTCACGCGTGCGATACTTCACGGCATCATGATTGCCTTATTTTTGCGCGGGTGCGTTTGGTTTGTCTCCCCAGGCCCCGTTTTTTTTTTTTTTTTTTTTAATTTTTTGCAGGGAGCACGTGAATCCAGACCCCCCCCCTCCCCCTCCTCATCCACTTCCGTCTTAGCCAGGAGCATTGAAAACTTTCTCTCAACTTGCTTACACATCTGAGGAAAAATAAGATGAGAGATACATTGAATCGGAAGATCGAATCGACAAGTTTGATCTAGGATCCTCTCAGCATCATTCATAAACAACTTCCGTAAATTTCAATTCTCATATTCTTTGAGCGAATAACAAAGTGAGGTCTGTGTTTTGAATGAATTCGTGATTTTTTTTGGAATACTACCGTTTTCGTTCAATTTATCACCTGGCAATCGTTACACTTACTTCAGCGCAAAAACCGTTAATGCAAATGCATTACACCATTAAGAGCTACAATTTACATTTCAATCGAAAAAGCATGAATAATATTACATTATTGTTTTTTCGCAGTCAAACTTTACAGAAAAGTCTAACAGTCAGTATTAAGTCGAGACTTTTAACCCATCTCTTTGTGAGCACAGTTTCGATGATAGTTAGCACCGTGCTAAGCTTATGCTGTTATTGTCATTTTACTGAGGGAAATTATGATTAAAATTACCATGTTAGTGGTGTTCTGTATATGAACTCTTCATGAATTGTAGTTTTAAAAGAATCTTAGCATTTTAATGCAATTTTTAGTTTTTTGTCGATTTTTCCGTGTCTCTAATTTTACATTAAATTTTTACCGATTTTTCGACTTTGGCCAGTTGCCAGTCAGTGGTATTGCTTGTATCGGAAAAGCTGCCTCTTCTGAGGTTTAGAAGAAGAAAAAGCAAAAATTAGTGGTTTTTTTATCGGTATGTTCATAATTTTACTACTTTGTTCGTAAAATTATAACGTAATAGTAAAAATACCACTATTATAAGATTTGACAACTGCTGATGAAAAGCTCATATCGATGGTGAAACTTGAAAAATGTGTAACACGGTTTTCGGCGTTGCAGACTTTCTGTTATACTTTATTTTCTACATGGAAAACCACAGGACGTCATTTTTATTAAAATCTCAGTGATTTTTCTTCTCTTTAGGTACAAAGAATACTCTGTGACAATATTGCAAGCCATGATATTAGTTTGGTCTCCTTTTGATAATAAAATATTAGCAGAGATTTCGAATAATAGCAACCGAGAAACGCATTTTTGCAGTTTCACTATCGATATTGGAACTCGCTAATAGGGTAATTTTATTCATAGAATTTTACATTACATAGTTTTTGTCGAAAATATATGCTGCTTTAAAGTTCGGCTCGCAGATAAAATATCAAACAAAATGATGGCTTAGTCATTAAATTCGAGACATTATCCCAGACTCTTCGTCTAGGACATCCATTGTTTAAAATCACGCAATTTGTGCATCCCTACATAGGGCCTCAACGACAACAGCTCCGTCGCACAGTGGATCGGGTCAATGAGAGAGGTCGGAAATAAAATCTTTGACTTAAACTGCAAATTTCGATGTTTATCTCGTCACATTTTAAATTTTAAGGGGTGCCTCTAGATGAAAATTCCACGAGAAAGTATATGAAACCACTTTTAAAACCTAAAAGTTTTCAATGAACGGAGTTATGAGCATTTAAAGTTTCCAAATTTTGTCCGACATCTCCTATCGACTCAGTCCACTGTGCGTCAGGATAGCTCGAAATACTGCGAAACGTCCGATTCATCGATGAGGACGTAAATTTCGGGCGTGGATCCCCTCGCCGGAAATCAGCAATCAGCAATCAGCTGATCATGCAAGGAAACCCTTTTACTCAGCGACTGTCCGACTGTTTTGACACCTCATTTCACCAGCGACTTCGGCTTACCAGAATGAAAACACTCATCGACAGTCGATGAATGGAGATCTCTTGCGTCTGCGGTTGAAAACGGGTCATCTCGAGATGTCAGGCTATTGTTTTTGTCGTGTTTTTTGAGGTGGGTCAAAAATAAGGGTTGCTTCTTGTTTTTTTCGGGGCGGATTTTGGGGACAGATTCTCACGGTTTTCGGTCTCATGTGGCCGGTCGATCCAGCCTGCTGATCGCGTCTAGAAGTGGTGCGAATATTATTCTGCTCAAAATGAAAAGAATGGAGCCAACCCGTGTGTTGAGTCTTTTCTGGAATATGTAGAATTGGAACGTTTATCAGGGCAAAATATTGGATTTTTTGTCCCCCTTAAACACGAAAAAAAAGCATTGTTCCATGCCCATACGATTCTCATGATGGATTCTAGGTCTTCACAACTTTTCTAATCATATTTATGATTTTACGTTTGGGACAAAATTCATTCCGGTTTGGTAACAATGCTGCATTGGTACTGAGACAGATAAAATGTTTCAAAAGTAGATACAGTCTCAGACCATTATGGGCACTTTGAGGGTAACGACCTCTGTTTATCCATATTTGTGAGCTCACTCAGATAATTGAAGTTCAACTTTATTTGTAAGGGCCACGTGAGTGTTCAGTTACCTACCAGAAAGTGGCTAGCCAAAAGATCCGTAGACCACGTGTTAAAAAAAATTAGCATTTTTTCCGTATAATTTTGATTCTTTTTATCACTTTTTGTGATTAAAAGAGGTTGGTATAACAAAAACGTCTGTAAATTCAGAATTGAAAAGCTCTTTTCGTTCTTTGTAAAATGATGCACCACGAATCATTACAAAGTCAGGATACAACTATTACTATTTATCACTCTCAGGAGCGTATTTTGCCTACTTCTTCAATTGAAGGCGAACATGTAATGATGCATTTACGTTTATTTAAGGATCATGCAACGAGTGTTTCTAAAGATCACTTTGGTAACATTTTGGTTCTTATTTTTACTAAAACAGAATGATCTTTAAACTACAATAAAATTTATTTTGCGTGTTGATAATTTTGCATCTATATGCACAATTGCACCAATACATAAGAAACATAAAGCATCAACCGGAATCGAATGTAATTGATACATTCCCGGGGCTCAATTGAATTACCAGGATATTTTCCTTTGACCATTGTATGTTGGAATTTTTTAGCCAACGTGCACTAAAAATTCAGCATAAAGCTGTAGTCTCAATACAGAGGGAAACAGCTCACACACAAAATAATGGAGGAATTTCTCTTTGAGCGAAAATTGTGCTTGTGCGTGAGTTTTTCCCTCTGTATTGCATTGAGATATCAGCCTTATGCTAAATTTTCAACGCACGTTAGCAAAAAAAATCCAACATACTGTCTTACGATCCGTGCGTCCACCGCAATTAGTTTGTGTTTGACCATTGTGGTTGGATTTCTTCTTTAGGTGTGAATTTAATCTGATCATGAATTATCATTTTTCATTCATAAGTAACGTCAAATTTTGCGTGTTTCCTTCCGTGATTGCGATGAAAAAGGTAATAAAAAGGTTCCAACTGTGAGTTAAATTTTTTTTTAAATTCTTGTTTCAGATTCTCTGCAGCAGGATTACACGGTAGATTCCGTCCGACCCTCCAAGAGGACAAGGACAGCTTACACGAGCGCTCAATTAGTCGAATTAGAGAAGGAGTTCCACTTCAATCGGTACCTTTGCAGACCCAGAAGGATAGAGCTTGCTCAACTGCTCAGCCTCTCTGAACGCCAAATCAAGATCTGGTTCCAAAATAGGCGAATGAAGTACAAGAAGGACCAAAAACCTAAAGCAACTGGTGAGTGTCTGACTATTTCATTAGCTGTAATCCTCTATGACATAGCGTTACGAATTCGTAACAACGTATTTCCGAGGTTTTTAAAAACTGAATCTTTTCCCTGTGCCATGGTTTTGCAAAATTTCTTTAACTTTTTTCTTATTTTGAAAAATTGATTCCCTTAACTTTACAAATTTGAAAAAAAAATGTGGTGCTTTGTTTTTTTTTATGCAAGCTACAAAATGCAAGCTACTGCCCCTAGAATCTGAAATACCGAATTATTTTATGCTATAGTGGGTTAAAAGGCATAATTTATGTCTTAAGTCAGAACTTTTGTATATTGTTTTCAAACCTTCTGTGGCATGTTGTTCCTTATTCAGAACAAATGATTGCCAAATAATTAAAATTTTCAGAAAACAATTTGGGATTCCATATTTTTACGTGCGCTACAACATGAGTTTGTCTCCTAGAATCTAAGATCGAAACTTATTTCATGCCACATAGAGCCAATAATAATCAGAAAAACAGAAAAATTTAGGTGAAGCTGGGCGGAAAAATTTGTCCCTGAAATAAATTTAGGACTTCATGTAGTAACACTAAAAAAATGGTCCAATTTATCTGGGCGAGATACACCTTCAAGCTAAAAAAATTATCGTCATACTAAGAATTAAAAGGGAAAATGTATTGATTTGAACCGACTACTAGAACTAATATTTCTAAGTTTTTTTTTCTAATTTTAAACAGAGTCTGTTACGGCTCTAAATTTTCAGATTTCCTGCGATTCTAATTTTACCTACCGAAAATATTCCATTGAACCTCTGAATAGATCTACTCGTCGCTTCCTTCACGACATAACTTCACGTAACTTCATTTCAAGGTTGCAAAATTGACTCGAATAATCCAATATACTCCAGGAATATGCCTGCGTGATTTTTGACAAAATGTTTCTTTTCTTTTTTCATTAGAACCTTAAAATCAGTGAAATTTTTAGCTAGAGATTCCCAAGATTCTCCTGGTAAAAAAGCAATTCGCGCGAGGAAATTCGGAAATATTGAAATGTGTCACGTTCTTTTGCGACAAATACGATGAAATGAATGTGCTATTTTAAAAGAAATACTAATTTTAGAATGTAAATCGTACATCCTTGGTGGAAACTTGCAAATGGAGAATTTGCATGCAAATTTGTTTTATTGCTTCATCTGAAAGTGCTCGAATAACTGATTTCACAGTATTTTTTATAATTTTTTTCTGATCTGGAAAAGAGTATAAAAATAGATTTAAAAGTGAAAAAATGCACCGCCTGGTGACGTCATCTGGCGGCATTTCCCATTTAAACACTTGTATTTTAGCAGATTAGATCAGTTTGTCATATCTCTTCCAATAATAATTGTTCAATTCATGAACCAAGGGTATCCTAGCAGGGTGACATGAAACGTAAAAAAGAAATGAAAGATTGGAAATTTCAGTGAAATATTTCATGAAATTTCACGAGGCTGTTAAATTTCATATTTTTCAGGGGCTAGAGTATGCAATTCGCACTCAAACGCACACAATTAAAAGAAAGTCACTATTTTCACATTTTGCGAAGCATTTTTTTTTTTTATTATTATTAAAATAAAATGTACTACTGCCCCTTACGGGGCATTAATTACATAGGTGTTAACTTAAGCTTAAAGCTAATCTTAAAACTAATATCATAAGATTTTGTTTTTAACTGCGAAGCATGAAAAGGAACCTGTATTGTTCCAGATTTTTCATAAATTTCTGAAATTTAATGAAATATTTCGCGCGAAATTTCAAGATTCTATTTTTCATGAAATTTTCGTTCACTCAGTTGTTTCCATTTAAACACGAAATTCATCAAATTTCAGACTCCTGCAAATTCTCTAAATTCAGTGCTCAACGCTCATACAGGGTTATTCAAAAGTCACGCACCACTGGCCATAACTTCAGTTCTAATTAAGATATCGATTTGCGGTTTGTGGCGTGTTTCCTCATATTGAGAGGGAAATTTTTTAAGGTACTTTCCAGTTTTTGACCCCCTCAGGAGGCGGGGGGCGGGGTGTAACCCAAAAATTTCAAATGGCCACCCCCCCCCCTCATGGCCAGTGGTGCGTGATTTTTTAATAACCCTGTATATTTTTGGCCCATAGTATTATAACATATATTTCGTTCATATTTTTCAGGTCACCAGGATGTCTCATCCTCCTCAACACCAACAAGCTCGAACTCCTTCAACAAATCATTCAACTCCGATGCCCCCAGCTCTCCGATCTCCTCCAGCTCAAGCAAGACCGGCTCACCCCCGGCCAGCTCCCCAGTCAACCGCCCGACAACGACGATCCACCACCAACCAGTCCACCATCAACCGGTCCACCATCAGCCGGTCCACCACCAACCCCTCCCCCATCTTCCACCGATGCCCAGCACCCACCAAACATCGGACTTCACCGGGACTTTCAACTTGGACCCGATCCCGAGGCCGCAACTTGACGTCACTTACGACTACCTCAACAGTCTCCCCTCCACCACGGAGTCCCATTTCGATTACTCGAGGATGTCCAAGCCCGTCTACACCCAGATCGGCCACCCCGTTGAGCAGCTCCCCGAAGCGGACACGCTGGCCAAACCGCTGCTGTCCATCGGTCACTCGTACGATCTCCTGGAGTCGCCTTACGTCGGGCACCACTTCAACAATCCTGTTTTTTACGACCCTAATCCGTTGCCGACGAACTACTACAACAATTTGACCTGGGGCTCTTGGTGCTTCCCGCCGCAGACGGTGAATCAGTACGATGCGACTAGACCTGTCATCACCCCACCGAGGAATACGTTTGACGGTGAGCATTGATGCAATTTTTTGCATTAGCCTGTCACACTATCAAGGCTGGTCATCAAAATATCATGGTCAGGTGTTGTGATTGGCTTATTTGATGACTTGGACCAATCACAGCACTTAATCTTCATTGGAAAAAAAACACATTGGATCTATAGGCCGGACTCTTAAAACATCGACAAGAAAAAATACTCTTGATTCAATCGGATTTCTGCTTAAATCAAGAACCAAGCCTCTTAATTTGAGCGGATTCCCTTTTGATTTAAGCAAAAATCTGATCGAATCAAGAGTATTTTTTCTTGTCGATGTTTTCAAGAGTCTGGGCTCTAGAGCCAAGGTGTTTTTTTCCAGTGTTGACATTTCGATGGAATATTTTGATAGTGTGACACAGGCTAATGGCAGATCTAGCAAATGGGTCAGTTGCGCTGATCACAGAATCGTGTTTTGATGCTTTATTCCTCCAGATCGACTAAAAATAATAAGATCTGCCCAAACAGCAACTTTTTTCGTTCAGTATTAACCGAGATATCGCGCCTTGAAAAACTCGACTTATGACGTCATCCACCGCAGTAGTACATACACACATGTACATGTACTACATACCATGTTATGCACTACCGCGGTGGGTTGACGTCAAAAGCCCGACTTTTCAAAGGATGATATTTCGGTTTATATTCAACATAGAAAGTTGCTGTTTGGACATGTCTTCTTTTCTTAGCTAATCTACACGAATCAAGCATCAAAACACAATTCTGTTACCAGCGCAACTGGCCCATTCGGCTACATCGTTTTTTCTCCATTTAAACCCATGGAAATGTATCGATTCTTAAAGGGGCCTGGTGCTCCGACAAGAAACCATCCTTTGACGTGGGTTTAAATGGAGGCAATTCGGTGATGTCAAATTGCTGGATCCGCCTCTGAAGTTTGGAGGTTTCTATTTATTTCCAGTTTGAACGTCTGTAAAGACGAATGACTTGTGCTGTATATGATGCACAAAAAATCTGTCGACTTATCAAAGTTTAAAAATATTGCCAGTTGATTTTGAAATAACAATGTAGTCGCTGACATTACTGTGAGCAAACACGGAGACAAATTAATCGTTATTTAAACATATTGGTGATAGAGGTATGTAAGTATAATATATTAAATCAGAAAATACCTGACGGGAATGTAGCCATGATACCTTTATAAGGTATCATGGCTATTTTCTGATTTAATATATTAAATTAATCGTTGTCCTCACGCCAAAAAAATGTACTGTTGATTTAACAATTTTGAAGTGAAAAAAAGTGTCCGACATGTTTCAATACAGATTTCACAAAAGTAAAAAGCTAATTTAACCATAAGGAAGGTTAAATCAGCTTTCCACTATTGTAAAATGTACACTTGAAACACGTCGGGCATATTTTTTTTAACAATTTAATTGTTAAATCAGGTCTCCATTTTTTCCGTGCTCACATACTCTTAGCGAGTTTTAGGTCTTGCCTACTTTTCCAGTAGTAGTTACAACATTGCTTTTCAGCTAACATTGTTTTCTTCTCTAGTAGCAATGCCGTAACGATCAGCGTTGTGACTG
This sequence comes from Bemisia tabaci, assembly GCF_918797505.1. NCBI lineage: Eukaryota > Metazoa > Arthropoda > Insecta > Hemiptera > Aleyrodidae > Bemisia > Bemisia tabaci. Next base: position 30,128,469 of record NC_092800.1, read on the forward strand.
GAACCACGATGATTGTTACCGAAAAAGTAGCATTGAAAATACGACTAGAAAAATAGTTTATGACCTGGAATCCAACGTGAGCACTGTGAGAGAAACAACACTTTTACCTCCCTGAAGAAAGTGATTAATCTCTATAAAATGGTGTATTCGCTTCATGATAATTGTAGTTTTCGAATATTTCCATTTGTATACGATAGATTGTGGTGATTTTTTGTAAAGTTTATCAGCGAAGGTTAAAATTTGACTTTCACTAAATGAACCGCGTTCAGCAAAAAGGAACCAAGCCACATTAGCTGTTTCCAAAAAGTGGACTGTTTAATTTTTTACAAGAGAACATTTGCGTGAACTCCTATGAAAATGTTTAGTAATTTGCTTCGTGCTATGCAGAAAATCCACCAAAATTTGCAAAAAAAAAATCTGCTCAGCCGTCCTTATGTAAAAGATTAAATTGCCCAATTAAATTTGGCAATGGCTGATGTGGCTTGGTTCCTTTCTGCTTAACGCGGTCCAAATATGATTTACTACAATTTTTAAAATATAATAATATTCAACATTTAAAAAGATATCTATAAATTTATCATAGTTTGACGGGAAAATGTCCAGAACACACTCTCGTTAAAGATCTACTGCCTTCCTCATAAAACAGTGTACCTAAAAGAGGCCAATTTTATATTTATTATTATTGTGATATTTTAGAGATTAAGAATAGTAATTTTTTTAAGGTATCGTTAAATTATTCAGCTGTAAAATTTAAGTTGTCAAATTCAAGATATTTCAACAGCTGCACAATTGCCCATTATGTTCAGGAAATGATATCTCTGATTTAGACGCGCGATGCGTCACGGTATCGCCACAGATTGAAGGCGTTTTATAAAGCTGTGAAGCTGTAAACGCGGGATCTTAGTGATGTATATTTCTTTCCATTGGGTATTTCGTAGGTATATGAATTGTTTGGTGCGAGATCAAAGCATTTTTACTATTTATTTTATGTGAAATTTTATGTATGTTTTATTTTCAGTTTGAAAATTTGAATATTTTATCACCCTCTGTTAGTTTATTATTATCTTCATGAATCATCTTTTCATGTCCCTATTAAGTTTAGACGCATCAAGCTCCTGCAAAAATTGTAGCGAAGTTAAAAAAGAACACGGTAAAACGATTGAAAAAATAATCGAGCTACTAGCCAAGAATAAACTAAACAAATAATATTTCAAACTACATAGAGATCAGAAATAATAAAAAAAAAACTTACAGGAAACAAAACAAACGTTTCGATCACCAACACACTGCGGTCTTCTTTAGTGCAACAAGTGGAAACATTTTACAAAAACAAATTTAAAAAAAAATTCATATTTATGAAAAAACTACAAAACTATTAGCAAACTAGTAAAGTGAAAGTAGAAATCTATTGGAACTACATATTGGAGTAAAATCAAAAGAAGGCAAAATTCATGAGGAAAGAAGAGTGATAGCAGTGATTAGAATGAAGTAGGTAAAAAATAAAACCAAAGACAAGCAAAAAAAAGCAGAGGGGAACTACAGCATAGACAGAAAAGGTTTCACCAAATTCTACGAGTGGTCGCAATAACACAGAAAGAAAGCAGTACAGAGGAGGCCAACCCGCACACAAATATATGCAAACAGCAATGCGTGGTCTACAAAAACTGTTCATACAAACACATTTTTTTCAATCATTTTACCATGTTCTATGGAGCCTAGCCAGCCTTTGGCATTAAAATGTTAAACATGAATCTCACCGTTTTATTTTCACACCTTTTACGTAATTTAAACATGTGTACACTTTTCCTGTATCATAAGCCAAATTTGGCATTAAAATGTTAACAATGAAATCTCACCGTTTTATTTTCACTCCATTTCCGTAATTCAAACATGTGTACACTTTTCTTGTATCATATTTAAGTAAGCATTGTACGCCTTTTTACTATAGCCTGTACTTACCTAGTGAAAAATTCATTGACCTTACCGTATTTCACTCTTGTTGAATTTTGTGGAATTTTTTCTCTTTACTCTGATTCATTCTCTTTGCATATTATTATGTTCACCCTACGATAGTGCTTTTTTCTTCTCATATCTTTCGCCGTCCTTCACATACGAATTCCAACCAAGCCTGAATAAAAAGACTGATCGACTCGTTTTACCTGATAGTTTTATGTAGTTTGTTATGTGTTATTTGCTGAAGGTTATTTCTTATTGACGCTTTCTGAAGTCTAGGCATTTTCCAACATCTGAGCATACTTTTTGTAAATAGTTTAATTATAAATAATAAGAAGTTGACGATTTTAAAAATACATCTAGAAGTATTTTGAGCAAAATTAATTCCACCGCTGTGATGCTGAACCCTTAAATATAAGTTTAACTATATGCAAATTCAATTACCTATAAAATGCTCGGTACCCCACAACTGTACCCGTTGAAGGTCTAATTTAATTCTAAAGAACTTTGGATATTCTGAAATTTATGAAGGAGAAGTGTTTTGGAGTTCAAATCGCTCTCAAAAGCATTTGTAACTAAGAGTCTTATAAGAGTCACTGTAATTTATGTAAATTTTTGTCCATATTTATCTCCGTCTCTCAGTTTAATTTTGTTATTGTTTTTGATTTATTGTTAAAATTTTGGTCTAAATTTTACATTTGTACGCCAGTTAATTTAATAAGTATTTGAACTTGCATATAACTTTAGTATATAATTGAAAGTATAACAACAAAATTTGGGATTGATTTACGCTGCAAGAAGAATTTTGTTCTTCACTTGTGTTACTATAAGATAAATATTTAAAGTTGACTTGCGGTACGCAGAAAAATTTCAAAAATCAATTCCAGAAATGTTGAAATTCATGACACATAAAAAAAATCGGTTCGAAATTAATAAATAAAAACTGGTGAAATCTTAATTCGTGTTGTTTTCTCGTATTTATTCATCCAATTATGACCCAGAACTGATAAATTTTTCTCCTTTGTAGAAATCGAAACTATTCAATAATTTAACTGATATTCCAACCGGCTATTTATTTTCTATGTATTGCTTGATTTATCCTCAATTCTACTTTTTCTCATCACTTCGTAGCATTTTTCTAGATTCCATGCCAAATAAGTTTACGCAATTTTAGACTGCGACAGAAGATCCGTCTTCTTGAATCTTCCGTCGTAGTCGGGAAGTATGTCAACTTCTTTGGCGCACACTACGTGTTTCTCAGCTTGGATTGAAGCTTGAACATCCATTGAGGAGCTTCCATGAATTTAAAATATTAAGAACTGAAACGACCTAAAGAACCCTTTCTTTTAATTTTATGTATTTAAAAAAGTTGAATTCTGAGTTCTGATTTTCATAAGTCAGTGAGTTCTTTCAAATAAATGGCCTTTAAAAATAACTGAATTTTATACGCATGACCGTATGAATTTCTGGAAAAAGCATGTATTAACAAGAATTTAGTGGTGATTTGGTTCTGTGAAAAAGCCAGGAAAATCGTTGACATACTAATTTTTAACTATATTTTCAATTACTTCAATGGGTTACTTTTCTTAGATTTGCTTAATCTTTTCCGCTGTACGATCTCATATGAATCAGTTGTCTTCAAATGGAAACAGGTCCATTTCTGGTCTGGATTAGTCTTAGTTAGCATGTCCTTTCATGCAACTCAAGGCTTGTGGAAAAATGGACATTTTCCCTTTTTAAAAAAACAACCGATTCGTATAAAAAAAACCTCGGAGAAAGGCAGCAAGGTGCAGATGACGTTAGAAAATATGAATGCTAAAAAGTTTCCCGGTGCCATCTGTATTCCAAGTGTGCCTCCGTTAACCACACCGTCACCTGTTTAAATGTTTTTTTATTTGTTTTTTCTAAAACCTTTTGGGTTCAACGTGGCCAGAAAAGGTATAAGTAGGGTGTGCCTGTACCCGTCCGATGTTGTCTGGCATCAAAACAAAAGGGAATAACAATTAAATAAAATTAAATAAAATAAAAGAAGACAAAATGAAATTATGTAAGAGACAAAAGAAAATGAATATTGTGTGAAATTCCTATTCGGACCGCATTAAGCAGAAAGTACCCAAGCCACTTCAGCTATTGTAAACTTTAACAAGACAATTTAATTTATTACATAAAATCGGCTGTGCAGGTTTTTGTGCAAATTTTAGTGAATTTCCAGAATAGCACGAAGTGAATCCCTTACAAGTGGACTGCATTTTGCAATTTGGAACTATAAATTCTGGCTCTTCTGGAAAAACACTTACGTGCATAGGGAAACTAATGGCACATACGTTGTTTTTAAACCGGGCTAGAATTTACAGTTCCAAATTTCAAAATGTGGTTCAATTTTCAAATGAATCCGCACCGACGTTCTCTCGAAAAAAATTAAATTACCTAGTTAAAATTGGCAATAGCTGATGTAGTTTGGTTCCTTTCTGTTTAGCGTGGTCCATTTGGAAGTTGAAATCTTCCAACGTTGAAAAACGTAGTTAAGCTCTTTCGCCTAGGAACACAGTATCGATGATTCTTTAATTCAGTTGGTATGACACTCGTAAAAAACGCGAATTCCAATCACTCTTTTCATAGCCTCGCGATATCGGAAAATCCCAAAATACCCACCGCCGAATTCTTTTTAATAAAATAAATCTCATTTATCAGCCCTCTCATCGCTTCTCGAATATTGAAAGCGGGGTGAGAAAAAAAAGAAGTGATTTTTACTCCGTGAGTTATATGTTCATAAGGTCCCTCCCCCAACAGGGCCCGCACGTAAAATATACGCATACTGTATATCTATACGTATATATATGGATAGATTGCAGGGGTGGATTAGCATAATCAGAATAATTTTTGCCAGCTGACACCCCTCACCCTCCTCGCCGCCCGGATAGGTGTCCCGGCAGGGAGAGCATCTTATCAAATGCATCCCTTCGAACTGCTCCCATCTTGAGGCGCACAAGGGTGAAATTCCTCAGAACCAGGACACGATCTCAATAGAGCACCGAAATAAAAGTGAAGTTGGTTAACATTCTGGATGTGAAAAAAGTGCTGCCGCTAGAACTAATAATAAGATGCTGAAATTACCCGCAACAGTAGTTACTTTAGCAATGCCTAGATGTTAAACTAACTGCCGTGGCGGGTAATTCAGCATTTCATAGTTTGCGCACACTTTTTTTTCACATCCAGAATGTTGAATCAACCTCAATTTTTTCGGTGGCCGATTGTGAGCTCCAGGGATTCGGAGGTTGGCACGATCATCCCAAAGATTTGAGATTTGAATCACTGTTGGGAATAAAGTGTTGATGATCGAATGGATCATATTTTGCCATAAGGAACTACTATTTCTGGCTAATCCATAAAGGCATCCCCTGCATGGGGAATGGTACAAATTAACTAAAAATAGTAGCCTCTCATTCAAAAATCAACGCATTTCTGCCAATCGGAACTATAAACGAGTGGGAAAGATGGGGTGTGCTCTAGAAAGTTGCATAAGAAACAATGTTAAGGTGGGCGTGATTCCCTTCGGAGAAATGGAAAAGGGGGATTTTACATTCTGTCAAACGGATCTATGTGCCAACTGAATGCGGCACTCATGAGCCGTGGGCATTGGACAAGAGCGTTGTGGACAGGGCTCATGAGTTAAAGCTTGGAAGGCGAGCCGCGGCAGCGGCTTCGTCGCCGCTGACGTCACTGGCGCTTTATAATTCCCATTCATTCTTACGGCTCTTCAACTAACGAGCGCACTCTTCTTTCTCACCTCGTCTTTCCTCCTTTTAGCATAAATAGTCCAATTGTCCTTTTTAGGATGCTATGCTCAGGATCCCCTTAAACGCCTCTTATTCACATTTCAGTGTATATTGGGTCCCGTGCGGAGAGAAATAGCAATGATTATCACACGGGTTTGAATTCATACACTGAAAAAAAGGAGGCCATATTCACGGACAGTACATGAAATAAAATACGAAAATAAAATACTTACGGGCTACATAGACATACCGTCCGCGTTCCGGGCTTAGAGGCCGAGAGTTCCGGGTGTAGCACCTGGAGCAGGCGAAGCTACGGCTCCAGCACCCGGAACTTTCAGCCTCTGAGCCTGAACGGACGTTGTATACAGATCGTATTTCGCACACACTGGAAAAAAACACTTGGATCTAGAGTCCGGACCTTAAAACATTGACAAGAACATACTACTGATTCCGCGTTCTGGGTTCAGAGGCCGAGAGTTCCTGGATTTAAGCAAACCTGGATTGAATCAAGAGTATTCGTTTCCTGATCCGAATGTTTGAGCCAGAATCTGGACTGTATGTCTGTACAGCTCGTAACTTTTTTTCAGTGTATCGCTGGAATACTGTAATTTGACAACATATTGTGGGAATTTGCGAGAAATTTTATTTCCGCCTACCAGAAGGAGGCCAAAGTTTCGAATAAATTTTCCCCACAGTGCGTCCTTTCCCGCTCGTTTCGCTAACCGAGTGTCTCTTGCCTTTGTCTTATCCCTTTTCCACACCTCTTACCTTTCCCTTTTTATTCCTCCGAAGGCGAGGCGGAATGCCCGCGCGGGGAACACCTCCAATTTTCTATCACAGCTCCGCGCCGGCGGCGGGCAAAATTCCAACTCGGAATATCCGTATTTGCTGCTAAATTCTCCGCCCGCCGGGGTTATTGCGTCTGTGTCTCGGAAATTGGGAGTGAAGTAGGAGAGAGAGAGAGAAAAAAAATAATAAAATGAACGAATAAAATATAAATATTTGTAATGCCTCGAAACCGCTCTTTGGACCCGATTTGGTGGCTGCTTGTGTAAGGAAATAATTTATGAGTCGTTTCGTCGCGCATTAAAATTTGAATTTTTCGGATCTTCTCCTTCTTTAAATAACCACCGGAGTAAGCACATCCAGAGTGAAATAACTCTTATCTGCACCAAAAAGAAAGTTACTGGCTATTCAGACATTTATACCGTCCGTTCCGGGCTCAGATGCTGAGACTCCCGGGTGCTGGAGCCGTAACCTCGATAATTCCGATTGCTACGCCCGGAAGTTTCGGCCTGTAAGCCCGGAACACGGACGATATGTCTATAATAATATAGCCCGTAAACACGGCTTCCACGGCCGGAGTTTTTTTTTCAGTATGAAATGGCATGGTCACGAAGCTTTTAAATAGGCAGTCGTGAGGTATGTATCATATTTTCAGGAGGTGTGTGTAGGACATACAATTATATGAGAAATCGATTGATTTCTCCACAAGGTAAGCTTCAATGCACCCATTATACCCGTCCTTCCAATTAAAATATTGATTTTATTGATTTTATCTATGATTTTTGCATACAAATCCGTACATCTGTTTTGCTGTAAAAATTAATTGTCCGATTAAATTCGCTGATGTGGTTTGGTTCCTTTCTGCTTAATGTGGTTCAAATTTGATGCGACTTTTTGTTTTTTCTCCAAACTCGGGCTAGTTGATCCTACGAAATATGAACAGAACTTACTTTACAGGGCAAAAGAAGAAGTAAGAGGCAAATATGGTATCCATCTATTTTTTCGTACAGGATTGCACCAGTGGCGAGGCATGAATGATCAAATATCGATATTTCCCCATTTCAAGCTATGGTAAAGAATCGATTATTCAGGTGTTCGTTACAAACACCCGGTCTATCGATCCTTTTCCACAGGTTTGAATGGCATATCAATCGATATATCGTTAATCACGCAACGTCACTGGATTGCACTTAATATAAAACTTAACATTCCTCTAATACCAGGTTGCGATTCTCGACGTGGTCTCTTGGTCCAGACGTAGACAGACGCCCTCTCTCTACCTTTACTTAGACTTAGTTGCGTTGAAGTAATTAAAGAGGTTCGATTCAAGCAAGATTGCCAGATATAAAGACATATCCATCCATATTTTACCCCGCTTAAACGAGGAGGCAACAATCTGAGTCTTAAATGGCAACCATGTTGAATGCAGCAAAACGGCACCGTATAATGAGCGTCATTACAGCATTGCAATCACGACGCCAATCCTTGTCCCGCTAATGCATTGTGAGTCGTGCTCATGATTCGTGAATTTTAATTTGACATCACCCGATGGAATTCAGCATCCTAATATCGTCACTTCCCGGCCAAAATATCACAAGCGTCATGCGATGTTTAAAAATTTCCGCCGCCATTTTATTTTTTTACAGAGACATTTTTCAACGAAGCTGTCCGAACATTTCACTGAATTTTCTATGTGCTGCCGATAAAATTCAGTGCAATTTTCAAAAAGATTACTCTCGAATTTTCATACGTCGTTTTAGCACGGCAGTATGTTCCACCGTTTGCCCAGGACAGTTGCCCTCAGTCTCATCGATGAGGAAACAAAAAACGTCTGGTGATTAGGAAGCGGTAAGATAACAATAATCGCCTTCATTTAATAGGGTAGGCAAAACACGCTCCCAGGAGCCAAAATAGTGGTATTCAAAATTTGCACCGGGAGCACGAGGTGAAAACGAGAATCGCGCGTCCCTGGGATTGGTCGGACGAGAATATTTTTTTACGAATCATACGCGACAACTCTGCCAGACAGTTTATGCCAATCGGTAAGAACGAATAAGCGATGCTTGAGGAGAAACTCGAGAGGACAGGATTTATTTATTTATTTTCTTTCGTACTCTCCGAGCCGAGAAACACTGAGAGAAAAGGGCCCGCAAAAGGGACGGGAAAACAACATCGCAGAGGCAAAATGAAAAGATTTCAGTGACTTTGCATGAAAAATGAAAAAACTGGATGTCTTGAAAGGAGCGCAGGGATAAGTAAAGATTTAGAAAAAAGATGACGAAGGGATTGACTTGTTAAGAAAGGAAAAAAAAGGAGGAAAACCCAAGATGAAAACGGCCCTTTAACCCTCCTCCCCCTTCGGTACCGCCACGCCATCCCGGGCTTCAACCCTCCAAACGGTTTGATCATTTTTTATTTACACTTGTTTTATAGTTGCGTGCAAGTCATAGAGTTCGGATTTTGCTTTTCAATTAATAAGATTAATTTGTTCGGCCGCTTAGCGCTTTGGGGGAAAAAACAAGGAGCTGTTATCAGCTTTCGTTCGAAGAATATATTCTTCATAACTGCTCCTAGGCAGGAGACGAGCACTCGACATCAGAAGGAAGGAATTATATAAAAACATTGGTCCAATTTTCAATGTTTTTGCTACCCTGAAATAAAATAAGTATTCTTAAAATCACAAAAATTGATGAATGTTTGAACTAAAATATCTGAATAAATTAAAGATAAAACTCATAAGATTTTATGATATATAGTAATAAATAACAACATTTAGAACCGGGTAGATCATGTTTTACAGTCATTTCAATTTCCAACTCCTATAACTTAGCTCTGAGAATGACAATTTTTTTTTTATTTGCTGTCGCCTATATTTTTTCCCACGCATAATAATACACGTGTAATTTCCAAAAACCTTATTTCATACCGAAAAATTGAACACGTACGGAGATGGTAGTAAGAGAGATGTGATACTAAGGGAAAATTAAAGGTTTCTACTGCTGCACACTTTTCAGCCTTGTTTTATTTTGTTTACTTTATGGGAAATGCTTTTTTTGATTTCGTTCATTTGATAACTAGAACCAGATTCGGTTGCGGCTTGAACTCGAATTAGGAGATTAATGCCTAATAGAATGTTAGATCAAACGTTGGTTAAAGAGTGGAATAATGTGAAGGTCTCTCTCGCGTTAAAAGTCAGTTGATTCATATCAGAGCAATAACTTCAAAGTCCACCAATCGGAAAAAGCGCCTTCAAATACACGAGATACCACATCAGTTAACATTAAGACTCTGTACTGTGCTAGGCGCAAGTAGCGTCATTATAATTGTGACTTGCGACCACATTGAAAGATCACACATTTTTGACCTAAAATAAGTCTTTTTTTCTTTCTTTTTTTTTACTGTCTCTTTGAAGCCAGCTACATGTAAACACCTCTAGTGGTCGCTGTTGAATGAATAAAAACGCCATAGAAGTGCTTCTGGCATTATAGACACAAAGTCAACTGAGAAGGGGAGACTCAGAATTAGTTTAAAGCTACAAAAATCATAATTTTGTGTCCCCATAATATTGATTTTTCCTATCTACTTCTGTCCAAGCTTACAGTCAGTAATTTCAATTGGACAATGAGATTTTTTAGTGACACAATTACAATAAAAAAGTTTTGAGTTTATATTCACTGATATTATAAAATAAAAACTAACGTATTTGTATTTTAATATTCGGAATTTCCCAAGTTTGACCAAACTTCTTGTTTTTTAATGAAATATCGGAATTATTTTAAACTTATTTCTCCTTTTTTTTTTTTTTTCTCTTTTTTTAAATCTTTCCAATAAATATGATCAATAATTCGAAATCAATGGTCTCATTGAACTGGCATGACATTTAACATTGTGTCCAAAGATAAATCAGCAGGTGGAAAGTAACACTTTTCCCAATGCTAATGCATATCAAATGGATTACATTTTGCAATATTCCATAAAAGCACCTTTCTGCATAGGGAAACCAATGGCACATATCGACGGTGAAACTACCAGACCACGTATCTCGTTTGCGGTGTTTAAAAATCTCCAATCACATTTTATTTTTTTGAAGGAGATCAAATCAATATCATTCCTTACAATTTTTACAGATTTTTCTCCGCACAAAGAGGAAAAATCACAGAAGTTTTCACGAATTGACGTTGAGTAGTTTTCTATTTAAAAAATAAAGTATGACAGGAAGTCTGCGACGTCGCAAACCGAGATACGTGGTTTGGTAGTTTCACCGTCGATATATCGTTTCTAAAATGAGCCAGAAATAGTGGTTCCTTGTTGAAAAATGTGTTCCAAATATGTATGGGCTAGGTTTATGTTCCCATCATTAACATAATCAAAATATGACTAATATTTAAATTTTACAAGAAATATTTCAACATTTGCTTTTCTTTTTTTTTCGAAATTTGAAAGTTAGTCCCATTTTGTAAAGTGAAAACACCAAAAATATACGATGCATCAATAATTCATAGATGATTGAGGCTAAGCCCGCTCGAACGGCACACTCATTCTTCACCGAAGTCGAGTCTTAATCCACCAATCCACCGACGAAAGAGTAAAGGGCGGGAGAACATTAATTGTTGCCAGCGCTTACTGCAGATAATTAAGGAAACAATTAGAAAGTGTTGAACGACAATCCTCAAGAGAATTTCAGAACCCATATTTTTTCAAAAGCGCACAAATCCATTTTCAAAACGCATCGAATCTCTCCTCCCTACACGTTTCCCAAGACCCATCGAAAAACCGGCTTGGTTTTTTCTCGAAACGGGTTCATTACTTTGGATCGGGGAGACGGCGGGGCATACTGCCGTGCTAAGGAAGAACGCCGTATGAACATTCGAGAGTTGCCAAATTTCCCTTCGATAAACATGTATTTTTGACGACATCCATGCATATTTTACCTTGAAATTGTCAGATATTTTAGATTAAACTACGTACAAAAATGTCCGCAAATTTTGGAAAATAATATTCACAATTTTCCCAGTAATTTCGATTTTTATCGGTAGAAACTCGGCAACGTCTGAAGGCTCATACGGCGTTCTTCCTTAGCAGAGCAGCATAGTTAACGGAAAGAATCATCCAGATCTGTGACACACGTCAAACATTCCGGGGGTAATTTCGTAGCCATTCAAAGGGCGCGGGCAAAGATTATATTGTCAAGAACATTCATAATAACCGAAAAAAGAGCAGATAAATTCCTCCGTGTATCGGCAGGGTCGCGGGGAGGTGGGGTCGGTGGGGGGGGGGGCGGCGTTATTAATGATTCTCGTTGCGAATGCGATGTCATTTTCCCTTTTTATGAATAACCAAACATGTCGCTGACATTTTATTTCCACGTTCCCGATTCAATTTACTTTCGGGCGCCCCTTGCGCCTTGCGGGCGGAGGAGCAGACGTCGCCCCAGCTATTTTCAATATTATCGAGTTTTCTCTTCCGCGGGTTCATTACAATATCGTCGCGCCTCGTCGTGTAGCTTGACGATTAATTATTTTCGGCTTGGAAGTTGCCGATGCCACTGTAATGAGCCGATCCGCGGGCTGATTATTGAAATTGATAGACATAGCGATAGACAAAGAGGACATAGGGAGTAAGGAGCGATCCTATTGGTTGAAATGGGTGGTTCTTATAGACTAAGGGAAAAAACTGTCAGGTCACTAGTGGGTCGCCGTTAGTTAGTCTATTACCTTACCTCCTTTGTCCATTGTAACCACCCGCTTCCACCAATAGGATCCCTCCATATCCACTTTTGTCTTCTCCGTCTTTAGCTTTGTCTATCAATTTCAATAATCGACCCACTGACCCCTAATAGCACGATGACCTGTAAAGGGTGTTTTTAAAGTATCTCCCAAAAACGATACAGTGGTTTAAAATGGAGGAAAAACTGAAAAATCTCCAAACGCACTTCGGAATGCTCCAGGAGGTTTAAGTTATGGTAACATGTACGGGTTTTTAAAGTAGGTTAACGTCATTTTTTTAAATCATTTCAAGAACATTAACGTTAGACACTTGATGTTATTTCTAATAACTTTAAAACTATTCTTTAAAGCTCTGTAAATCCCTAATGTTAACTTTTATGCATTTGCCCCCCTCCCCCCTTGATTAATGTTTCTAGTGGTACTCTAACATAACTTCTGTAGATGTGAGAAAAAACACCAAGAAGTGGTCCGAATATTGTACGTAACAAGGTGGAGAAATTGTGCTGGGTCCACACCATTTCGGGGGGAAATCACAGCCAAGAAGTTCCAAAAATTATAATTAGAGTCAAAAACTTCGAAAATATCAATGCTTTAAAATTATGCTAAGAAATAATATATTTTAGATCCTATTTCTCGTGGCTGATTAGATTTTTGAAATGTTGTAACGTTTCTACCTGGGAATACAACATTTTCAAAGTGCACGATTTAAAAACAATTTACTCGAATTTTGTATCTGTTAAATTACTTTTTAAACATTTGCACCATCTAAAAGCATAACAAAATAAACGTGCTCGATAACCCAAGAAAGTTTGATGCGTTTATGCTCACCTTATATTCAATAATTCAACAAATCAAAATCATAACGACATGACCCGTTTTATTTTTGGGAGAGCGATAGCGGAATGAACCAGGAAAGGGTTGTTCAGGAATTAGAGATTTTCCCGAAAGCGGGAAGTATGTTCCTCCCCGCTTTTCCGTTCTCACCCTCCTTCTCCACCCTCCGCTCCCTCTCGGATCGGAGGGGCAGTTTAATAAAAACACATTCTTTCTCGCGGAAATAGGAAAATCACTGATTCATTGCGCGGTATTTGAAATATCCCCTTAATGAAATATTCAGAGCACATTTCAATATTATATTATACCAATACAAAAATAGTATACGGGCCCCATCTTGCGTCACTCCGCCTCGTAGACCCCCTTCCCCCGCCGCCGCGGCACGGACCACTCCCTTCTATCGCAAGGCGGCGCGGCGCGCGATCGTGCATGTAAAGCCGGTTGCATCCTTCTAGGCGTGATCTACATTCGAAGTGGGGTATCACTCAGGTTTATTTTATAAACGTGTCGTCCTGAGTGATTGAAACGAATTCATCCTCGCCCCACTTGTACCTGATTTTGAGAGCTCTCGAGTGAGTCGGGAATCGTGATTTGAGGCTGGTTCTTCGGTGTGATTGAAATAAAACAAGAGGAAAGAATAAAATAATTCGAATTAATATGAACAGGACGAGGTAATTATAATTGGATCTCGTTAAACAGAGAGGAACCAAGCCACATCAGCTATTGCCGAATTTGATCGGGCAATTTGATTTTTTACATGAAAACGGTTGGGTTGATTTTCGAGCAGATTTCAGTATTCCCTTCATAGTGCGAAGCAAATTTATTAACATTTTTGAAGGAATCCACACAAACATTCTCTCGTAAAACAGTAGATTGCCCAGTTATATCTGGCAATAGCTGATGTGGCTTGGTTCCTTTCTGTTCAACGTGGTCCAATTACAAGATAAAACGTTTTTTCCCTTAGAAAAGTGTGGACCCACAGCACATATAGTCACAAGTTGAGATATACAGCTGCACAAAAAGAAAAATGTGTAGACTTATGGTACTTACTTTTTCCGCTAATAGCATTTTATAACTCCCATGATTTCGCTGCTAGAGAAATAGTGGCAATGTGATTTGTCATGCATACGTACATTTTCCTTTTGATTGGATTCAATTTAGTCTGGTCTTAATTATGTAAATTTTACGAAATTCTTTCACTCTTCTAATAATGATAAAGTAAATAATATCGATCATATCTGGACGATATGAAACTTTACACTTTCAAAAAAATTGACATCAGACTGGACCAAAAAATGTTGAAGAAATTTGTACGAGGACCACATGAACATCTTTCATGATTTATTGTTAAAATTCTTGACTAGATTTTGATACTTTAATAAGAAAAGAAGAAGAGGGAGGGGAAAGAACATTACAAGGTCAATAACGCGATGAGATTGATTTTCACCCTTTGTATTGTTTTCTCTCTTTTTGGAAGAGAGAAACAATAAAAAGTTCAAATTGCTTCAGTTGTCAATTTTTGCCCCCCGCGCTTGACTGTATATTATCATATAAAAGTTTTTTTCTGTGTTTATTAATACTTCCCCGAGGAGCAAAACATCAAATTCTTGCGAGGACTCCGAAAAGGAGAGTAAATGTTTGATATAAAATCGAGGGCGAATAGACCAGCGTCAGAGCGAAATCTCGGTCACGTAAAAATGTTTGACACCCATTTTTCCACTTCGATTCTAAGGGATGAAAATAACAGCGTCCGATCCTACAATCGATGTTTAGTTTATTGCCGAGGACTATGCAGCTTTTGTTTGTTTTATGCAGTTTTTATGGACCGAAAAGAGAGCCTTTGGGTCCCCGCGTCCCAATATATTTGCTAATAGTCGTGTAAGTACTTTTGAATAGACGCACAAAAGAGAGGGAGGCGAAAAAAATATAATCCGCGCGAACATTGTGGCGAAGTAAGAGCGTTGAGACGCACCAGAAGAGGTGATAAAATATTTTACGACTTTTTTTTCCTCAAGTTTTTTCGAGTCATTAATTTCGAAAGAATGTTGTCAAAGTTGTTTAACAGTCCCTATTTCGGTTGATGTAGACATAGCTCTCGTGTATGGGCGAATATACTATGTGGTGCTGAAGGGTACGTTTTTTCGCACTTTTCGAATGCACAGAGTTGCCGATTGTACGATATTTTGTTAATCTCATCCTGTATTAAGCTCTTTTCTTCACCCTTGCTAATCATTATTATTTAGATGAGTTTTGAACGGCTGAAATGTTTGAAAAGATGGGCTCTATTATCAGACGATTCGCATCCCAATACCTAAATTTATTTGGAAAGTTGAACTAGTTCGTTGTCTTATAATTGTATCCGCATAATTATGAAAAATTCCGAGAAATTAAAGAAAAATAAAAACTTAGAATACTACTTAAGAAAGACCCTTCCATTTTATACACACCGCCGCCCCGGGTAATCGGCTCCACCGGGACTTGGTGTTTTCTTTTCATGGAAAAAATTGTTAAGACAACGCCCCAAAAATTGTGGTCCCGCAACATTTGGGGTTGGTAACCCAATTTTAATCAGCAAACCTAATTATATTTGGGTTCTTCCAGAATTAATTGGGGTACTACCACGATTAATTGAAAATGTCCAAGTTGTATGGGACCTATAACCCATACCTCTTTTTTCGTGTTCCTATTTTTCATGTTTTCAATCGCGTTGTCGCTAAACTCAACTTTGCTCAGCTATTAGACGGAGAACACGGTTTTCATGTTTTATAATTTTACCACATCTCAATGAAACCCCCGAATCCCTGCACTGAAAAAAAAGACGGGCTGTATAGACATACCGTCCGTTTCGGGCTCAGAAGCTATAGAAGTTCCGGGTGCTGGAGCCGTAGCTCAGATTGATCCCAGGGCACTATGCCCCGAACTTTCAGCCTCTGAGCCCGGAATGCGGACGGTATGTCGGTATGTCTATATACAGCCCGTGAGTACGATTCCTACGACCGGAGTTTTTGTTTTCAGTGTGAAAGAGAAGGAAAACCTCCGCTTTTAGAAATGCTCTTAATTTTTTCCGAAAGAAGGACTTTTGCCACTCTCTTGCTTCTCTCTTACACAAGTTTACTCGAATCGCCTCTGGAAATGGATCGATGCGAACCATACTTTCCGTAACGTCAGACCTAAGCCGCTCTCCTATCCGTCCGTCGGACGGGCAGGAGTGATTCACCTTTGGGCTCGGAACAAGGATGACCTTTCGCGGCGGCGCGTCTAGTCCGCGCGCGATGCAGGTAGGCCATGTGAATTGGGGGCGGAGCCGAGCCCATTGACAAATGAGCCCGTACAAACCAATACCGGTGCCCGTAATTAACCTGCCTCCCGCGCGCCGAACTTCCCCCGAAACCCCCCGAACCTAACCTCAAAACCGCCGTGCTCAGGAAGAACGCCGTACGAGCATTCGGAAGTTGCCAAATTTCCTTTCATAAAACGTTTATTTTTGAGAAAAGTTATCGATATTTTTCCTTGAAATTTTCAGGAACTTTAGGTAAAGTCGCGAACGATATTATCTGAAAAATTGGAAGAAAAATATTCATGAGTTTACCAGGGAGTTCGTGTTTTATCAATCGAAATTTGGCAACGCCTAAAGGTTCATACGGCGTTTTTCCTCAGCACGACAGAAAACCCGACCATTTGGCAACCGCGGCTCATAGTAAATAACCAAGGCGACTCACCTTTGATCGCGCACCGAATCTCACGGTTTTGATTGATTTTACGACTGATTTTTTTCCTCTCTTTGAGGCCTGTCCGTCGCCAGCGGACAGGCGCATCCTCAGCGCCGATATTGGTGCGGTTCTCCTCCCCTTTTCGACGTATTTACGCTAAAAAGACCTATGTTGCACGTAAACCCTATGCATGTAGGTCCTTTTAGCGTAAATACGTCCATTTATCATAACGCTGCTGCTGTCGGAGGCAATTGCAGAGGAAACGTCGGGAGCAAAGGAAGTGGAGGAAAAATGAGCCGATGGGATTGGATTATGTAAACCGATCGAGTTTTGGGGCGGTCAACGCAATTATTTTATTTCCATTCGTTTCTGTTGGACGAACTCCGGAGCGAAGTCCGCTGTTTGAATATCTAGAACCTTTATGCGTTGAAGAGATGTTTGAAAAATCAAAGGGAACGCCGCAAAATCGGAGAAAAAATAGAGCGAATTGTGCTAAGATGACTAATTTCGAAAAATGACGGGAAACTGTCGTATTACGCTGCATTTTCTCCAAAGAAAAAAAAAAAAAAAAAATCCACAAAAAACATGAAGTCTCCTTGAAATCGTTTGTTAATATTTTTAATTGTGTGAAAATAATTTTCCAAAAATCTTAAGAAACACTAAAAGTTTGTTTCCTCGTACAAAGAATAAAAAATGGGTATAGAGCAATTTGCAACGAGACCCCATTGTCCGACAATGCTAGTGTTTCGCAGTGAAGGCGCCTGAATACCACTATTTTAACTTATAAAGTGGTCGTTTTGCCTAATTCATGGAATGTAGGCGCATCTTAGCCATAGGACACATTCACAAAATTTTGTCGAGTAGGCAAGCATCCATTTACCTGGGGCATCCTCTCGAACTATTAACACTCTCCCAAGTATTTTAAAATTTCAACCTCGGTCTCCTTTGTTCAAATATCTCGGTGTATCACACAAGCTCTAGACGATGGCTGATGTGCTAAAGCGCGTATTTCCGTTTACGACGTTGAAGTTATTCTGTCCAACTTTAATCTTCCTTTCAGCGTCATTTCTTGAATACTACCTTGATTTTTATTCTCTGTCAGTCGAATAATCTGACTACACGAAGAAAAAAACTCCGTGCGTGGGACCCGAGGTTTAGGTCGTATGGATCTCTGAAGTTTTCGGATTGAGCATCCGAACACTTTGGGCCCAGCTGCTGAGGTTTGGATCACACATCTGAAACTGAAGTTCTTACATCTGAGGTACTTCGGTTTTCACTTCCGAAAAACTTCGGTTCTCATTTCAGATGTAAGAACTGGAGTTTCAGATGTGTATGATCCAAACCTCGACAGCTAGACCTAAAGTGTTCAGATGCTCAATCCGAAAACTTCAGAGGTCCATATGACCTAAACTGCTTCGGGTCCCACGCACGAGGTTTTTTTCTCCGTGTACACTACAAGCCATAGAGCGAGCTTGTTTCTCTGCGAAAAAGTAAAATAGGAGTGGAAATATTGAAACCTTAAACCTTGATTTTTTTTTCTCTGCCACCAAATATTCTGACTACATTACAAGCTATAAAATGAGTTTATTCCTCTTTGAAAAAGTACAATCAGAGCGGAAATTTTGAAACAATGCATCTTGATTTTTCTTCTCTGTCAGCCGAATATTCTGTATACATTACAAGCTACAGAGTGAACTTGTTTTCCCTCGAAAAAATATAATAGGAGTGAAAATTTTGAAACGCGGCAATGACGGTCTCGCGGTCACGTGGTCTCGCACTTTGGCCGTCGACATAAAAAAGGCCAAATTGTCAGGTGAGTGAACTGCGGCTGAACTGCTAAAGGTAGTGCTAAGTGTGGGTGACGGCTGAACAGGGAGATAAAAACCGCCGAATGGCGAAGTTGCGAAATAGGGTCGGGACGAGAAGCAGACGAAGGGGACAAAGCAACCCAAGGGTATTCCCAGCTCGCAAATAAATACATTTCCAGATTCGAGATGTGTCCCTGAATTCCTTCTTCATGCTGTCTATCAGTGGGATCCGCGTACCGCACCGCCCCCAAGATAACAGGGGCCCAGGTTATTCAAGAATATGGAAATGCAACTTTCGAGGATTCTTCCCTCGCTTTCGGAGTTGTCGAACTTAACTTGAACATTGAAGCCACTCACGGGAAAAAAGTTAGGCAGCATTGACCATACTCTGGTGAAAAAACGGCACGACCAGGCAGTATGGTAACTTCCACCAAAATTATTCTCACGATGAGGAAAAATCTTGTTGCCTTTACGATAATTTTGATGAAAGTTTCCATACTTTCTGGTTGTACCAAACATCAACCAAAATACAGCAAATGCCACCTATTTTTTTCCGTGTTTGGCTAAAATAACTGAAGGAAAGTACCCCGGTAAAAAAGTATGGTAACAATTTGAGTCTACTTGATTTTTCACAGTGATACTATTTAGTGAAAATAACCAGAATTGTGGTAGTATTTACCAGAGTCCTGGTGATACTTACCATGATATGGTAAACATCCTGTACCGTGTCAGAGTATGGGGAATGTTCCATATTTTTTTTCAGTGTGAGATTGAAATTACATGATGCAACACAAAATATTTGAGCTTACATTTTGCAATCATGGACCACTATTCCTGGGTCATTTTGTAAAAGCATCTCGACGGTGACGTGAACCTAGCAGATCATATATCTGGTTTTGTGACGTTGCAGAGACTTTTTGTCATACTTTGTTTTTTAGTTAGGAAACTACTCAACGTCAATTTTTGTAATCTTCTGTGATTTTCCCTCTCTGTACGAAGGAAACTCCATGGAAACGTCAAGTAAAGGTCCCGGGTTCGAATCCCGGATGGGGCGACTTGTTTTCAAGGAACTGACGAGTAGATCTGCAGAAACAGACTACACTCGGCCTTGTTCTCTGAAAATGTGAAAACCTGCAGCATGGATGTGTACTAACGCTATCCCGATGCTCGTCCAAGGCTGCAGAATCCTCAAACGATTCAAAGACCTTAAGTAACTTTAAAGAAGAAAAAAATGAAGAAGAAAAAAAATCAAGGAATAATTTGATTTGTTCTCCTTTAGAAGAATGAAATGGGAGCGGAGATTTTCAAACACCACGTACGAGATACTTGGTTTTGGAGTTTTGCCATCGATCTATCTGCTTACGGAAATTACTGCAATCTACAGTAACCTTGCATTAATCAGCCTTTTGTTGGAACCTAAAACAATAGTAAAAAAAACCATAGAATAAGAATTAGTGACACAAGTTTGTATTTCTTTATTTCTCATATTTTCAAAAGTCCATAAAGGACAATAAAATACGAAACATTGGCAACAACGTTTGATCTCTTCGGTTCTCCTAGGGTCCTCGGGCAAGTTGTGAATGGAGTGTTGGGCGAACTATTTTTTCTTGCGTTTTGCAATTCCGATTCTGTATTTTTTCCATCTACGCAGGCGACTTTATCAGTCTTCCCCCTCGCTATTCTGTTTGCTGCACAGACCCTTCTCCACAAATAAAGTTTCTTCCGGTTTTGCCTCCACGAACAGATATGAGAACTTTGATTCAGACCGGTACTAGGAAAGTTTGATAGAGGTAAATTGGCGCGCGTCATCTGTTCACGATTCTACCAGGGGTTGGCGTGCGTGCGGTGCGAGGGGAGTGTTGTCTTGAAGCTTCACGCAGAAATTTAAGATAAGCCAGTTGCGAAGAAAGATCAGTGCATTGTTAAACTTTGTTTATATTGTCGGAAAGAATAATGCAGAAAAGTGGATGCCCACCATACAAAAATAATTGTAAATGTGTCATTCGGTTGCGACGCGCCTACAATCCGCAGATTAGGCAATTTGGCCGACTCATAGGTTAAAATAGTTGTATCCAGGTGCCTTAACCACGCAGTGTAGCTTATCCAAGGCAATACAATAGCTGAAGTGCAACACTGCGTATCAGTAAAAAAATTTAGATTTTTCAAGATTTTTTTTTTTCGGTTTTTCAAGATCTCCGGTCCTAGTTTACTTTTTCGACGAGGAACAAGTCAACTCGTGGAACGTGAGGTAATGCACAAAATGTATTCAAGAGCTACTTTGAACGAAAGTATGTCGTACTATCGCAAATCGAAAGGATTGCGGAATTTGCGATATCCATGTGGAACGTACTTTTTAAGCTATTCCAAAATTTTTCTCTGTTAATTTTTGTTTTCAAATACATCACGCACGCAAGTTGTCAGGATACACGGAAATTCTTAGAAAATTCCCCACAATCCAGAAAGTATCAATTGATCCCATCGAATCTTTCTACTAAGTGCTGAAGAACCATCTTGAGATATGTCAAGATACAGAGAAGGCAGATACATGCGAGTCGTGAAAGAGATGTCTTCTTATTAACGCGCGAAATGAATAGCTGTACATGCACGGCAGCTTTCGAGGAAGGGGGGGGGGGAGGTTGGATCACTTTAATTCCAGATAAACCAGGAAAAAAAGCACTTTCAATAGGGAGCAAACCTGATCTTAAAACGTAAAAAACCGCGAAGGAAGCGTCTATGAAAGAAAAACACGGAAGGCAGGGGAAAAAATGCGGGAGAGGAAAAAATCGAGAATGAGGCGTGTAAAGGATGGTTTGGTTAATGTTGTGGAAGTATTTCTTTCAAAGCACAATTCGATTTAATTCCCTCCTCCGCACCTCCTCTCCTCCACCCCCCTCGCCCTGCTCCGTCGTTTTTTCTCTTTCCCGTCCGACCGGCGTAACTTCTTCGTGGTACGTTGTTAAACAAGAGTCGCGGTTTAAACAAGACATTAAAAATACTCTGCGCGGAAGGAGAGAAAGTGGGTGAAAAAAGGAAATATATAAAAATAAAAAATAAGAAAAAACCGGGAGCGTAAAAATAAATCGGTAATATTATGAGCGGGGGATGAAATATTGTGGCTTGTGTGGGAGATTAAAGTAGCTGAAACGCCTATGATCCTGCATTAGATAAGATTAATCGAGGAATGTATTTTATTAATAAGGATGTCAAAGGTCCATTTTTAACACTGCGAGCTGTGCAGTTTCGACGACATTTTACTTGGTGCTGAAAAGGCGGAGGTGGTTGGGTTCGTTTTTAAAGATAGAATTTATCGAATGTATGCTCGCGGCTGCACCCTAACTAAAACTTTAGCACGTGATAGGTCAAGATGTTGAAATCTCATCAAATCAAAGGACTAATTAAAAATTATAAAAATGTCATATACTTGGATAAATAAATTAATAATTTAATCCTGTGACATCCCGAGGAACTTGTCTGTTCCTCCACAAAATGAACTAAAAGAATCCTACTAGCCTTTACTATACTTTGGTGGATATTTTAAAGATATTGGTAAGAGTATAGTAAAAGCTACAAGAAGGTCGATCACTTTGTTACAAAAGTTTACTAGGTTGGTCTGTCATACTTTTTTCCCTTGTAAAACACTGGTCTGGGTAAAATCACTCAAAATTCAATTTTTTTTAAACGTGATTTAATTCTACGTTGCTTGAAACAATACATACAAGTTTTTAAGTATCCATATAAATGACTGAAGAGCAAAACCAAAGGCAAACTGGTGAGAATGAGCGCAGAACATCGTGAGTGGGTCACCACTGGACTGGAACTGAAACTAATGACTCCTTCAAAGTGTCGCAAGCAACTATTACTGCTCCTTAGCCACTCACATTGCCTAACAATTTATTGAAGGCGAACTGGTGAGAATAAGCGCGGAACGTCGTGAGTTTTCTTCTCTTTTAGCGGAATACTCTGAATAAAGTCCAAACCATTGAATTGACTTGTTCCTCTTCGAAAAATAAAATGGATCGTATTCGATAAACCAAACAAATGAGATTGTATCGATTGGTTCGACATGTGAACATATCCTCGAAAGACAATTGAGTAATCTGAGGGAACGGGTTTTTTTGTGATAGATTTTTGATACTTATGAGAACAATTTATGCGTACAAAATGGCACTGAAGAGTGAAATTGTTAGGAATTTTCTCATTTTCAGCTTTTCCAACTTAAATCCCAAAATTCTTGTTTGAGGTTATGTTCTTTTGTTTTGAACCGAACGATACATCGAACCACTATCGAATACGATCAACAGGAACGGTAATTTTGAAATATCGCAACGGAGATAAGAGCTTTTGTACTGTTGCTATCCACTTCCGTCAAAGTCTCCGATTTTTTGCACCTGTTCCACATCGAGCGGTCTCTTAGTCCCGTCCAGATTAGAAGATTCTTTTTTCTTAGCGATGGAATAGCCGAGCTCAGAATCAAAAGAGAAAGGCGAAAGAGACAGCGCTGCCGTGATAGCGAAGAAAGCATTAAGTGCACGCTGAGATGAACCCCAAGACACATAAAATCACGTGCTAACCATGGCTCATATAGAAATCCACTTATTTCTCTCTTCGCTATCACGGCGAAGCGTTTCATCTAGGTTGCGGATCGGGATCAACCGAGCGGCAAAAAGTCAGCGGCAGCGGTCGAGCAGTGTTTTTTGCCTCGGTTGCGGGCAGACGCAGACGCGGGCGGCTCGACGGAAAGTTGATTAAATTGTGCCGGGGATTGAACCGGGACCTCCTGACTCCGAAAGGTCACGCCGGTTAGCCGACCATCGTTAATTCACATCTCCTCACGACCCTCATCTGGGCTCCGATCCCTTCAAGACGTTTAGCTGCTTTCGCCGCAGCGTACGCCCCTCACTCCTCCTCAAGTTTTTATCAGTTTCCGTTTTGCGACCGGTTTCCTACATGCGTTGCTCTACTTAAATAGGCGTAACTCATAACCAAAGTACGGAAAAATGCGTTTTAGCCAAAAAATTGCGATATTTTGCAGGGCCGGATTAAGGGGGTGGCCACATGGGCCGCGGCCCATGGCGGCAAGTTTCGGGGGCGGTAGATGTTGCAATGTCTTTAAATGTAGCTATAAAGAAAAATCGGATTCAGGAAAAAAAAAATTACGAACGAGAAAAGGTGACAACATCTCTCATTTCCTGAGAGTATATCTCTAATTTTGTCGTCCCTCTGTGATACGATAGACAGCACCTTTAATTAGCCGAGTTAAGAGTGAGAGAGAAACCGAACACGGAATTTGGCCTGGAACGGCGCGGCGCAGAGAGCAGTGATGACGAGAACGTGAGATGAAAAGGAGAAACCCTCGGCGCGGCGGTCGACATGTAACACATATTAGCGCCTACAAGACTGCATGAATACTTCACGCATTGCGCCAAAGACAGTGCAGTCGCTGCGGGCAGCAACGGGCAGCGTGAAACGCATAGCGCCTACAAGACTGCATGAATACTTCACGCATTGCGTCAAACACAGTGCGTGCGGCAGCAGTCGGCCCGAAACGCATAGCACATGTAAGACTGTAGGAATACTTCACGCATTGCGCCAAACACAGTGCGGTTAGCGAGGCGCGGCGGCGGAAGTTCAAATTATTAAAACGCATTTATGTTTGTTCTTTCATAATTTTTTGGTTCATTTTTTATAAATGGAAGGCCTTGTCCATACAGAGATAGGTTTACGGAACTTAACTTTCGCGCCAAGTTCAGTGAACTTTTGCTAGTAGTGTTGACAGGGCTTTCGCAAAAAATGTGACCAACACGAGGAAACGCGTCTTATACGACTCTCCCCCTCCGGCACGTTCACTTGATGGTTTTTATTGATGTTTCAAAACGAATGAGAAGGGGGCGGCAAAATACAGGCGGCCCATGGGCGGCAAGTAAGTAAATCCGGCCCTGATATTTTGTACATAAGTTGCAATTAATGTACAATTTTTTTGGCGATAAAATTGCTAGGATCATACAAACATCTAGAAGCAGTTTTCTTATTGCAACCGATTTCCCACATGCGATGCTCTACTTGAATGGGCATAGCTCAAAACCAAGTACCGGAAGAATTGCGATATTTTGAAAGTAAGTTGCGATTTTTTACGATTTTTTGGCGTTTAAATAGCCAAGATCATAAACATCTGAGCGGTTTTTGTTTTGCAACCAATTTCCCACGTACGTTGGTCTTCTTGAATAGGCGTAGCTCATAATCCAAGCACCAAAAAAATCGCGTTTCAGCGGAGAAATCCCGATATTTGAATATAAATTGCGAATTGCTTACGATTTTTGGCGATGAAAATACTGGGGTCATTAACATCTGATTATCCTCGATCTTCTTGCAATTTGATCTCTATAAAATCGCGTTCGGATGATCGAAATGTTATCTCAATTCATCACAATTTTTTGTTCGATACTATCGCGATAAGCACTTAAAATCAGCAAATTTTAGAGAAGAAATTGTACATAGTCATATCCGTGTTACTAATGTGATAATTTGAGTAAATGTTCACTTCAAAGATCCTAATTTATTTACAATGAATCGTAAGTAAGAATTCCTGAATATTTATAATGCTTACAAACTGGAGATGAACATGCTCTAACCATTCTATTTCACTTTCGAATTTTCAAGACGTTTAGTTATATTGGGTCCTCGCTACCACTGAAGCATCAAGTGAAAAACTTGTAGTCGCAACTTTATTTCGAGAATATCGGAAGATTAAGTAGGGCCACAATTCATGAAAAAATTCACAACTAAAACAAATCCATTTATTTAATTAAGAAGTCAACGCTCCGATGGTGGTTTGGTTCTAGTGGAATTTGACAGGAGATAAAAATAATCCATAAATATTGAAAAACAAAGGAAAAACACGGCATGATTAATTCTAAGGTCGAACTGAAGGAAACTCCAAGCTCACCTCCTTCGATTCTGGTATTCCTCGTGGAAGTTGGAGGTCGAGCTCCTTCCAGAATTGCCAAATCGTGGGAAAAATCACTATAAAATCAGTAAAAATCAGTGAATAATCTCGTGATGCTGGCGGCGGCGGTTCCACCTCTGACACGCCATGGTTCAACCACCGCGGATCGCTCGGCCAATCACGGCGCTGTTCGGTTTCATTTTTTTTCACTCGGCTATTAAGTTGTTAAGTCTGGGCAGTAATGTAAATTTAATAATATATTGCCTCACCGCGGCGCGACCCAACTCTTTCTTTCGTGACTGCATGGCTTTCGATGCTGCCGGAAAAATGTGACTGCTGGTTGCCGGCCGTCGGGAGAATACTTCGGAAACTGAGGTCACGCCCATTGGTTGCGGCCCGGCCGGCCTTAAGGGCCCGTTGGACCCGGGGCGGGCAAGTTTGAGGTATTGGAAACTTTGGCAAAAGTTGAGGGATTGGCTGTCTCTGAAGACATTATTCTTGGGACCACAAATTTCCACCTTTTTCAAATAAATTAAAGAGAGTGAACCCTACACGGAGAAAAAAATCTCGTGCGTGGGACCCGAAGTTTAGGTCATATGAATCTCTAGAGTTTTCGGATTGAGCATCCGAACACTTATGGACCAGCTACTGAGGTTTGGATCACACATCTGAAACTTCAGTTCTTACATCTGAAGTACTTCGGTTTTCACATCCGAAAAACTTCGGTTTTCACATCCGAAAAACTTCGGTTCTCAATCCGAAAAACTTCGGTTCTCAATCCGAAAAACTTCGGTTGTCACATCTGAAGTACTTCAGATGTAGGTTTCAGATGTGTGATCCGAACCTCGACAGCTAGACCTAAAGTGTTCAGATGCTCAATCTGAAAACTTCAGAGATCCATATGACCTAAACTTCGGGTACCACGCACGAGGTTTTTTTTTCCGTGTAGACTTCATCCATGGACGTACCATGAGTTCAATTACGTGCGTGCGTGAGTCAATATTTTTTTCCTCTTTTCGAGTTTTGGTCGAGAGAGGAGAGGGATTAAGCTAGCATGAAGTTGTGAAAAAGCGTCTTAAAAGGTCACTCGAAGGAAGTCGAGAGCTATGTTCCAGGTGGTTCCCTCGGGGCCGCTCCATCACGTCAGGGGACAGCAGGATGGGGGGGGGGGGGGCATCGGACGGAGGATATTTTGTGTGACATTGGTCACTCGGGAAGTCTCCGGGGTCTCCGGATTCCTGCACGCCTTCTTTCCGGTTTTGATTTATAAATTGTCCCTCGGCTGGCGAAAGGGCGCAAGTACACCTAGAGATGAGCCCGAGAAAGCATTGAGATATATGGATACACGGCTCAATGCAAAGTGTGGTTACGTCCTTATGTCAGAAAGGCGACGAAATTCTCTGAGCCGCTCTTTATCAACGGACGGGAAAAGCAGTGAAAGCTCTATGCACTACCAATGTGTCCAGGATTGGGGGTAGCTGGTGTGGCTACTAAGCTCCTCTCCATCTGTTTAAATCTGATGCCTCGTAGTGTACATGTGCAACGTAACGCGCTAATTAGGGAGGGGGGAGGGCCGGGAGGGGTTCGCTGTTTTACTGTTCGTTAAATCGCAAATGAGAAACAAGGGAAAATCGCAGAGACAAGGCTAGTAACTAAGAACTAAGAGAAATTCTTAGCATCCCAAATGAATCAGTGAGTTCGAAAACAAAGCAACTCGGGTTTTTTCCGATTTGCACTTTTTTACGGTTTAGTAACACTTATGGATAAAAGCATCTGCACGCAAAAGGAAATTTTGAAATTGCAATCGGAAGTGCTCGAAAACGCGACCGCGGGAAAAGGGAAAAATCGAAATATTTCATTGGAAATACCAATTTTTGGCCAGTTCAAGGGAAACAGGTGACCATCCGATTTTGCGGTTTTCTTTTTTCGGTTCAGTACACCTTGTACCAACAAGTTTTGTAAATGTTCAAGCGTGATTCAGGTCGAAAAATATAAGTTTTTCTGGGCAGACTATGAAAAATCAGTATCTGAAAGTCGGTGAGAACAAAAACACACCAACTCGGAAATTTGTAAACTCTTAATTTTCTGTCATCAAACATGGTGTATCGATTTCAACTTGGTGCTTTATAAAGTCCCTAAGTACTTGTCCTTTGGCACCAAAAAGGTTTTTCTTATACTAACTTCTTCGTCCGCTGCGCAGTTTTAGGTGTTTCCTGAACAATTCTTTTTTTCCGAGTTGGTGTGTTTTCGAACTCACTGATTCAAATACGGACGTACTGTTCATTTCTTACGTTTCAATTACTATTGATCCAAATATCATAATTAATTATATCTAAGTAGTTTATACAATTTTAATGTGTGAAATTAATAATATCTTAATTAAGTTTTTAAAGTCTGAGTTTTCAGATTATTGAGAGAGAATGATAGCCGCAGGCCCGCCACATCCCATCTCGGGCCCTGGTACCAATTTTCTGGCCCGGGCCCCTAGCACAGGGGGGGGGGGGGGGTCCGGGGGGCCTCCCCCGGGAAATTTTTGAAATTTTAAATCTATTTGGACGCATTATGAAGCTCTTATGATGGAGATTTTCCATCAATTTCTGCAGAATAATTACGCCTTTTTGTTTACTTTCAGCACCAAAAACTTTCGAATTGTTGCATTCAAAACATCTATAAATTTTTTTTTGAGGGGGCAGATGATAATTTTCAATTCTATGGGGAGCCAGGCCCCCTGGACTCCCCTTTCGTACGTCTATGGCAAGGGAGTTAAGCCATTGAAGTCGAGGATGCCCAGAAAGGAGCCTCTTAGCATCCGACAACGGAAGAAAATGAAAAACAGTTACTAAAAATATCATTCTACATATACTCAAAATCTTGAAAATCTCTAAAAAAGTAAGAAAAATTTTATAGTGCCCTAGCGTGTTTTTGAAACTTTATTCACCTTTTGCGGTATTTTTGGGGTAATTTTTTCACTTTTCCCTACGAGACAAGGGTTACACATGAATTCGTAGTGGTTTGTCACCTGCGTCACGGGCCCCTCCAGGGCCCGGGCCCCGGTACCAGGGACCCAGTATCCCCCCCTTGTGGCGGGCCTGGATAGCCGTATAGTAACCTTATTAAATCTACATCACACTCGAAAGTTGAGTATTTCTCCCGGTTTTTGATCAATTTATTTCTAATTCCTATATAAATGAAGATCAATAAAACCCATTACTAAAATGATAATTGTGACAATGTGACATGTATATTTAAATGTATGATTAAAATTTATTTAATGTACCAAAACTTAAATCCTTGCTTGTAATCCGCCCTATTGAATCTTATGAAAGAGGGATCCCTTGAATGGATTACATTTTGCAATGAGGAACCATAATTTTTGGCTCATCTTAGAAACAACATATATGCCATTGGTTTCCATATGCAGATATGTGCTTTTACGGGAGAGGAAGAGATAATGGTTCCTTATTGTAAAATGTAATCAACATATATTTGCCTCTGTTTTTGTATTTTTCTATGTGTGAACTTAACGTGCCTCACCATTTTCCTCCTAAATTCTATTCATTTGTTACGAAAACTGGCAACAGGAGGACATCTAAACGAGGTTACGGATTTATCTAATTTCCCGAAGCCAGCGCGAGGCCGACCGCGCGCGTTTAGAAAGGAAGCAGCTTTCGCCAGGGCCGGTTTTCCGAATAAAAGTTCCGTAGGACTTGGCTCTAATCAGGGTTCCTTAGCAGGGCGAAAGGGTAGTCGCAACCGGAGCTGATAAAGCACAAAAGTATACCTAATATTATATGCTCGGATGTCGGGGAGTTATTATACTCTTCATATCGCCCCAGGAAGCGGGCCGGAGGGAACACGGCAAGGGTTTATTTTTTATTAATAAATGAAAGTTGAAAGGGGCGGTTTTGATTCTTTCCTCGCCGCGCACTTAACTTTTTAAAAGCTCGCCGAGTCTGTGAGTAATTTCAATTAGTTTTTCGCTCCTTTTTATTTTCGCCTCGCCTTCCGCGTACTGAGGAAAAACGCCGTATGGACTTTTAGAAGTTGCCGAGTGGCCTTCGAAAAAACCCTATTTTCGAGTCAACCCACGAGTACACTGAAAAAAAATTCTCGGCGTTTTTACCAAGGTCCGTTGATACCTTTACCATCTCACTTTTTTTTACCAATTATTGGTAATTTTACCAAGAGAGACTGGTAAGCTTACCTAAAAACAGGTATTTTTACTGTTTTTTTCAGGTAAGAATACCACTTTTATTGGTAATCAATTCCCGGTAACTTTGCCATTTTATCTCGGTAATTCTACCACAGTCGATAAAAAATATTGGCGTTTTTACCGGGGTCCAGTAAAATTACCGAGAAAGTCAATAATTTTACCGAGATTTCTCGGTAAAATTACCAATTTCATTAATCTTAATTTTACCAAGAAAAAACTTGGATCAAATAGAATCCTGAATTCTTGGTAATTTTACCCTTTTCGTAGTTAACACAGAGAGATTTTTTTTCCAGTGCAATTTACCTTACAGTTTTTGGTATTGTAGACTCAATTCCATAGTGAATTTTCTGAAAAAATTGGAAAAATATGCTTGCAAGTTTTCATATAGTGCTAGAAAACCTTCTGAGAAGCTACAAGTCTTGTAGAAAGTACTGAACTTTAGAGATCTTTGAGCCTTTGACCTCTTATTAAGTGTTAGTTCGAAAGTCAAGAATGTGTTCAAGAGTGAAAAATAAGTGAAGGGGTGCAAAAGGATGTACACAAATTACCAAAATAACTTATCAGTAATTATTATGTGTATTAATTTGACAGCACCTACACGAAAAACCCAACTTGAAATAAATATTATAGGATATACAATGCATAATAATACAAATAGGTGCCCTTTATCAAAGTGACTATCTACCTAAAAATTTGACTTATTTTCTGTTTTATACATTTTATTGCGTGCAGATAGAAACAGACTAGCCGTCCGTTAGTAATTCCGTTCCATTTAGACACAGTATTAGGACAGGAAATCCCTTAAAATTTATAATTCCTAAGAGGAAATTTGGCAACGTTTGATGGCTCACACGCTGTTTTTCCCTAGCGCAGCAGTGTAGACGTTGAAAGTAGCTCAGATCCGTGGAATCCCCAAATGCACGAAGCTTTTTGTTGTGCTTCGCGCCCTTCTTATTGTAGTTCTGAGCTTTCACGTACCTCTGCGGCTTTGTGCATCCCGTATTTTTCCACCCATTGAAAAATGAATGCTTTTTTTGGCCTTTCAGAGGCTTCTATAACATTGTATTGTTTCGTGAGCTTTGTGGCTAATTATTATTTTAAATGAGGTGTTTAAATTCGGTCGGGGATCGCCCACTGTGGCCATGCATACCTTAGTGCGTAGCCATGTTCATTTTAAGTGCCTTTATTCTTAATTTTTTTTTTTTTTTTTTTTTTTTTTTTTTTTTTTTTTTAGGAAACGCCCATTTTTCCCCGCACCCTTTTCCCATCTCGTCGTCCTCTTCACTCTACAATTTCTCTAAAATATGATGAAAAACCCCATCAGATCGGATCTTATTCGTTTTGTAACATTATTTTAGAAAACAGTTCCAAAAAAAAATGAATAAATAAATTTTGCGTGGACCTTTGTTGAAAATTTCCCGGATACTGACTGAATCACAGTGGCCAGCTGCGGGCCGATTATCGAAATCGATAGATAAAGCTTTAGACAAAGAAGACAAAAGGGGTATGGAGGGATCCTATTGGCGGAAGTGAGTGGTTGCACTAGACAAAGGAGGTAGGTAATAGACTAACTAGCAACTCACAGGAGATCCTATAGTTAGTCCATCATTTTTTCCCTTAGTCTATGGAGACCATGCATTCCAACCAATAGGATCACTCCATACTCTCTATGTGTTCTTTGTCTATCAATTTCAATAATCAGCCCGCTGAACTGATTTTTCTCCTATTTTTTTCATTCGGAAATTTCTTACTACCCTAGCGCCTTAATTCCAGCCAATTGAAAAGGTGTGACTTAGAGAAGAAGGCAATCGTTTTAACGTGAATATAGCTAATTTTAAGAGGTGAACTTGCGGATCTTCAAGAGGAGAGGGTGATTTTAGGAAATGAAACGGCAGTGGTAGACGATGAGAAAAGGGAGGGGAGGCTGAAGGATTTCAAGTGTTTCAACGGCTGTTGTAATTGTAATAGGAGATAATCAATCAAGTGGCAGTGGGCAACGCACCTCTCAATGTGTCCATAGCTGCCCAAATACTGCTAAATTCGCTAATTTTAATCGAGAAAAAGGCGAAAAAGACCTCCCTCTCAGCACATTCAACTCGCTAGGAGACTCAAAAAGACAACAACGGTCCTCATGGACTCATAAAAAAGTAGGGATGAATTGACTCTAAAATATGCAATTTACTTTTACTTCGCGAGATTGATAAGTAAAATGCATCGTCAATATGTCGTAGGCAAATAGTTAAATAATAGTATAAACTATTAAATTAAACAATAGTTAGGCACTTAATAAAATGCCCGGGGCAAATAAATCGGGCATTTTATTAAGTGCCTTGGGAAAAAATCTAATTGGATTTCATTCTGCGATAAGGAACCACTATCTCTGACTCTTTAATAAAAGCACCTCTCTGCATAGGGAAGCCAATGGCATTTATTTTGTTTCTAAGATGAGTCCAAAATAATGGTTTCTTGTCGCAAAATGTGGTCCAACTGATGAATGACTTGTTGAGCAACTTGTCCAACGAATGAGGCTCCGTTTGACAAACTAACTTCGCAAATCACCTGACACAACATTCATCAGCCAGCATTAAGCAGAAACGTTTCTGCCCATCATCAGATATTACTGAGTCAGCAAAAGTATGATGTTTTGTCTTTTCTTGAAGGTGTGATGCACGTATATTTTGTCTACCTATCTTTCCGAACTCACACCAATTGTACGAGGTACATAAGCCACATGGAATAAAAATATATCCGACAAGTCAACCGCTGGGGGAGGGGAGGGGGTGTGTAATTGGAGCCCCCACCACCGAACGATCAAAGTCGGTTGCTATGCGGGGACCGCAACCACGATTCGGAATGGTAGATCGGTCGAAGTTGTAAAATGGAAGACTTGTAATAGTAATGGGCGCCTGCATGCGTGTATTTTTCCATTAGCCGCGTGTAGCCTGCTATTACCGCTGATGACTGTTAATAACGGGGTTGAGGCCCGGCCCTGGCCCGGCACGAACCCTCTCCCCCGCGCCTCCGCTTTTTTCCCCCTTTCCCCTGGATTTCCCTTTTTTTCATTTCGTCCTCGGACCCGGCGCTGTCCTCCCGGAGACCCGGAGACATCTGCGATTGCCATGTGGCGGGCTGGGTGCCTGAGCTTCGCCGCCTGACGTGGAGGAATACTGCCGTGCTGAGGAGGAACGCCGTATGAGCTTTTAGACGTTGCCAAATTTCCTCTGAAAGATCACCAATTTTCAAGAAAATTTGTGAATACTTGTCGTCCAATTTCTCGGGAAATTTTGCTTGCAATTTGATCCAAAAAGTCTGCAAATTTCAAGGAAAAATGTTGATAATTTTCCTAAAAAATTAACATTCTATCAGAGGAAATTTGGCAACCCTCGAATGTCCATACGGCGTTTTTCGTTAGCACGGCAGAATAGGTGATTGGTGGGAAATGCGTCGTCGACGGAAACGGGGAAGCGAAAATGAGACCGGATTTCGCTGTTGTTCGCTGAGTTCCTGGCTATTATCGCACGCATGAAACGTGAAAAATGTGTCGGGAACTGAGATAAACGAGACTATAGCATAGGCGCATTTTATAATAGAAGAGTCCGTATTTCGGCACAAGTTAAGATAATTAACAAACCAATTTAAAAAAAAATTCTTAATACACCTTTTGGCGACGATTTTTTAATTGCATTCAGTGCTTAATTATTAATTTATTCCTTTAATTAAATAATCGTCGCGAGTGAGTATTCTTAAAACAATTCTTTTTTTGAGCTTATTAAGCATGTGCAATGTTGAAATTATGTTGGTTTTCGAGTATTAAAGTAAGCAGGAACCAGAACAAATTTTAGTCAAATTTTTAAAAATGTCAATCAACTTGTCCAAGTCCCTTTGTTGACACTTCTTTCTCGGGTATTGTTTTGGGCTTTAACCTTAATGTTTCCTTATCGAAATTATTTGTGATTAAAAGTTACCGAATAAATCGGATAGAAATATAGTATTCGGCTTTTTACCAAGACACGCTTTTAAAACTAGTTTTATAAGAATATATTATCGGTAAAAATTCGGAACGGAAATTTATTCCGGGTTTTACAAATTAAACCAGTCAAAATCTGTATTTTAACCATCCAATGGGAAAAGAGACCCTACTCAACGGAAGTGAAATGTTCAGTGGAGCCACTTTCAGTTATGCCATCAATTTTGGGTCCTTAAGAATGAGCGAACGCAGTCTCTCATACACTTGCTCTACTAGAAAAATGGTGAGTTGCGCGTGACTTAGAATATTGGTAAGATGATGGTGGACAGTAAAAAATTAATAGAACCGTCAAACACCATGATATATGTATTACGCCCAATAATATAAACGACGTTGTGATTTCTTAAAATACACGGTGGATCATAACATTCAAGGCGCAACGTGAGTGGTTTCTTGGTTTCATGTTCATATGAACGTGGTCAGGCTGCTGCTGAACACCGACATTGCCTAATCAGATCATTGAAGGCAAACTGGCGAAAGCGCGATACACTATCTAGATGCAAAGCTTACTCTTACATACTGCACACTGGCCAGTTCTCCTTCAATGAGCTGATTAGGCAATATGATCGTCTTGTGAGCTTTAATAGTTGCGTGCAAAATGTGTACCATTTGTTGCAACTAAATGGTCCAGCCCTGAAAATCTTTGTCAAACTGTTTAAACTGGAGTCAGCGTGAACAGTTTGAGAGCAGCAATAGTTGCATGCAGTATATGGGCCACGTTCTTTCGGTCTTGAAGGTATGAACAATACAACTTTGCTTTACTTTCTACGCTGTGACTGGTCCACCTCAACAACATTCAATTAGACAATTAGAGCGGCTTGGGAACAGTGACAGTTGTAAGCAGCAAGCTGATCGTGTTCACTTTGATTTTAAGAAGTTTCACCTATCGATGTTTTGTTTCGAAGTTCTTGAATTTACATACAATGTACCAATCATCTCATGCTCTGATCAGTGATCACTTTACAAAAAAAAAACTCGATTATTGGTTATCTATAAACACTCTGGGAGTCGTGATGACTCCGTATGATTAAAAATACCTACCCACCAATTTTATGGCGTGCCAAAGCGTCACTATGTCCCATATCAATGGCTAAAGTCGAAAAATACGCATGTTCTCGCACAATTTTTACATCCAGAATGTTAAATCAGCATCACTTTTTTCGGTGCATATTTTGGCGTGTAGAGAAACAGTAAGAAATCATAGAAAGCATATGCCCTCGAAAGGGTACGCGTTTGCTCAAACAGCGGGCGTAATGTTTCAGAGTAGGCAAAGGGAACCTGTTGCATGATTGCGTAGGGCAATAAATCTATTCGAATCTCAGCGAGTGCCTGGAAAAGCAAGCTTTTCGTGGCAAAGCGTGTTGTCGCCCCGTTGTAAATTACATCACCCGTAGTCGAGCCGCAAACACAGGTTATTTTAACAGCCACGTCATTCATTCTATCTCTTCATGTGGAATTCCTCATAATGCACTATATGTGCGTGATATGCTTTCCCTTTGACGTCTCAGTACGTATTTTTCCATTTTAGAAGAGCAGAGAGGTCTGTTTGGACTTTTTGTGGCGACCTTTTTATGTAACAAAGAAACTTGTTGGCTGATTCAACATCATCCTCATCGTTTACTCATGCAAAAATTTCAGCAACTACGGTGTATTCTTTTCAAATTAAGAGTACCATGACAAGAATTTTCCTTTCAAGAATGTGCTAATAAAAGTCCTGTAGTTCCTGGAGATACGTCTGTTTTTAAATGTGCACATTTTTGTCCTCTCATGAGAATTGAGTCTCAAATGAGCCGCGTTTAACAGAAAATAATCAAGCCACATCTGTTATTGCCAAATTTAACCGCTCAATTGAATTTTTTACCAAATTATGTTTGTGCAGATCCCTCGGAGAATTTTCAGGAATTTGCCTCGTAATATGAAGGAAATTCACCAAAATTTTCACAAAAATCCGAAGAATCAGGCTCACGTAAAATAATGCAATTACCCACTTAAATTTGGCAATAGCTGATGTGGCTTGGTTCCTTTCTGCAAATGCTCTTAGATCAAAAACATCGCCCGGGAGAGTGAGGGAAATAATTTCCTCCTTTCCGTATTTAACAGTTGACCTTCTTTTCGAGTTAATTTCAGTGATTTTTGATAAATTTTAGTGCTTTTGCAAATTTTTCAAGTTTTGCTCTCTTCTAGAGAAAATTTCACCTCCACCGAACAAAGTCCCCCCCCCCCCCTCTTCACAAGATTTGGCTGAAATGACGCTCTTGCTTTTGATCTCAAAATCTTACGCCCTAAAGAAACGAAAGAAGAAAGCTAACCACGGGGCCGAAAGGAACTGGGCGGAGCCGAACAACCAGATCAGTGAATGAAACTCCATAAATATCATTAGAACAATTCCCGCTCCGACTCATCCTCGCTCGCTCGGATTCGAAAGGGAAAAGGGTTAAAAGCTGTATTTATTAAAATAAAAATAAAAGGGAGACGAACGGGGAGGAAAAAATGATGCGAGTCAAATAAAAATCCTAGTTGAGCGTCTCTTTGTACTCCGGGGTTGAATAAAGAGGAGCTTGCCAAACAATATGATGTAGTCCCTTTCTTCGCGCTGCCTGGAGGGGGCAAACATAAGAAACGCCGTGGATCATTCATCCCTCCGGCTACGAGGAGTATCCAACTTGGATCTGATCCATAACCCGGCGTACACCCCTATATTCTCTGTGTACCTTATATAGGATCGGGACCAAGTACACTGCGCGGCGCCCTCTTCAGCTCGCTGTGCATTATAGATTACCTGGACTCCTCCAAGAAATCGTATCCCTTTATTATATCTTCGAGAGACTTCTTACCCTTTCCGGGTGATATTTTAGTGCTTTCACCTCCGCTTATCGAGTGCCGCATCGGGGTTGCCTCCTGCGCCGGAAAAGCTGGGATTCGACGTGCGGGGAAAGGGAAGGGGATGATATTTTACGGACGCTTTGTGTGAGGAGGGTTGACAAACATGACTCCTTTCTTCTTCGAGGTCAATGAAGAGAAAGTGACGCTGGGTTCTGATTTTTCTCGTTGCTTTAAATTCAAGCATTGATAGAAATAGACTATAGAGTGTTGGATATTTAAAACTCGTTAAGCAGCAGGAAAACCTATTTTCAATTGTGGAAAAAGTAAAAATTCCAAAGATTCTTGAAAACAAAAATATCTTTATGTATTGAAAGTATACGCATATTGTAATTGAAGAAACAAAAGTTAAAGAAGTATCTAATGAGAGCTTTCTCTCATGAATTCATGGAATAAAATATTATCGTTAAAAAGTAACAAAACATTTAAACCCGTTATTTCTTGGTTTTATATTCACAAATGCCACTAGAATTATTTTTATAGGAAAGTCCTTTCATACAGTAAATTGACATTCTTCGGTGTGACGCGACTCTATAGTATGTTTAAGTAATTTATCGGTATATCTCATTAAAGTGCCTCTGTAATATAAATGTAAATATACGATTGTTCAATTATTCCCTATATGTTTGGTCTTAATTTTAGAAACAAATTGCCGCACGAAAATAGACTCTTCCTTTATTAAGTCAACTTCTGTCAAAACGAACAAGTTTAAAAAATGTTGCTGCGAAGAGATTTAAGCAATTTTTTGGATGGAAATACCGTGGATAGGATAAGAAAAAACATTTTACTGAATTCACTTTCTCCTACTTTCGAGACATGAATTCACAGAATACCAAATTTAAGCTGTTCCCAAATTTGAGAACTTAATTTTCACGGCGATTGTTACGTGACGTCTTCGCAGTACATCTCTTTAGAGCTTTCATTTTTTAAAAAAGTTGCTGACAAACCAACCATTTTACAAATGGGAACATTTAAATAGGACGAATGAATTGGAGACATTTTTCACGAAAAAATATCGGTCTATTTACCTCCAAAAACATGAATTCTTGCCGAAGTACCAAACTGTAAGCTATTTCCGCAGTTGGGTCCTTAATTTTTTCGGCGATTGTCACACGACAATTCTTACTCGCTCCTCTGACGTAAGGACGTATCTCAATTTCTATGTGAGCCCTGTGTCCCATATAACTCTATGCTTTTCGGGGCTCATTTGGAAATAAACTTACGCTCTTTTGTCAGAGGAGTGAGAATTTTACGATGCAATTACGACCACCCTTGCCTGGATTTTGCCGTGGTATGACCGCAACAGCGGAAGCGGAAGACTACACATGACCCTTTGAGGTGACGACAACGCGACACTATTTCAAAAGAGAGAGCCTTTACGCAAACGGTGCCGGAGGTAGGGGGAGGGTAGGAAGGTCGTGAAGGGATACAAGTTATAACCATGCGTCGCGGTTATGTAATTAAGAAATTCGCGTGGTCGAAAGCTCGGAGAAAGGGTACCTTTACTAACCCGCATTAATTACGATGGCTGTAAAATATTATTGCTCTTATATTACTGGGAATCGTTCCACTCATGCAAGCTCTTCCTGAACTCTATGCTTTATAAATGACCTATTAGGTTTTAGAGTAGATTACAGTCTTTTAATTTATCGAATCACATCGTGATTCTTACGTGGAAATCAACACATTTTCTTTGTAGGGATTAACAATGTCTCATTTATTTTTGTATCGTTTCTTCTGTATTAGGCTCCCAGCTAATAAGGTGGTAAAATTGCGGTGGATTTACAATTGTCATTAGAGTCAAAAATTTCGAGCGCCAATTTTTTCAAAAATTTGTTGACTCTAATTGAAATTTATGAAGTTATTCCTCCATCAGACTCAATGTAGAAAATAAATTTTAGCCCTTCTTCTGATCAACTAATTTTTATTTTCCGACTACGAGTTTTTGACAGAAGAAAATATACGACTACCGGAACTCAAAAACATTCCTAACTCAATTTTTTCAAAAAAAAGGGTTGGTCCCTTTTTGATGAACTCGGTCCAATTCATGTTTACTGAAGAAAACATGGCAATATCCGAGCGAGGGTCAGGGCCGGATTAAGGGGGTGGCCGCATGAGCCGCGGCCCATGGCGGCAAGTCTAAGAGGCGGCAAAAATTTGCAATTTTTTGAAGTGTAGGTACCTATAAAAAAAAATCGGATTTATAAAAACAAAATTACAAACGAGAAAAGGCGACAAAATCTCTCATTTCCTGAGAGTATGGTAATTTCTAATTTTGCCGTCTTTCAGTGATACAAGTAATAGCACTTTTAATTAGTCGAGTTAAGAGAGAAACCAAACATGCAATTTGGCCTGGGACGGCGCGGCGCAGAGAGCAATGATGACGAGGACTTTAGATGAAATGGAGAAGCCCTCGGAGTGACGGTCGGCATGTAACACATATGAGCGACTACAAGACTGCAATACTTCAAGCATTGCGTCAAACGCAGTGCGGTCAACAGCGGTTGACGTGAAACGCATAGCGCCTACAAGACTGCATGAATACCTCACGCATTGCGCCAAGCACAGTGCGGTCAGCGCGGCGCGGCGGCGGAAGTTAAAATTATTAAAACACATTTATGTTTGTTCTTTCATAATTTTTTCGTTCATTTCTTATAAATGGAGGGCCTTGTCCACACGGAGATAGGTTTACGGAACTTAACTTTCCCGCGAAGTTCCGTGAACTTTTGCTAGTAGTGTTGACAGGGCTTTCACAAAAAATGTGCCCAACACGAGTAAACGCGTCTTATGCACCCCTCCCCCTCCGGCACGCTCACTTGATGGTTTTCATTGACGTTTCGAAACGAATAAAAATGGAGCGGCAAAATACAAGCGGCCCATGGGCGGCAAGTAGGTAAATCCGGCCCTGCCGAGGGTTCTTACGGGGTTTTTCCCTCAGAGGCGCGGGGCTCCGCGATGGGCGCTCATCTACACACGATGAAAACATGTTTTCCAGAAAATTCATGTTTACCAAAGAAAACATGGCAATGTCCGAGGGTCCTTACGGGGTTTTTCCTTGGGTAGCGCGGAGCTCTAAAAATTTTATTCCAAAAAAATTCAAGTCTACCAAAGAGAACATGGCAATGTCCGAGGGCTCTTACGGGGTTTTTCCATCGGTAGCGCGGAGCTCCGCGGTGGGCGCTCATTAACACACGATGAAAAAATGTTTCCCAGAAAATTCATGTTTCACTGGAAAAAAAAACACACTGTATCTAGAGTGCAGACTCTTAAAAACATCGACAAGAAAAAGTACTCTTGATTCAATCAGCATCTAGCTTAAATCAAGAACCAAGCCTCTTAATTTAATCTGATTTCGTTTTGATTCAAGCAAAAATCCGATTGAATCAAGAGTATTTTTTCTTGTCAATGTTTTCAAGAGTCTGGACTCTGGATCCAATGTTTTTTTTTTCTTTCTTTTTTTTTTTCCAGTGAAGTTTTCCAAAGAAAACATGGCAATGTCCGAGGGTCCTTACGGGGTTTTTCCATCGGTAGCTGGGAGCTCTGCGGTGGGCGCTCATTCACACACTCACTCATTCATTTCATTCATTGCATTCATTCATTTATCCCGTGTGAATTCATTACACGTCCGATAACAAACTCCGGCGCGGCGGTCGGGGCTGTCGTAAGAACGAGACTCATCTCGCGCGAGTCAATGAATGATTAATGGTCGGGATGCGACTCACTCCCCGAGCCTTTGCTCCCGCGCCGAGCCGGGCCGAATTTCGTGGCTCGCGGCTTCGGCTCCCGTTTACCGATGCTTTTTTGTCGGCACCCACGGCCAGCCTGGACCGCGGTCTCCTAAGACGGCATTGACAGATCTGCGTGGAAATTGTCCGTGGTTTTGGTCCTTCCTCGAGGTTATTTTCAAGTTATTTGAGGGGCTTGGAGGACAAGGCGCATAAGTGCAGTTTTTCAAAAAAATTGAAATGTTGATACTTTCATGTAAAATTAGTGTTAATTCTATGAATTCGCTCTCAAATTTCAATTTTTAAGCATCAAAAAGTCAGTTTGAATGTTTTTTCACCATGAGGATCCAGCAAAAATTGCACTTAAGCGCTCTGTCCTGCAAGCTCCTAATTTCGTCCATCGCTCTAGGGTGAAAATGACTGTGAGGGGTGCTCGAGTGTTACGTAACAATCGATTGAAGGGAATTTGTCTTCCTTACGGAGCCCTCAACAGCAAATGAACTGATTATTTTTCAAATCACTTTTCCGATCAGCCGATCTCTATTTTCGTGGTAAAGAGGCTGATTTTACTTTGTTTTCTCTGTTATAACCAATCATGTCTAATTTCAAAATCTCTGAAAGAACATATATTTTTTGGAATTCGAAGATTGTCCACAAAACGAATAAAACGGGTTTTCTTCTTCTCCTCGCACTTGCAATTTTGGCGCTTACGTGATTTGGAAAATAATCGGTTCAACTGGGCAGTGGCAAGGAATTTTTGGGATGGAGCTCAGTTTCTTAGACGCAAAATTTTGTGAAAAACCCATAATAACTTGTCAAAAAGTTCAAAAAACTCGTTACATTGATGGAAGGCGTAAAAGGCCGTACACTCTCCCGTCTGCCCATAAAAAGGAGAAAGAATGGGGAAAAAATAAAGTAAAATATAAATCGAGGAAAGAATAAGTAGGGATGTCTATATATTTTTGGCAATTATGAATGACGAAATTGACTAAAACTGCGTATTAGATGCTTTAAAATTTCAAAATTTCTCCGGGGTCACCCCCAACCCCTTTTTTGACCTGCGGTGTATTCCATACCACTAGCCCCCGTAGCCCCAAAATTCCAGCTGTGACTTTTCACAACGCCCGAGGAGTGTTCAGCAAATGAATAAACGAACATAAATCACGTGAAAAAAAACAGTTGGCAACAGCGGTGCGAGCCATGACTGTACGACACTCGCGTCATCCGCGGCTACCACATCGATGACAGGGGTTGAAACTGATTTGTCATGCTTGTTCCGTCGATACACGACTGCGGCTCCTCTGCCTCGACGACTATTCGTCCTGCCTCCTGTCTTCGTCCACGTCAAAAGACGATGTCCGATCAGGAGACCATCCTTCTTGTCATATCACACAGACTCCAGACTCGGCGCCTGTTATTCCACTCGATACTTCCCGCGTGACTTTTAAATACGCGATGCGGCGCACAAAGGCCCGAGCCAATAAGAGAGGTCGGACAAAATTTGGAAACTTTAAACGCTTATAACTCCGTTTTTACAAAACTTTGAGGTTCTAAAAGTGGTTTTATCGGTTTTCGCGTGAAATTTTCTTCTCAAAGCACCTCTTGAAATTTAAAAAGCGAAGAAAGAGACATCAAAATTTGCAGTTATAGTCAAAAATTTCATGTACGACCTTTCTGATCGACTCAATCCTTTGTGCGACGAAGGAACGTAACTTTATTCCAAGGTTGCAAAGTTGACAAAGACAGTTCAATTTTCTTACAAGAGCGTACCTGTGCAATTTTCGTCCAAAATTTTTCTGATTTCTGTGTGAAATTAGAAGAAAAACTTCAGAGATCCATATGACCTCAACTTCGGGTCCCATGCTCGAAGTTTTTTTTCTCCGTGAACATTCGCGATTTGGCCATCTATCATCAGTGACACGTACAGACATCGTTTTTGATGATGGTTGTGTGCATAAACATTCAAGTTGAAGTAAGTTCGCCAAAATCGTAATTTTACATTTTCAGAAAAAAATAAGATACCACTGAAATCAGTAAGTTGTTAAACAATTGTTGGGAGCAAGGAGTCACTTGTGCGCCTTCATTTCAGCTGTATGCAACCCGGACAGTCGTTAGACACGAATAGTTGCATCAAGGCTCTCGCATTAAACATTTGCGCGTCCGTACTCAAAAAGTGCTCCCAGTCTCTCTTGTTTCTCGCTAAGA
Organism: Bemisia tabaci; assembly: GCF_918797505.1. Classification (NCBI taxonomy): domain Eukaryota; kingdom Metazoa; phylum Arthropoda; class Insecta; order Hemiptera; family Aleyrodidae; genus Bemisia; species Bemisia tabaci. The sequence goes on from NC_092800.1 coordinate 30,171,055, forward strand.
ACAAACACGGTCTTTCTTTCATCCTTATTTTGATCAGAGCTGAGCTCACAACTCCGGGTATAAAAGAATTTAGCTTTGAAAAAAAATTTGCGAAAAGTAATCAAAATTATAAACCACGGTTTCTGTAAAAAAAACACGATGGATATGATTCATTAATTCCACCTTCCCGAAATGCACTGTCAAAAGAAGTGAAATATTTTTGGACCTCTTGAAATTGCGTTGAACATTGTGCCATATTGCAGAAATGATTCTATTGGCTATCTTCTTGTGCGCCGATAGTTCAAAATACAGTTCAACTTGGTGCCAACGCGAGAGGGAGTTTCAAGTAGGCTGTAAAACTCCCATAAAAGTTGTTAAACGATGCTTGAACCACGACAGGGACAGCAGGAACTGGGGTTGCCGGACGCCTATGCCCAGGGATGAAAAATGCCATGTTGTCTCATTGGTCATCAAATAATATTGAAAACATACGAGGGAACAAAAGTTGCTGAGTACCGAACAGCTATTGCTAATAATGCTAAACCGTCTACCAATGGAATTATTACTACTTATACAATTTTTTGTAAATTAATATTGATAGTAAATATTTTGCATTTTTTTAAGATTTTTAACGAGGTTAGTTGACATTTTTTCTTCATAAATATGAGCCAGATATAGTCGAAGAGTCCTATAACTTAATAGCTTTATGTAATAACTATATAATAACTTATGATATATAACTATATAACTTAAATAACTTATTTAAAAGTGAATATTCAAATCTGGGTGAGCTTCATCAGTTGTTATGATCGTGCGAGTTTTTCTTGTTTGTAAAAGAGCAAGTATTCCTTCAATTTTGTTTACATCTCATGGGTAAAATATCCCTAAATTTTGGTTTTATTTTCATGTTAAAAGTTCTGAGGCACTAGCCACTTGATTCTCGTTAAATGGAAGGCACAATCGCTTGTAAAGTTTTGAATTTCCATCCTTCATTTGAAAAATTAACCGAACTACCGGATCGTTTCAATACTTCTGATATTTCTGCTTATGCTTCCTGAAAAATCATCCTTATGCATAAACAAAAAAAACAACTTTTTTGTATTGCTTTGAAACCATCACATGTTATAAAGACAAATATAAACATTAGGATGAGAAAAAGAGTATCAAAAACAAGAAGGAAAGACTATATGCAAAAGGATATACCCACCGATGAAAACGTGCAGTTCTTCGTATTTTAAAAGTTTTCAAGAACAGAATAACTTTTTATATCATATTTTCCTTCATTCTTCAATCTCATTCATTGCGTCTGGCATGTTTTTGAACCAACGACTGGCAACGTTACACCGGTTTGATGTAGTGCGAAATGGGCAAGGAGGGATCGCGCAGGGACACCGGGGTGAATTTATGTCTTTGCCTCTCTCAACATTCCGGAGGGACAGGACCATAAAACACCCCTCATAATATGACTGATTTAACTTCCTGGTTTTTTGGGGTTACTGGTGCCAAGGACGCGTCACCCATTACTCTGCACCGTGTCTGCAGAAAGAACCGTTTTCATGCGACACGATTTTATTTTTAATGTTTTTACAAAATAAGAGGAAAATTTATTGTGAATCAAGCAGAGACAACAAACTCTAAAGACCCCGCAAGTCTTACAGTCAAAGCAATATTGCCCGAGTTAAGCAGAAAGGAACCAAGCCTCATCAGTTTTTGCCAAATTTTTCATGGGCAATTTAATTTTTTACGTGTAAACGGTTTTGCGGATTTTTGTGCAAACTTCAGAAAATTGATTGCATACTACAAAGCTAATTCATTTAATTTTTCAAAGAAATACGCACGAACCTTCTCTCATAAAAAAATGAATTGCCCAGTTGAATTTGGCAAGAGTTGATGTAGCGTGGTTCCTTTCTGCTTAACTCGGTCTATATGATCGAGTGAGGCAAAAGATAATCGGATAGGTCAACGCTATTTACACCTGATGGTGCTCAAAAAAATAAAATAAAATTTGCCTAAAGATAACGGATGAATGTCGGAGCTAGTACCTTACTAGAGCAGTTTTTGCAAATTAGATTAGGATTACTAGAACAATTCTTTGGTCATGGGTGATGCATTATTTTAGGCAAATCTGAGGTTGAATTTTGGAAGTAACGTTTACACAGCAGGGAAAATTTGTCACTTCTCTGATGTGAGGGCGTATTTGTATTTTCTCAAGAGCCCCAAAAAGCATAGATTTACACGAAGAACAGGGCTCACGTAAAAAATGAGATACGCTCTGACGTCAGGGGAGCGAAAAATTATAGTGTGACATGTCTTAACTATGTCATCTCTGAAATGAAGTATACACTTTGGTAATTTTTGCTCCAGGTAAAGTAAAATGAAAAGTTCTATACGGACTTAAAAAGGTAATGGTGACAGGGAGAGTGTGTTGAGGGAATGTTTCAGAAAACAAAACCGAGACAAGTAGGAGGAGAACATTTGTGCATGAACTTGTCCAGCCCTAAAGACAAACAGGAGAAAGGTTAATTTTATTAAAATTATTTCTCAGTTCTCACTCGTCACAACCTGTCAACAAACAATTTACTAATGAAATTAAGACTGGCCTCCCCCTTTTTGAGACAGGGCTGCCAACGTTAGATTGCACTCCACGTGATAACCGTGTTTTTTTCACGAGATATTTACATTTCTTCTCTCGTCAAATACATTTCAAGTATCCATCCATTTTACATGACTGCTAAATGACCTACTCCATGAGCGAGTTTCGTACCAATCTGCGAAAAGAACCAATGAACAAACCAAAATAAGTGTATCGAAATACACCAGTATAAGCCATTTTGTTTAGATTAGAGCCATATTTTTGAATTAGGACATCCATCAACGATTAGATTCGAATTCAGGATTAAGACATTACTATCATTCAAAACTTTTCCACGATCGACTCCACAAAGATGTTTGAAATATTGTATTAGATGCAATCATTGCTTAGCCCTATTTTGATTTTTAATTCTGAGAAGTTTAAAAAAGTAACGTGTCCTGAGTCCTCAGCTAAGAAAAATTTTACCGTTAACGGACATGAATTGGTTGAGGATTATTATCCAAGTTTTTTCAGTTTAATCCAAGTTTTTTTTTAAATAAATGGGTCGTATTTGATAGTAGTTCCGGGTATTGTTTGGTTCAAAACAATGGAGCATAACCTCAAACAAATTTTTTGGATTCAAGTTAGAAAAGCTGAAAATGAGAAAATTCCTAACAATTTCACTTTTCATTGTCATTCGGAACTCAAAATAATAAATGATCTACCACAAAAGACCCGTTCCCTCAGATTCCTAAATTGACTTTTGAGGCTATGTTCACGTGTTGAACAAATCAATATCGATACGATATCATCTGTTTGATGTATTGAATACGATCTATATTTTTTATTTTTTTATGTATATTTTTTTTTACATTTTTTTTAAATATTTTCTTTCATTCTTTCATTTCACGTATTTTGCGAAGAGCAGCGAGGAGATGCGAGCCTCGATCGAATTTTCTCCATACTCTATTTTCATCCCTCAATATTCTTTTTGTTAAGGCTGCCCTCGACACCCAGCCGCGACTTGTATATTCCCGAGGATTTATTCAATTTCGATAAATATTTAATCAGAGCGAATGTGAAATTCCGAAACAACTCGGAGGCAATATTTCACCCCCTATCAGCTGGTTCCTCTCACGCGCACCCGCCCGGGGAGGGTGAGCGGAAAACCCCAGCCCCTTGGCCCGGAAAAAGGAAGTTGGTGGAAACGCGGCCTTCGCGACGGGGGAGGGGCCCGCGAGAAGGGGCGCAGGGAAAACTTTTTAATAAAATTTGTGTAAAAACTCGGTCGGGACGAGAGGAGCGCGACCTATCACCAATCGATTCCCACTTGAAACTGACTCGCTGCCTGTCAAGGGAAATATGACAACGTCGAAGCGTTTTATTAATACGAATATAACCGGTGGATGCAAGGAGAAGAGAGTGACTCGCGGTGTCTACGCATGGGCCAAATCGTGCGGGAAATTGAACCGATTATGTTCCAAACCACGTAAGCGCCAAAATCGAATCGGTAAGTTACAAAAGTGCTCAGCGCCGGATATGAAAACGCGAAAAAAACTGTAGAAACTGTAAGGACCAACCCGTTTTAAATTGCGGATCGACTAATAATGTGATTAATCAATTCATCGCTTTAATATTTTTTTATTTTAGAGCTCTGAGATTTAGAAGGGATCAATTAAAACGGTTTTTACCATTTTTCATGAATTCTTATTTTTGACGCTTAAGCCCTTTTGTAACTGACCGATTCAATTGCGAATGCGAGAAAAACAAGAAAACCCGTTTTATTCGCTTTGTTGGCAGCTGGCTTGTTAGTTCTGTGAATTGCATTAGCACACATCGACATAGTGACGGTTTGATTGTTAATGGCCTCTAAGAGCACATTTTCGGCTCAAAAACGCCTTCGTTTTGCCATGATACCTTACGCTTTGACGTGAAGTTAGTTTAGTTGCCTGTTCAACCCGAACCCAACACAGGCCACAGATTTTACTTCACTCTCAAACGAGGGTGTTCTTTGCTACCATGCATTGAAGTTTGGAGTATGGAGAGAATATGTCTATTCAAATTGGAAGCAAAATTCTTGCCTGCGACATATATCTACTACGCTTTAGCGTGAATCAAGCCAGTTTAACCCGAGTGAAAAATATTGAAAGTGTGACACTATGCGATACCTCTGTTCCCCTTGGCATTCAAAAATTATATGGTGTTCGGAGAATGTTGTCACTCCCTTTCTGACGTGGAAAATGATGCAATTTCAATCCTATCTCGACAACGCCACCAGACGTTGGGAACTTTATTATTACAAAAATAACGGAAGGCTGCAGTCGAAATATCGAGGGGGCGGTGAAAAAAAGTAAATATGCTTGATATCATAAATTACTCCGTATGAGTTGAGGGCATATATTACACAGGTGACGTAAGTGACTGTGCTGAGAATACCTCAACCATGCGGAGGTCTTTCGCAATTTTCCTTCCGTCTCCTCTCTAAAAGTTTACTTAAGTTTAGTTCTAAGGATTGGTAAAACTTTCAGGCCCTGTTTGGATCGTAGATTAAGACCTGGAGCCTCTTTAGTCAAAATTTATATGGAGAAAAATCAAAAGATGTCTTTTTTTAAATATTTTATATTTATGTGTTTTACTTTCAAACGTAATACAGAATGTAAGGTCGAACGCAAAGGTTTTTAATCACATAACGACCTTTTTAGTTTTCATAACACACTTGTCATTTGTGACAAATTTGTTGAATCTCAAAGAGTACTGAAGACCTCATAGAGCTTGGTTTCAGATAGTTAATATTCATTCACTTAAGATTGAGATATTCACTTTAGTGGTTGGAAAGGTGGTCCAAAGTGTCGTATCACAAGGATTCCGAAATAAACGAAAACCTTTGCGCCTTCATTTTTCAGATATGCAACAAGGATAGTCACCGAAAATGAATACTTTCACCAAAGCGTCAGAATTTACATCTACGAATTCATCAGCAAATATTTGTAGAGTGAGGTATTTCTTGCAAAAGCGACGTATGAGCTTTCCAGTGCTGCTGAAATTATGCAACTGCCAGTACTAATAGCAGCAAATTAAACACAAATGTAAATAAAATGAATCTATAAATTATGCTTGTGGAAAGATGAGTATAAGTACGGTGAATTTTGGGGGTAAACATCTGCAGTATAGAATTTTCATATCGTTCAGTTACCGATAAATCACAAATGAACATATTTATGCTAAAAGGAACTATGTTACACGCAATTCCTTTGCACATAGTTCCTTTTAGCATAAATATGTCAAATGAAGCACACAAGGGTTTCTTCCACATGGTTCGGGGAGAGAAATTTAGACGTCTCATTCACAAGACACTACTGACAAAATGGACGTATTTTTGCCAAACTGAACTATGTGCACCAAGACATGAGCCCTGAGACCAATATGAATACACGCATTACGGGCTCACGTCATAATGCACATAGTTCCGTTTGGCAGAAATACGTCCAAATGTCGCACCTGAAGCAATCCGTGTGACGTATTTACAAATTCCCCCAAGATGATCTCCCCCTCGGAAAGTCAAATGAGGTAACATACGCGACACCACTATTTACTAAACAGCGGTGTGAAAATAGGGGAATCGGAGAAAAAAGCACTGCATTGAGTGCAGAGACTGTAGAGTGTGATCCATCAAAAAATCCGTCTCAACTATCAACGTCGAAAGACGAATGAGCGAGCGATACCTTCGAGTGTCGGATTGTCTGGTGCCCTCCTCTCGTCTGTATTTGACGTCTATATTTTGTCTCCTGGCGGTTCCTCCTTAGGCCGCACTGTGGTTACAACTCGAATTCAGCTGGACAAATGATGCGCCACCGATTTTCTAGACCTAAAATACATTTTTAAAACATCAAAATTTCATCTAGGGAAAAAACATTCGGTTTGAGAGGAACATTAAAGCTTTTGATCCAAGTTACTGAAATTTGGTAAAATAACTGAAAAAATAATCAAGCTACAAGCCAAAAATAATTGAAACAAATAATATTTCTAACTACATAGAGATGAGAAGTAATAATAAACTTACGGGAAACAAAACAAACGTTTCAACCGCCAACAAACTATGATCCTCTTCAATGCAAGAAGTGGAAACATTTTACAAAAACAAATTTACAAAATACATAAAAAACTACAAAACTATTGGCAAACTAAGTAAAGCAAAAATACAAATCTATTGCAACTACATCTTTGAAAAAAAATCAAAATAAGGCAAAATTCAAGAGGAAAGAAGAGTGATAACAGTGATAAGAAGGAAGCAAGTCTATGTAGTTTGAAATATTATTTGTTTAATTTATTTTTGGCATGTAGCTCGATTATTTTTCCAATCATTTTACCATGTTCTATGAAACTTAGCCAGCATTTGGCATTAATATGTATGTAATGAAATTTCTGGTCGTTGAACTCCAACTTATTCAGGCGATCGTGGATGGACCTGGATGGAACCCTAGTGCGCCGCCCTTTCATCCCCTTCCCTCCGGACGAGAAAAAGCCAGACAAATTTTGCACCTTTTTTCATTGTTACACACGTGAAATTCCGTCAACGGTCAGGATTGATAGAGATACACCGTCATCGGAGAATCGGCGTCTGGCTTTTGTTCAGGAATTGGGTCATCTCTCACGATGTTTGCTTTCCGCTTCTGCATGCTGTTCTACAAGAGTATTTCTTTGGGTTTTTTGTGCTACTAAAAGTAGGTTGGCACCATAATTGGGTGATCAGTTCCCCTTTTACCTTCTTTAGTTCCTTCCTCTTCCAACCTACACTGGTACAAGTAAAAATATTTCGTCTCCATTGAAGTTGAACTTTAGTTCATCTAGACCCTATGCTGTTTGGTTAAATATGACCGTATTTTCATTATTTTGATTCAACTGACTCTGAATTATTTCATTAGTCTCTGAATGATTGTCACTGCATCTAAATCACACTGATTCGTCGTTTTTCCTCGCGAAAAATCGTAACTAAATTCCAATGTTGCCAAATTTCCCCTCGCAAATTTCATTTTTACCAAGAGGATTCTGGGAATTTCGAACTTGAAATTCGACTGATATTCCTTCGATCTTATGCCAAAATCTGAAAATTTTTGGACGAAAATTAAACAAGTACATTCTTGAAAAAATTTGATTCCTCGAGTTAATCTTGCAACTTTGGAATAGAGTTACGCCCCATCGTCCAGGAAACGTAGCCTCACGTACAAATTCTGGGTGAGTTAACTGTGTTACCTCATTACAAATTAGGTACTGACCGGTCATTAATCAGTTAAGGACTCATTAAACACTGCAAGAAACACTTGGACGCATTTGACCACCATCGCGCAAAGTGCGCAAATCAGAACAATGTTATGTGTTTGTTTACATTTCACTGAAAAAGAAAATATCGCCATCCCAACTATACTCCTGGCTGATTTTGGCGCCAGATATAAGAGCAGTTGCACTAGCTAGAGGCATGGTCAATGTAGGTAAGACTAGACTCGGCAGACTCAACCGTACCTACCTCTGACTGGTGCAACCACTCTTATATCTGGCGCCAAATTCAGCCAGGAGTATGGTTGGGATTGCGATACTTTTTTTTTCCTTGTGAACCATGATGTAGCCACTAAAATAGCCCATTAATGACAAAATAACAGTTTTCTAATCGATGACCTTCAAAGAGCTTCCAAGGATCACACTGGAAAAGAAAACACATTGGATATAGAGTCTAGATTCTTGAAACATCGACAAGAAAAAATACTCTTGATTCAATCAGAATCTAGCTTAAATCAAGAACCAAGCCTCTTAATTTGGGCTGATTTCGTTTTGACGCAAGCAAAAATCCGATTGAATCAAGAGTATTTTTTCTTGTCAATGTTTTCAAGAGTCTGGACTCTAGATCCAATGTGTTTTTTTCCAGTGCAAGCATCATCGTTGAGTTTTCATCCACATGTTGATAATCTACACAAGGCCTTCAAGGCAAAAAGGACCAACTCGAGAAAGTGTCACTTCCAAAATCGTCGAAAACCAGTGGCGGTATCCAAAAAAGGCTCCAAAGCCAGACGCCACCATTTCGGCGACAGCCGAAAAAAGACAATTCGCCCGATTCCCACGCTCTTAACGAGTTATCGGGTCTGCAAATGCTCAAAGGGTGGCGCAGGCGGGCGGGGGGTGCGGGGGGGATGAGGCGTCACAGGGACATCTTGCGGGGGAGGATCAGCGGGAAAATTGCGGCGTGGAATATATCAAAGAGCAACAGATGTCCACGTCCGCGACCGGAGTTACGTCGTTACGTCCCTTCTGCTTTTGCGGTCGACTCCCCGACAAAGTTGCCAAATCTACCCCACCAATCCTATATTTTATGTTGAAAGTGGTGCGATTTGGCAACAGGGCGGGTGACCCTTCCGCTCCGCGAAGAAATGTACGATGCCATTAGTATGTGGTCGCCGGGCACCGGGCGGCGTCACATGTGCGCTCTCTGGCGGGCGCCGCGGCGACTACGGAGTCTTGGCCGCCTCCGTAATAACTGTAAGTTAAATGGTCACTCTAATGAATGTCTTAAAACATAAATTCAAGTCGCCGCTCCGAGAGTTACGGTCGCCGGGGGTGCCGAACCGCGAGGTTCCGCGGGCCGTGGGGGTGGTTTTTTCCGGCTATCTGGCAGCCGAAGATCCCTTCTAACGACCTTCAAGACGATAATTCTTGGCGTCCCTTTAAGTTGCCTGCAATTATGAATATAATAAAGGAGGGGTCCCCCGGCGGAGGGACAGCGGGTGACCTCAACGGGTCGGCCCGTCGGTTTGGTTTCGTTCCCTGGGAAATGGTGAGTTTGGACTTTGGAAGAATCTGGGCATCCCAAGTTCCTGCGAGTGGCTTATCAGGTCCAGACTTTCTAAAAATTGGTATCTTGCACACCAGAGATACAGATAAATTACTAGAAAAATTAGTGGCAAAATCGCAAAATTATGATGAGCTTATCAAAAATATTTAAAATTCACCCCTAAAGGCATAATTTACGCACAGTATTATCGTGCGTTAGTAAAAAGGCCTCACCCCGGACCCGCGGGTACTTTCTTCATCGTTGTCAGCAAGAGGGTTAGCCCAAAAAGGGATAAGAGATATGAAAAAACCTAACCAAAACATACAAAACATTTTCACACGTGCTCACAACTCCTCACGGGTACGTTGATTTTGTGACGAATTGCGACATATAAATAAAGTAATATCTGTTTCCCTTCACTGAAAAAAAGTATCACTATCCCAACTATACTCCTGGTTGATTTTGGCGCCAGTTATAAGAGAGGCTGCACCAAGCAGAAGTATATGGTTGATCCAACACCTATCGAGCTGACTCAATCTAATCTCTGGGCTAGTGCAACTTCTTCTTATAACTGGCGCCAAAATCAGCGAGGAGTATTGTTGGGATTGTGATACTTTATTTTCCGTTTTTTTTTCAATGAACCGCATATTTATCATCGATACTTGTAATTTTTTTAAAATCTCAAATAATTTACCTATTAATGTTAAGTTTCCCGTATATATGGCTTTTATTTATTTATTTTATACATTTAATTTACGTTATTTATATAGATTTATTCTAATCCTGGGATTATAATTAAGATAGGCATATTTCCATTCTGTTTTGGTTTATTTTAATCTGTGGAAACTTGAATGAATGAGATTTTTATTTATCTACTTCAGTTACTTTTATCTACTGATATAAAGTTTGAAAAACATTTCAAACGGTGTTCCACGTGTTATCATACGATTATGATTTTTTTTTAAATCCATAAAGTAGTGTGAAAGTTGTTATTTCGAGGTTTCATAACAGTGCAAACTGGCAAGTGAGTCAAACTTTCGAACGGGGCCCGACTGTTGGAGGTCACGAAGCCACGGCCAGTCCAAGTTAACTTTGGAACTTTTGCAACGGGACTCGCGTTGCAAGGGTGAAGAGGGGGAGGGAAAACTCCTGATATACTGCTCCACCAAGTGACAGATGCAAGACTCGTAGCGCCCAACGGAACGACGGAGATATTGGTTAATTAAAACTGCCCTTTTCCCAGGAATCCGATTTTTCAGTGAAAGTTTCCCGGCATCTGCAACGGATACAGCTATGCATAATAAACCTACAGCAGGACGAAATTGACCTTATGGACTTCAATGTTGCCACACGATCGTATTTTCGCTAGTTCACGCCTCACGCCATCGCGCCTTCACTTTTGCAGATGCAACACGGACATCCGTCAAGCACGAATAGTTGTATCTCTGCGCCGTCGTCAACGCGTTTCTCTGCTCTATTTCCATGTTGTGTTGGCTGTTGGTTCCGTTTGTTTTATTTGTGAATGCGCTTCAATGGCCACGTGAGTGACACAGTCGAAGATAGGAGAGACGTTTCGGCCTTCATTTTCCACACGGATATCCATCAAGCACGAATAGTTGTATCTCTGCGCCGTCATTAAAGCGCGTCCTTTTCGCTACTCTATTTTCATGCTGTGTTGGCTGTTGGTTCCGTTGGTCTTATTTGTGAATGCGCTTCAATGGCCACATGAGTGACACAGTCGAAGATAAGAGAGACGTTTAATGGCCTTGTTTTTTAATTTTCACCCTGATATGAGTAGCACTCATTGGTAGCCTAGAGCGGAGCATTGCGGTTCACGCCTCGCGCCTTCATTTTGCGCAACACGGCATCAAGCACGAATAGTTGTATCTCTGCGCCGTCATTAAAAGCGCGTCTTTTCGCTACTCTATTTTCATGCTGTGTGCTGGCTGTTGGTCCCGTTTGTTTTATTTGTGAATGCGCTTCAAGGGCCACGTGAATGACACAGTTGAAGATAGGAGAGACGTTTAATGGCCTTGTTTTTTAATATTTCACCCTGATATGAGTAGCAACTCATTAGTAGCATAGAGCGGAGCATTGCGTGTTCACGCCTCGCGCCTTCAATTTTGAAGACGCAACACGGACATCCATCAAGCACGAATAGTTGTATCTCTGCGCCGTCGTCAACGCGCGCCCTTTCTCTGCTCTATTTCCATGTTGTGTTGGTTCCGTTTGTCTTATTCGTCTTATTCACGCGGTTACAAACTTTTAACGTCAATCACTACATTTCACATTGCCAAATTTTCCCTTATGTTTTATCTTTTTAACTGAAAACTAAAAAATGTAAAGCCGTGGAAATTTCTGTGAAATGTCTTGAGAGAGTGAATAATACATTAAAAAAATTCACGCTTGAGACTTGCTTAGTCTCCTGTTAAAAAATAATGAAATATGAGACAACTGTACTCAAATATGTCCATGAGGCCTGATGTAGTTAAGCGAATTTGGATCATATCTCGTCCAGTTTTCTTTAAAAATAGTATGATATATGTAATTGAATTTTTGCTCCGCCAAAATTAAATTGATGCACACGAGAAAAAATGGATTGCTGAATTATGTAACAATTAAATTGTTAAAAAATATGCCCGACATGTTTCAAATGTACATTTTACAATAGTGGAAAGCTAATTTAACCTCAGGGGTGCGATTAAAATTAACATTTTTATTGTAAAATCTACATTGAAACATGTCGGACACTTTTTTTAACGACAAAATTTTTACATCAGCATTTTCATTCTTTTCCGTGCATACTTTTTTTAGATTTCGGGCAACAATATCCACTTTTGATTTACCTCTCACCCCTTTCAGAGCAGTTTTGAGATCCGCCGTCTAAATCGGCAACATGTCTACCCTATGCCTCTCCGAATGTCTCCGTTTCGCCCCGTCTCTCTCTCTCCCTTCCGTGACCCCTCACTGCGTCTCACTCTCACTGAAATGCTGGTCTAATGCCTTAACCCATTAAGATAGGTCCAGATACCAGGAGCGGAGACCACAAGAAATGAAAGCATGTGAACTGTGCTCCTTGGGAGCCGGCGCCTTGATTGGTTTCTTGCGGGTTTATCTCGCACCGAGCAACCAATTATCCAGCACATCCCCTTAAATTTCCGCAAATTTCAGCCGGGCGAGTCGAAAGCTCGGGCGTGGTAAGGTAAATGAGCTTTCGCTATGCACGGGTTCCTCGTGTCAGAATAAACCTGACGAGAACGGAAATGGGGTCTCCTGGGGGTTGGGGGTTGGTGCCACTGTTCACATTCGTTAGGAGGGGTGAGCGCTAGTATGTACACACCACTTTCGAGAGTAACGCTGGTTAGAGGAGGAGTATGGTTGACTTGGACGTATTTCTGTCAAATGGAACATAAAGACATTAATTCAGACATTTAATTTCTTAAGACATGAATTCTGAGACTCATAAGAATATATGCATAACTGAGACTCATAAGAATATATGCATAACAGGGCTCACTTCATAATGCACATAGTTCCGTTTGATATCTAGAAATATGTCCAATCAGTGGATGTTAAAACCTAAAATTCTACAAAAGAAGGTAAAACTTTATCTTATTTAACCGAGTATGATGAGCGTCGGCAAGGTAATTGAACGTATTTCTGCTAAACGGAATTAAACGGAAAAAATTAGATGTTGATTTGCATTTATACTGTTAAAAATGTGCGACGGGTGCCAAATGTAGATTTTACATTTAAAGAAAAAAAACTGCTAACTCACCTTGAATTTGTTCATTTAACCGTGTGGAACGTATTTGAACGTATTTCTGCTAAACGGAGCCACACGGGAAAAAATGGATGTTGCACTGAAAAAAATAATCGGTGGGATTTACCAGAGTTTGGGTGTTATTTACCATACTGTCTACTTGATTTTTTACACAGTGAAGCTGCAGCATAGTTACCAATATACCGGTATGGTAAATAACACGATACGGCTGACACTATGCGACACAGTGCCAGTGTGGCGTTCCCGACTGACTAGTATGGTAATTTCAAGCATCCAGATGCTGCGACAAACCTTGTAGATTCTAAAATCCACTCATCTTATATTATTAAATGCTTTTGATGAAAGTCGTGGATATTTTACTTACATCTTACTTTTAGAAATTCCGTTACATACACAATCAATGGCAGTTAAAGACAGTTTCAACGAGAAATAGCAGATAATTGCTTCACTGATTTCAAGTAAATGATACCAAAACCATACTTGTTATTCGCGTTAAGGTATCATTTACAGACTAAATCAGATCCACGGAAAATTTAATTGCATATAATAAATAGATAGTTCAAAATATACCCACAAAAAGACACTACATGAAAATCCAATCGCACGGTTCACGGTGGGGCAGAAGCTGCCAAATTTTGCTTAAAGTTACAGTTAAACATCAATCCCACGCACATTTGTCTCTTCATCTGAGTATGTTGAGCTTCGAAAATTTTAACAAGAATATAGATATACCTACGAACGAAGTATTCAAAAATCACTTCTAGTCGATTATTTTCAAATTACTTCCGCACTTTTATGTTTTCGAAATGACTTTACACAGAACCGATATTCACTGGATTGCAGAACAACTTTGCGAAGGTTTTCAAATTTTCAGGATTCCTTCACTTTGCAAGCCAGATTCATTGTAGCAACTCCTAACCTCCAGAAATTGGTCGATACGAATAACGAAAAAATCTCAGAAAATGTATGTGGCAGATCAATATAGATAGATTCGAAGAGAAGACGGTAGCTTTAGGGACAATTCGAACACAAATTTGGGCAAATTACGCGTGGATTCACATGGATTAATATGGATCAATAAAACACAGCCACGGACTCCGACCCTCAACGTGATAAATTTATAACTGACAAACAGACAAACGAAAAATGGCGGACCACAGACCGCAGCGCAGTCAAGCGGGAGCTCTCACCACGCTGACTATACCAGTATGGTAAATTTAACCTACCAACACCATGACCAGTCGCATACAGATGCCTACAGATATCAAACGCAAGTGTTACCATGTTATTCCATACTTTTAACTCATCGTATGGTAAAAAATACCCAGCTGATGGTGAGAAATACCTAAACGATGGACAGACACACCTAACTGATATTTACAATCCGGGTATGGTAATTTTTATATCGAGTATGATTCTCACTTTCATCTAGATGCTTAAATCGACCATTATTTGGCTTTTTATCACCATATTTTTTTTTACTATACCATTATGGTCAATCCCACTTCCACTTTTTTTTCAGTGTGATTCTGCCTTTATACTGTTAAAAAAATGTGCGGAAAATACCAAATGTTGATTTTACATTTAAAAAACAAAATGCTAATTTGTTCATTTAAACCGTGGGCGTAGTTAAATCTAGATTTTTTTTTCATTTATTAAAATTGAGTCTTGTGGAAGAATATCACTTCAAACCCTCTTTTTTCTCAGTTTCTAACAACTTGCTTCGTATCTGTTAAACTCCGCCCGTTTCGATTCAGGCGCATCTGACCTATTTGTACCGGTCAAAACTCCAACTATAAACCCAGCTTGATTATCGTCGATTTGATTTTGATTTCCGCCGCTGGGAAAAAAATGCAAAAGGAGCGGATGGGCCGAAGATGCACGCGTGCGCATGCGCAGACGGCCAGCGCCAACCGCGCCTGAGGCGGGAGCTGCGCCTGCGCCGAGATCGAACAGAGGCGCCAAGGATGCACAAACCGACGGAAGGTCATTTTTCACGAATCAGAAATTACCCGCTTCACGGCCCTCTTCGATTGTGACAGGAATGCCAGGATTATGCATACGCGCATCTGCCGTTTCGACAAATCTCACATTTGTAAAAACCGCATACGTAGATTTCCTGATGACCCCTGGAAGACGCTCATTCTTATGGACCGTAGTGCTCATTAAAAAATTGGTATTTTAGGTTTTAGCGTTGACTGATTTATTTTTCCGTGTCGGAGAGAGCGCCCATTTCGGCAACGACATGCGTAAGCCGCCTGGAATATAAATGACTCTGAACTCCTTCTTGCTTATTATGATATTAAAGTCTTCCTGCGCCCCTCTGCGGTGCGTTCGCCGCTGGTTTTTACTCGGCTTCCTTTTTTTTCCGTAATTGGAAATGTTGGTTCGTTTAGGGATATGATTTGAGCAAATTATATGAACCGAAATGCAAAATCGAGGGAATGCATTTTTTACTCTCTTTTCTGCCGCGCGGATTCTGATCTGTCATTTTTAGCTCGCTGATTCCTAGCTGCCAATTGATACTCTTAAGTTCTGACCGATTTTTTTTTTTTTTTCGTCTCGTCGAGTCTGCTATTACTAAGCGAGCGATGGGAGAACCAGCACTTACATCGGACCAATTATTATTAAATGGATAAAAATATCAGGAAACCTGTAACGACCACACAAACTCTGTAAAAATTTAAAAAAGTTAAAACTCCCATGCACGTCAAATCTTCAAAATACGGACGAAACGCGTCCGTGTTTCAAAAATTTGACGTGCATGTAACGATCGGACGAACACTATTTTTAGGACTTTTTAATGAATTTTCCTCGTCCTGTGGAAGATATTTTGTTCATATTTCAAATTATCTGATTCTCCTTTTTTTTCTCAGAACTACGAAACAACAACCGTGATTTTGAAATATTGCGATGAAGACGCGTGTTTTAAAACTTCAAACTTTTTAAACTTTTAAACTGACATACTATGGAAATGCCACATGCCACATGAGCCTTCAGACGTTGCTAATTTTCTTTTGTAAAGATAGGTATTTTTTGGGAGACTTGTAAATATTTCTCCTCCTGATCCTCGAAAAACTTTTTTCGTTTTGTACTTTGAGGTATATAAAATTGTCAAGAAAAAATGTTCACACTTATATAAAAAATGCATAATTTATCGAGGAAAATTTGGCAATATTCAGATGTTCATACGACGCTTTTTTCTTAGGACGGCAGATTACCATGTACATCATTAGCTCGAATTTTACAAATAGAGTTCAACACTGCTGAACTTCAACATTGAAGAAAAAAATATTGAATAAAGAATGTCTGCAATACTTGCGACAAGACGTGAATACATTAGGGTCGAAAAATCTGAAACGCAAAGC
The DNA here is from genome assembly GCF_918797505.1 of Bemisia tabaci. Taxonomy (NCBI): domain Eukaryota; kingdom Metazoa; phylum Arthropoda; class Insecta; order Hemiptera; family Aleyrodidae; genus Bemisia; species Bemisia tabaci. The sequence continues at coordinate 30,187,575 of NC_092800.1, forward strand.
AGCAGCCCGCACTCAAAGACGTGTCGACACGGAGGCAGAGGACCCTTTCACAAATCAGTTAAAGATCATTGTTTAACCATCGAAAGGGGAAGGCCCTCGAGGAAATTTATAGCTTTCGAATGACCCAAGAACGTGTATATTTCCCTCGATTTACCCCTGCGATTCCGGCGCTGCCCATCGCATGATTACACGCTTGAGCCGCGTCCAGCCAAACCCCCTATCCGTATACCATTCTCAGTATGCAGTTAGGTGGTTTTGAGCGTGGAGGCATGCGTCCTGGGTGTCGCTCCGCGCCCGCCCGTCTTTATTTTTCGACGATAAATCATTACGTGTGTGTTTTAAGGTGTTTGCTTTTTGTGTTTTGATCGCGACTCTAATTGTTTCGCGACATAAATCTCCCGGCCGCACGCTATTAGATGTTAACACGTTACGTAATCGTTGTCGAAATTGCGGGCCCGCCCTTCGGGAGCTCGGGTTTTGTTTTCGGTGGCTGCTGACGCCCTTGATTTGCCTGCCGACTCCTCAAGTCCTTGTTTTTTTATTCTTCTTTAAGTTCGATGTCAGGATGGTTTGCTCAGGTGGTGTTTGAGCACTGCGTGGCGTATTCCTACGTTTTTTATCCCTTCTTTATATCCGCATCCGTAACGCAAACTAGAGGCCTCTTGCATTAATTCAGTATTGCTGGGTGGAAATATACCACCTCTCATTTTTATGCATTTCGATAAGGATCCTAAATGGACTATTTATTAACCAAAATTAACCTGACTACATTTCACGATGCATGATTTCCTCCATGAGTATTGCGCGCTAAGAAGTGGTTTTCGGACTTCTTTGATGTGTCTAACGTGATTTTCGGGTGAATTTATCCTTAGTAAATATATTCAGTTGCTGTGTCTCTTGCATGAAACCCATTGCCTTAGAGAGGCTACACTGCGTGGTTAAGGCACCTGGATACAACTATTTCAACCTATGAGACGGCCCTATTGCCTAATTTATGGATTGAAGGCGCGTCGCAACCACCTGACACATTTCCACATTATTTTTGTATGGTGGGCATCCACTTTTCTGCTTTATTCTTGCAACAGACAACAGAACAGACCCATTCTATTTGGATCGCATTTAGAAAAAAAGGAACCAGCGCGATTACAGTGTTGTAAAAATGTTGCTTCTTCACATTTATCTAAAAAATGCCTCCAGAATAGCAAATAGTGTTTGCTTCCTACCATAAACTTGTTACTTTTAAATAAAATAACTGTGTGAATGGTAGCTAGACACTTCACCCAATTTTTTTTACCTGATACCTAGTTTGGCCGACAAATTTAATCCAATTTAAACTTTGGCTGTGTTGCTCACGTAGCCCTTTGAACACCGCTACAAATAAGACAAACGGAGCCAACACAATGGAAATAGAGTGAGAGAAAAGACTCGTTTTGATGACGGCGCAGAGATACAACTATTCGTGCTTGATAGATGTCCGTGTTGTATCTACAAACTTGAAGGCGCGATGCGTGACTCGCAATGCTCCGCTCTATGCTGTCAGTGAGGTGTTGCTTAGATTCGAGAGAAAGTTAAGAGAAGGCCAATTACGTCTCTCCTATCCTCGGCTGTTTTGCTAACGTAGCCCTTGATGCACTACTACAAATTAGCTGGACAGAACCAACACAACGTGGAAATAGAGCAAGAGAAAGGTCGGGCGTTGATGACGGCGCAGGGATACAACTATTCGTGCTTGATGGATGTCCGTGTTGTATCTGCAAAATTGAAGGCGCTAGGGCGTGAGGCGTGAGCTCGCGATGCTCCGCTCTTGGCTGCCAATGAACTGTCGCTCTGGTTCGGGAGAAAAGTTTTAAAAAACCAGACCCAAAAACGTATCTCCTATCTTCGGCTGTGTTGATATTAGATTTTTTTCAATTTGATGTCTCATTCTTTTTTCAAGTTGTATTTGTAGACCTACATCTCAAGTTCGGATGCACCGGCCCCATAAAACCTGCGGGGAACGTGTTGTCAGCGATCTTGGGTCAGTTTGACCCGGCCTGGCAAGCAAGGGTTAAATTTTTGTTTGCGAAATCTCAGCACCTATGTCGTTGCTTGTAACTGGAATAAGTTGGGCATGTTAAGGTTAAATTTCGTGTTTTAGCGAAATATCATGGGCAAGTAAGGGTTAAATTTCGTTGTTTTAGCGAAATCTCAGCACCTATGTCGTTGCTCGTAACTGGACTAAGTAAACTCATTTTAATCAGTTACCATGTACTAAGTAAACTATGGGGTCAAAAAACATTGCACAAAAATACTATCGGACAGACTTAAAAATGGACCACTTTATTTTGGACCAAACAAAATTGGGTACAAGAGTCTGGCAAAATCGTGTGAATTTTAAAAGTATACAGATATGAAGTATTTTTTAAAGGAAAGGTGAAGTTGCACAATTTTGAAAACACTACGATTGCGCTACACTGGAAATTAAAAAACACATTGGATCTAGAGTCCAGACTCTTGAAAACATTGACAAGAAAAAATACTCTTGATTCAATCAGATGTTTGCTTCAATCAAAGGAATTCCGCTCAATTAAGAGGTTTGGTTCTTGATTTCAGTAAAACTCGATTGAATCAGAGTATTTTTCTTGTCGATGATTTAAGAGTCTGCACTCTAGATCCAATGTGCTTTTTCCAGTGTGTACGTTTATGAAGTATTTTTTAAAGAAGTAGAAGTTGCACAATTTGTGAAAACACTACAATTGCGTAATTCCTTTTTACTAAATGCGATCCATTTTCTGTTCGATTATTTTTCATCTCAGACCACGAACTGAGAAAATTTGACCGCACGGTCGCCGCCTCACGGGGTCAGAAACCGGGGAAAAATCCGGGACCGGCGATCACGAATCAGCGAAGAAAAGCAGTGACCAGTCACGAGGACCCGCGGCTAATTGTGGAACGATGACGCAGTGGCTTCGCCGAAACCGAAACGTTTGACGTCGGCGCGGTCACCCGTTCTGCCGTGCGAAGGAAGAACGTCGTATGAACCCTCGAGAGTTGCCAAATGTCCTCGAATAAATCACGTATTTTTTAAAAGCGTTACGCATACACTGGAAAAAAAACACATTGGATCTAGAGTCCAGACTCTTAAAAACATCGACAAGAAAAAGTACTCTTGATACAATCAGAATCTAGCTTAAATCAAGAACCAAGCCTCATAATTTAAGCGCATTTCGTTTTGATTCAAGCAAAAATCCGATTGAATTAAGAGTATTTTTCATGTCATTGTTTTCAAGAGTCTGGACTCTAGATCCAATGTTTTTTTTTCGGTGTATTTTTCCTTGAAATTTTCAGTTATTTTCGATTAAATTGCAAACAAAATTCCCAAAAAAATTGAAGGAAATTCAGAATTTGTCCAGTAAATTAGTATTTTATCGAAGGAAATATGGCAACGCTTGAATGCTCATACGGCGTTTTTCCTTAGCGCGGCAGCGTTCGCCGTTCGCGGTCCGTTATGCGCCATTCCGCGCGAACGCACCCGAATCGAGCCTGTTCTCCCGTGTTCCTCGTCCGCTCGCACCGAGCATCAATGGATTTCAAAGTCGATTCTGCACCGCTCATTGTCACCGCTTTATCTATCAGCTTTGACTCGAACAATGAGACTCGGTTGTAAGTACAAAAAATAGCTGCTATGCGAGCTGAGGTGCAAAAAGCCTTGGGTCGTATTCAAAGTCCTTCTTTAAGCCAGCTCTTTCCTTCCAAAAGGTCCCATACGCAAGGTACAGTGACTAAAAGAGGTATAAAGTGGTCTTTAACATAGCATTATCAAAGGAAATATTTAGGAGTGTTTTTAACCCAGGATGGAAGATTGGACCATGCAGGCCATCAAGAGGAGGAATATGCTGGGTAGGAGGGCAATCGCTATGTTAAATGGAGTCCTTTGGGATCAAAGGATCTCCAAAGAGAACAAAAGAAAGATCTACAACGCGATTGTCAGCAGTGGAGGTTAGGAGTCGTAGAGCGCGAGGGAGTGCTGTAAAGCGACTTATGTGTATGTATTATCAAAAGGACAATTTCTGTGGAACTGATACTGAACATGTCCAACTCAGAGCCCGGTAGTTTCGGGTGCTGCAGCCGTAACTTCGACTGCTTTGGGTGCTACACCAAAAAAAAAATTGAAGTTGATTTAACATTCTGGATGTAAGAAAAGTGTGCGAGAACTTATGAAAGGCTGAATTACCCGCCACAGCAGTTAGTTTGACATCTTGGCATTGATACAGTAATTTCTGTAATGGGTAATTCGGCATTTTTAAGTTCTCGCACTTATTTTTTACATCCAGAATGTTAAATCAACTTCACGTTTTTTCGGTGTACGCCCGGAACTTTCGGCCTCTGAGCCCGGAACGTGCACGGTATGTCTATGTAGCCGTAGCCCGTAAGTACGGCTTTCACGGCCGAAGTTATTTTTTAAGTGACAATATTTAAAACAAGGGTTCAAGCCGTGGAGGTATATAGACCGTTAATAAATCTTCTGCCGGGCAGGAAATTTTTTTGCACATATGCCACCAACAACACATGAAATCAATTACAAAGCTACGTTAAAAGTAAAGAAATGAAGTATCCTAAATAACATAATCTAAAGGGCAGCAGAAAAGTGTGAATCGCAGATATGCAGTTGATCTTCCCGAATTTGGCAACGCGGAATCGGATGGGTTTATTATAACATCTCCTTTTACGATGAGGGTGAAGCGCACCCTGGGGCCTCGCTTTTGCCGAGTGTTTATCCGACTGCTACGCCCCGTGTTCATGCTAAAACGATCGTGTTAATTTAATGATAATAGATTTCCCGCTCTTTCCCCGTGATTAGCACTTGATAAACGCTCTGTTTCTTTAACTGTCTAATTGTTCCTCTTCCTTCTTTTCCACCTCTCGAGTTTCATGACATATACATTCCTCAAATATTAACGCCTCAACAAGGTCAAGTTTTCTCAGGTTTTCGCGGGTGATGAGAGAGGGGAGGGATTTCTATTCAAACAAGTTAATGTTTTTTATTCAACTGTTTGCATTGCACCTTTGTACTGAGTTCTTGTCTACTCTCATTAGTGGTAAAATGAAGCGGCGTTAACTGTCGCACTAAGGAATAACGCCGTATGAGGACATAGCCATACTTCCTCCAATAAAAAAAAAAAAAAAAAAAAAAAAAAACAATTATTAGGAAAATTGGGAATCTTTTTTTGAAATTTTTCACACGATTTTGTTCGTAATTCAATTTAAAATGTCTAAAAATTACAAAAAAAATCTGCATATTCCTTCTAAAATAATTTTTATATCGGTGGAGAGATCTTGGCACGATGAACGCCTTGAGTCCAAAATGGAAGGGGAGACCAGGGAAGGTTACCCTTCGTCCCCCGCAAATTAACGGAAAAATTACCCTTTAATCTGGAAATCAGCCGAAAATCCGAATTTTGGGTCGTTAATAAGTTAATTTTGGGGGGGGGGGGGGGAGGTCCGGTGGTCAACAAACTCCAAGAAACTTTCTGTGACATCAGGGTCCTTAGTTCTTTCGAAACAAGCAGAGAAAAAAACTCGTGCAATAGGCCTATTACTCATTTCAGCCAATAGGATCTCACCACCTTCCTTGTGTCTATCGCTTTGTCGATCATTTAAATAATCAGCCAGCTGATGCCCGCGACGCGGGGCCCACCGGTTTCGGGGCCATGGTGGGCGTCTCTCTCAGTCTTCATCTTGACTCCCCCCCCCCCCCCCCCCCGCCATCATCGCCGCGGCCGCAGCATCCCGGTCCAGAGTGGGAGGGCTGGCTCCGGCTCGGAGTCTGAGAGAGGATCAAGAGCCGGATCCCATGCAGGGGAGGGGGGACGGGGGACAGGGAGGGGGAGGGGAGGGGGGACGGGGGTACACTCACACACACGCATCTCCGACGTGGAGCCGCGCGTACTCATGCGTGACGCCGGCCGATGCAGTTTCCACGATTCAGCTTTTTTAATCCTTCCCTCTCCAGCCCCTCCCTCTTTGTACCCTCCTCCCGCCGTGCCGCGATGGTGACCTTAGATTCTCATAGAGTGAGGGCCGTGAACGTCGTTCCTTAAGCTGCGGGCAAATTGTTGAAATTGATAGACAAAGCTATGGACAAAGAAGACTAAAGGGATATGGGGGATCCTGTTAGTGGAAGCGGATGGTTGCAGTGGACAAAAACGGTTAATAATTGAATACCTAGCGATTTTTCCTGGTAGGGCATCCCCTAAGTGGAGAGAGGCTCGGAAAATGTTGGCAAAGCAGCACAAGTTTACACTATTTTCAGGTTCAAAGTTTATTAATTGCAGAGTAAAAATTGCAAAATTGAACTATTTAAGTGACCTACAGACTTCTGAAATTAAAGAAAACATAAAAAAATTGAAGAAACTAGACGCATTTAAGCACCACCATTTCCAAAAGAACGGAGCCAGTGCTGCGGTTTACACAAGCTTAAGACGTGGGTCGGCAAATTTATCCTGAAAAAAATCAGACAAGAACCTAAAAAAAAGGAAAAAGAACGAGTATCAACACAGCCGAAGACAGGAAAGACGTATTCTCTTTTTTAACTTTTCTTAAGAAATTAAATGTTGATTTAGCATTTATACTGTTAAAAAGATGTCCGACAAGTTTCAAATGCTGATTTTACATTTTAACAAATGCTAACGTGACTGCACCCACTGCAAAACGTACAAATTGAAATGTTATGTTAGCATTTTTGTATTGTAAAATCAGCATTTGAAACTTGTCGGACATCTTTTTAACAGTATAAATGCTAAATCAACATTTAATTTTTTTCCGTGTCCCGAAACTGAGCGACACCTCATTGACAGCTTACAGCAAAGCATTGAGAGCTCACGTTTCGCGTCATCGCGCCTTCAATTTTTCAGATGCAGCACAGACGTCGATCAAGTACGAATAGTTGTATCTCTGCGCCGTCGTAAACGCGCATCCTTTCTCCAACCTCTATTTCTATATTTTGTTTGTTTCCGTTTGTTTTATCAGTAATGGTGCTTCAAGCACTATGTGAGTAACACAGCCGACGGTAGGAGAGATATGTTCGGGCCTCTATTTTAACTTGTCTCCCGAATCTGAGCGACACCTCTTTGACAGCATATAGCAGAGCACTGAAAGCCCACGCTTCGCTTCATCGCGCCTTCAATTTTTCAGATGCAGCACGGACGTCCATCAAGTACGAATAGTTGTATCTCTGCGCCGTCGTTAACGCGCATCCTTTCCCTCGCTTTATTTTTATTTTGTTTGTATGTGTTTGTCGTATTCGTAATGGTGCTTCAAACGAATGGCATATAGCAGAGCATTGCAAGTTCACGACTCACGCCATCGCATCTTATATTTTTCATATGCAATGTGGACATCCATCTTGCGCTAATAGTTGTATCACGTTTACACTTTAGAATTCTCTTATTTTTGAATCTCGAGATAAATTAAGATCAAGTTTGCCCGAGATATGCTCTGGTATGTCCAAATCAATAGTCATTTAGAAATGGAAGAAATATGTTTAAAGGTTTCTCAAGAGGTCCATGAAGGGCGTGTATGTCTAAAATTTGAACCGAACATTGCTCCTAAAGGAGTTACACATAGCGATTGAAGGAGGGGGATGATAAAGCACCTGTATGTCAACAAAAACGTGAAAATTTCACAGAAAAGTTTTTACGCAACAGAAAGTATTTTTTGGACCTCTATTCATCATTATATATTATGCGTAAAAACACATTTCTTTACTCCTAACTCTCTCTTCTTCGTTCATTTAAGAAATTTTCCGCATATATGCTCGGTCATAATTTTTTTTCTCTTCTTATTTTGTTATGTATCAGAGGGGCGCGTTTTCGGCGCGCCAAGGGGGCGTATCTGCCAATGGCAGATTGGCCTTATGGCCAGTCCGATCCGAGCCTGTTTCACTTACTTATTCAACCTCCTCTCATCAATGTCAATCGTGATGAGGTCTCCCAAGGGAAGGAATTGATAAAGAACAATTATGAATACATGCTCTTAGTGGCCGCTCTAACTGGGGCCGAAATACTACGAGTCTAGGTTTCTCTCTGTTGTGATTTAAATTTTCATTGAACGACATGGCAATCATAATATACTAATTGCGATTAATTGCGGAAAATTGAGACATTTTTGTGAAATTTGACAACATTGATAAGCGTTCATTAGTTCTATTTCATAGGTGCCACATTTTTCAATACAAATCTTAATATTCGAGCTTTGCTTGAATGCTACCAACACGGTAACTCCCCACTTAAAAATCTTGATTTCGAGAAATGTTTGAGCCCTACGGTGGAAGTTCCCGCTTTGAAATTACCTTATTTATACGATCATCAGAGGGATCTCTTGTGGATGAAATTATTGAGTCATTAAGTATCATTCTCAGCCACAGAAATCGTGTGTCAGCGTCCGCATATCGAATACATCAAGATTCAATGAACCCGCCGGATTCAGGAATTTGAAAACCTCGAAGAAGACATACACGTTTATAATGCTACGGTGGGAAGTTTTGACTTGAACTAGTCATATCTTGGATAATTAAGATATTATCAGATTCTAGTGTGTACAAACTTCCGAACTACAAGAATCTCCCTCTCCACTTTCCCCCCTGGAACCAATTTCGGCTCTTCCCGTCATTCATTGTCGGTCTCAAAAGACGGCTACCTTCACACTGTAACAGTAGCAACAAACACACAAAAAATACCGAATATTGGAGAAGGCTGTTCCTTATTGGAGAGCTCTTCTAACGAGTAACTCAGGAATTTTGATTATAAATCCTCTAACAGGAGTCTAGAAACCATTCTTCAGGACATTTACCACCCGCTCAATCACACAACACACAACTTTATGCTTTCCCGGTGGGAATGCTAAATCGTATAATTCTCGTAAATCGTTACACGCTGATCAATACATTTTTTTTTCCTTTTAATGTTTATGTGGTTCAAATGTCTGTATCTGAAGTACTTAACGATTGAAATTTCGGTTACTACTGTTTTGTAGTGGGCTCCTCGAGCGGGCTGATTTTTGAAATTTATAGACAAATCTATGGACAAAAACGACAAAAGGGATATGGAGAGATCCTATTGGTGGCATCTAGAAGCGGGGGGGGGGGGGGGTCGCAATGAACGAGGGAGGTAGGTGATAGACAAACTATCGGCAAACTCTACGAGCGACCCTATAGTTAGTCCATCATTTTCCCCCTTTGTCTATGACAACTACTCATTGCAACCAACAGAATCGCTCTGTGTTCGTTATGTCTTCCTTGTCTATCGCTTTGTCTATAAATTTCATAGAGTACACAGAGTCGTAATGTAATTGGGAGAGCTGGCGCCACTTTTAAGCATTTTCCATGTCCCGAATTCCGAGACTCCTGTGTGACGCCGGGTCACTTTTTCGATACATAATCGATTGTTTGCGATACACGGGTACCCGGCCATCCGATGACAACAACAACAACAACAACAACAACAACAACAACAACAACAACAACAACAAAGGAGATAGGAATTACCGCGTATTCCACACCGCCATTTTGGATCGAAAATGTATCGAAAAAGCGACCCAAACTCGGCGCACACCGGGCTCGGAACTCGTCGAGCAGAACATGGCGCCAGCTCTCCCAATTACATTACGACTCTATGTACTCTATGATAAATTTCAAGAATCAGCCTGCTGGAACACACGATTTACAATTTAGAATCAATGCCGCGGCCCCAAAACGCGACAATCGAAGCGCGGAACTCGCGACATCGGAGTCCGACAAAAGGGGACGGCTCTGCGGGCGCCGGGGGACGAGTGAGGGGGGCCGGGGGGCGCGGTTGAAACAAAAAGCAGGAGGGAAGAGAGTCGGGAGCAGTCGGGAGCTGGGCGTCGCGGCGACACGCAACACAGCTCACGGCGAGGCGGAGGCGGGCTCTCATTGGTCCGCGCGCTCGGGTCACGTGACGCCGCCGACTCAGCCTCACCTCTTTCGCCGGCCTCCCGAACGGCCAACCCGAAACGAAGAACGAACGCGAGTGCCAGGCAGCGAGCCTCCAGGTGCAGTTGCTGCCACATGCATGTTGACCGTGGTCACCGGTTAATGCGAAGCACGGAGAGTTCAAAATGATTAAAATTTTAAAGGGTTCCCTCCACGGATTTACGGACTATATTTTAGAAACTCCGCACTAACAGTTGTAATTCGTTTTGCAATTAGGAATTACAATTTCTGGCTCGTCTGTGAAAACAGTTATATATGCAGATGGAAACGGTTGGGTACGTGCGTTGTTTCTAAATTAAGCCAAAAATTATAGTTCACTTGCAAAATATGGTCCGATTAAGGGACTTGGAAGACAAGTGGGATAGGTGCAGTTTTTTTTTTTTGTCAATTTTCGAGAAAAGATTCAGAATCTTGATCGAAGTCATACGGAGAACAGGGTTCGCCTAAAAAACGAAGTGCATACGCTTTTGCGTCAGAGGAGCGACGAAATGGCATGCGAGGTCGATGCAATTATTTAAAATCATAATTTGTGCCTTTACTCGTGGTTTTTACCCTTGCACTGAGAAATGCTCGGAATTTAGGTTTTTTTCCACTGAGACAGATATGCAAAGTGGTTAAAAAAAGTTTAAAGTGCAATTTTGGTGGAATTGCTCGGTAGTGCAATGCGTCGATCGTCAAAGAAAAGTGCGCTCCTTTAAAAACTTCTTCTTCTTCTTCTTCTACTAACGACTAGGGCATGGCCCTGTTTGTCAAGCCTTCGAGTGCCGAGCACAAAATATTAAAAATATAATAATTATCTGTAAAGATTCGTCAAGTCTTAAGTTTAAAAACTTAATTTCTAAAAATTGGATGGTTATACCCTTCTTCAAATAACCTGTTCAATTCGGAGGTTAACGCTACTTATGTTCGCTAAGTAATAGCTGATCAGCAACTTTTTTGGCAAAACATCGAATCATAAGCATGTATCTGAACCAAAAAAACGCGCAGAATCGGAAAGCATCCACGGAAATAAAATGGCTCAGGAATCAAAATATAATGGTAACGTGGTGGTAAAATGCATTTTACCACCACGGTAAACCATGGTATGCGATGATGAGATTAACTTTTCTCTAAAAGCTCTAAGAAAGAAAAAAGTTGACAATGCTTTGTATCTTTATTTTTATTCTCTGATTTGACGAGTTTGAAAAAAAATTGCGAACAAAACTTAAAAATATGTAGGTACAAACAAATATGATGCCACGTGAGCGCGAATCATGGCATATGCCAATATTTTACAGAGAAAACAAATCATGCTCAAAATTGTTGACTTGGGGTCACTAAAATATTTGCCAAGTATGATGGATTAGCGGATTCTCGGAGCTGCGCCTCTGAGGGCCTTCTTTCAAACTCGTTTCAGCCGTGACGAGATACATGCATACTTTGCTTCCTATTCGGTCTATTTGTTTGTTAGTATGCTATGCTTATTCACACGGCATTTTTTTTACGATTTGTTTTACATATAGTTAATCTTTTAACTTCGGAGCTAGACTCTGCAATCAGAGTCATGAAGTCAATTCAAGATAATTGGAACTACCCGTTACTTTACCGTGTCCCGAATAATTTTACGAAGTTTAACGACGCAAGATATAGAATTTCCAAGAATAATAAGTTAAAATATCATTATACGATAGAATAATCAGGAGCATCATGAAGTATAGGAAAGATTTTAAATTTATACCGGAAATCTCGGTTATTTTTCTAGGCAAAAGCAAAGCTTGTCCCTTTCTCCAGCATAAATTCTTCCATCAAAGAAAGTACTTAAATTTCGTTCATCGAAATTCTGTTATATTCTAAAAATCACTCACAATGATGCTAAACACAGAATAAACTGCAGAACAATCAGCATAAATAACCTAAAATTGTGAATAATTATGACGATATAAATTAAGTAATAAAGTGGAAAACAAAGAGAATGTAAAAGCAGCCCGAAACAGAAACGACAATCGAAAACACAGGAAAATGCGGAAACAAGGCTAATTTAGCTTTGTCTCCGCATTTTCCTGTGTTTTTTATTGTCATTACCTAATAAACGCGGAGGTGTGTTAGGTGGATTTTTTACGTGAATCGAAGAAAAATGATTTTCGAACTAAGTTTCCTTGAAATTTGTGGATTTTTAAGCTATTATTCTGACGAGCCAATTCAACGAAGGTAATTCTTGGGCTATAAAATAAGGAGAAACATTTTTTTTTGCAACTGTTCAAGTGTCTCGTGTTATTAATGAAACCGGGAATCGGGGAAACTTGTCCAAAACAACGTCCGTCCCATTGTTAACGCTATGACCGTTAACTTGTTTCGGGACAAGACGAAGTCTCATTAAAATTTTAGTTTAACAATAAAAAAATAAATAACGTTAAAAGGAAAAAATAAAGTTGAAAGAAATTTATGCTTGAACAATATCTTTGGTCCTTCAAGCAAAACCCCAGCCAATTGAACTACATTTTGCAATCAGGAACTACAATTTCTATCTCAGTTTAGAGACAATGTGTGTACCATCAGTTTCCCGCATACAGGTTTATTTTTACAGGTGAGCCAGAAATTAGTTCCGAATAGCAAAATGCAGTCCATTTAATCAACTAATGATATAAAAAAAAGCTTTCAGCAAGTAATCATCAGGTTATCTTACGCAAGGCTCTCTATAATCAAGGAGAACTACATAGAAAACTCAACGCAAAAATTTGGTTCATATGGAAAGTAAGACACAAGATAACCCAAGCCTATGGTTGACTCCTGGGTTTCGCACTTGCAGTCTCTCCGTCATTTTCTGCGCTAGTGCCAAAATCAACGCAAAATTTGAGTTAGCTTGTACGCCACTTCCTGACACGACCAAAGTAACATAAAAAAACAAATATCGGACCAAAATCAACACAAAATTTGAGTTGGCTTGTGTTTCACTTCCTACACTATAACCAAAAGTAACACAAAATACAAATATTTGTATCAGTGCTCCTCCGCAATAACTGCCTCCGATTTGTGTACGTCCAGATGTCGCGTGTCATCAATCAAGCCGGAAATCACTCTCGATTTCGAACCGAAAATCGAGAAATTTGAAAATCAAAATTTGAGTTGGTCTCTACTGTCTATATTAACCAAAAGTAACACAAAAACACAAATATTTATATCAGTGTATCTCCGCAATAAAGTCTCTGTGTCCAGATGTCGCGTGTCATCAATCAAGCCGGAAATCACTCTCGATTTCGAGCCGGAAATCGGGGAAAACTCGTCCAACACAACGCCGCGAACGTTCCGTTGTTTCGGCGGCCAAGATGGAGTTTTGATTGACAGGCGAGCGGGGCGCATGCGCCGTGGTTGGCGCGAAGAGGATGGCGGCAGCGGCAACAGAACTCGCTTCGCCTCGCCTCGGCCCGAAGACACCCCGTTCTCATTTGGTGGGTTCCCGCCAGCCGCTCTCTCGGGCCCTCAGCCGTCCTCAGTCTCACGACAACAGCCGCAACTTTTTCTTCTTCCCGCGTTTGTTTACGCCGCGCCTTGTTTTCCCCGCGAGTTTTCCACGCTTTTCCGCTTTCGTAATTCTCATTCGTCCGTAGAATTCTCATTTCGTCCGTAGAATTTCTCGTTTCGTCATCGGATGCCTCCGTGAGCGGTCTGTTCCTTCGCACGGTGGTGACACAAAACTCTCCGGTTTCGTAATCTACACGGTTTTTTTCACGTGAATCTCAAAATGGTGCGGTACTTTTAAGGGTTTTTTCTGAATTTTCGACAAATTTTCCTACAATTTCCAGCTCCCTTGAAGTTTTTCCGTATTGTGCGTTCGTGTCTCAACACGAGGGTCAATTTTCAGTCGAGCCGAAGCATAAAATCCTCTTTTTTCTCTCGAATCTCAAATTAGTGCGTTGAATATGAGGTTTTTCTTGTTTTTGTGACGGATTTCCCTGCCGATTCCTGTTACTGCCGTTTTGCACGATCGTGACTCAACATGAGGGTCAATTTTCCGTCACAGCAAAAGCGTAAAACTCTCTGATTTTATGTTGCCTTTTTTATTTTCATTCGCGAACTGAAGTGCGTTTTTCGGGCTGAACATCGCTAGAATCCGTTAAATCTGTGACACAAAACTCCTGAGCTTTTTTTCCGTTATACCCGGCGTTTGATATCGTTGAAAAATAGTCTGAAACGGTGTTTTCTAAAAGTTCTCTTACGTTTTTCAACGCGAAAAATTTGTGTTTAAAAGTTCGCAGTAACGCGTTCAACACAACAAGCTTCCTTCTTGAATATGTGACTGGTCAGTCACCAATTTTACGGTGTGATTCCAGTGTGATTGTCCCGAAACCATGTCGGCGGTGTCACGTGGTGTCGGAGGGTATACCGAGACCTTTTTCTGCAACCGCGGTCGGGATTCTTGTCGGTGACTTTCAAAGTTGTGTGTGCTTTTTACCTAGAAAAAGAATTATTATGGATTAAGTTGTGTGCCGAAACGAACCCAGATTTGATTAAAAAGTGCAATTTTACGTAAAAAAATGATCGGAAACACGTCCCTCTAGGCCACGGTTTTCATTAAACGTTGCAATATTAGCCCGTAGCGTCAACCGCTGATAAAAAGTGCAATTCTTCGAGTAGTTTTATCGTGTCGTAGTCAATTTTTAACACATTTTTTCACGAGTGATTTTGCAAGATTGATGTTGTTAATTGTGATACCTCCCGGATGAAGTGTTGAGTCGTTGCCCCCAAACCATGATGAAAAGTCAAGAGCTCCTTTTGGATTCCCGCGTGAAACCGCACATCGTCCCCCCCTCGGCCCCTCATCTGGACCACGTGACCACGGACCAGGATGAAGACGACGATGAAGAGGGTGGTGAGGAGGAGGGTGACGATGATGATTATCTAGGGTCCGGCGACGGGATCAAGCGGGGACACTCGCCTGGATCCCGGATCGAGACAATCGACACCTGCGGGAACAACGGGTTCTGGATGGCGGCGGTTTCGGCGGCCGCCGGGGGGACGATGCCCCCCGGGGCACCCCTGGATTCAGGGCTGCCCTCCGAGTCGGGGTTCATCAGCTCGCAACCCTCCATGGCCGAGTTCATCTTGCCACACCATATGCAGGATATGCCGCCGTCCCCCTCGGGGTCCTCCGTCGGGGGCATGTACCCCGCGAATATGCTCGACCAGCAGCAGGCCGGCGTCAACGTTCAGGAGTACCCCTGGATGAAGGAGAAGAAAACCACTAGGAAAAGTAGCCAGCAAGGTAGGGAAAGTAGGTTTCGTTTTTTATCTCATCTTCTCTATTTTATGTAGCTCTTAAGTTTTTGATCACCGTCGGGAAAAAACTCTTGTCCATTTGAGTAGAGTGTCCATTTTGTTTTACACTTACACTGGAAAAAAAAAAAAACACATTACATCGAGAGTCCAGAGTCCAGAGTCTTAAAAACATTGACAAGAAAAAATATTCTTGATTCAATCGGATTTTTGCTTGAATCAAAACGAAATCCGCTTAAATTAAGAGGCTTGGTTCTTGATTTAAGCTAGATTCTGATTGAATCAAGAGTACTTTTTCAAGTCGATGTTTTTAAGAGTCTGGACTCTAGATCCAATGTTTGTTTGTTTTTTTTTTTTTTCAGTGTACCATGAAAAAACACTCGGGCTGCAGGGACTAAATGTCGGTTTATGGTGAACACCAAGGTTTTTCGGTTCAGCTGACCGAAGTTTTCGGTTACAGGAATAGACCTCCTGTCAGCTCAACCAAACATCGGTTTTCCTGACCGAATTATTTGAATCACAATCTTGAGCGTTCAATATGGACCCAACCATCTTAATCTCGTGTTGCAGTCAGCAAAAGGGATTTATTTTTCAGAAAAAAAGGTAGATTCGTTAACAAAGGCAAGAAGGATTTTAAAATGTCTCGATAAAGAAGGTTTACGTTGAATGTTGGGATAGCGGTAAGGCGTCGACGAAGAGATTCCACGAATTTTTTCAAATGACTTTTGGAAATATGGGCACATGTGACCTTTAGGTCTCGTAAAGCGGTGTGTTACCGTGCTAGAAAAGAACGACGTATGAGCAAAAAGGCGTTACCATATTTCTTCCAATTAGGTAAAACAAAATTACTAGGAAATTGCTGAATATTTTGTATCCAATTTTTCACACAATTATGTTCGCAATTGTATTTAAAATTTCAAGGAAAAATATGCATACCTCTCTTCAAAAATTCACGTTTAATTCGGAGAAATTTGGCAACTTTCGATTGCGTATACGGGGTTCTTCTTCAGCACGGCAATGTATTGCGCTGTAGCAGCAACCTTTATGTATTTGTGCTTTTCAATTCGGAGCCTACTTCGCCTTCAAACAACCGGTGTGATAGGTATTAACTCAGTGCAAAGTCTACTCGTTTTTTGAAGTAAATTCCGCTCTCATAGAGAGGAATAACCTCTCTATACGTTCTCCATTTTTACGGCACATATTTCACTCTTTACTCATATCTCTCGGATTATAGGGACAAAAAAGAATCCTGTGTGGATTTTAGTCCAAAATTTCCAACGATATGGTATTTGAACAATTTCATTCCTAATAATTTGAAGAGTATTTTTTACTCTTTTCCCCAAGAAAATTAAATCTGCTATGCAGTTCTTCTCTTATTAAGTTTTTCTTTCTTCTTTGCTATGACGTAATTTCTATTTACTTGACGCGAACATGTATAAAGTAGATTAAAAAGCTGATAAACGTACTTGTTCATTTTCTTTGAGATATTCAACGCGTAAAACTTGAATCGAGGGAAGGTATATGTCACGTCCAAATTGATCTGCTTAGTCAATAAAAAACAAAATGACGCGGTCAAGCTGTGAAAAAGCTGAGTGCTTCATAGAAAAGTTAGGTATTAATTCTAGCCATGATTCACATGAATTTTTGTAAATGGTTACTAAATCTCGCCTCCTAGAATTTTAAATTGTCATTTTTACATGGAATAGAATACCTACACTGGAAATCCTTTCAAATTAAGGAGTATATGTTTTTCACATCTCCAAGATAAAATGGATATCCTACTGGGTTGGCGAGAAAATTATCTAGGAGTACATTTTTGCACTGAGTTTTTGACTCAAATTACGGAAATTCTTTTTCCCTCTGCTGTGGGTAGTTATGCTCATTGTCATTTTCCCTGGCAAGGTTTAAAATAGATATTAGGTTAATATAGCTATTGCTTATCGAAAATTTCATCCACAGAAAATTTCATTCAGATTTTTGTACTATGCATTGGAATAACAATCTGAATGAAATTTTCTGTGGATGAAATTCAGATTGTTATTCCAATGCATAGAATAACAATCTTGAGAATCAATTCAATGACATATTCAATGCATGTTTATTGCATTAAATGCAATGAGGCCATCTGTTTTGTTTAATATTTCTTTCACTAAAAATTTCTTCTTTACTTTCTTCATGAAATGGTGGTGAATTATTTTCCAACTTCGTCGCTTAGCAAATAATTCCGGGCAAGAAAAAATAAAAGAACGAAATTGATATACGGTATTTATAAATATACGTAAGATAATTTGAGGTTATTGATAACAAGTATTGACCCTACAAATGCTATTTGACATTCAAGCTACTACTCTGTTTACTCGTGTTCGAATTAGTGCATAGTGAAACTGTAATCGTAGTTCACTCCAGAAGAGTTTTCATTGACAAAAATCATAGCAAGGCGTGAAAGCGAGATAATTCTGAATGACATTGCAATTTTTTAATGTTTTCTTGATACTGTTTATTTTTTCTATTTTGAGGACTTAAATTAATTTACAATTACAATGAGTAGCTAATGTTTACACAGGATGCTAATACGAGAATGTTTCATGAATGAAAAAGTCCGCAATAAGGGATTGTTTTTGTTTATCAGAATTTTTCTCTGACTTATTAAAAAACTTACAGCAAAAGATTCAACGTTTTTTTTTTTTATAGAAACGCCAATAGGTAGATTTTGATGAGAGAATACAAATTAAAAGTTAAATGACCGTTGTTATGGTAAAGTGGTGATTAGTATTATTAAAGTTTGACAAAACAGATTGCAAACTAGCGGAATGATCCGAATAAAATGATGGATCACGAAAAAGTTGAGAAGTTTAAACGTCTAAGTATCGTGTCGTAACTGTTGCATGGCTCAATATTAGTGTCTTCATTAAAAGTGCTTTCGTTGGATTTGCAAAGTCGTTGAAATGCCACACTAGACTTACTGGGGTGTCAATCTAAGATCTTTAGAAACATAATCAATATTTAAGTGGTGCACGCTAAATATTGTTTTTTTTTTCACTCAACTAAAACAAATAAATACATATAAATTATAAAATAAATAAACACTCAGACCTAAGCTATTATATTTATTTTCAGTACTTTGATATATGAACAACTCCAAAACAACGATCAATATCCTAGAATCCCCTCTCTCGAAAAAGCTACAATCCCCATCCGCGATCAAAAAATACATAGACAATAGAGGATTATATCTTTGCCCCTCTCATAACTCCGATAAAAACAATCGAATTATGCTGTAAATCTTACATTTCTATAACTGAATTTAAGAACAGAAATTCTCTGACGTCGTGTCAATACATGCATTTAATAAATAATGTTAAAAAAATGATTTTAATATTTATATCCAACGGAATGAAGAATGCAGTCTTTTTGCTGAACTTCAAAATTTTAAACTCTCTAATAAATTTTGAATTTTTGTTTAATAGAGAATGGTTTCTTCTAAATTTCAGCAGATTCGTTTTATCATCAGTACGTGTTACTCTTTTGTGTAATATATTTTGAGGGTGTATACTTTTTACCGAGCGTGGTATAGCTAAGTGCGTTTACTATATCATTAAGTAATGTACTACTGATGTCAGAATGAGAACGTGAATAAGAAAAATAGTGAAAATAGTTGAAATTGATTAGAAATATCGAAAACCACAAGGTAACCCTAAAAGAAATTCAAATGATAATGTGAAGAATTCTAAGAATGTTTGAAAGGAATCGTCACTACTACATCACTAAGTCACATGCAGACAAGATTTTACTTAACAAGAAAATTGTTTTAGAGGGTCGAAAACTAACGTTATCATAAGTTTACTATGACTGAATTGTCAAAATATTACGTAAATGACAGGATAGACAATATTCCTCTTTTAAAATACAATCAGAAATATCAGTGAGGCTTATGGAAACTTATGCATGATTACAGATGTAGAGATCTCACAGATCTGGTTCAACATTTATGACAAATCAGAACCGACCTGTAAACAGGGTATTTAATTAGAGCTCTATTTTATATCTCTTTCCGAAGTTTTGGAAAGAAAGTTCAAGAATGGCATCCTTATTATGTCTTCAGTTGTTTTTAACGAGGCACGGTATTTGCCACGGTGCAGTATGGGGTGTGCCATAAATTTAGACCAACCTTTGAAAATCATCTTCATTTCAATCTCACATGAAATTCACCAAAGCAAGCTTTCCTCACTGAAAAGGATACCAATATGAATGCTCTCAGTTTATATTATGGAACTTTGTAAATGCCAAATGCCTGTAATAATCAAAGCGTTGGTATTATATCCAAATCTTTAAAGAGCCCTCTGCAGAATTGGCAAATTAGCTCACTTACTTGTCACCTGGAGAAAAAGGAAAAAGCGAATAAATCAAAAATGATCATACAATTCAACTCGCGCTGTTTCACGTTCTTACCCTCAAAATACAGCGTTTTGAAAAACGGATGGACTTGTTTTGCGTCTACTCTTCCCGGAATATTTGTCTTTAGGGTCTAAAAGGAGAAATACAAAGACAATGCGGATCGCACCTAACGGGAACTGTATATTATTGCGTGAATGCCTTTCGTATTGATACTCGGTCACTGAAAATATTGGGGTGGCAAAGGGTTAGCAGAAGATAAAAGCCAGAGGAATCCTTTCTCTTTCACTCCTTCAGCTGACCTTGCTCGGAGAAAACAAATACCAAAGGAGTATACCTAATTTTTTTTAATCCTAAAACAAATCAAAGAAAACTGAGAGCAAAAAATGTTTGTTTTTGTTTGGTTTTGTTTTGTTTTTTTTTTCATTTTTTTACAATACATTCGGAATGTTCCAGCTCAATTTTTGCGGCAAATTGCTCCCTGATAGAGCAAAATGCATTTTGAATGGCTCACTACAGATGAAAATGACTTTTGATTTGTAGTTTTTTTCCAAAACCGTTTTCAAGTTTGATCTTTTTTTAATCAACGCCGACTTGCATTTTTCTAAGCACTCGGTTTGAAGAGAAAATCGGTTTCGAAAAAAATCCAGAGAAATTCTTTCACAGACTTGTGGTTATGTCGCTTTGGTGGAGTTCCGACCATTATTATAGCTCTGACGTCACATGATTTTTGTGAAAATCACGTCAAATCACATCGATTTGTCAAAAATCAGTTTCCTTACTTCCCATCATTTATGAATAATGAAATTAAATTCTATCATTCTTCAGCAAGCATAGACTACTCAGTTTGTACGGTAGTGCTGACCGTCCCTTTTAAAGTCCACTGTCAAGCAAAACCAAACGAAATATTAGAGAAATTTCATTGAAAAGTAAAAAAATTAGAAAAATACGATCAGAAAAAAAAATAAATACAATGGCCGCACTATTATTCTATCTTTTCAATGATGAGTCATTGCTGGAGAACTATCATCGCCATTTATGAAACATCATAAAACCAGCAATACAAGAAAAACCTGATCCGTCAGTTAAGAGCTCGGGTCTATTTTGAGCGTACGGGCTTTACAAATTCTTCGTTTATTTTCCATTCCATCCGAAAAAAAGAAGAAGAAAAAACTTAAAGATCCGGGTGGAAAAAATTCTAAAATCGTGAGAACAGAAGCCGGTTTTGTATCGCTTCCATAAATTCGTATAACCAGTAATTACTTCGTGTTTGGCCGGCGTCATTGTTTCCATATGGTGTTTGAATACGCATATTTTCCCATTAATGGAGCTGACCGTTGTCATAAGTTTGGCAACACTGGTTACCGAAGCGGCCATGATTTCGGGTCATCCATTTGTGTCGAAGTCGGCAGGAGCAGATGGATTTACTCGGCTAATTTCGGTTCCTCCGAGTCATTGTGGAAGGTCAGATGGATACTTTAAATCATTTTTTTCGGCCGCCATGTTTTGACCGGGTATCGGGTATGTTTTTGCGTGTGAATGCGAGTGTTATGAAACCGACCTTACAAGTCGTGATGTATACTCATCGTTTTTCTCTCCGTCCGTCGCTCGTAGGTTTTTTTTTTTTTTTTTTTTTTTTTTTTTTTTTTTTTTTTTTTTCCATTTTTTTTTCCATTTTTTTTTCATTTTTTTTTCATTTTTTTCCTGTCTGTTGTAAAGTGAATGAATCGAATCGCTGAGAAGAAAGATTTGGGTAATTTACTGAACCTAAAGCCGAATTTAGCCCCAACTATGAGGAGCTGTAATTTTAGCAGAATACACGATAGGTATAGTAAAATTTTGACGAGCAGTCAGTTCTTTTAGAGCTTCGATCAGGTTCTCCAATATGATCACGCTCAGTTATCATTTACCTCATTTTTTTTTTTTTTGCAACAGTGATATGAGTGCCTTTGACTTCGATTACCTCCAATCCAAAATCAAGGAAACTTGTACAGTTAAATCACACTCTATACGGCATACCGTCACATTATTTGCGGTATGAAAATATCAGAGACAGAAAATATTCGGTACCCTTAATCTCGACGCTTCGGCTCAGCTGTTGGACCGAGGTGGTTTTTTGGGTAATGATACTCCACGTCCACGTTTACGCCCACGCCACGTCCATTTCTACGTCCTGGTCCTTTAGACTTTGAAGAACACAGGGTGAGGAGGGAATACTGGTCGATTAAAGATCGTGCCTGCTAGCATTCGTAAACTGCTGTATCGTAAACTGCTGTAGTACGCGATTTAATTCAAGTACACTTTTGTGTGTTTCTTGTAAGCGAGGGATTAACCTTTTTCTTAGCCAGTAAAATTGTTAATATATTCGTAAAGAGTTAGTGTCAGTGATTTCCATTGCTCAAATTGTGTTTCTGTGTGAAATTCTTAAGAAGACACATCGATAGCTAAAGTGCAAAACGACGTATTTCCATTGCGGTGTTTCAAAACTACTGCCCCTTTTAATTATTTTTCGAAGAGAAACAAGCCAGCCATACGTATAACTTGAAATTTCTGCGGAATATTTTGCTGATAAAGAAGAAAAATCTAGGACATTTTCAAGGAATTAAGTTGATTAGTTCTCAAATGGGTTAACGAAGTATGACGGGAAGTCTACATGCAGCGTTGCAAATAGAGATACGTGGTTTCGTGGTTTGGCCATTGATATACCACAATGCTTAAATTCGTGCCTTGTCTAGTGATTCACTGACAAATGGACCGCGTGAAGCAAAAAGGAACCAAGCCTTCTCAGCTATTGCCAAATTCCACCGGGCAAATTAATTTTTTACAAGATAATATTTGTGCGGATGTTTTTGAAAATTTTAAGGAATTTGCTTCGTGCTATGTAAAAAATTCACTAAAATTTGCACAAAAATCCACAAAACCGTTCTCATATAAAAAAATAAATTGCTCAAATGACATTTGGCAATAGCTGAAGTGGCTTGGTTCCTTTCTGCTAAACGCGGTCCAAATATGTCATATTAGCGAATAAGTCAATACAGAACGGTAAACGATATCCAACTCAACCGACGATAGCTCTGAAGTAGAAGTAAAAGCTTCATGCGGGCAATTATCCGGTCATCTGTCTGCGCGTGCCAATTCGGGGGAAAAAAGGGGCTGAGACAGGCTAAAAATGCACCGGGGAGCATTTGCCGCGTGAATAGACCAAAGGCCGCCTCCATCATAAATCAAATCGGGAACAAGACATTTGTAGGTATAAATACGTAAACAGATCTCCAGCGCCAATCTTTGGGGCAGACATGAGGCTCCCTCACACTTGCACCCTCTACCGCGCGCACAGCTTGAAGTTCTGTTAGATGCTCCCCCTATTCGACCGAGCAGGGGAACTTGGGAGCGAACTGCGAAGTCGTGTGAAAAATCCAAGTGATGGATGAACTTCCAAGTTCTGACACGTCTTCGAAGACTGTCAAAACCTTCGCTCAGCGCAACAAACATGTTTGATGTCAATTTCACTGTAAGATCAGATTAAAAGGGAAAAAACCGATCCCTTTTTTTAGAAACAAATTTGTTGAAACATTTTCGGCATTTTTAGAATCATTTAGGTTTTAGATTTATTTGTTTGTTTGTTTCTGCACAAAAAGGCTAATACAAATATGTCAAGATATGCGTTAATATTTTAATACATTCATCGAGTAGGGAAAATAATTAAATCACATAGTAGTAGGTCAAACTAAGATTCAATCCTGAGTGTACTCATTAATTTCACAGTACTCGCCGTTAATTAGATATTCTTTTAATTTCGCTTTAAAATTTTTTGCATCATACATTTTCTTTAGATCATCTGGAGTTTCAAGAAGAAGATGTGGCCTCTTCTTAAAGTGCGGGCTACCCTTCATCGCAGCCGTTTTACCAGCATTTCTGGTATTTACTTGGCAGTTGGCATTTGAGTTTCTAGGATCTTATTTATTAATGACAAAATTCATGATAGATCGAAATATCAAGAGTGATGACACTGTAAGCAGCCATTCCTCTCATGATGCTCCTTGCATGGCGATTTTTTTTTTTCATGCAATCAACTTCGGAAATTTCAGAGTGATGGTTTTGAAGATTCTCATGTGCCTGCCGTCTTGGAAGTATGCGTTATCAATTTCGATACTGTTTGGTGGTCAATGAATGTCTTTCACTCGCTTTTGCAGCCCTTAATCCGAAACTTGAAATGAGAGACATTTGTGCGGATTTCTTTGAAAATTTTGAGGAATTCGCTTCGTACTATGCAGAAAATTCACCGTAATTTGCACGAAAATCCACACAACTGTTTTCACGTTAACATTAATTCTACAATTAAAACTGGCAATAGCTGATGTGGCTTGGTTTTCTTCTGCTTAACGCGGTTCAATTCTGTCTATCCTACATTATGATTTCACCTTGAGATGGCTCAAGTAAGAGCTGTTGGTAGGTCACTAAAAGTAAATTTAGACGGAATTTTCCTTTTAAAAAGTGGTGGCACCGAATGAAGTTAGCCGTGAAGATAATCGGCGAGTAAACTAGCCGGTGTTACCAGGCCTCAAGCGAGGAAAAAAAGATGTAGCGCATTGGCAGACTGCAATCCCAAGCAAAAACGACGGAACTGCATAGTATTCTCATTGGACATACGCGGTTGTTACGACAGGGATGGTGCCGCGGAATCGGGGCGAGGGCGATCGGTGAACGCCGAAGGGTCTCGCTCCATTCATCATCCCTTCGACCCTGTCGATACGCCTTAATGTGGAGTCTCCTGCCAGGGACTCAGGGTTACCCGCAGGTCAAAGTCAGGGTAGGAAGACTGTCCATGCAGTGCACTTGCCACCGTAGACAGAATGTAGGGATTGGGAAAGGGGGATTGTTTATCGTGATTTGGGACGGTTTTGACAAAAAATGTTGTCAGTCATGCACGCCGTCTGTGAGGATTTCGTATTAGTCGCAGTGATTAAAAAGTCGATACAATAAGTCGGATGGTATGGATTCGATCGACATGAATCGATCGAAAATAAAAATGTGAACCAATCGACTTGATTCGATCGATAACCGTGAGTCGATCGACAAATCCGTGAGTCGATCGACAAACCCGTGAATCGATCGACAAACCCGCGAATCGATCAACTATTGTCGGACAAATTGGTGTTGATGTAATCACGTCCATCGGTTCACGTTCTCGTTTTTCGATCGATTCATGTCGATCGCATTGACACTGTTTTTTTTTTTTTTTTCAATTAATTGTCGATCGAATCGATGTCAATTGAATCGATTCGATCGGTTCACGTTTTTATTTTCCAATCGATTCATGTCAATTGAATGGACACCGGTTTTTTGTCGATCGATTCACGTTTTTCCTTTTCGATCGATTCATGCCGATTGAATTCATGCCCTCTTGATATGTCAATGTGTTTTTCTGGCGAATACTGCCATTGGTCGTGGTGTTTTTGAGATAGGGACTTGAAATTTTTGAAGTGTCCCTATATCAAAAGAAATAACTTGCAGGAACTCTCAACATTTTAAATAGACAACTCTGAAAAGGGTAAGAGCCGTAGGAGTTAAAGGGGTTGAGCAAGATTTGCAGATTTCCCTGTAGAGGATGGCATCTGAGGTCCACGATTTCTCAACTTGGAAGGAGAGGCGGTCTGAAGATGCGATATTGTCAAAAATTTTAGCAGAAGAATTCTTTTGGAGGAGAAAAATTAGGTTCAATAGGAGACTTTAACCCTTCGGACTTGTCCTCTTTGAAAACTCATATAAAAAATTGAAGCACGTATTTCATAATCAACTGAAATATGTGAGAACCGCGACAAGTACGATGTCACAATGGCTGAGAGCCAAAAGGTTAAAAAACTGAGAAAAGAGTGCTAGAAAAATTATGAAAATACCAGATCAACACCTTCATGCTAAAAAAAACGCCGTCTGAGCCTTTAAACTTTGCCGAACTTCAATTGTGGAATAACGATTCGAGAGAATTTGTAGGTACATGTTACTTTCAAATTTTCAGAGAATTTACTTCGTAATCCAATCTGAAGTGTTTAAAAATTTCTCTGCAAAATATGCCTAACTTCCTTCAAAAATACCTATATTGTGTGAGTAAATTTGGCAGCATTCGAATGTTCATACGGCAGAATACTTCCGTGCTAAGGAAGAATGCCGTATGAACATTCAAGAGTTGTCAAATTCACTTCGATGAAATTATTATTTTTGAGGAAAGTTATGAATATTTTTCCTTTAAATTTTCAGAATCTGTAGGTGAAATTGCGAACGATATTACGTGAAAAATTGAGAGAAATATAGTCATACGTTTATCAGGAAATTTGCGTTTTATGAAAGGAAATTCGGCAACGCCTGAAGGTTCATACGACGCTTTTCCTTGGCACGGCAGAGAAGACAGTGTGACCGCAGTTGAACAGCAGCGCAAGGCGCCCCACTGAACTTACGTCTAAAGACCTAATGATAAAGACTGAAAGCTCCTTTAATGGGTTACTCACTTGCTCAGCCGATCATCGACAAGGGTGCGTATCGATTCCTGTAGGGGAGGAGGGGGAGGGGGTTTCCCCGGCGTCATTTGCACTTGCCTGGTGCCATTAGTTATTTTAAACTTTTTTCCCCGCTTCGCTCTTGACTTGCTATGTTTGCTCGAGCTTACGCACAACAGCAGAGCATCGACCGACGGGCAACTCTTTAACCTTGCGTTCAAGGTAATCCTCGCACGTGATTCTATGCAGTCTGCTCATTGCTGATGTGAACTGCATTTGCAAAAATAGAACTGAGAGCGTTGCAATTTTGCAAAGACTGCACGTTACTTTTTTAACCTTGAAGAAACGAAATTAGACCGAGATGTAGAAAGTGCAGTTAGGTACCAACATTTTTTTCCCCCATAACTTTTCCATTTAAAACGGATAAGATTACAATTTGCTCTTTATGGGTA
The DNA here is from genome assembly GCF_918797505.1 of Bemisia tabaci. Taxonomy (NCBI): domain Eukaryota; kingdom Metazoa; phylum Arthropoda; class Insecta; order Hemiptera; family Aleyrodidae; genus Bemisia; species Bemisia tabaci. The sequence continues at coordinate 30,214,151 of NC_092800.1, forward strand.
AAAATTAATGCACTACTGTGTAGCATTTCAGAATTCCTGGCTAATTTTCAAAAACTACTAACAAAAAAACAAAAAAAAACAAAAACTACAGGGTGGCCTAGACCTATTGCACCAGGCCTTTTTTCGGTTAATTTGGATTGTGCGAAGTCCAGAATCATGGGAATTCGCAGGGAATCGACCTCAAGGAATCTGAATTTCATGGTTCCAGAGGCCCCCTAGCGCTCCGTGGGGAGTAAAAGGGAGGCCCGTACTTCAAAAATCAGGATTTACGTCAAAACTGTGAAATTGTTTCATCAGAATCAGAAAGTACGGGATTAACTTAAATCGACACCATGCAAGTAATCCAAAATCGGCCCATCAATGTCTAAAATATCGATCCCTAAAGGTGAGGAACAGAGCTCCATTTGAAAAAATTCAAGTTCGTTAAAAGAAGTGGCGACTCGTTAAAAATGTGTATTCATGGGTAATCGACCCCAAGGAATCCGAATTAGAGGGTCACGTTGTCCTCAGAGACTTTTCTGATGGGGCACTTGGGGACTCTGAACTTTCAAATTTAACCAGTGTGGGGGCTACTCCTGTGCCCCATCAGAAAAGTCCTCTGAGGATAACGGGACCCTCAAATTCGGATTTCTTGGAGTCGATTTCCCATGATTTAAATCTTTCTTCACAGCATATCTGAGTTACTTTGTCCGGTCAATTTTTTGAACAGAATAGTAATTTCAGAAACCTCATTCAAGCCTCAGCCTCCTTTATGAGCTACCAATCGAAAACGATATCTGGTGGCTGCTCTCGAAGCGCCTGCTTCGCGCCGACTCTGCAACCCGCCGTGCAGCCGTTGACACCGTGGAAGTAATCCCACTCCGAAATCGAGGCACTGGGAAACACGAGCGAGAAAACCTCGCGAGCATCGGTAAGCTTTTAAAACACGAGCCTTGTTCCCTCGGAGCGAGGCTGAGGGACCTCCTCTTTCACTTCGCCCCGAGAAATCCTGCCGCAAATTAGAAACAGTTTCAAACCCTAATCCCGAGGGATTTAATTTCATCCTTCCTTTTTCCTTTTTTCGTTATCCCTTTTTTCGCTGCCCCCCGTCAACGTTTCCTCTGAATTTTTCGTGTTGAAAACACCTCGCGTAGGAGTTGTTGAGTAGTGGTCAATTTCTCAAAAAAGTGGAAGTCTCTCCATTCAAGTTTGTCCAAGAAGATTGAAATATTTAACCACGGTTACCAGGTGATACATTTTTAAGCCACCAATATCGTATCATTTGCATATTCGAATTTAATATTTTCTGATATTCTACTTTATGTTAGCCTAGAACTTCAGTTCACTTTAACGGCCAGACTGCAGGAGCGTGTTCTGCGGTTCAAAATAATGGACTTTTTTGCTGTATAAAGTTTTTTCCAAAAGTGCCCCTAGTCGGAGCCATGGCCCCCCAAAATTTCGGAAAGTAAATCGTGCTTCCTGAATTTTGGCAACGGTTGGGAACTAAATCTCATGTAAATTTCTACTCCTCTGTATTTTTAAGCCCTGAATTCATAAATGATCTGAAAAAACCGAAATCTCAAACGTTTCTACGCATATGGGTGTTTTCTTCGAAATTTTTAAACCACCTAGTGCGGTACACACACACGAAAAAAAATTTAAAGAGAAGGTTTGGGGGTGTTTCGGCCCCTGCAGTCTGGACTTTTAACCCTGGATCACCCTGTGTACGTGCCTATGTCAGGAAGGCTACGTTATGCGTCCTTTTCCCCTGTCTATGCCTGGTTTACCCCTCTTTTCGCTCTCCTCGCCTGGGCCGCGCCGCCGAACGTCACGTTGGCGTCTGATTTGAATACGCCGCGCCCCTCCGCCCACCCTGCGTATGATCTACGGTGTGAAAATTGAAAAGGGCGTGGATCCGCGGTGCGACGCGGCGTCTCACGTATGGAGGAGCCAAGCGGGTATGACAACCTCCGCGGCGGATCCTCTTCGGCAACTTGCCATTCGCCAACGGCCATGCTTCTCTCGGTTTTGTTTAGCGTCGCGGATATGCCGCGGAAACCGTCCGAGTGTTGTGTATAACGTCACAAAATAAATCGTTCGGTTCGATGCAACTCTAACGCACTGGAAAGAAAATTCGCTTGGATCAGTCCAAACTCCTAAAAACATTGACAAAATAATACCCATGATTCAATCGAACTTTTAGCTTGAATCCGCCGAAATCAAGAGGCTCGGCTCTTCGATTCAAGGAAAAATTGGATTAAATCATGAGTATATTTCTTGTCAATGTTATTAAGAGTCTGGTCTCTAGATCCAAGCGACTTTTTTTTCAGTGCGGGGAAAATTTTGAAATTTTCGAAAATCTTCCTTACACAGTAAGACTGAGTCACTGACATTTTCTGCCGTGCTCAGAAGAACGCTGTATGAACATCCGGATTTCCCCCAACAAAATACTTAGTCTTGAAAAATGCTAGTTTCATTTCATTTGACAGTTTTTTGACCATTTGCGATTTAAAGTCTCTGAAAAGCTAGAGAAACATTATTCGTCAGATTTTTCTGAAAATTTTGATTTTATCTAAGGCCACGTATGAAGGTCCATATACGGCATTTTTGTTAGCAATTAAGGCACCTGATAACTTGGGAAGTGGAATACAGAGACACCTAAGTTAGTTTGTTAGTTTTTCTTTCGGTTACATTTACCCTTCGTAACTGCAAACACTTCAAAGAATGCCCTCCTCGTCAATTATCTGCAATCTTCTATGCACTCCTCCGTCTAAAACAACAATTGTCCGTAATCATATTTGCCGAGAAGGCTGCTCTTTTCCAATTGGAAGGCGTCTCTTTCAAAGCTCCGTTTTGTAGGACTTAAATTCAGGGGCCGGAAGCTCTTATCATAAGGGAAATTAAAACCCGGAAATGAAGACCCTAGTGATATTTATATTTTGCGGTGTGACTCGTGGAGAAGTTTTGTTTGATGATGCCAGTTTAGGAGTTTTAATAAATAGTGGAGGTCGCTATGGAATAACTATTCTTTGAAATTGCTTGAATCATAAGTAAGGGTCAGGATATAGAATACATAGAACGCGTTAGAAAATGAGTATAATACGATTAATATATAAATAGAAAAACAACAAAAACAGAACGTTGGCGCATTATTCTTTGCCCATTCTCAGCTGGAAAAATCCAAGAAATGACAAATTAAAACCATGATAATGAACATGCATCTGACCGGCGCGGAATGAAAAGAAGTGAAAAACTTCTTTATAAAGTACGTAACGTAATAACAGGATTATGAGAAAAATAAGTTTGAAGAAGAAAATCAGTTTGGCCCTGATTCTTGCCTCAGTCAAATGCATGCTTACAGTGAGATAAAACATTGTAAAGTATCAAGAATAATCAGTTACTAGGGGGCTACGCCCCCTGGCCGCTACGCGGCCCAACCCCCTGAAGGCGCTCCGCGCCATCAATGGGCCGCTTCGCGGCCCTATTTTTACCCTCCTATCAGTGTTAGTTTTATTTTTCCCCTAAAAAATTACGATATGAGGTATACTTTAATTTTAAACTTTATTTAAAATTACTTTAAAATTAAAAGGACGCGTTTTGGAATGACTGCTTGATGAATTATTGCGGTAAAACAATGATCAATGATAGTCAGGTAATAATTAAGATTTAATGAGCCGGGGATCGAACCTACACCGAGTTCAAAGTGGACGCATTCGACGTCTTAGACGACTCGGTCACCGCTCGACGTGAGGGTTCTAGTGCGAATCTTGTGTAGATAAGTGTAGAGCTGATACGCAGGCTACACAGCTACTGCGCAACCTCCTCGACCACTGCGCAACCTCCTCGACCACTGCGCATCCTCCCGCGCATAGCGGTAGCAGTACCGGAACATTCTATAAACTCACTCACTTTTATAACGTGATTTTAAAAAAATCTGGGTCCTTTTTCCAAAATCTGATTACAGCGGGCTCATCTAGGGCCTATTACCTGTCGATTTACGCAAAAATCATGGAAATCGGCCTGGTAGAACGCTCAAACGAACTATGACAAAAAGTATACATTTACATTGTTTAAATGGGAGAATTCGCAACTTTACCACGTAATATAAAAAAACCTGGGCCATATTTTGAAAATCTGAAAAGAGTTGGCTTATCTAGAGACAATTGCCCGTCGATAACCGCAAAAATCATGAAAATCGGCCCGGTAGAACGCTGGAACTAAGCGTTACCAGTTTCGCAAAATTAGGAGGTCTTGGAGCTTATAGTATAGAAAGAAAGAAAGAAAGAAAGAAAGACTAGGGGGCCCTGCCCCCTAACCGCTACGCGGCCCAACCCCCGGGAGGGCGCCTCGCGCCCTCAGGCCCGCTTCGCGGGCCCTATACGCATATGTATAGGCAAAAATGTTCTTCCATTTTAATACACCATTTTGTGTTCGAGCTGAATCGATTTCAAGATTTTTGGCGTAACACTCAGATTTGTAAATGATGAGGAATAGCTGGATGTACATAATTTCACAGTCCACTTACTGGAAAAATTTCCATTTATTACGTTATTTTTAAATACTTAATTAAAAAAGAAAAATCGAATTTCGACCGTTAAGAGTTAATAATATTTGGTCCGTCCCGACGCGACGCAGCGCCTGCCTTCTCACTTTATATCTGCTGTTTATATGCTGTAAATATTAATAGAAATTCATCAATCAAGTAAATTGACCAATGCCACAAATCGAAGCCTGAAAAATGCAGGAAAAATTGAGTTAAACCTTATACCTTGGACTTTGAACCTTGAACCCTGAGCGATGCACCGTTCCTCAACTCTTCGAATGAGGAACCCTTCACGAGCTTTTCCATTGTTTTATTGTTTATTCGAGTCACTCAGGTAGAATCCCACACCTTGACGTTTCTAGCAGAAACGACATATCTCTCAGGCTATTAACATTGGACTTAAGTGACATGAGCTTTAAAAGCTCTACAACATTAAAAGTTCGGGGTTTCATAATTTTTTGCACATCTACATCTACTACAGATGACATACATGTAAAGATCATCCTTATCAGTCCCGCAGTTCGTCAGAAATAGTGCTTCTAAGATTTTGCTTGTAGCTGTATAATATAGATGATACCCTGTCATTCCTAGCCATAATTTTCAATTTTTTTTTTTTTTTTTTTTTTTTTTATTTTTTTTTTGCTTTTCTTGTTATTAGCTTTATGCATTAAAGGCATTGTCACGAGTGGATTGAAAATGGTTTCCGGTAAAAAAAATGAAATATTTATCGACAAAAAAAACATCGGTTTAGGTGCAGTGATATGAGTATGGTGATCAATAACAGACTCAATGGTATCCAATGCAAGAACTATATGAAAACATTCATCATAATTACCATGAGAATGCTAAATGTTACCAGACATCTGGTTTCCTTAAACCAAGAGTATCACTTAGGGGCCGTCCCTAAAGTACGTAACGCACTTTTTCGGAATTTTAACCCCTCTTCCTCCCTCCCTCTCATCTCTTTCTGAATGAATTTACAAGACTTATTTTACATAGATTTATAACACATTTCCGCCCAAGAAATAAGACAATTTAATAAAGAATTTTAACTAGATCAGACGATTAGCTTAAAATTTAATTCTTTGTAGAGCACGACAACAGAGCAAAGCCACTTTGCAATAACTTTGAGAACTTGCGCGGATTCCCAGGACTCGTGCAGTCGTGGCGACAAAGAGGGAAGGAGCTTGAATTTTAATTAAACGATTCTGATTCGGCGAGGAAAATCGGAGCCGGAAAAATGACGGATTTTAAAGCGAGATATAAAATTGGCGAGAAGACATAAATCACACTGCATTTAGTGCAGATGTATGAGCGTCCTATCGGTTTAATTTAGTTATACGCCAGAAGAAAGGTTGTTGAACAAGGTTTAAGCTTTTTAAAGGAAGCGTCACTGGCATACCGCGCTCTTTCCAGCGTTGCCAAGTGGCTGCTTTGTACTTAGAGTTTCAGCCACCCCTCTTCACTGATGACTAACATTTTTAAGAAGATGGAAGACCTCGTAGAGTTCAATATTTACGACAGCAGTGAGAATTTTTGGGTTTTTGGGAAGTTGTCTTGAGCATGTTTCTCTTTCGTCGCAAAGTCGTACTTTTTCGCAAAGATACAATGAAAACCAAGCAATTGCTATATTCTTAAATTATACGTGTATTTTTTCTAATTCTTTATAAATTTTCGACGAAACATGGGCATTTCCAGTGATTTGAAACTGCGCTCCCCTTTTACCATTTCAGCTTGAGCTGTGACTTTCGAGCAATCTTGTTCCGATGAATTATGCTATTTTAATATATTTTGTTACAACATTCCATGTCTGGCTTTGCTGTGTCTAAAAAAGACCTTGCACTAAAATTTCTCTCTCTGAGGAGTTTTAGAAAATTAATACATCCAAATACTTCGGCGCAAGTTGCCTTGGAGTCTTCAGTCATGAAGTGGCTCAGAACCACGTGTTCTGGTATAACTTTAAGTCCCTCGCTCAAAACCATCGAATTCGCCATCAAAACATGGCACATCGATGTAGCTCAAAAACATATGAATCCAGCGCACTGGAAAAAACACATTGGATCTAGAGTCCAGACTCTTGAAAACATTGACAAGAAAAAATACTCTTGATTCAATCGGATTTTTGCTTGAATCAAAACGAAATCCACTTAAATTAAGAGGCTTGGTTCCTGATTTAAGCTAGATGCTGATTGAATCAAGAGTACTTTTTCTTGTCGATGTTTTTAAGAGTTTGGACTCTACAGCGCACGGAGAATTTTCCCTTCAATTTGGCCTTTGCAGGCAAGAAAAACAGTGTAATAAATAAAAATATTTACACGTTCCTGGGATAATTCCTGTTTGTAAAGTGTTTTACATAATGTCTCGAGGAATATAAGCAGGTGCAATTTGTTCCATCTTTAGATTAGATTTTGCCTACCTAATGGAACTATATCCACGTGCAAACGAAACATACCCATAGCGAAGTTTAAAACTAGTATTATGATTATGAATAGTTGTAACATATCTACTCGTTCTGGCTTATAACCACCATGTTATAATTCAATTCTTAGCAAAATAATCATAGAATTCTCAAATATGAAGTAAAATATTATCAAATTTCATCTGTAGAAAGTTAGTATTATAATAAAACTAATATTATGAACATAATTTATTATAAATTTTGGTTGAATAATTGTAATACAAACCAAAGTAAAATAATTCAAAGTAGCTTTCCCAAAGCTTCAAATAGCTTTCCTAATTTCATTAATTCTGATAAAAATAGTTTTCAAACATATAACTGTATGTTGCGTCATTTGAAAATAATTCCAGCAGTTCAAAGAAAAGGCCAGCGTGGCAACAAGGGGGGCGGTTGGCGACGCTGCGAGGTTGGAGGAGCGCGGAAGATTAAGTGGCTAAGGGTGGATGAGGATGTGGAATTAGGGGTAAATAAATAGTCGCGGTTTCTCCCTTTTAAATGACTTGCAAACCGAGGCCGACGCCGCGATTCCACACCTCGCACGCGCTCGCTTTTGCCTTTGCCTTTGCCTTTTTACATCTCATCGCCCGCTCCGCACCCCGGACCCCACCCTACAGCTCCCGAAAATCTTGTGTCGTATCTATTACGCATCCTGCTTTTTTTCTCTTAGTTCCATCGATGATTGATGCGGACAAATTTTGTCATCTCTTCACCAGAGGATAACGGCAAAGATACCATGCTTGAGAACGCTCTACGAGAAAAAATAACGGTGCACTGGAAAAAAAAAAAAAAAAAAAAAAAAAAAAAAAAAAAAAACAACATTGGATCTAGAGTCCAGACTCTTGAAAACATTAACAAGAAAAAATACTCTTGATTCAATCAGATTTAAGCTTAAATCAAAAGGAAATCCGCTCAAATCAAAAGGCTGGGTTCTTGATTTGGGCTTAAATCTGATTGAATCAAGAGTATTTTTTCTTGTCGATGTTTTTAAGAGTCTGGACTCTACATACAATGTGTTTTTTTTTCTAGTGTGTCTGTCCCTTCATATTATCCAAAACCTGGATTCGTCCCGGGTTCTTGGTCTGTGAGCTGATTTTTTAAATTGATAAACAAAGCTATAGATAAAGAAGACATAGGAAGCATAAAGCGATCCTATTGGCTAAACTGAATGGTTCCATAGACTAAGGGAAAAATGATAGACTAACTATAGGGTCTGTCATGGGTTGTCGTTACTGCGTCTATTACTTATCCCTTTGTCCATTGCAATCACCCACTTCCACCAATAGATCCCTCTACATCCCTTTTGTCTTTTTTGTCTCTAGCTTTGTGTATCAATTTCAACAATCGAGCTGGTTTGACATCGATTAAATAGTTTTTTTACTTATTTATTTACTTTATATAGTTATTTACTTAGAAATTATTACTTATTCGCACCAGGGCCGGATTAAGGGGTGGCCACATGGGCCGCGGCCCATGGCGGCAATTTAGGGGGCGGCAAATGCTGTAATTTTTTCAAATTTAGGTATCAGATAAAAATCTGATTCAGAAAAAAAAATTACAAACGAGAAAAGGCGAAAAATCTCTCATTTCCTGAGGGTTAAAGTATAGTAATTTCTAATTTGTTTCGTTTTTCGGTGATACAAGAGACAGCGCCTTTCATTAGTCTAGCTGAGAGAGAAACCAAACACGCAATTTGGCCTGGAGCGGCGCGGCGCAGAGAGCAATGATGAGGAGGACTTGAGATGGAAAGGAGAAGCCCTCGGCGCGCCGGTCAGCATGAAACACATATTAGCGCCTACAATACTCCATGAATACTTCACGCACTGCGTCAAACGTAGTGCGGTCAGCAGCGGTTGGCGTGAAACGCATAGTGCCTACAAGACTGCATGAATACTTCACGCATTGCGTCAAAAACAGTGCGGTCAGCAGCGGTCGGCGTGAAACGCATAGCGCCTACAAGACTGTAGGGATACTTCAAGCATTGCACCAAACACAGTGCGATTGGCGCGGTGTTATTGAATGAACCACATTCATGTTTATTCTTTCATAATTTTTTCGTTCTTTTCTTATAAATGAAAGGTCTCGTCCACACAGAGATAGGTTTACGGAACTTAATTTTCGCGCAAAGCTCCGTGAACTTTTGCTAGTAGTGTTGACAGGGCTTTCACAAAAAATGTGCCCAACACGAGTAAACACGTCTTATGCACCCCTCCTCCTCCGGCACGTTCACTTGATGGCTTGTATCGATGTTTCAAAACAAATGTGAAGGGGTGGCAAAATACAGGCGGCCCATGGGCGGCAAGTTGGTAAATCCGACCCTGATTCGCACTTCCTCGGATTTGGTGGTTTTTTTACCGGAACCCGTCAAAGTCATCAAAGTCACCCGGAAAAGTCATTTTCCGCTTCTCCCGGCAAACTGAAGGAAGATCGTTCAATTGCGCTGGTCACAGAGCCGCGTTCTGACGATTTAAGCTCAGGGAGTAGCAAAAAATTAGGTGAAGAGTTCATTAGTGAATGCTCGATTATCGATATTTCCCCATTTGAATCTGTGGTAAATAATCGATTATTAAGGTGTTCGTTGCGAACACTCTATTTACCGATCCTTTTCCATAGGTTTAAATGGCAGATCAATCGATGATCTTTCCATGTGTCGGATAAAAGATGAATGGAGATGTTGCATGTGTGAGGAATTTGCGATTTGACTGTTGATTCTTACGTAAAAATTCGCGAGAAACACGATGGTGCCACTGGTTTTCTCTGAAATCAACTCCCAAGCTCAAAAAAAGCTCTCAAGTTGAGGCCAAAATGGAGGGGATATCCCACGCTATCCTGAGAGTCCACCTCTACATCAAGACAAACTCTCCATGCAAAGATAGGGAGAAAATACATTGACAGGGCTGCCACTTTATTTGGGACTCTTAAATTGAAATCACGGCAACCCTGTCAATGTATTTGCTCCCTATCTTTGCATGGAGAGTTTGTCTTGATGTAGATGTGGACTCTCAGGATAGCGTGGGATATCCCCTCCATTTTGGCCTCAACTTGAGAGCTTTTTTTGAGCTTGGGAGTTGATTTCAGAGAAAACCAGTGGCACCATCGTGTTTCTCGCGAACTTTTACGTAAGAATCAACAGTCAAATCGCAAATTCCTCACACATGCAACATCTCCATTGTTCAACGAACTGTCCAAATTCACTGAATTCTATGTGCTGCCGTATACAGTGAAATTTTCAAACATTTACCAACATTCCTGTAAAAAATTATAATGGCGACGGAAATTTTGAAACGTCGCATGGCGCTTGAGATACTTAGAGACATAAGAAAGAAGGTCCATCAGGAAGTGCTGAATTCCCGAAAGTAAAGTTTCCAACTGCCACCAAGAGACCAGGATCCCTTGTCTTTGGCTCGCCATCACCAACACCTTCTGAATTTTCTCCGAGTTCTTGCCCAGTCCGACAACACGGCCGAGTCCGAAGCTGCAACTTTTGGATGCGTGGAACGGCGGCTGCGGCGCCGAAGCCGAAGCGCAAGGCAATCAGTACGGGAAACCTAATCAATTTACAAATGAGGTCTCTAACTCATTCATGCATCCGTCCGGTTGCGGCCGTTTCATTCATCTCCGGGCCCGGGCCCGAAGGAGCACCGAGCCGCGTTTGTGGGCACCGCGCCGCCCTGACCGCGGTGACTTGCCGATCAAAGCTTTGTCAACCGGTGACGGGGAAAAATGACTTGGGAACTTCTTGATTGCGCCCACCGAGCCCTCGCTGAATCGCCCGTGACGTCACGGTGCCCACTACGGCTCTCAGTGCTCGGCGTGGTTATGGCTGGGATTCCAAGTGGGAACTTCTTGCCTCCGGCAGCGGAAACTTCCTTCGGATCGTTCCCTGACAACGGCAGCCGTGGATTTTTTGAACTTTCAAAATGCGCCTCAAAGCTTCTATTCAGCACCTTTATACTCAGCAATGGGTCTGTCATGAAATTTTTCTGGACAAGAAAACAAAAATTTCTTAAAAATCATAATGAGCATATCGAGAAAAGAACCCGTCGAAAAAGTGCTAATTTTTCTGGGATGAGTTTCGTTCAAATAAAGGCCTAAATAACACACCTTCGGGCCCAACTCAAAAACTGAGGTAGAAACGCGAAAAACATGGTTTTTTAGCTATTTCGAGATAAAAAGTTTGAAAATTTTGATTTTGAACTTGGCCCCGATGGCGACGGTTGATCAATTCAAGTGTGTTATGTATCTATAGTTGTCCCTGACATCATGTTTGAACCTCATGACCCGTCACCTTCGGGCCAAGGTCCTAATCTGAGGTAGAACCGCAAAAAACGCACATTTTCTGAGCTTAGGAGCCATATTTAGGCCCCTATTTTGCGGTCAATAATGTGAGTATCGGCAAAACTCAATTATTTCTGTTAAATATGCATCGTCAACTGCCAAATATGATAAAATTACCGCGGATTCCGTGGAGGGGCCGATTTCGGCCCAAATTGCATAACCCCTCCTTTATCAAGTCTGCGCTTTATGGCAACACCAGTGCTGCGCTGCAGGCCGATTATTGAAACCGATAGACAAAGCTATAGACAAAGACGACAAAAGGGATTTGGAGGGAACCTATTGGTGCGGAAGCGGGTGGTGGCAATGGACATAGAAGGTAGGTAATGGACTAACTAACGGCAACCCACCAAAGACCCGACAGTTAGTCCATAATTTTTTTCCTTAATCTACATATAAGAACCAACCATGTCAACCAATCGTATCGCTCTATACTCCCTATGTCTTCTTTGTCTATCACTTTGTCTATGAGTGTCAATAATCGGCCCGCAGTGTGTAGAACTAGCGAGGATTGGAAGCTCCATGTTCGGAGATCGCAGGTAGTCAGACATGTCCGCGAAGAGGCCGGTCCCGCCGCCGAGATGAGCATGAGCGGCCGGGCGGCCGGGGCCCCAAAAAAGGCTTCAATCACCGCGCGACAGCTTCCCGGCTCCTTAGTTCATCAACCTTCGTATCGAAGATTAATTCCACTCCCGGTCCCACCGCCCGGTAAATATACCCTCTCCCCGTCTTCCATTTTTCTCCCGTCTCAGATTAAAAAAAAAAAAAAACTTCGATCCGCGTTTCCGCTGCTCTCAATTTTTCATCTCGAATTTTGACGAGTTCGAAGTCGCCATCGCCCGGTCATCCTCCGGTCCGGTCCGGCCGTCGGCAGGTGTTAATCCAATTTATTCTCCGCGTTGGATTTCATCCCGCGCTTTGAGAGCCCGGCTTCGGGCTTTAATTTGATGGCGGCCATCGGGGCGAAACGCCGACGCTTATCGTAGGATAATCGAATAGTACACTCGGCCGAGGGGGTAGTAACGTAACATAAGGTGCATTTTTAATTAATTTGGCAGAGATGGAGATGCTAAATTAATTTGCAAAAAGAGGGCTCATGAAAGTTTAGATTTTCCGATTCTTGAAAGTTCAAACGTTGAAAATGGGAATCATCAATTCGTCACTTCTGAACGAGCGAAACGAGCGAAAAAACGTAACTACATTTTAGTGTTGGCATAATCTCCCTTGCAAATTGCAATGTTAAGTGTAAATTCTTGGGCATTTCTGACTGAATATTTCACTGATTTTTCATCTGATCTCACGCAAAAATCAGATAAATTTCGGACAAAAATTATGCACGTAGGTATATTCCTGTAATTTTTTTTGGGGGGGGGGGGGTTATCCAAGTTGGTATAAAAATCATTAAAATAGTTCCAGATAAACTGATGACTGTTGCGTCCTTACTGCTCTCATACAATTTAGTCCAAACCAAACATCAAAGCAATAGTAAATTTCTGCCGAGAGAATCGTATTTTCCATCATATCCCCATTGACTATTACTCCATTAAAAGTTCTAAACGTTTTAAGTTGGAGCTAATTTTCTTTTCCTTGTAGAATATAGTAGGCTCATATTTGTGTTTCAACTCCAAATTTAAGTTGAAACTAAATCAGTCGATAATTAAGACTAATGCTGGAACTCGAAGGGCGGAAACAGTTACTCCCCGTTGCCAAACTGTCTCGAAAACGCTTCAAATGAGCTTTAATATTCCGGCGTCAAGGAGGAACGTCGTATGAATCTTTTGACCATACCAAATGTCTGTTTATAAAATGTGAGTATCCTCAACTCGTTGATGTTTTATTTCTATTTTCTGACAGAATTTTAATCGCAACAAGAGCCCCTGACCGCTTCGTGGTTCAACCCCTGAAGCGCATCGCGCCTCAAGCGTTATTATGCGTTACGTGTTACTTAATGACCTCGGACAGTATGATTTGATGTGAGGTGTCTAAAAGTTTCAAGCACTGAAAAAAAATCTCGGTGTGTTTACTAAGAAAAGGGTAAAATTACCAAGAATTCAGGGTTCTAATTGATCCCGGTTTTTTCTTGGTAAAATTACCATTTATGGAATTGGTAATTTTACCGAGAAATATCGGTAAAATTATTGAACTTTCTCTGCAATTTTACTGGACCTTGTTAAATATTTTTTATTGACTGTGGTAGAATTACCGAGATAAAATGGAAAAGTTACCGGGAATTCATTACCAATAAAAGTGGTATTTTTACCTGAAAAAACAGTTAAAATACCGGTTTTAAGGTAAGCTTACCAGTCTGTCTTGGTAAAATTACCAATAATTGGTAAAAAAAGTGAGATGGTGAAGGTATCAACGGACCTTGGTAAAAATGCCGAGAATTTTTTTTCAGTGAGGGACTAGAAATTTAAATCTCGCTGGAGTACATTTGGCAACATGTAAACGTTCATACGGCCTTTACCCTCAGCATGGCATAATATGCCAGAGCGAACTACGCACGAGAAAAACGTGACAACCGATTGTAGACAAGTAAACTCTGCTTGCAATTGGGTGCATCCACATTTTCTGGGTGAGCGACAGCCTCAACTGAGGGACAGGGACACGTCTCGTAAGAACTGACACCACATGTTGTTTGCACTTCATTAATTTTCCCCCGGGATGAGCCCGAGCTTCTGTCATGATTGATTTCGACTTAATTGTTCCGAGTATTAATTTCCCGACAGGAATGGCGCTAAAAAGCGACTTCCGGCGCGACTCCAAACCACACCGGAATTCAACCGACGATCAGCGGTAGACGAAATGTTAATGAGAGTATTTACTTGATTTATTCATTCAAAGAAAAAAATTACACATCGACGGTGAAACTACCAAACCACGTATCTCGGTTTGCAGCGTCGCAAACTTCCTGTCATACTTTTTTTTTTTTACATGTTTTTACATTTTTTAAAGAGGAAACCTCTCAATGTTGATTCTTGAAAACTTTTGTAATTTTTCCTCTCAGTGCGAAGAAAATTCCTTGAAAATTTCAAGTAATTATATTGAATCGTTCTTCTTAAAAAAAAATAAAATGAGAGCGGAGATTTTTAAACACCGCAAACGAGATACGTGGTCTGGTAGTTTCACCGTCGACATACGTTTTATGAGGATATCACGCACGCACACATGCGCAGGAAACATACATTTTGTGAAGCATTGATTTTGTGCTAGGAGTTATACACTAAAAAATAGGTAAAAAATCGAGAACTATTGATAAATCAACCGAAAATGTCATTGGAGTAATCGAATGTCTTTTTGAGAAAACAGAAATACCGCTTAGGACAAGGGATTTTCTTTTGACTCAATGCGTTTTCACTTCTTTTGTTAACTTTATCGGTCATTATCAAATTTTGTAAAAACTTTTTCTTGCCGATTCTTCTAAAATTAGTATCGAAGCAGAGTAGAGTATTGAAGTTTAGTAGTTCGAAGTATCAACAACAATTTTAGAAAAATCGGTAAGAAAAAGTTTTTACAATATTTGATTTGTCATTGAGTTGCTTTGTCCGGGAATCATTAATTTGAATTTCTGTTGCGCCAACAGAAAATTTTTCTCCGTACAGCTGTGCTCAATATTAATTTTTGTAGTTATTGCTCGTCCTTCAGTTTCGTTTAGATCTTCATTATTATGCGAGTTTGTTCTCATTTGTGATTGTTCTAAATGCATTCTTTGGTTGAATAATTTGTGTTGAGATAGGTCCAACGTTCTTGAGATTGGATTTTTCGATGAAAAAAGATTTTCAAAATCATGAGGGCTGAATGGCAAGCGATCCAGCTCATTGTTGCGTCAATACATGGTGTGAAGTTAAATCATTTAACAATTTTAAGTTTCAAACATGGAAAATGAAAGTGTTAAATTGGTTTTGCTTAAATCAATGTCAATTTACGATTGAACTTGTATTCCTAAGGCTCAGTTTGATGACTCTCTTTGATGTTTGCATACACCAAAATTTTTGTGAGACAAATTTGAATGCAATACTGCAATCAACTCAAGTTCGGATTTATCAACTTATGCTTTCACGGAAAACACCACAAATCACACGTTCCTTCACACTCCACCAACCTATATTTCTCTTGATAAAGCTGGAACTCGCCGATGATAAGAATATATAAATGCAACTATTCCTGCTCAGCGGATGCCTAGGTTGCATACATAAAGAATTGAAGGCGCACATAGGAATTTTCTGTTAATTCCCAAAAGGTAGTCCCGTCAACAACACGCATACTCAATAAGTGTTCCGATTACATATAGGCACAGAGAATTGAAAGGACATTGGTTTTCTATAAACTCTCTCTTCAGCCTGTTCGTTTTCATCCCTGGGATTCGCGAGAAAAATGATAGAGCGACGCGGTTTCTCGCAGCTCGAGGGGTTGAATTTGTGTCGGGCGATCACCACAGGAATATTACCTCAATATGAATAAAAGGAGGATGAAAAATAACTCGAGAGGGTGGTTGAAAATTAGAAATTTAGATCTGGTCGCGGCGCGCGCGAGAGAGAGAGGGCGAGAGATCGCGGCGGGGGAAATAGCCGAGAGGTTTGTAAGGGTTCAGCATGTTTATTCTTAATAATTTATCATGGAGCTTTGGAGGAATCCGAAAAAAAAGGAGAAAACATAACCTTAAAGTTAAGTGAATGTTATCTGACTATAAAATGATGTCTCGGTTGGTGTCGGCCCTTTATTCCTGCCCTTTTCTTCGTCGCTCCCTCGCGCGCCTTTCAAAGGGCGTTCATTTTTTTTAACTTGCAAAATGATGTGGAAGACGATGAAATTGTGACAATGTTACGTCGAGGACTCCTCTTCCTCCCTCTCGCTTCTCGAGCAGAATTTTTGTCAGTTCCGCTACCCAGACGTCTTGCACATCAACAGATATTTTTTGAACTTTGATTCTTTCGATGCCTCGAGCCCTCCTTTTTTCGACGCCCCCCCCCCCCCTCTCCCCCGACTTTGGTGACACCTCGGTGATTTATAGCTGCGAATCTTTACGTCACTGTCATCACTACGCTTTGTGTACGATTCTATTTGATTTCTCACCTTCGTCGTTTTCGCCCATCATCCTTCTGTCTGCGTGTTTAGAGTATTGACAAACTTCACAGGAATATTGGACCCAAACTTGTTCCCTGCGCGGGCTGATTATTGAAATTGATAGACAAAGCTATAGACAAAGAAGACCGTAGGGAGTATGGAGTGATCCTAGGATTGAAATAGGTGGTTCTTATAAACTGTGGAGATATGGGAACTATAAGGAAGATGCACCAACCATAGGGACTCTCATGGATTGCCTTTATTCGTCTATTCACTTGATCAACTGCAACCACCCGCAGTTTTATATCCGTTTTGTTTTCTTTGTCTATAGCTTTGTCTATCAATTTCAATAATTGGCCCACTGAATAACGTTAGTATGCATACATAAAATCCGCTTTGCAGCGCGCTTTCTGGTGCTCTACGACACCTAGCCGCCAAAGCCCTTATCTTCCCAAAGCTCTTCAGGGAGTGTGTGTTGACATTCCCTCGTTTCCTCTAAAACCTCCTGTAACCGGGCGTCCTTTTTGTCTCCTCCCAGGAGGAACTCAATCAAGCATCTTCTTCGGCAGCCTTTCCTCCGTCATCCTGTTAATGTGGCCATACCAGACAAGCTGTTTGGTCATGAGGTCGATTACGATGTCATTTTGATTTCCAGGCGTCGTCTTAATCACAGTATATCTGCTCGAATTGTGTTCTTTTAGATATTGACTAACAATCGCACACGTCTCGAAGAATATTCTCGACACGGATAAGAAGAATCACGAACGTTTTTTTTTAGAAATAGCGTTGCATAATGATTTCCCCCTTTATAAATAAATTATGACGAGAAATTTTTGACGTCGCAATCGGGTTGCATGTTTTTTGTATGTATCAAAATTCCTAAATTTGAACACTTATATATTATTTATTATAGCGAAACGTATAATAAAAACAGTGGGGAACAATGCTAAAACTTTATGAAAACATTTCCAGGACGTTACGGCTGGTGACTTAAGCCATAACTGCTAAAATAAATACATAATTAAAAAATAAGGCTAAAAGCTCAAGTACATTAAAAACCATATATTACTCATTACAACATTTACTCATCATACTCATTGTAAGATGAAAGCCAAAGCTGTTCTCGTCATTGGGCACTGAGCAGGCTGCAAGAACTATGATCACGTTTCCCTCGGTAAACCGTGGCGGTTCAAGCAATATTTAGTCATCGAAATTATTAATGTTCCTTAGACGCAAAGCTTGCCTCAAGGCATCCTTTCTATCAACCGAAACTATATTTCTTTTTCTCTCCCTTTGTTCCTGCCGACTTAGCAACGCTGCCACCTGCTAAGACAAATGACTGAATATCTGGATGCGCTCTGTGCACGGAGTCGTGGAAGTCTTAGGAGTCCGACAATTATGTAACGTAGACAGACATTAACATATTGGTTGTCAGTGCTCCGTCAAACTCCCTCCTCCCATTTGTATCT
Source organism: Bemisia tabaci (assembly GCF_918797505.1). NCBI lineage: Eukaryota > Metazoa > Arthropoda > Insecta > Hemiptera > Aleyrodidae > Bemisia > Bemisia tabaci. The sequence goes on from NC_092800.1 coordinate 30,231,996, forward strand.
TCTTTCCACCTATTTTGACCATAGGTTTTCTTTGTTCCAGTGCATGCAATCTCACCCCCCCCCCCCTTCAACAGTTTTCTTTGACCCCGTTTTCCAAGAGGTACTCTCTTTGCAATTGTTATGCCAGAGGCAAATGAAGAGTATAAATTTAAAACCACTTATAAGCGCCGTGATGATCTCAAGATTATGCACGGTCATTCATGCCGTAAAAGAACCCAAATAGTTTCGATTCACGAACTATATTCTGAAGAAATTACTTTATATTGTCATATTTTGAGCCAAACTAATACCAATGTCCAAAAGTATAAACCAAAATCGTTGCCCTAATTAAAACGGGCAAAAACAATCACACACATATCGATGACCAAAGTGCAAAACAGCGTATCTCCATTGCAAAGTTTCAAAATTTCCACTCATAATTTATTTTTTCAAAGAGAAACAAGCTAGCCATATAGTCTGAAATGCATGTAGACTATTCTGCCAACAGAGAAAAGTCACGGAAGTTTTGAACAAATTAAGGTGACTTCTGCCGTGCTAAGGATGAACGCCGTATGAACATTCGAGAGTTGCCAAGTTTCCCTCGATAAAATGTGTATTTTTGACGCAATTTGAGCATATATTTCCTTGAAATTTTCAGATATTTTAAATTAAATTCCGTGCAAAATTGTCTGAAAATTGTGGGAGAAAATATGTATAATTTGCCTAGTAAATTCGGTTTTTATCGAAGGAAATTCGGCAACGTCTGAAGGCTCATACGGCGTTTTTCCTTAGCACGGCAGACTTGTTTTCCAAAGAAAAAATAAAGTACGACAGTAAGTCTGCAACGTGGCAAAGGAGATAAGTGGTTTTGCATTTCGGCCATCGATATACTTCTTAAAAAATAGGCGTTTTCCTGAACTTCATCTCTGATCAAAATCGCACGTGAAGGTACAAGGTGAGAGATAATATTTGAAAAGCGGACGTTTTTCAAGAGGGTTGCCTCTAAACAGGGCAGGGGATGGATTCTTTGGGTACGTTATGAGAACCATCTCGAAAGTCATTGAAGGCACATCTTGGCACTCACCCAAACATGCACCACGCTCGCTCGATTTTGAGATTATGCGATGAAGCACAGCTTCAGAAAAAAGCCACCCCAAACAATCGCGTTGAAAGACGACTCAGTCCTTTAAAAATTAAAATAAACTCTCGTCAAAAGCAAGCACCGATTGAAAAGGAGCAACCATTGAATAATGAAAGGGTGAAACCAAGCAAAAACAAAGGAAATCATCCAGTCACTCGTCGAAGATAACTACCCTCTTAGAAAATTTTACCGACCTTTCTTGGAATGTCACCCATCTATGAGATGCACCTACCTTCTAGAAACATTCCACTGAAAAAAAAGTGAAGTTGATTTAACATTCTGGATGTGAAAAAAGTGTGCGGAAACTTAGAAAATGCTAAATTACCCGCCATAACGCTTAGTTTTACATCTTTGCTCTGCAAAAGCGGGTAATTCAGCATTATTTAATAAGTTCTCGCACAATTTTTTTACGTTCAGAATGTTAAATCAACTTCACTTTTTCTCGGTTGATCTACTCTTTTGACATCACCCTATTTCCAGTCAATGTTACTTTATTTTTGGTAGATCAGTTTTACCTGGGTACAACTCATTTGATGATGCAAGATGTAGGAAGGCAGCGTATTACCGATTTAATTCGATTACTTTATTCAATTATTTCGACTTAAACTTTACTTAAATCGACGTAAGCCAATCGAGCATTAGATACAATACAATACAAAACAAGTTTCCTTCGTAACGACGTATTCGACTTTGTCTTCGTTTCCTGACCTGGATAGCGCAATAGCGGCAAGGCTTCTGCGAGCAACTATTCGCGCTCCCAAGTCGCGCATATTGCCGTCACGGTCATTGAAGGCGAACTCACGTAGTGAGACACGCAGTGCGGCGAATATTCGATGTGTGCTCCTTGAATTTTCATTATGTGTTTTCATTAACATATCATTATTATTTAGGAGTGATCAAATAATTAACTACACTGAATGTTCGCTATTGAGCGCGTCAAGTACTTCCGATTCATTGAGAAATGTTCTTAATGGAACCGGATACCGTAGTTGATGGCTTGCCTGGAATTCTAAAAAGAGAGACTGCCATCATTTTGAATTCTCACCTGACTTACAGTGGGAAAAACTTAGGCTTTGCCAGTAGTTCAGGTTGTCTCAACGTCTGATCGTTGAACAGGTAATCTGGCAGTAGGGAAAGGAAGCGTTATCAACAATCCCAACTTCCTGGTTACCTCAACCTTTAACTCTAAATAAGTTGAAGTAATAAGAAATGCAGTGAAAGGAATTTTTGGGAGGAAATTACTTAAAGCTCCGGCCTATTTTTCTAATTGGAATTCAGCTGAGCAGTCTAGGATATTTTTCTCAGAGCATGCCTATCAAGAATCGTTTTACGAGAGTAGATTTTTAATTAAAACACATTTAATATTTCTATAACTATTTATATCAGAAAAAAACAAACCGGCTTCAGAACGATCATATCCTCAACTTAAGCTGAGGATATGATCGTTCTGATTTACAACATTATATAACAAGCTATTGCTTTTAAAATTTGGTGCACGTTAACATCGATATTTATAGCGATATTAAATGGGTAAACTAACTTATAAATCCACCCTCGTATACTTTGCTTTGCGATATTAATTTCTTCACAAATGCCTTAAGTACCGTAAAAAATGTCGCTGATTTAAAATTCTGGGTGTAAAAAAGGGTGCGACAACTCACGAAACGCTAAATTAACCGCCACAGCAGTTAGTTTTACATCTTGACATTGCTAAAGTAACTGCTGTAGTGGTCAATTCAGCGTTTTTTGAGTTTTTGCATGCACACATTTCTACAAGCAGAATGTTAAATCTGCATCCTTTTCTTTCGGTGACACTGTGACGTGACACTCCAGGATTTTTCAAAGCATGTCTTAAAATTAAGTAAATCATCAATTGATTGCTCGACTGTCCAATCGTTCTTTCGAAGTGCAAAAGAAGCAGCTTAAACGGCATACCGGTGCGGAGTCAACTTGCGTCTGGGAGGAATTGACAGCGAAGCGAGTTGATATTTTCCCGGGCGTAAAAGCGCGAGGGATGCAAGCGTCTCCTGGTTCGGGTCCAGAGGAGATCGGCCAGAGCATCGGCAGCGTGTTACCTACTCGCGGAGGATTACTGCACACCACTCGAGGAGTCCTCTAATGACACAATAATAACACCCAGCACTAACTCTGTAATCTTGAGCGATTTGTCAGATCTCCTCTCACCGCGGCCTTGTCTTCCGACCGACACCCTTGTCCCCCGCCCCCACCCTCGCCCCAGCCGGCGTCTGCCTCACCCTACCTCTCCGATCCCTTCCCATCTCCTTGGAGATCCCTGTTTTCCAACATTGTGAGCATTCCAACAGGCGGAGACTACATCGGTTCAGGTTGGACGTCAAGTCAGAGGCAAAAGAATCGAAAGTATCAGGATCGTATTCGATACTGGTGCGATGTATCGTTCGGTTCAAAAATAATTTAACATAAACAAAAATTTTAGGATTTAAGTTAAAAAGCTGAAAATGAGAAAATTCTTAGCTATTTCACTTTTCATTGCAATTTTGTATTTATAAAGATCAAGAATCTACCACAAAAAACCCGTTCCTTTAGATTACTCAGTTGACTTTTGAGGCTATGTTTACATGTGCCTGGATGGTTGTTACTAGTGTTGCACCAAACAGCGTATCTTTTTGAGGGAAAATTGTGCTTGTATGCTGAATTTTTAACGCACCTTGGCTAAAAAGCTCAACATACTGTCCTATGTTTACATGTTGAACCAATCGATTTCGATACAATCTCACCTGTTTCATGTGTCGAATACAAGTCATAGAATCATACCCAGGAAGGAATCAAGATAAATAGATGTACAAATGAAGCAATAATCCAAGTGCGCATGTGCAGACTGTCAGACTGTACACTTCTGACTGCCAGTATGATAGCAACATCAGAGAAAAATTGATGGACCTACTAACAAAACACACAGGACAGTTTTTACAAGCTGACCCATTGCTCAGCAAGAGTTACTGTTGATGAATCACTCGTAAAAATACGTCTCAAACAAAAAAGCTAAAAGTTTCTAAGCCGTCTCGCTCATCTCTCCGGACAACCCCGCGGTCCAAACCACGAAAAGCGCCCGGAGGGCCGTGGCGAATCTGAAAAGAAATAAATTGATAAGGGATGCGCTCAGCCAGTGGCTCCGCTATCAGTGACTTTCCTTTCACCCTCCGACGAGCAGGGGTCAAAACAGCTGCATCACCCGGCCCCGGAGCGCTGCATTTTTCAGGTCGCCCGTCCCCCTCGGGTTTTTCTTTGTTTTCTCCGCGCGTGACGCAGCAGTTCTCCCCGACAGCCCCCCCCCCCCAACTTTGGGCCGCGAACCGTGTCCCGCGCGCTTCGCGGTTTCGGCGCGTCGCACAGTGGTTCGCGTCGAATAAAGCGCTCGAACCTAAAATGTTTGACTATAACTGCAAATTTTGATGTTTATTTTATCACATTTTAAATTTGAAAAAGTGCGTCCAAAAAGAAAATTTCACGAGGAAAACAATGAAATCTTTTCTAGAGCCTCAAAATTTGGTATGAACGGAGTCAAAAGCGTTTAAGGTTTCCACATTTTGACCGGCCTTCTTTATTGACTTGATCCACTGTGCGTCAGTTTAAAATCGTTGTGATATTCGCACCCGGCAAGCGATTTCAACTGACGAATTTGATTACTCGATAATTCTGACGAATTTTTCGAACTTTGACCGCGTGATAGCTTTTTTAAATATAGTAAAACCCCAAATTTTGATGTTAATTTCGTCATATTTTGAATTTCAAGGGGTGTTCCTGGAAGAAAATTGCACGAGAAAACCAATGAAACCACTTTGAGAACCTTAAAGTTTAGTATAAACTGAGTTCTAAGCGTTTAAAGTTTCCAAATTTTGTCCGACTTCTGCCATCGACTCGATCCACTGTGCGCCGTCGCGCCGCCGGATGGACACTGCGGATCGCGAGAAAAATCTTGTCATTCATGAAATCTCGCCGCGTGACTTTCAAGTTGGTTTTTTTCGCCTATTGTTGAGGTTCATGAACATGTCGTATTACGTCGGTGATACATGGGTTTTGGGACGTAGGTCAGTGGCCTCGGTCACACGAGGCGCACCGCAATTGAGGCCTGTGTATTTTCTCACATGAGTAGGCCGATATTAATTAAATGTCAACGTCAGTGGTAATTTTGCGAGTTGGCAACACTGCGTTTCCTCCATTTAAATCCAGTAAAAATATCGCTTTTAGGTGAGGCAAGCTACCTCACCTAGAATCGATTGTTTTACATACAATCAAATGAGGGGATAACAGTGTTGCTAACTTTTCCAGAATCGCCATCGGTCAACGACAACGTCCATGGAAAAAGAGTCCTCAGCCCATGGAGGCAAAATCTTTTTGGAGCAGTTCTCGTAAAGTTGGATGGACGAATTGGATTCTGAGGCTCCGGTGGAAAACTTTACGGAGTCCCAAAAATAAGTTTAAAGTGTTATTTGTAACTAGTTCATATTATTGCCAGTTGAGTGAGTAAGTTCAACTATCGATCATATGTCCACAGTTCCTTTTAATTTGATTTATTTTTAGGTAATTTCTTATAGCACGATTATATCCATTTGACTCTAATATAATCAAAGAGACTGTAACACACTGCGAGAGACCCGTGGGGTGGCGTGAATGATCGATTTTCGATATTTGCATTTGATGCTACAGTAAAGAACCGATTAGTAAGTTGCTCGTTGCAAGGACCCTGTTTATCGATACTTTCCCATAATTTTAAATTGCAAATCAAACATTTACAGTATTTTTATTGTTTTTTTTTTTGTATTTTTTAAATGAAAAGCTACTCAACATCAGTTCTTAGAAAATACCATAATTTTTTCTCCTTTGTATGACCAAAACCTGAGAAATCTTAAAAGAATCAGATTGATTTGTTCTCTTTTAAAAATATAAACAAGGTGCGGAGCTTTTTAAACACCACTACAACTGCATTTAACTGTGAATACAGGATTATGCTATTTTTATCGCAAGCTTTCCGCACGAAATGCTTTTTACGTGAAAATGACTACTGGGGTCAATTCGACTTACCACTGCGGTGCAAGACCGCAACCTTGCCCCGTAGGCTTGCGCAAGCCAATGATAATCACTGTGTGATTTCGCGACGTCAAACGTGTTGCAGTCACGCGGGTCGCAAACAGTGTTGCCACGGCGACCAAAAAAACTTTTAAAAGTCAGAACTTTCGCATTGCGGAAAGTTTTATAACCCTCTCACTCTGCACCGGCAAGCGTCCCAACGAAACAGTGGAACAAGACTTGTGCGTGCCCCTAATGACGAATTCATACCATTGTTACCATTCCGTTTGGAATTCCTGATCACTTTTAGTGGGGGTTATTTTCGATCGTTCGCACATTTGGCAAGGAGGCATGCAGTATGCTGTTGCAGTCGACAATAACTTTGATTGAGGTGATCAACGCAAAGTGGCAATTGGGTAGGCTAGTTCGAGCGGTAATTCTCGGAGACTGAGGTAAAAAATTGGCAAAAATGAGCGAGAAATTGTTTTACGATGTCACTGAAGGGCGTTCCAAAGTCGTTGAAGGTTATTCTTTAATTCACAATGTTCATTTTTCTGTTAATGTGTCTTGAAGTTGACACAGCCGGGCAGCTTAAAATTTTTCAGTGAGTTTGACCGTTTCTGGGAAAGTGGACTTCAGTCCTCAGACACTCAGATTTAAGTTGATGATAGCAGAGCCTGGAGAAGTACTTTACAAATATTTGGGTACAAAAACACTCACAAATGCCAAGCTATAAAACTGCATCTTATAAACCAAAGCTATACGGCAGTTTTAGGGTTCCAGTTTCTAAACGTGGCTAAGAGCTATAACTATTAATATGCTCATTTTAGGCTAAATTCAGAGCTTGTGATGTAAACTTTACATGTTTTATTGGTAAAAAAACAAAATAAATTGTTTGCAAGTTTTTTTAAGAGCCCTAGTAAAATTTTTCCGTGGAAACCTCAAAATTCGATTTTTTGACCCAACACGACAAGAACTGCTCCATTCAAAATTGTTTTTTCTTCATCTATTGCTAAGATCCTTTTTCCCGTGAACGATCAAAAACTTTGGAGGCATTCTGGACTCATATTCCTTCAAAAATGTGCGAGGATGGACTTTACTCGAAAAGTTGCTCGAAATGAACATAGAATTGTATGATCTCCACGTTTTCTGTTTCATTAGTCGTTGTCATGGTGATACATTTCGCGTTGCGTTTCTAGCGAGCGAACTTAATCGTGGAGTTTTTGACGCTGAATGGAGGGTGGGGATCGGATATTGGAGATAATGGCAGGTTTGCGTGTGAACTGATTTATCTGAAGAGAGAGTATTGACAGAGAGGAAACTTTTTTTTTATTCATAAACAATTAAAAAAGAAAGATGATTTTATTTTTGAACTTATATTAAATGGTCCAGGGTCTTCCGAAAACCGGTCGTATGAAGATGAAGCATCTTTTCGTTAAAAGAGTTTTGATTGGTCGGATTTTTATTGGATCTTTCTCCCCTAACCCATAGTTTTTTTTTTTTTAAATTTTTCAATGAGTCTTTTGGTTATTTACGAAATTTTACAAAAGAAAAACTATTCTACGATCCTGCGAAAATCCCTTGCCCTTGACCGATTACATCCTAAAGTACTTGGAGAATCTGTACTGGGCACCATCTCACCTCCTCATCTTCTCTATCTGTCCGTTGTGTCACAAAATTTCGTCTCCCCCGAAATAATGTAACTACATTTCAATTTTGCCAAATTTTCCCTTGCTAACTTGTATTTTAGCCAGGGGAGAATTGAGTATAGTTGTATAACTCCAAATTCCACCGATTTTTCCTGTGATCTCCCACAAAAATCAGACGGTTTGGACACAATTTGCTCACGTGCATTCCTGTGAAAAATTGCATTATTTGAGTCAATTTTGTAACATTGGGATGAAGTTACGTTCTTTCGTCCAGGAAACGACGAAAATTTTACCGAGGAAGCGTTATAAATTTTGATCGCCCAGACGCACACAAGCACAAAAGCCGAGCTTTTTGCCTCATGTCTGGAAAATTAGACAAATTTTGACAAAATTTGCACCTACACATTCTTGTAAAAAAGTTGAACTGTTGAGTGAATTTTGCAGCCTTTTTTCCGTCCAGGGAACGACGAAAATTTTACCGAGGAAGCGTTTTAAATTTTGATCGCTCGAACACACACGAGCACAAAAGCCGAGCTTTTTGCCTCGAGCTCCCGTCTAGTATAAATATATTCCTCGCCGTGTATTTCTTCGCCGTGTATTCGGGGACGGCGAAAGTTGAAAGTTCCGCGGGATCCGACGGGGGGAGGGGGGACGCGCGGAGTGTGGAGCGTTGTCAGGGGGCGAGGTGAGCGCGTCCAATCAGATATTAACCCGTCCCCCGAGAAGGAAAATAATGAAAAAAGGGTTTTCGGAGAAGAAAGTTGACTCGCTCGCGTGTTCCGGGGCGGTTTCCTTTCCCTTTCGCCGCCCGCGTGCACCCGCCGACCCGGATACATTCGCCTGACCAATCCCGTGCATTCGCCGACGAATCAATTCCGCCTGCCGAGTGAGTGCGCCGAGCGAGTGCATGGATAAATAGAGGCATGAAAAGCGTGCGTCGTTTAGGAGCGGGATTTTCTTCGATGCAAAGTGCATAAAAGCTACTCTGCCATGCTAAAAAAGAACGCCTTATGAGACTTCAGGCGTTGCCAAATTTCTATGTATAAAACACAAATTTTGTGGTAAATTCATGAACATTTTTCCTCCAATTTTTCAGGTAATGTTGTTTGCAATTTTACCCACAGTTCTTTAAAACTTCAAGTAAAAATATTCTTAACTTTTTTCAAAAATACCTGTTTTATCCGGGGAAATTTGGCAACTATCAAATGCTCATACGGCGCTCTTCCATAGCACGGTAGTACAGTCCCAGTATTCACCATAAATTGTCACCTTCCAGGCAATGCATCACAAGAGCCATGCTACGTCTCCAAATTTCCGCCGCCATTTTATTTTTTTACAAAGAAATTGATAATTTTACTGAATATCATCGGCAGCACGGAAAAAATTTATGGGATTCTCTCAGAATTGTTCTTGAATCTTTCAAAATCTACTTATCTACTTAAATTAGTCCAAAATGCGGCATGTATGAGCATTCTGAAAGCGTACACTGTGTGACATTAAGTGAGACTTCTCATCATCAAGAATACATAAAAACTGAGGAAAAGTACAACTAAACTAGTGGTTGGCTTTTTTTATTTAACATACAAAAATATGAAAAGAAAAAAGCCACCGACAAAGGAAAGTATTCTTGTAATATCACCATCGAGATTGCTATTATCATGTCGTTTTGGTTAGGTTATCATAATGTCCCCATTACTTTACAGTTAATTCCTGAATTTTAATGTCAAAACACCACTTAGACAAAAACTTTCCTCGTCATAATATTTTTGCTACATTTTCTCGATTTTTTCCTCACATTTTCCTAGCTCCTTTTGATTGGTTGAAATTCCCTGGATTGTCGTTTTCAAAGACTACCCAATACCCTTTTCATTCAGTTTAAGTACTCAAAATCATGCCACCTCAAAAAGCTCCAATTACAAAAAAGCCTACTCTAGTCCATACGATTTCGCCGTGGGCTTGAAGTCAAACCACATCGTGGCCGGATATCCAAACCGCGGCTCCAAACCTGGAGGTCGGCAGACCACTCCGACTCCATGGATGAACCATAATAGACGAGCACCCAGCAAAAGAACCCCCCACACATCCCCAAACATGAACCACGTCTCTCACCAACTCCAACACGACCGAAAGCTCACACCAAGATGCTCATAGCCCCGCCGGACACCTCCAAACAAGCCCGAGAGAAAAGAGCAGTTTGTACGTACGCATGTATCGGAGTTTGAAAAAAAGCCGCTACCGGTGTTTGAAGCCCACAATGGTCCCGGACCCCGATACGAATTCAGGGTATTCAGGGCTCAACCGCCGGACTCGCGGCTCTCTGATTATGGTCGTAGTTAGTGAACTGGGTGCCAGCGCGAGGCAAGATTATTAATGAATCTTTTTTTCTTCTTCTTTTTTTATTCCGCGTGAACTGCTCCATAAGCCCCTCGTAGCGACGAGCCATAAGCAAAAGAATGATTCGTGCGTTTCGAGATGAGCCCCCGATTGTATGGGGGTATACGGTAACCGTGGCTCACGCGAAAAGGTGGATGGTGCCTGCTCGCGGGGGGACTGCCAAAGGATTTCGCTGTTTCATGCTGCCTGTAACAAGTGTTCAGGTGCCGGGCTGGCGTCGAGACTCAGACGCGATTTCCATGTCGTCATGTTTGGTTCGGTGTGGATGTGAATCACATCTCGACCCGCCGAGATTGCGCCGAAACAATAGCGTTACTGCGTTATTATGGAAGGCTTCGGGTGTAACGCGAGTCTCATTGGAAAAAAAAAAAAAAAACACATGAATTTAGAGTCCAGACTCTTAAAAACATCGACAAGAAAAAATACTCTTGATTCGATCAGATTTTTGCTTAAATCAAGAACCAAGCCTCTTCATTTGAGCGGATTTCCTTTTGATTTTAGCTTAAATCTGATTGAATCAAGAGTATTTTTTCTTGTCAATGTTTTTAAGAGTCTGGACAATACCCCCTAGACTGACCATACCTAAACATTCGGAACTCATCTGTGAGTGTGTGAGTGCATCAGGTTGTGAGTTTTTACACAGGACCTTATGGGACGAGGTGAATAAGTGAAATTAAGAGTAACATGAGATGACTGGTGACCTTAAGTGATCTTTTCTTGGAAGTATAACATTCGTGGAACATAAATACCAAAAATTTGCCACTGAATCACTTTCCTGGCAGAGAATTTAAAACATTCAAGTGGATAACCACATCCCCCTCCCCTCCTCTCCATTCCCTTGACGGATGCAGTCCCTATGTAGTATGTACTTCCACTATTAAATTTTTTTTTCCCACCCAGAAACAGATTCAGCCGCCGAAGTTAAATGCATTCAAGGCCTTCATACTTGAAGTTTAAGGGAAAAAATCCTTCCCCCGTCAAATTTTACTTTAAGGAGTGAAAAATAGCTTTTTTCAGGTTTTCCCCATAAGAGCCGTGTAAAACGTTACAACCAGATGTATTTTAACCTCAAAACAAATGTGTAGGTATGGTCAGTCTAGGGGGTATTGGTCTGGAATCTAGATTCAATGTGTTTTTTTTCCAGTGCTCTAATGGTGATGTTTTATTCTTAATTTTATTCCAATGTGGCTGATATTGAAGGTCTCTAGGATGTTCCGAGTTTATAAGTTACCAATGGCTCTGGACGTATTTATGCTAAATGGAACTACGTGGAAGTGGAAAGATGGGATGTGCTCGTTAATGGCCGGGCCATAAGAATGAATAGGAATTTTAAAGCGCCAGTGACGTCAGCGGTGAGGACCGGGCTCGACGTTGACGAGGAGCTCGTCGATTTGTGCCTTTTAACCCATGAACTCTGTCCACAACGCTTTTTTCACATGCCCACGGCTCATGAGCTAGCGCTCAGTTCCTTTTGATTCAATTGAAAATCCCGCTTTTCCATTTTCTCAAAAGGAACTATATCCACTTTTACGTTGTTTCCTATCCAGCTCACCACGAGCGCACCCCATCTTTCCACTTGCACATAGTTCCTTTTAGCATAAATACGTCCATCTAAGAAGAACTTTACTGGTGTGATAGCTGTGGTCAATATTACTAGCATTGAGGAACTGGTGTGTTGACGAAATCGTCGAATTGCGTTGAGTGTATCCGACACAAATTGACGATTTGATCGCTAACGGGTGGGGATCTCATCGTCAAATGAGCGATCTGATTGCCGAAAGTTGGCCGGTGGATGTCAATTCCTGCTAGATATGCTGCACGTCAAATTCAACGACCTTTTCAATAACCATTTTCTTATGGTAATGCAGTTAGTATGGTATTGACATAAGATAAAAAATGTTCAATAAAATATGAACAATTACGTTTTGACTTAGATTCATCCTGAAAAAAAGCGACGGAGATATTTTACGAGAGGATAATGGAAATAAAGGCGTTGACGAAGAGAATCAGAGCTGTCAGCTACCTTATGACTTTTAAGAAAACAGATACGTTTGAGTGCCACTCAGTACCAGGGTGCGTTGCAGACAGTGACGTTTATGTACGTTCGTACATGGACTGACAATGGATGCCTAAGTCATAAGTTTCCTTTCTCATAGAGAGCTCATAAAAATCGTAAACGCAAATGGTGAATGCCAAAGTAAACTTGCAATCTTTTGCCGACGATTTGTATTTTTGCAGGTCTCAGCGGACCACGTGAGATTTATGGATTTAGCACCCAATTGCTTACCCTTGAAAATTACGCTCACCCTGATGAAGTTGAAGGTTGAGGGGTTGTATATAATTATGACAACGATTAACGGCGTTCTCGCGAGGACGTATGGTTTTACTCGCGCGCGAAGGATACGGTGTTATTGCTTAATTTGACGGGCTCAAAGAATCTCACGTAGCGCGTGAGGACTGTTGTAGTCACCCCACTCGTAACCTCATAGTATCAACTTTGAGGACCTTTGTTGCCAGACGCAAATGAATTTTGACATTTTGCTCACGACAATGATTGACAGGCTTAAGGTTATTCAACTCCAACAAGTTTAAATTGACTTGATGGGGCTTACAAGAAGCGTAAAAACCTCAATGTAGGACCGCTATGCGCGCAAAATAATGATACTACTATTTTAACTCTTAAGTACGCTTGTTGCATACCTCCTGAGATGAAGGCGCACTTCTTGCCGTGTTACTGATTACTTAGTACAGTGTGTCCTATTTTAAAAGTAACTCAGTGGTCATGATTTCATCATAGAAGATAGTTAATCCTGCCTCTCTTCTTGCTTCGATATTATTTTCCTAGGGCATTTACGTAACTGAAAATACAACAGGGATTTTCCATCGGCAATAGCAGGTTGTGTATCACGCTTAAACTTCTACACGGAGAAAAAGACTTCGTGTATTAGTTTTGAAGTTCAGATCATATGGATCTCTGAAGTTTTTGGATTCCGCATCCAAAAACTTGAGGTGCAGCTGTCGGATATTCGGTCAACCATTTTATACTTCGATACTTTGGTTGACTCTGTAGAATAGTTTCAAGTAGAATTAAAGTACCTCAGATATGAGCCGAACTTCGACAGCTAGTTCTCAAATTTTCAGGAGGGTAACCGCGAAAAATCTCAGAAGTTTCATTCCTACGATTCGAACTTCCAAAAAATCCCATGAAAACGTTCCGTGGAGACAAGTCCCACTCCGGGTCTCACTCATGAAGCTTTTTTCTCCGTGTATATTCGAAGAATTTTAATTTAAGAAATATAATGGAGATGTTGCCTGTGTGAGGGATTTGCGATTTGACCATTGATTCTTTTATATAATTTCGCGAGAAACACTATGGTGCCGATGGTTTTCTCTGAAATCATCTCCCAAGCTCAAAAAAAGCTCTCAAAGTGAGGCCAAAATGAAGGGGATATCTAACCCTACCCTGAGAGTCCACCTTTACATCAAAACGAACTCTCCATGCAAAGATAGGGAGCAAATACATTAGCAGGGTTGCCGTGTTTTCAGTTTTGGAGTCCCCAAATAAAGTGGCAACCCTGCTAGGATAGGGTGGGATATCCTCTCCATTTTGGCCTCACTTTGAAAGCTTTTTTTGTGCTTGGGAGATGATTTCAGAGAAAACCAGTGGCACCATTGTGTTTCTCACAAACTTTTACATAAGAATCAACAGTTAAATTGCAAATTCCTCACACATGCAACATCTCCATTCTCATTTTTCCTCGCAACTTTGCAAACGTCTCTAGATTTCAATGAGCCAATCACAATCCGACACCATCGCTATGCCCCCCGGGCAAGAGACCCCTGACAAGTCCTGTCCGTGGATGCTGCATGGGTGCTGGGGCTGGCGGCCGTAGCCGGGGTCTCGCTAATGACACTCGGGTCGCGGCGTCGAGGAAATGAATCCGTTGTTTTATATCATCTTCGAGGAAGCCATTCGGAATTCCGTCGTCTTCCTGATTTGATCCGAGCGATAACCAACTTCTCAGACGTCCCGGCTTTCCTGAGATCCCACCATCCCCTCCCCCCTCCGCGTCCGAGAGAGAAGCACACGTTCATAAGGCCGTGCACGATCGTGATATGGGGAAGAGTTGACTCGCTCATGCCAGCCGTGGTCCCTAATGGACTAACAGAGAGCGAGACGGGGTTAGAGATGAATCCAATGTAGGTTACTTTGTCATGATTTTACAACGGAATCGGTAGAAAAATGAAAAATTTCCGAACTTGAGGCAGAATTGGAAGTTCACTTTCTTCATTTCATCACCCTCCTCACAAAAAAACTTAACTTCATTTCAATGTCGTCAAATTTACCCTCGCAAATTTCATTTTTATCAGGAGAATTCGGGGCATTTCTAACTAAAAATTTCACTTTCTCGTAAAAATGGCGTAAAAAATATTTAAGTCAATATTGCAACCTTGGGATGGAGTTACGTTTCTTCACAGGGAAAAAAACTTCGCGCGTGGGACGCAAAGTTGACGTCATATTGATCTCTGAAGTTTTCGAATCACGTATCTAAAAACTTGAGGTCCATCTGCCGAAGCTCGGGTCAGACATCGAGGCTCTTCGGTATGTACCGGAGTACTTCATATATGTGACCCGATCCCTTCGGTATCGAAGTACTTCAGGTGTCTGACCCGAACTTCGGCAGATGGACCTCAAGTGTTTAGATACGCGATCCGAAAACTTCAGAGATCCATGTGACCTCAACTTCGGGTCCCACGCACGAAGTTTTTTTCTCCGTGCTCATTCGAAAAACAACAATTTGATCAAGTCCGAGCAAAATAAACCAAGTAAAAACTAAACCGAAAAGAAGAGGATTGAAGTCGGTGGCGAGGCGAGAATGGTCGATTATGCTGTATATTCCCTCGCCACTGGTTTTTTCGTGGATGAATCGGAGATTTCATGTACTGTTCCCTCACCCATATTTTGCATACTTCAATCTAAAAGTTTAAAAGTGTACTCTAAACACAAATAGACTATTGATTCCATTTTCTGAAAATAACCTGATATTGATCAATATTTTGGAGTGTGGTCTGCGGAAGTAAAATCTTAGGTTTCACCTGAACCTCCTGAAATCGCATCGGAATCCACTATCAATACAAAGGGAGAAATCTAATTTTCCCCGAGGAGGGAGGCAACCCGGCGCGCACTCGTGGGCCCCGGTCTAATAGTGAAACAGTTCGGGTGTTCGAGTGTTGTCCATCACGATTCCCCTCATTTCCCTGTTTTTTCTCTCCCCAACCGAGAGCTAAGAACCGGGAAACCGACTCTGTCTGCAACAGAGATAGTTCCACTGATGACATTAATTTTTCATCTCGACCGCTCGTCGGTGCACAGTTGTCGCTTCCCTCCGAAGGGAGAACGGGATACCAAAGGGCTCCACTTGCCCCTGACCGATTTGGGTGCCCCGCGCCGGGAAACTTATACGCATCATTTTCTTTTTCACACTTCTACCCCTGGCCTTTTTCTCGGCGCCCTCCGCTGACCCCCTTTTGTTTTAGCCGACTCTGTCGTTCTCACTCCTCCGTCGTTTTTCTTTCTCTTTTTCTCCTTTCTTCTTCCGAGACTTCGCGTTTCCGTTTCCGACGCTTCGTCATTTGTCTGCAACGCCTGTCAAAGTTTCGATGATCTCGGACGGAATTCGGACGCATCTTTGCACCGAGAATTTGTGCTTTACAGGGTGGGATTCACCGTTATGCTTATGAAGTATGCTTAGAAAAGTTGCCTAACCACCCAGGGGTACTTTGAAAATATAAGATGACACCTAAAAATGCTTACTGACGGAGTGTTTATAGATATACACGTGCTTATTTTAAATCAGATCCTGAGACTATTATTGCCGGGTGCCCCTACTAAATACTGGATGCTTTTATGTGCTAGCTACCTTCAGTGAACGCATTCAAAAATTGGTCAAGTCGCGTGGAATTGAGAGGGACACACTGTAGCAGCTGCACCTATTACTGACTACAGTCCCTTTATACTGAGAGTCAAGACAACATCCCCTCATGGAGTCACAAACGGGAATAAAGATTACAGAGATTGAACGTTTTTTGTAATATTTGATCAACCCATTCTCAGATTCCTTTCTCAGTTCCTTCTCTCATTCTGTTTGTTCCTTGCCAAACCCGTAATTCCCTGGTCCATTCCAGATTATAATCTTTGCAATCGGTGTAAATGTAATCTTTATTCCCGTTTGTGACACTGTGAAGGCCTGAAACACGAGAACCAATCAGAAATGGATTCACGTTGTCTTTACTCTCAGTATAAAGGGACTCTTTTGCTGACTATACAAGCTTGCTCTCTTCGGACGTAGTTTGAACGGCGCGGCGCAAGCAACTATTTTAACGCTGCGGTAACGCAAGGTTGCATATCTCAGAATTGAAGGCGGACTGATTTTTATAACTAGCCCATTGCTTTATCCTGCCTTTTTACTTGTTTGGAGCTGAGTTTTCTCTATCTGTTCCCGTAGTTTATTCGACATTATAAGCGTTTGGGGGTACTTTGTTCATTTTCAGAGTTTATCAAATCCGAACGGGCAGTTCGATGCGCGTTTTAAATCTTACAATCGACAAATCACAGGCTTTCTGAATCTAAAAATGGATTCATCGTAGATAACTGATCGAAGTTATACCATTACCTGGACAAGAAACAAATTATGTTTTCTATTTTAGATTCAATGTATGAAGAGTACTCATAATACTTCCTTCTCCAAAAGTTATTGACATTTCACTTGTTTTTTGTTTGTTTTTTTTTTCGTCCATATTGCAGAAGTCGAGTTTCACGTGAAAATTTGAAGAAAGAAAACACCGTGGTGTTCCAATTGTACCTATATTGTGCAGTAGTCGAGTGTACAACATACGGTAAAGGCTAGCGTTATGTAAGAATACAAATAATCGCAAAATGTTCTACAGAAAATACAATTATTTTAGATCCATATTCCATAGAAAGGGAATAAAAAACACACATTTTAATATAACTTCTGCCAGGCATAATTCAATTTTCATGGGCAGGAAGGTTGGAGACTCCGTTTACTTTATTGAAGGAGAGGTCGGGCATATCATAAAACATAGAGACATTACGTAACACCTAAAATGCCCCCAGTCACCCACCTAATCCTCCCCTATCTGATATCCATATTTCCACCTGCATTAATCTCCCCAGCATTCCTGACCGAGATCACCTGCAACCGAGGAACCAAACTCAGCGTGGAAAATCCTTTCAAACCTCTGACTCCACAGTGACAACAGCAACACCAATGACCGCGACAGCAGAGGAATAAGTAGGGGGGGGGGGGGCGTAAAAAACTCGTCCGACGGAGCGTGCTGAATACCCGATCAGACATTCACAAAATCTGATTATGACTAATCAGAACGCGTGAATGAAAGTCAACGGGAGCCGAGCTTGTAGCGCATTGGTGGGCTCCGTCCGTAGCGCGAGTCGTAACGCTTGACGAGTATTCTGTCGCGCTAAGGAGGAACATCGTATGAACATTGGAACGTTGCCGGATTTCCTTCGATTTCCGTATGAGTAATTTTTAAATGTTTAAATGCACTTGGGCCGTTCATAAAACTCGTGACGCCCAAAATCTGATTCCCCCACCCCACCCCCCGTAACGAACCCGTCATGTAGGTTCCTACCCTTCTATATAAATTACGTAACGCCTGTAATGCATCCGTAACGCAGACTCAGACCATTCTCCTCCCTAAGGCGTTACCTGCTTTAAGAACTGTCCTCAGATTGATTCGCAAGGAAAATCACTTGAATCGAAGAGGCTTGAAATAAAGGAGGAAAACCCGTTTTTCGACATGATCAGCGTGGCGCTCTCAACGTGACACTTTATCCTTGTGATTTTATACTACCCTAAGAAAAATTTTCCAGCTAATAATTCCAGGACCAGAATTCTCGTTGAGTCCAGTGGAAATATCTTTTAAATGACAGAACGTCTCTTCGGTATAACAGAAATCTGTTTGAAACATGGTAATTCCCTGTTGACTCAACGAAAGTTTTCGTACGTTAGAAGTTAGTAGAAGAAAGAAGAAAAGTTAGAAAGAAAAAGTTAGTTAGAAAGAAGTTAAGGAAGTTAGTACTCCGTGCATAGAGTGTCATTCAAAATGAAGTTTATCTCAGAAAATCCGTAGTTTATTAGAGGGAACTTGGCAAAGCCCGCACGTTCATACAACGTTCTTCGCTAAGGCCGGGAGTATTATATACGTACATACACGCATATACAACAGGAGCTTGGCGTCTGCCCCTTAAAGAGCACGCCGCAGCCTGAGTCAGCAATTTGCTGATTAATGATTTAGTGGGTTCCATCCAGATATGAATATGCATCTCTCTCCTTCTCGCCGGGTCTCTCTCGGGGCGGCGGCGGTGTCACCCCGGTTTCCGTTCCATTTTGCTCCGTTCCGTGTCGGAGCCGTTGAAAAAAATTCATTCACCTCGGCGCGGGTGTATTCGGGACCCTCTTTCGGGGCGGGAAGAAAGTTGAGCTACTTATTGATGAGCTATCGCCGGTTTGTGGAGCTTGTCGAACGGTGAATGGGAGCGCCTTGTCGAGTGCTCTCGTAACCGCTCCGGCGTATCTTTGACTTTTGTCGCGGGTCCTCGGGACGTGGGAATCTCGCGGGAACGCGCTGTTGGGAAATTGGGTCGCACTTATCAGGGCTCTTGAGACTGTAGTGCGCCTATGACGCAGACAAGTAGTCGAATCAGGCATTTCGTCAAATGCTTGTAGGCAAATGAACTACAAACTGGCACTTGCACTTCGGAACTACAAATTCTGGCTCAGTTTGGAAATAATGTATACTCTATCAGGGGCCATCCCTAAAGCATAGAGAAAACCAGAAATGATGAAATTTCAACTTTTTTTTCTTTTTTTCTTGGAGGATGACAATACTTTCTCTCTACCCTATGGGAGCGAGAAAGTAAAAAGGAGGTGTTTGCATCTTGAGGTTTGTTTACCCTGTGACGTAGGTCGGTACAACTTGGCCAGCGAAATCCGGAATTCGAAGTATGAAAAACGGATCATAATGTTCGATTTGTCTGCTTAAATCAACTCATTATATAATTTCAAGCACTTTTTATACAGTGACTTTTTTCCTTAAATTACACAATTTCCAAGAAAATCGACAGGATAAACGTCGCTGTACCGACCTACGTCATCAAATCATCAAAAAAATTCCAAGATGCCCGAAATGCAAACACCTCCTTTTTTTTCTCTACGTCCCTAAAGTACGTAACAGTCGGGCAGGCGCGTGAGGGGCTTGAGGGGAGGGTCACGCTATTGGACGCATTCAAAATTATCTTCTTTCAGACATGGGCTTGTCCTGTAAACAATATCTATGTAAGCAAAAGTTTCAATGTTCAAAATTAAACGTGGATGTTTATCCGCCTTCAGTTTTGTTGGACGCAACCTTGCGCTACCGAAGTGTTAAAATAGTTGCTTCCGTCATCCGTGCCGTTCTGCAGAGTGAGATATGAGTGAGAAACCTTGTCTCCGTGGTATGCTGGAGTTAGTCAGTTACAAATGAGTTGACTGAAACAGAAATGAAATTATCTGAGTATTCACGTAGACTTTCTAGTGTCCAAATACAAAAATATTAGCACCATAGCAGATCATCAAGAAAAATTGGATTTATTTAATGGAAAAGAATTCCGACTGGAATGAGTCGGAATTTAGCCTTGAAGAGAGGGCCGGAGAGCCCCGAAACGCGTCGGGAATTTTAATTATTTGTGTGGGTTTGAGTTTTTTAGTTCCGGCTTTCTTTATGTCACCATTTCAAATGTTTATTCTGTTCCATACCACACTGTTTCTTACAAATTGACGTTCACATCTACCCATGGACCAAGACACTTTCCAAAAATGTTTGTGTGGCGAGGCAGGAGTTCAGAAAAAGACTCCAGAACGAGCCTTTTTTCCCGTTGAACAGGAACCTTGCCATTAATGGTTTCCTGCGACAATATAACGAGTGCGTCCTTGCAACGCGCACAGGGATTATATATTTTATTTTGCCCCATTTATTCTTTTATCCATCCATATTGTGCTATTCCTGGTTTGATTGCATACGGAAGCTAATTCTACCTGCGTCAATAATTTCGTGCTGAGGAAGAACGCCGTATGAACATTCGAGAGTTGCCAAATTTCCTTCGATAAAATGATTAATTTTCAAGGAAGTTATGAATATTTTTCCTCGAAATTTTCAGGAACTTTAGATGAAATTGCGGAAAAAAAATACCTGATGAATTTGAAGAAAAATATCCATAAATTCACCAGGAATTTCGTGTTTTTTAAAAGGAAATTTGACAACGCCTGAAGCTTCATACGACGTTTTTCCTTAGCACACCTCGGATTTCACCCGGGAAACCGTCCGTCCGAGATCCGACCGATAAAACCTGGATAATGGAGCTCGGACTGCGCGACATTTTTGCCGCTGTCATGCGAATGCCTCCGCCCATCGTTGCAAAATCGAACCGAAAATTAGTGAAATCCGTCGCTTGAGGTTCGAATTAACGGAACGAACAGCCGTCGCCGGGCCTAATTGCTCCGCGCCGCGCTGAGAAAAAGTTCGCGTTTTTGAAACGAGTTAAATCGAGGGAGAAAAACGTTTCCGGTCATTCGATTTGGTCGCGATTAAAAAAATTCACCGGTGAAATTCGCGGCGAACCCGACTTCGTGCGTCGCGAATTGCGAGTAACCCGCGCTATATTCAGACCCGCAGTAATTATGCTCGGCCGGCTTTTATTGTTGTTTACCTGACAAGAATTCGAAAGTTTCAGATACGTCATTTAGTTGTATACGATCAGTTTCCACTGAGATTTCTGTGGATTTATTACATTCGTTCTAAAGAAATACTCAAAATGGAGAATTGACATGCAAATTTTTTATTGCTTCATTTGAGAGTGCTTAAAGAGCTGATTTCGTAGTATTTTTTATAATTTTTTCTGATATGGGAAATAATATAAAAATAGATTTAAAAGGGAGAAAATGCATAACCTAATCACATCGTCTGGCGGCATTTTCCAGATAAACACATGTATTTCTGCAGATCAGATAAGTTTGTCGTATCTCTTCTAATAATAATTGTTCAATTTATAAACCAAGGGTACATCGTCGTGTTCAGTTCACTCAGTAGTTTCCTTTAAATACAAAAGTCTGTATGGCAAGGAAAAATGTTGATTAACTTTTTTTGAAAACAATTCAACATAATCGGAGCTTTTTTAAACCTCTCGTAACAGAGAAACGCATTTTTCGCATTCAGCTTTTGTGCTGTATTATTACAGTGATTTTCAAGTTTCAGAGACCTAGCAGAGCATGGCATGTTCAAATGGCGACACCATGAAACAAAACAATACGTATCATTGCATGCAGTTTCTGCGAAAACACGCCAATAAGAGGATTTCATTTGGATTTTATAGTCATTCAAAGTATAGTAATGGTTTTTTCTGTTTTTTTCATTGTGGCAAGAATGTTCATCTAACGGTTAATAATCCCTTATTGCTGACGGAAGAACAACTAATAGGGGAGCACCCCTGACCTCTGTTCATGAGTTCATTTGTATTAGATTAGAGGCCACAGCATCTAGAACGGGAGAAACTTACCGTGACTTCTGTCAAAAACGGCATAGGTTCGGGTGTGATGAACCCCGTGATAAAAACCACGGTACCTACACTGAAAAAAAAGTGGAAGTGGGATTGACCATAATGGTATAGTAAAAAAAAATATGGTGATAAAAAGCCAAATAATGGTCGATTTAAGCATCTAGATGAAAGTGAGAATCATACTCGATATAAAAATTACCATACCCGGATTGTAAATATCAGTTAGGTGTGTCTGTCCATCGTTTAGGTATTTCTCACCATCAGCTGGGTATTTTTTACCATACGATGAGTTAAAAGTATGGAATAACATGGTAACACTTGCGTTTGATATCTGTAGGCATCTGTATGCGACTGGTCATGGTGTTGGTAGGTTAAATTTACCATACTGGTATAGTCAGCGTGGTGAGAGCTCCCGCTTGACTGCGCTGCGGTCTGTGGTCCGCCATTTTTCGTTTGTCTGTTTGTCAGTTATAAATTTATCACGTTGAGGGTCGGAGTCCGTGGCTGTGTTTTATTGATCCATATTAATCCATGTGAATCCACGCGTAATTTGCCCAAATTTGTGTTCGAATTGTCCCTAAAGCTACCGTCTTCTCTTCGAATCTATCTATATTGATCTGCCACATACATTTTCTGAGATTTTTTCGTTATTCGTATCGACCAATTTCTGGAGGTTAGGAGTTGCTACAATGAATCTGGCTTGCAAAGTGAAGGAATCCTGAAAATTTGAAAACCTTCGCAAAGTTGTTCTGCAATCCAGTGAATATCGGTTCTGTGTAAAGTCATTTCGAAAACATAAAAGTGCGGAAGTAATTTGAAAATAATCGACTAGAAGTGATTTTTGAATACTTCGTTCGTAGGTATATCTATATTCTTGTTAAAATTTTCGAAGCTCAACATACTCAGATGAAGAGACAAATGTGCGTGGGATTGATGTTTAACTGTAACTTTAAGCAAAATTTGGCAGCTTCTGCCCCACCGTGAACCGTGCGATTGGATTTTCATGTAGTGTCTTTTTGTGGGTATATTTTGAACTATCTATTTATTATATGCAATTAAATTTTCCGTGGATCTGATTTAGTCTGTAAATGATACCTTAACGCGAATAACAAGTATGGTTTTGGTATCATTTACTTGAAATCAGTGAAGCAATTATCTGCTATTTCTCGTTGAAACTGTCTTTAACTGCCATTGATTGTGTATGTAACGGAATTTCTAAAAGTAAGATGTAAGTAAAATATCCACGACTTTCATCAAAAGCATTTAATAATATAAGATGAGTGGATTTTAGAATCTACAAGGTTTGTCGCAGCATCTGGATGCTTGAAATTACCATACTAGTCAGTCGGGAACGCCACACTGGCACTGTGTCGCATAGTGTCAGCCGTATCGTGTTATTTACCATACCGGTATATTGGTAACTATGCTGCAGCTTCACTGTGTAAAAAATCAAGTAGACAGTATGGTAAATAACACCCAAACTCTGGTAAATCCCACCGATTATTTTTTTCAGTGTATAATCATCCCCAGTCTATTAATTCACAGCGATGATTGAGTGATTAACCAATTGAATCACAGCAGTCGCTTAATTACTTTTGAGTTGGAGATTATTTCCCTCCAGGAAGCTCATTCATAATGATCGCTCATTCTAAGATTGAACAAAGTAAGTCCGTTGGTTAGTGTTTTCATGCTCACTTAGTTATAATCGTGAACGGCAGCCGCCTCGGAAAATAATCTCTCACTTAAAATTCTCTACCTGTCGATTCTCTGAGGGGGGTGGTAATGACGAGGTGCCTCTACGAGAAGATTTTAAAAACGGTACCTTCACCGGTGATTTTATGACATCATTCCATCAATATTTCCACGTTTATCAAATATATAGTAGAGTTATAAAATAAAAAAAAAAGGAAATTAAAGGAGGAGAAAATAAAATGGAATATCAATGTCTTTCAAAATGAGCCATGCACGAGCAAATTCATTGCACATGATTTGAATATTTTATTTACTGCAAATATCGACAGTGAAACTACCAAACAAAGTATAACATATGTATGTATGTATGTATGTAACATACGTAATACATTTAATAACGTATAAACATTGTTAAATCAGCAATTTCATTTTCTTTTGTGTTCGACATTTTGCCACAATTCAATAGAAATTTAGTCAGATGTTAACAAAGCTGAAAGCCTCTCCGTAAGATCTTATTTATGAGGCCAAAAAACTTTAGCGGCCGTTTAAAGCGTGTTGTGCGACGTAAACTTATCAAATCGCACTAACTTTAAACGGCCGCATGAAAAGGGTGAAAAAAGCCTCGACTTAAATCCGCGCTTAGGGCGAACCGGAGAAAAAAAACCCCCGACGAAAAAATTAATAAATGCGTCCTCGGGGATCAATTTTAACCTTTGTAAGTAAGACAGACTTGAGTTATAAAAAATTTAAGAATGACAGTGTGGAGAGGGGTGGAGAGGGAATGGCGAAGAAAAACAAAACTGAAGCTCTTGTCGAGGTTGCCGAATCGGCGAGTTCACGACGCTTCCAAGACGGAAAAAATAGGCGTTTTTTATATAAGCTGGCATCGCTGGTTTAAAAATGAAAGACGGAGTGACACTTTTTCCGGATCCTGCCCGTTGAAGAAAAAGGCAGGAGGAAAAAGGAGTCTGATAATTGCGAACCTGCTCGATGATGCATGTGTTTTTATTGCCAACTTGACATTTTTCCCCCGAACACTAATTACCAACTCTCAAGGCGCAATATGTTCCTCAAGCAGTTTTATAATATTTTGACAAGGATTTTTTAATATATACATGGGGTTTTTTCTGCTGCGTTCCTCGCGTGTCGGCGTTTTCTCGGGAGAAAAAGTGTTTGCTTATTTCTCATAATTTTCATTTATGATGGGTTCTTCTTTTTTGGCGGCTTCCGCTTGTCTGCTTTTTCACACTTGCCGGATTGATGGTTGTACGCGTATAAATTCTACAGAGATAAGAAAAAACCCTGCATTCAGTTTTTAGGTACTGCATACTGACTAAGAAACTACCAGACTACGTATCCTGATTGCGGTGTTTAAAATGCTCCGCTTCCATTTAATTCTTTTGAAGGAGTAGGAAACTATATCGCTCCTCGGAGTTTTCACAGAGTTTTCTTCGCTTGGAGAAGAAAAATCACGGAAGTATTCAGGCATTGATGTTGAGTAGTTTTTCATTTGAAAAATATAGTATGATGGGAAAAATGCCTATTCGCCCATTGGATTAATAAGACAGAAATGGTGAGCCAAAGATGCATTTTTTATTTTTTATAAAAAGAGGTTGACACAGCGTTTTTCCTCAAAACGGCAGCATAGTTCAGACATTCAACCTCAGTTTATATCCGAAAAAAATTTCATTAGATTAAAGGAAATTTTCACAAGAAATATATCTGTTTTTTTTTTTTACATCTTGTATTAGAGTGTAATTTGCTACGTCGTTTTAGTTCAGCAGCGACACACTGCGACCAGTTATAAGGAATTGCATCTTAATATTCATAATCAGTAGAACCCGGTTAAGGGTGGACGGACCTTCGTCCAACCTCCAGAATTATTTCTAGCGTAGCTTAAGCCATGAAACCTGGCAGGTTTCGAACACCTAAATTGTGTGCGCCTCTGAATATATCAATGTGAAAAATCAGGTACTGCATTCAGTGGCGAGGCGGGAATGATCGATTATCGATATTTCCCTATTTGAAACCATGATAATGAATCGATTCTTAAAGCTTCGTTGAGAACGACCTGTTCATTGACCTGTTCATGGATTTTTTCATTGATTGAAATGACGGATCAATCTATCTACGAAGCACGCCACGCCACTGCCTCCATATCGAATTCGATCCACTTCATCGTCCAAAAAACAGGCATGAGCCAGCCGCTCGCAATAAAACACGTTATTGGTCAAGGCAACTTCAA
The DNA here is from genome assembly GCF_918797505.1 of Bemisia tabaci. Taxonomy (NCBI): domain Eukaryota; kingdom Metazoa; phylum Arthropoda; class Insecta; order Hemiptera; family Aleyrodidae; genus Bemisia; species Bemisia tabaci. The sequence continues at coordinate 30,257,777 of NC_092800.1, forward strand.
GGGGAAGCTCAACCAATCAGAATATCGTGCGATACATAAACGATCGAAAAGACATTACACACAAAAATAAGTTCCTCTATATCGAATCTCATCCACTCCATCGCTGAAAAAAAACAGGCATGAGCCAGCCGCTCGCAATAAAACACTTCATTGGTCAAGGCAACCTCAATCGCGAGATCAACCAATCAGAATACCGTACGATAGATAAACGATCGGAAAGACATTAACCACAAAAATAAGTTCCTCCTAGTCGAATCCTTTCCACTTTATCGTTTAAAAAAACAGGTGTGAGCCAGCAGCCCGCAATAAAACACTTCATTGGTCTAGGCAACCTCAAGCGCAAGATCAACCAATCAGACTATCGTGCGATAGATAAACGATCGGAAATACATTACACACAAGAAACGGGGAGGGGGGAGGGGAAGCTGAAACAACAACGAAGATACCGAGGATGAAAAAAAAAAAAAAAATCGAATGGTGAAAAATAATAATATAATGATAGGTGCGGTGAGAAACATGGCCGCGGCGACGAATAATTTGATTCCTCCTTCTTCGTTTTATTCCGGTTGATATCTGGAGGAAAATCTGAGCGGTAATGGCGGGCGGGCGGGCGGTGAGCCGGGCTCCGGGCCGCGCGGGGCCCAGCGAGGGCCCACGAGAAGCCCCGGCCGTAATGGTGGAAATAATAGAGGCCCGGGACGGAATGATGGAATTAAAATAATAATTCTCCCGCCCGGTTTTATAATAATAAGTTACGTCCGTCCGTCCGTCGAATCGCCGGGCACGACTTGGACTCGGAGTGACCCGAAAGGTGGTTGTGGTCGTGGTCGGGCTTCCTTCCACTACTCCTAGCCGTGTTGCCGTTGCGCCTTTTGGAGATAAAATACAAGAGGGTCTCGATTATACGCGGTGATCAAGAGCGTAATTATACCGCGGATAATCGAAATACGTCGAAAATTTGTAATAAACTCTCAACGTTTATAGGCCTGAGCCACCGAAAAAACCGTTTCGTCGTTGCGTGTATTGGAGATGAAATATGGAAGGATCTCGATTATACGCGGTGATTGAAAGCCGTATAACCGCGGATAATCGAAATTCGCCGAAAATTTGCCGTAAATTGCAGTCTTTTACGGCCTAAGCCACCAAAAAAACCGTGTTGACATTGCGTGTTTTTGAGATAAAGTAGGTACAGGAGGGTCTCGATTATACGCGGTGATTTAGAGCGAAGCTACCGCGGATAATCGAGGTGCAAAATTTGCAGGTGCCATCAGTTTTGTAAAATTCATGTCTAAAATGAATCTGCTAAGAAAACTGAGCACGGAGGTATCATTGGTTTCTAACTTGAACAATTATTGAACGTTTGGAGATAAAATACAGGAGGTTCTCAATCATACGCGGTGATAGAAAGCGTAACTACCGCGAATAATCGAAATTCGCCGAAAACTGGGCTTAAAATTGCGGCGTTTTTAGGCCTAAGCCGCCAAAAATACCATGTTGCCGTTGCGCCTTTGGAGATAAAATACAGGAGGGTCTCGATTACACGCGGTGATTGAGAGCGTAGCTACCGCGGATAATCTAAATTCGCCGAAAAATTGCTGTAAAATCGCAGCGTCTTCAAGCCCTCAGCCGCCAAAAAAACACCTTGTTGCCGTTGTGCGTTTTGGAGATGAAATACAGGAGGGTCTCGATTATACGCGGCGATCGAAAGCGTAGCTACCGCGGATAGTTACTTTGATGCTCCTTCAAAGTAACTTCAAGTTCCCGCTCAAAAACGATACTACGGCGCGGGCAAAAATTTCGTATGAGGGTTTGGGTCGTCCCAACTAACCCTTGCGGTATAGGATACTACGCTATATTCAACATGAACATGACCGACGCCAACTCGCCAAACCTATTCCGTGAGAAATACTTTTGAAGCACAATATTTGCACGATTTGTTACGTTTGATTTGCAATGTATAATAACCCAGTTCGTTTCTCTCTTGTTTCAGGTACGTTCACAGTCCAATAGTCAACATTTAATAGAGGGATCAGCTTTTTACATTTTTGTGAGTATCGACATAATTTAAGTAATATAGCAGCGTAGCTATGTATAATATGCAACATGATTACTTTTAATTGAAGGTAAATTAACGAAAGGTAATCAATATTCTTGAAACATGAGATTTAGGTTTATCTGATCGTTTGGGACTCAAAGTTTATTTCATTCACTTACTTCTCAACTTGAAAATTATTTCAATTGTATTCATTACGAAAAAGCACGATAAAAATCGAATGATAACCAGAAACACGCGCGCACTAACAGAGACATTTCCTGGAAGATAAACTGAAACCTCAGTATTCACAAAATCTTCAAAACTGGGAAACTTTCACTTTTTTTCTCCGGCCAGAACATTCAGTCACGCTTTCAAATTTCTCTCATTCTATATAAATATTCCTCTTTTTCTTCTTCTTACATGGATTCCTGCAAAGAACCTCTTAGTGTCCCGACCTCCAATAAATGAACAGTGTCGTTAATTTTCGTTGCCTCCGCAAGTTAAGACATCAATCGAATGTTTATAAGACATTGATCAACAATAATTTCTTCAAAAGGGAATCTCGCCATCCCGTGCGATTTGTGGGAAACTCCGTGCAAGAGGACAAGAGGCTATTTTGAGAAAATCATAGTAGATCTTAACGTTGGCGTTTAAGCCTCATGACGTTTCACGCTTGAATGTGCGCGTTGCATATTCAAATATCGGAGGCGTTTCCGCTTCACTGAAACTATGTAGACTGCATTGACCGTAGGGCCTTGATGCAACTATTCGCGCTCTTCGGATGTGCGTGTTGCATGTTCAAAATTGAAGGCGCTTTCGCTTTTCTCATTTTCTCAGAAATGCATAGGAGTTGTCATTGGTTGTAGCATTCGAATAACAGACTGCCTCTGTGTAGAAACTAGCTTGGGCAAATTAACCACTGGGTGGATCGGTACACCAGTAGACTGCAGTGGCGTGGCGTGTTTTGCGATAAATCGAATGATCTACCATTTAAACCTATGGAAAAGGATCGATAAACAGGGTGTTCGTAGCGAACACCTTAATAATCTATTCTTTCCATAGGTTTACATTAAATATAAATCGATTTATCGCAATTCACGCCACGCCACTGGTAGACTGGGCAGCTTTTCCAACAGCGGGCTGATTATTGAAATTGATAGACAAAGCGATAGGCATAGGAGACATAGAAAGTATGGAGTAATCCCATTCGTTGAAATGGGTGCTCCTATAGGCTAAGGAAGAAAGTCATTGACTAACTATAGGCTCACTCGTGGATTGCCGTTAGTTAGTCTATTACCTACCTCCTTTTTTCACATGCTTTTACCGCAGTAGGATTCCTTCATACCCCTCTTGTCTTCTTTGTCTGAAGCTTTGTCTATCAATTTCAAAAATCAGCCCACAGGGCGTAACATTTGCACGTTTGACCCATCCTGTTAACCGTTCCCAAACCATACCCTCTGGTTTGAACCTCATCTCCGGATCTAGGGATACCCCTCTTGTCTTCTTTGTCTAAAGCTTTGTCTATCAATTTCAAAAATCAGCGCGCAGGGCGTAACATTTGCACGATTGACCCACCACGTTTACCGTTTTCAAACCATACCGTCGGATTTGGATCTCCTCTCCGGATCTACGTCCTGAAGTTTAGTAACACCCTGTGTAAGACATTAAAGCGCAATGCCATAAGTCGACGGATCGGGAAAGTCTGGAGCTCTTGGCGAGGCGTCTGGGAACTTGGAGGTGCGCGCCGCGGTTCGAACTTGAGACTCGATACGTACAAATTGCCTCAATTATCCGGGCTCTCATTCACTCGGACTGCCGCGAAGCAGTTAGTTCCCCAGACCATGATGCATGTTCCTCTTTCCGAGCCGCCGCGCCGCGCCGCGCCTCCCTAGATGCAGTCGCCGTCGCGGCGCGATCCTCTGTTAGCGCCGCTTGTCTCACGTCACAAAAGCACAGGGTGCCCCGGAGAATAATGCCATTCCTTCCAGTATGGATCAGGGTACGTATAAAAAGAGAGTGTGCTAGTCATATTGGTAATTTTGAGGTTAGGTCATGGAGCACTTGGGACTTGGGGCTTCAGAGGGCAGCCAATTTATGAATTTAAATTATCCAAAGTGATTAATTGTCGCATGATCCGTCGTTGGTAAAGCAAAAGTTTGTCTTCATTTTTGCATACATTTTTTCCATTTTTGCGGGAAATCGCTCGTTTATGAACATTCTTGGACATTTTGGTTTGATATAGGAATCTGAACGAAGAAGATGACTGACAAAATCTGACAGATGTAAGTCTTCGTCTTTGGAATCGAAGAACTAGAAAGAGAGAAAGAGGACGAAAAGGAAGGGGAATCAGAGAGAAATAAGAAGAAAATGACAAAAAAGAGAAAAATATTGAAAAAGTGAACAGAAAAAGTATTTCTTTATTCTTTTCTTCTTTTTTCCCAACTTACTTTTCTTCCACTTCTTCTCATAATTACTCTCCTTCTCCTACCGTTCTTTCTCCCTCTTCTTCCTCCATTTTTCGTTCTTCCTTTTTGTCTTATTTCCTCTTTTTTCTTTCCTTTCTTCTCTTTCTTCCGATTTGCTTCTCTCTGTTCCAATTTCTGATGCATCCCCATCTGACGTATGTAGGGAATCCTAATTCCCGAGTTTGTCAGACTAAGGCTAGTTAAAACCCCCAAACATCAAAAATCGGCCGCTAGGGTTCATTATGCGATACGGACACGCCCTCTACAAGCGACCCATGCAGATTCTTCTCCACGTCGGAAATTGCAACAAAAACGCCGCGCACCCCACGCTAACCTGCTTTTAACGACAGTTTCCGGTGACAGTTTTAAAGTCTAGCCGAAGGAAAGCGGCGAAAATCTCCGCAGGGCCCTTGCCAAATCGCACCAACCCCCTCCGAACCACCCTTAAAATTCGCGCGAGCCCGGACCGCGCGGCAACAAAACGTCGCATTTACGGAGAGAGTCCCTCGTCGTAGGAGCAGATTATGTCGCAACTCCACCTCCGCAAGACAATCTGGTCGACTGAATTAAAAGTAAGGCGGATTTTCAGATCAACTGTGAAGCGGCAAATGAACCCGCGGAACGGGGAAAAAAACCACCCCCGGAGGAGGGGAGGGGGTGGCGGGGGAACCCTGGCGGAAGGGCCGTTTATATGCAGATTGTGCGGTGATATATGATCACAACTGCGCCCGGATAGAAACTAATTCTTGATAATTTGAAACTGACTTCTAACTGATAGCGCTTTTCTTATTTCGCCGGGGTGCGCGGGGGGAGGGAGGGGGTTGCGGGGGTGTAGAGAGGGGGGCGCGGGGGCGTAGAGAGGGGTAAACGGTCGAGATAGTCTAATACATGCAAGGGTTCGGGCCCTCGGAGGAGAGCGCAGATAAAAATAAAATATTAACACTTTTTCACGAGTTTTCGTGTTCCCGCGGTTTATTTTTTCCTCTTTCGCGCGGGATATTTATTTCGTATTTATATCCCGGCGAGTAATTTTGGCCGCTCGTAGCCTAATTTGTCATAAACTTGAAACGGCTTAATTTATGGCCGCGTCGCTGCGGTGCGCGCCCTCAGGTGCCGCTTAATTACTGTCTTGGGCCGTGCTATGCAGGCTCGACGAACTTTGCGCGGACGGCGCGATGACGCAACACGCAACGCGCCGTCATTTTTCCGATCGGACAATGATCGGAAATGAGTCTACTATCTACGAAGTGTACAATGTCCATTTTGGTGGAAATTGCACTGAAAAAAAACACATTGGATCTAGAGTCCAGACTCTTAAAAACATCGACAAGAAAAAAAACTCTTGATTCAATCAGATTTAAGCTTAAATCAAGAACCAAGCCTCTTAATTTGAGTGGATTTCTTTTTGATTTAAGCTTAAATCTGATTGAATCAAGATACTTCTTCTTGTCAATGTTTTCAAGAGTCTGGACTCTAGATCCCATGTGTTTTTTTTTTCCAGTGAAGGTAGGTCGCAGCAAAACGTAGCAAACTCAAAACGGTTTTTTACATTTTTGTAACAAACCACTTTTATGGACATTTTACACTTTGGAACCAGTAGCCTCAAATGGCTTTACTATAGCTGTCTCTTACAAGCATATTCTTGGAACATCACAAGTCATGTTTTTCCCACATTGAAAAAAAACTCTGGTCGTCGGAGTCAAACTTTCGGGCTATATACACATACTGTCCGTGTTCCGGGCTCAGAGGCCGAAAGTTCGGGGCGTAGCAGCCGGAGACGTTGAGGCCACGGCTCATGCTCTTGGAACTTCTGAACCCTGAGCCCGGAACGGACGAATTGTCTATGTAGCCCGTGACTTTTTTTTCCAGTGCATCAAAAGTTTGTGCAAAATGGAATGGAAAATTTGACAATGCCCTGAAAAAAAGCATTAAAAGAATCCAGCTGCGATGTTTTTAGTCACATCAAAGTTAGTTAATTAATAATTTATGTCATTATACAGCCAAATTCAATGTGAAACAGGGAATAACTGTAATTTCGCACCACTATACAAAAAAAAAAAAAAAAAAAAAAAATCAATAAAATTGTTGATACATTAGGTTGACTGATTTTTCAAAGAACAAAAACCTCATTTTTTCCTTGGGAAACCAGTCAACCTAATGTTTTGAGAATTCCTCTATGACAAGAAGTGTACAACGTCACAAACGGAGATACGTGGTTTCACACTCTGGCCATCGTCATGTTCCTTCCTTCATTTTTAACTCCGATTGTAGTTAACCAATATTCTTCATTCATTGGTACCTCGTTTCCCTTTATAATTCAACAACTTAATACAGGTTTCAAAAGCTCCACACGTAACGACAATTCCGTGTTAACCTACGTTCCAGCGACGGGCTAATTGCAAGACACGAAATCAAAGAAAAGGGGTAGATCCAGACCCAATAAAGACCCGGCTCGCCGACGAAAGATCGGCGTCTGAATAGTGCACTTAATCCTCGGAGGTCGTTGAAAGTCAAGGCTCGAGTGACATTTTTAGCGACCTCGCCAACAGGAGCGCAAACAAAGTAGGTAATTAATAAAGAGGCAAACGGAATGTAAAAGGGTTGTTTTAAGTGCACACCCTCCTCGCGCTCGCGGCAGGCGCGAGTGACCCTCGGTTTTTCTCGGCGTCCCGCCCGCGGTGCCCGGTCTAATTGTTAAGTGACCCCCCCCCCCCCCACCCCCACCGCGGTTCGCGGCGTCGGTGTCCACTCCTCGGGCGGTATAAATTACATCATTTCGGCTCCAGGTCACAGATAAAAACATTATACCTTCCTTCTGTACACACAAGTGCACACACCCTTGGTTTCCGTTTCCTCGCGCTGGGCGCCAGCGGTGAAGTTCGCGGGGTTGCCGAATTTGGTATAGAATGGACCACTAGACAGGGTACGAATTTTAGCATTCTAATACATGTTTCTAAACCAAAATGTCACGTAGAATACGATTCGCGCAACAAAAGTTATTGAAACCAACTCTTAGCGAAGATATTAACGTTTTTATTTCACATCTCAGTTACGAGGAATTTGAACTGGCCGCTCACAAGAAACTCAAAGCTCTACGTGAGTCAAATCGCGCACTACAACGGTTTCAGCAAGCTTCTCAATCGAGCAATGTTCATTTCCCACCATGTATTGTTCAAACTATAAGCAATTTGATATAGCTGAGCCAAAGCGTCAGGACTGAGGTTGCCAGATTTATATATCGCTGAGACGTCGATGATAACGCTTAGCGCGCGATGTGAATCACGTAGAGCATTGAGTTTTCATGAGCGGGTGGTTTCAATTCACGCATCAAGAATCATTAAATATCTTCGTAAGGAGTTAATTTGGTCCATTGCGGTAAAGATCGTTAAACTGGGAAAAAAGTTCGCCTATATAAACCGAAAATTTGGTGTTCCATATTATCCCAACTATTCGGTTTGTCGAACTGAACATTCGGTTGTGAAACTAAACATATGGTTCATGAGATAGAGCTTTCTTCGTCGGTTCACTTCACCGTTAAAGATCGGTTACACAAACCGAAATTTCGGTTTGACAAACTGAATAGATGATTTGACAAACCGAATTTGTTGGGATGATATGGAACACCGACCTTTGGTTCATATGACCAAACTTTTTTTTCAGTGTGTTAAGGGATTTTCAGTTTAAGACCTTGTTCATCTAGCCGTTCCTCAGACAGTTTTTTTCTCCCATATGGTGAAACTACTAGACCACGTAAGGACCTCGTCTGCGGTGTTTAAAAATCTCCATTCCTATTTTATTTTTTTAAGGAGAACAAATCAATATCATTCCTTGAAGTTTTTTTGGGTTACCGTCGTGCAGAGTTAAAAATCACGGAAGTTTCCAAGAACCGAGATGCATGGTCTGGTAAGTTCACCGTCTATGTGCAATACACCAGTTACAGTTAAACGTGTAATTAAAGAGAGGAAGAAAGCCTCCAAGGAGAGGCGAAAAAACCTGACATTGATTTCGCCTTCAATTCAGCGCCTATGCAATGTAGGCTACGCAGGAGTTGATATAGTTGTATCACGCTATGTTGTGAGCGTTTTAGATCTTTTCTGTACCATTATTGGGCATACAATTACATTCTGATCTTGTAAATCCATTATTTGAACACGATGGAGTCTCTCGAGATCCTGACTAGAAAAAAAGTCAGCTGATTTCTCTTCAAAATTGTACGTAGGAAACAATTCACTCAACGAGAAATTCTGAAATCGAGCTCTGAAGGAGAAATTAACAAGTATGTTTGACACAGATCAATTGGATTGCATTTTGCAAAAAGGAACCACTAGCATTGCGATGTTGCTAAGATTGTGCAACTTCTTTTGTCTTGGAGGAAAAACCCGATTATCCATTAATAGTTTCTATTTTTCTCGCTAAAAACTGTGAATTTAAGACAAAAATTACCATATAAATTTCATAGTTTTTCACGATTTCCGCAATTTTATTGCAAAGGATGAAGTTGCACAATCTTAGCATCATTGCAATGCTAGTGGTTCCTTTTTGCAAAATGTAATCCAATTGGAGGCTGCATTATGTAAACGATGTCATTTTTATTTTTGCCATTTAACGAATGTTAGTTGCAGCCACTTACATATCTTGATAAAGATTTGATTATCAGACTTTCCGTGTCTCATCCAATTTCAGGTGACATTTTGAAGAGAGAACATATCGATAGCCAAAGTGTGAAACCACGTACGTTCGTACATATCTTGATAAAGATTTGATTTTCAGACTTTCCGTGTCTCATCCAATTTCAGGTGACATTTTGAAGAGAGAACATATCGATAGCCAAAGTGTGAAACCACGTACCATCGTTTGTGACGTTGCAGACTTCCTGTCATGCTTTATTGTTTCCTTGGAGAACTATAGTCGACATAATTTTTTGGGAACTTTCTTGATTTTTCTTCTCCGATAGCAGAACAGTATATATGGGAGAAAATCAAGCTACAAAGTTGGCTTGTATACCTCCTCGAAAAAATAAAATAGATGCGGGCATTTTGAAACACCGCAACGATGATACTTGGTTTCGTACTTCAGCAGTTAGGTTGATTTTCGTACACTTAAACCTTATCCAAAGGCGCATAAAATCAAAATTAAAGGATCCTGTTCCTATTAATATACTGCCAAACGGAAGATAACCCTGAGACATGGCCCCGGTTTTTTCAGCTCATCGATTTGGCGTTAGGGAATTCCGGGCGCAAATCAAACTGCAGTTAATAAGCACGGACGATTAATTCATAAACTCAATAAACAAGACCCTTGGGGAGAGGATCCCGAGGGAGAAACGCGGCAAGGGGGGGGGGGGGGGGTTGAGGAGGGAGCTCAGAAGTGAGGAGTGCGAGCTCGAGTGGTCAGTGGCGACATGCAAAAAAGGGGTGGTTAAGGCGGGGGCACCAAATGTTGCGGACACGTTGATAGCATTATCCCTCTAAGAAAGAGCGTAATAATGGTCATTGTTATTTTCCTCAACCTATACGGGAGTGGTCCGGACCCCTTCTCACGTTTGCCTTCGCTCCAACTGCGGCTGACCTTTGACGGGGTTGCCGGTTGGCCTCCAGAAAATCCGTCCGCGAAAAATCAGATTTTCTTTAATGAGTAAAATTTTTCGACCTCATCAAAATACACCGCTCAAAACCAACTAAGTCTAAGACTATCAGAAATTGTTCAGATACTTAAAAATCAACGAATTTCATTTTTAACTATATAAAAAGGGCCTTTTTCATTTTCATGTTAGTCACGACAGCCGTGAGTGCTACCTTCTGCATGCTTTCTTGGTTGGATTTTGGACACACACACCAAACGAATATGTTAGAAGTTGGCAGAAATGGTCAAAATTTCACTTGACTAGCACAGATCTCTGTAAAAAGCTGCCCCTTTGCTGCTGTTTTGTGCGAGACAACGTCAATGCGCACTTGCTGATTTCTCACAGGTCTCGTTTTCATACAAATTAGACTAATTTCGTTGTCCCAGCTGAATCAGCGAATTCGTCTAAATTAGATCGAATAATACCGAAGAAAACTCGATTTAGACCATTTTATTGTCACGGCTCTCTTTATAGTTCCCCTAAGGAAGTAACGCAACTCACATGTTTTACAAGAGAAAGAAAAAAGGCGAAAAAGAAATGTATAGTTACATTCTTCCGTAAGGGAAACGACATTTTAGGAAACACAGCAGAATACTTTTGTTGATTTACATACACTGAAAAAAACTCTTAAATTTGCCGCCCGGAAGTATTTTTTCTGAAATCAAGAATTTTGCTGCTTAATATAAACTACTTTTTTGCTCAACCCAAGCATTATTTTTCTTGAATCGGTTTAAATCAAGATAAAAAAATTCTTGGCGGCAAATTCAAGAATCATGCTTGAGCCAAACACCTTTTTTCAGTGCATAGCTTGGCAACGCTGTGATCTAGATAAGCAATACTCGTATAGGGATAGGGACATGGGACACGGGATACGGTGCCCCGTTTGCTCTATATTATATGCACGCTGACCTGACGTTTTGAAACAATTGGAAATTTTCGAAGCCCCACACCCACACACTCCTCGGACTCCTTGAGAACAAGAGGCTGGCCAATTCTCAACCCTTCACCCTCCCGCGCCTGCGACACGACAGTGGCGGTCGGTGCTCTTTGAGCGAAACTCATCGTCCTCTGACATAGGAGCCTATCTCGATTTCCCCTTGAGCCCTGTTTCCAATATGACACCATAGTTTCCGGGGCTCATGTGAAGAAGGAGATACGCCCATACGTCAGAAGGGCGACGTACTGTGGTCGCTGGACCGCGGGCGGCGCCGGAAACAATGTGCGTTTTGGGGCTTGCATGTCCGGTCCGGGTGACAACGGTAGCCTTTTCGTGATTTGTGTGGGTCTTTTGAATCCACGCCTCGGAGGGACACACTCCACTCGTGTTGGCTGATGCAAGTGTTCGGAATCAAACTGAGCCGCTCTTGTTTCTGCTAGTGGTAGTTTCACCCCTTGATCACTAATCTGAGGGTAGCAGTATCAAATGGACCACGTTAAGCACAGAGTAACCAAGTCATGTTAGCTATCGCCAAATTTAATTGGGCACTTTAATTTTTCATGAAAACAGCTGTGCAGGCATTTCCTTGCAAGTTTCGGTAAATTTTCTGCATAGTAAGAAGCAAATTCCTTAAAATTTTCAAAAAAGCCCGCACTCACGTTCTGTTGAAAAAATAAAATTGCTCATTTAAAAATTAAAACTCGGTCCAAATGCTTACACGTAGTCTGCCTTGCTACGGAAAAACGCCGTATGAACATTCGAGAGTTGCTGAATTTTCCCGGATAAAATACGTTCTTCCGAGGAAAGTTATGCATATTTTTCCCTGAATTTTCGGAGATGTTAGATTAAATTGCAAACAAATTTATCTAAAAAAGTTGAAAAAAAAACATTCGCAAATTTTTCCAGTAAATTAGTTACTTGTTGAAGGAAATATGGCAAGTTCAGAAGGCTCATACGGCGTTCCTCCCTAGCACGACAGCAGTGATCTTTGGACCGATCTTTCAAAACTTGACTGGATTGAATTGTTTCCGGCACGCCAATTTCCTGACAAGATCGATTCTTCTTCCTTGGAATCGGAACAAGGCTTCTATTTCAAGGACCTTTCGAGCCACCACGAGCTCATTGTCAGCAACAAAAACAATAAAAATTAAAAAATTTCAAATAAATGAGAGGCAATCTGTGGCTCGATTATTGAAACTTTTTCGGCCTGGCAAGACAAGAGTAGCCCTATCTTAACTATGAAATATATCGTATTTCGATGTCTTACCGGGCTGCTTTTAACTTTCAATAATCGTCTTGCTGGTAGCATAGAACGGAGCATTGCGAGTTCACGCCTAGCGTCATCGCGCCTTCAATTTTGCAGATGCAACACGGGCATTCATCATGTACGAATAGTTGTATCGCTGCGCCGTCATCAGCGTTGTCACACAACCACTCCTCCTTAACGTCCTTGAAGTAGACCGCGTTTAGCAAAAAGGGACCAAGCCACATCAGTTAATGTCAACTTTGCCTGGGCAATTTAATTTTTTACGAGAAAACGTTTATGCGGATTTCTTTGAAAATGTTAATGAATTTGCTTCGTGTTATACAAAAAATTCACTGAAATTTGCATAAAAATCTGCACAAAGTTTTATGTAAAAAATTAAATTGCCCAAATAAATTTAGCAATCGCTGATGTATGGCTTGGTTCCTTTCTGCCATTCGTGGTCCAAATAAGAGGAAAATAAGAGGAAAAACGGAAGAACTTACGAGCGTGAGCGAAAAAAGTTGGGACTCCGAATTTGTACTTCTCATCTTCTTTCAAACTGCGAGATAAGTCGCAAAGTTCTGCACCGCAACCGCGAATTCCAAAATCAGATTCCCAGCATGGCTGCTGTCGATGGCGAAGGAAAAAAAATATGGAAAAGAAGTAGGAAAGATGAGAGAAAGTCAAGGTGGGGGCGGAAAAAATTCCGACGGCTTCGAGTCAGAGTCTTCCTATTTATACGAAATTCAAATGCTCCGTCCGCATAACACACTTATAATATTTATCTTAAGATGAATAAAGTTTAGTTAGTTCGTGCAACTTGCACCCTTCCCCAGCGCCACGTCGCAACCCCCTCGGCTCGGGCGTTTCGCCGCCCCTCGCAAGTTTGTCAAGAATCTTACCTTCAACGTAGTTTATGTTTTATACGCAACATGTGTTTCCTTGGAAAGTTTCGCCGGGAAGCCGCTGACACACCGCACAACGGGCAGGAACTTGAATTTTAGTGGCTGAAAATTGGTGTAAAAGTCCACGCTTTCATTTTAATGATTGCGCGAAATGGGAATAAAAAAGTTATGATGGTTTAGGGAGATCTACGGGAAAAAAGAGGGGGGGATGGGCACCTAGACGAGAAAGTATTACTTATAAATCACAACGAACATATGGATTGCATTATGCAGAAAGGAGCCATGAGCATTTCAGTGTTGCTAGGATTGTGCAACATACATTCTTTGCAAAAAAATGAATTTACAAGGGTAATAGGTCAGTTGCGCTGGTCAAAGAATCGTATTTTTATGCTTAATTCTTTTAGATTATCTAAAAATAGTAAGATTTATCCAAACAGCAACTTTCTACGTTCTGCATTAACCGAGATACCGCCCATGGAAAAGTCGGCTTTTTGACGTCATCCACCGCGGTAAAGACACTGCTTGGTTTCTTCCACTTTGCTTTCATCCGGGTTTCGTGTTAAATAACCAGTGCTAGTGTGCGTCATACCGACTGATGGAAACAAGGTGGAAGAAACCAAGGTTGTCACTACCGCGGTGGATGGCGTCAAAAACTCGTCTTCACAAGGGGCGAAATCTTGCTTGAACGTGGAAAGTTGCTGTTTGGACGATCTTATTCTATTCTGCTGATCTAAACTCGTCTTCACAAGGGGCGATATCTTGCTTGAACGTGGAAAGTTGCTGTTTGGACGATCTTATTCTATTCTGCTGATCTAAACTCGTCTTCACAAGGGGCGATATCTTGCTTGAACGTGGAAAGTTGCTGTTTGGACGATCTTATTCTATTCTGCTGATCTAAACTCGTCTTCACAAGGGGCGATATCTTGCTTGAACGTGGAAAGTTGCTGTTTGGACGATCTTATTCTATTCTGCTGATCTAAACTCGTCTTCACAAGGGGCGATATCTTGCTTGAACGTGGAAAGTTGCTGTTTGGACGATCTTATTCTATTCTGCTGATCTAAACTCGTCTTCACAAGGGGCGAAATCTTGCTTGAACGTGGAAAGTTGCTGTTTGGACGATCTTATTCTATTCTGCTGATCTAAACTCGTCTTCACAAGGGGCGATATCTTGCTTGAACGTGGAAAGTTGCTGTTTGGACGATCTTATTCTATTCTGCTGATCTAAACTCGTCTTCACAAGGGGCGATATCTTGCTTGAACGTGGAAAGTTGCTGTTTGGACGATCTTATTCTATTCTGCTGATCTAAACTCGTCTTCACAAGGGGCAAAATCTTGCTTGAACGTGGAAAGTTGCTGTTTGGACGATCTTATTCTATTCTGCTGATCTAAACTCGTCTTCACAAGGGGCGATATCTTGCTTGAACGTGGAAAGTTGCTGTTTGGACGATCTTATTCTATTCTGCTGATCTGCAAGAACCAAACATCAAAACACAATTCTATGACCTGCACAACTGACCCATTTTCGTCTTAAATTCATAGTGTCTTTGGAGTAAAAATAAAATTTGTTTAGATGATCAGTTTATGTTTGCAAGGTAAGAAAAATTACACAATCTTAGCGACGTTGGAATGCTCTGGGTTCCGTTTTGCAAAATTCTACCCATATCATCTCTTTCTTTTCTCTCTACCCATAGTTGACCATTTTCGGAACCAAACATTTTTCGACCGAGTTCCCTCGATTTCCACTATCGATGGCCATCGAATCAGGATTTCCCACTGCCTGTGCGTCACGTCGCGGGAAGACCCGTCTCTACCGGAGCCCGGCTCTACCTCTACGTTTTCGCGCGACTGACGCGCCGCGCCGGCAGGCAACCCTCAAAACACACGTGTGCCTGTCTTGCCTTTATTTATTCACAAACACACGTCTGCATCTTACATGTCGAATCGATTTTTGACTAATGACTCGGGATCCTCTCGGTCTGGCCGCCCCAGGCTCCCCCCCCCCCCCCCGCGAAACTTGTTGGCGGAGTTGTTCGCCCGGAGCCCCCGCCAACAGGTTTCAGGCTTCCCGTCGTACGTGTTCCAAAAGCGCGGAATATGGATATCGCTGCGTATAAGTGATTGATCCGGGCCAGGTCTCGATATCGGTTCCCTTGCCTCGTCGAGTGGAACAATGTTGTGATTGGGCCGTGCTTAGATTGCGTAATGCTATAGCGCTGCCTCCACTTGTCAAAATGGGAGCTCAAACTAGCTCAAAGTGGCTCAAAGTGGGGACTTGATTGGCCAGTTTCTTCACTTTGAGCTTCCATTTTGACGAGTGGAGACAAGGCTTTTGAGAATCGGTGGCAAAACGGAATCCGTGAATGATCGATTATCGATATCATCCAATTTGAAGCTATGGTAAAAGAATCGAATACTAAAGTGTTCATCTAGCACACCCTGATTATCGATCCTTCTCTATAGGTTTAAATGGTAGATCAATCTATATGACAAAGCCGGACATGACATTTTCGGCCGAAATGTCAAATTTTTATGTTTATTTCGTTACAAATTCAGTTTCAAGGGGTGTTCCTGAAAGGAAATTTTACGAACAAAAAATGGACTCCCTCTCAAACTTTTTTGTTTCATATTTTTGAAAATAGAAGCTTCCAAAGTTTCCAGATTTTGTTGGACCTCTCTTATTGACTCGATCCACTGTTCGCCGATCCGTATAGAATACGATCCGTTTGCGACGATGTTTTTTTTTATCCTCACCCACCGCATTTAAAAACACAGCGAAGATAAAATCGTGGCTATAGAGCGAGCGCATAAACGCGCGTGTTATATGCAGTCGAAAATATAATTGCTGTTTATGCGCGGACGAATTGAGATATAAACGGCGGTGGGGCTAACGGGGCTAAAAGTTGAAGCCAATTTTTCATGAACCCGGAGGAAGAGAGCGGAACCCGGCGCGGAGGGAGAAAAGGGCAAACAAAAAAATTCAAACAGTAAAAATTAAAAATAGATACGGACGGAGGCCTTTAATAAAAGTTTCGCGGTTCATTTAAATGCTGGCATAGGGTGAGGAAACGGGTTGGTCGGAGGGCGAGCCGGAGGGTGGGTTCGGGGAGGGGTGGGGAAGCGATAAATAATAGCCACGATAAAACTAACAACTAACAACAAATGTAAGAATTAAAAATTGTTGTTTTTCTCCTCGATGCCCCTTGCGCTTTTCCGCCGCGTGGGAGGAAGTGAGATAGCCGCCGGAAGTTGCCAGATCGTGCCGAAAATAACGTTATACCTTTCAAGAACCATAATGATTTGATCGCTGGTACATTTTGACACTGCAAAAAAAACACATTGGATCTAGGGTCCAGACTCTTGAAAACATCGACAAGAAAAAGTACTCTTGATTCAATCAGAATCTAGCTTAAGTCAAGAACCAAGCGTCTTAATTTAAGCGGATTTCGTTTTGATTTAAGCTTAAATCCGATTGAATCAAGAGTCCTTTTTCTTGTCGATGTTTTCAAGACTCTGGATTCTCGATCCAACGTGTTTTTTTTTTATTTTTTTTCCAGTGGAGAATATCTTTTGAACAGCTTGTGAACCCAATATTTGAGGGTACTTTTTCTTTTAATTCGTCAAAATTTTTGTAAAAAATTTGTTTCATCTGGTAAAATACACCCACCCATAGAATGCTGCTTAACATATGGATGACATTTCGCAATAAGGAACCACTATATTTGGCTCTTCCATTAAAGCACATATCTGTATAGGGAAACCAATGGCATGTATGTTGTTTCTAAAATGGGCCAGAAAGAGTGGTTCCTTATGCAAAATGTAATCCATATATCCTACACCGGGGGGGGGGGGGGAGGTCCAGCGTGCCTGCGATATTAGTAATTATAACACTGGCGAGGCGTGAATGGTCGATAATCGATATTTCATAATTTAAAGGTATGGTGAAGAATCGATTATTAAGGTGTTCGTTGCAAACACCATGTTTATCGATCCTTTTCCATTGGTTTAAATGACAGATCAATCGATACATTGCAAAGCGCTCCACGCCACTGGAAGATAAAACAAACACCCATGGAACGCAAATCGTTTCATTTGCACCCAAGTGTAGCAAATAATGCCATAAGTGTGTTCTCTTTCAGTTCTTGACAAACTACCCGGGCATCTATCAAGAACGAATTATCGCATCCAGGCGCTGACTTAAAAGAAGCGTTAAGATTTTGCATCATATTCGTATCCAGTGACACACAACTAATGTCTGAAAAACAATGCGCGCCTTCAGCAGTTTACTTATGCAATACAGGCATTCATTAAGCACGAATAGTTACATCTAGGCGCTGACCTACAGGAAAAGTTACGTTTGGTGTCAAATCCAACGAATTGCAACCAACGCGTGTAGTGCGCCTTCAGATTGTTACGTATGCAACACGGACATCCATTAAATCAGGACATCCTGGAATCGGTCCAGGTTTGCATTGTGGGGGCGTTACGGAACATCTGAAGTGTTACAATTTACATACACATGAAGTGAACAAATTATTTCGTATTTGACATGGTGGCAACAACGCAGCAACCGAGGGAGGAATTAGAAAGAAATACCTACCCCTTATAAATTACATGCTTTCCTCTTTTTTCTCCCGTGGTTTTCGCCCCTTAAACGGAGTGCAAAGCTCTGGTTTTATTTCAATTTTGTCGTCTCAATTATTATAAACGACAAATAAAGATACGACCGCAGTCTCTTAGTCCTGGGAAACTAACACCGGCTACGCATAGAAATGTAAATTCTTGTGCAGGCATTGAGATTATCATACTGTACGTTCTATGCAAAATAGGAAGGGCAGTAACTAATGAAGGGGGGCTGTTAAAATCTAAAATTATAGATTCGACTCTGTGCACTAGATACATTCGAAGATAGTGAAATTTCTTTATTTCGCTCTTTGTTTATAATGTAAGTCTCATTTGAGATAGATAAAAATTATTTCAGGGATGCATGATGCTTCCTCTCTGAGCTTCCTAGAGCTAAAAAATAAGTATCCGTAGCTTTCTTAAAAAATATGAATTTCACTGGAAAAAATGTCGCAACATTTGAATGAATATACGGCGTTTTTTCTCCCAACATATTTGGACCGGAGTCCACCGGAAAAGTTGCTCGTAAACTTAAATACATAGTAGCCCCGTAACTAATTGCCCTGCCTTTAAAGTTATCATCTCATTGCAAACTAGAGGCGTATCCAGCAATTTTGCAACATTGGCTTTTCTCCATTTAAATTAGTTTTGAATAATCGATTCTTGTTGAAGCACCTGCGGGCTGATTGATGAAATTGATGGACAAAGCGAACGACAGGGATACGGAGAGATCTTTTTGGTGGAAGCGGGCGATTGCAATGGACATAGGAGGTTGGCAATAGACTAACTAATGGCAACCCAAGATAGACCCTGTAGATTACCCCCTTAGTCTAGGAGAGTCATCCATTTCAACCAATAGGATCGCTCCATACTTCCTATGTCTTCTTTGCCTATAGCTTTGTCTATCGATTTCAACAGTCAGCCCGCTGACCCCTCCGAAAATCGATGCATTTCCATAGGTTTTCAACGGAGAAAAAACAATGTTTTGAATACACTGGCTCCGGCCAATGTCGAAATCTCGCGGTCAATAAGCGGAAAACGGGAGGTCCGAAAGAAATAATTGTTTATCATGTATCCTGTATCCTTTATCCCACCCTCGAGAAAGGCTTGTATCTCTGGAGAGCCGATGATAACAATTGAATCAGCTGTTTTCGAAAGGGAACAAGTCCTTTTTTGCATGAGCCTTGGGTTGCCTAAGAGGACATGCTAACTGAGGCTCAAGACTTGTTCCCCTTTGAAAACAACCGATTCAATTGAATAATGGAGCCTTTGCGAGAGTGGCTCGCAACCGCGAGGGTTTCCGGCAACGGATGGTCGCATCGCGTCGTCGGTGGTGGAGGAAGCAGACGGGGTAGGAAAAGGGAGGAGGGAGGGGGTTGTAGCATCAGTATTCCGTCAGCACGATTGGTCGGCGTTGACCTGTCAATCAAAATCTCCCTCGGTCGCATCTCGCATCCCTCGCCGATTCCCAAGATTCAATTATCCAGCGGCCATTACAAATTTACAAAACGCAGCCGGTGGTGAGTGGCGAGCATCCCCTCCTCCAGCCACTCGAAACTCTGGGAATAATTGCAATTGTACTTAGATTTGTTTACTTATACTGCTATCCACAGGAAAAACGCCGTAACTCCCATCAAGACTTTACATTTTTATTGCACAACGGTCATTGTACGAGGGTCATCCAAAAAGTAAGTTCACCCCTTTCATATCTCCGAAACTAAAAGGGATAAATCAAATCGGTAAAAAAGGACTTCTTGCTTATATCCTCAGCTCTCCATAGGTACCAAGATTTTTAAATTTGGACCACTGGTTGCCGAGATATTCGATTTTTACGTGAACAACTCCCGGCCAGTTCCGTCCACCAAATGACGCGCTGATATGAGATGCACCGCGCGCTGTCGCGTCGCTTTTGTCTTCTGGGACTCTCAAGGAGTACTTCTCGTCCATTATTTGGAGAAAGGGTGCACAATCAATGCACCACGGTATTGTGGAATATTGAATTCGTTGCGATTGGCAATAAGAAACAAGCGACCGGGTCTCTTGTCTCGTGGTCCCCTATTCCTTCACGATAATGCCAGACCTCACACGGCGAAAGAGACCCAAAATTTGTTGGACAAATTTGCGTGGGAGGTGTCACCTCATCCTCCATACTCTCCAGCCCTTGCCCCGATTGACTATCATATTTTTCCGCAACTCAAGAAGCACCTAGGTGGCCAGCGCTTCGAGAACGATCAGCAGGTGATGGAAGCAGTCAATGGCTGGTTCAAGAGTCAACCAAAAGTGTTCTTTGAGAACGGCATTAAGAAGCTTCAGAAACGCTATGAAAAATGCATCTAAAGGAACGGAAATTACATCGAAAAATAAGGTAAGATTGTTTTAAAGCCAATCTTAGAATATTTGAGTTGGTTGTTCCTACGTAGATATGTGGGGAACACAGTCAATTCAGGTAGCTTGACGGGAATCGCAGCGCATCGTTTGGTGGACGGAACTGGCCGGGAGTTGTTCACGTAAAAATCGAATATCTCGGCAACCAGTGGTCCAAATTTAAAAATCTTGGTACCTTTGGAGAGCTGAGGATATAAGTAAGAAGTCCTTTTTTACCGATTTGATTTATCCCTTTTAGTTTCGGAGATATGAAATGGGTGAACTTACTTTTTGGATGACCCTCGTACTCGAAAATGTATGCAAGTAAAAAATTTCAATTTTTTATTGATACAACTCAATCATCAACGTAACATACACCGATCATTCAAACACACCATAATCAATATTATCATGCGTTGATGTTACTGTGCCTTAAAAGAAAAATAAAAACTAAAGTTGTATTTTACACCACGGAGCATCAAAATATTAGAATTTTTCAATGGTAAGAAATGTGAACTTAATTGCAACGATATAAATTGCCAAAACGAGCTTTGAACTCAAACTAAAACTTTTAGTGGAGGAGTATGTCTCATCGTAAGGATTATCTGAAGCTACATTTGAATAAAATCCCAGTGATCCCCCAAGAAAGGGCCACTTGTTCAATGGGCTTTTTCTACACACTTCATTCATCTCATAATTGGATCGATATCAATGTTAGATTCTCGTTGAGCTTTCCCTTCCACACCGAAAGAATCGCTCGGTGTGCGGAATATTTAAAACGTTTCGCCCCGCACGGTAAGAATCGGAAAATTCCTCCGTGAAAAAGAACGGAGCGAAAGAAAAAAAAAAACGCATTTCACAAAAATAGGTACCATATTGAGTCGAGTGTCACCGCCGGGAGGAAGTTCCCGACTGAAAAAAAAGAAGAAATAAAACTAAAAATAAGAAGGAAAAGTTGGGGGGAAAAGCGGCGAGGAGAGGGAACGGAGATAGCGCGGATGGCGATGAAAAACTCCGTCGGGAGGGATGGCGCCCCCCCCCCCCTCCGGGTGCAGCTTGGCGTGGGTCTCCGGCGGGGGAGGGGGCGGGGGTTAAAGGATGCTGAAAAGCGGCCAGAGGAGTGCGTTTAACATTTAAGTTATTATTAAAATATGCTAATGTGCACGTCACTTGTCTCAGCTTTCGTGTTCTCAACGTCGGGCGAGGTGGGGGCCGCCCCCCCCCCCAGTCGCCCCCCCCTTCCGCGACGTCGCGCGTCATAACTCAGACATACGCCCGATGCGAGATAGGATCTCGTCGTTCACCGATCAACGGTGACTTGACACCGGTGACGACCGGCGCGGTGGTTGCGCGTCTGCAAACACCGCCTACGCAATCTTGGCTTCGCAGTTTTGCGGGAGGGGGTAGTAACTCCGTCCCGAGATGGATCTTGAAACGCGTAAGAGAAGGTGTTAACTGTGGCTCACGGACGAATGGACTTACGGTTGTCATACGTAGAGCTGACGTAACCATCGCAACATGCCTACCACCGCTTCTTGACATTTGAAATCGATTCATCAGAACGGAGGATTGTAGCAGAAACGGTTGACTGGGGAAACGTGGACCGTTGTTGGCAAATTGAAAATACATGCGGTGGAAACATAGGGTGGATATGTATGTATTACAAGGAAGGAAAACTATTCTCTTATGGCAATTTTTCACTATATCGCAGAAAAAACACTGGGAAAAAATAACATAGATCTAGAGTAGACTCTTAAAAACATTGACAAGAAAAAATACTCATGATTCAATCGGAATTTTTGCTTGAATCAAAAGGAAATCCGCCTAAATCAAGAGGCTCGGCTCTTCGAACCTAACCTAACCTACCTAACCTAATCTAACGGAATTAAAGTCGGATTAGATCAAGAGTATTTTTCCTTGTCAATATTATTAAGAGTCTGGGCTCTAGATCCAAGCTTCTTTCTTTCCAGTGAAGATCAAAGGAATTATTTAGCGTGCTGAGTCGAAAGCTCCCTTGCCGCGAGGAAAAAACACAAAATTTCACTGCGACAAGGAAACTTTCACAGTTATGACTATAAAATTCGATTTGATTGTAATGAAGTCCTCTCCTTCAGGAGAGATTTGTGGTAAAAGAACTGCTGTTTGGCAAAATCAATGGTGCTCATATATACCGGAGGTCTTATTTTTATAGATGGTCCATAAACATTAAACAGCTTCTTCTCAGGAGCATTTTATCTATCACTTCGATGGTAGCTTGTATCAGTTCTCGCAAAAAAGTCCAAAGCGTCAAGAAGTAACTATCGAAATAAAAATATTCATAAATTTATGGGATAATATCGATTAAATTAAGAGATTTACGCAAGAAAATGAGGTTGAAAAAAAAAGTAACAACTCTGATACAACGGAGGGAGGATACTCAAGAAGTAAATATTGAAATAAATATATTCATCAATTTATGGAATAATATCGATTAAATTAGGAGATTTACGCAAGAGAATGAGGTTGAAAAAAAAGACCAACTGTGATACTAAGGAGGGAAAAGATCTGTATAATCAAAACAGAATTGAAAACCGGCAGCCGAATGGAAAGGGATACACACGCCATAAGACAAAATGAAATTAATTCGAAAATCAACCAAGCATTAAAAAATCTCAACATAAAGTAGACGCTACGAATACCGCAACCCCCTCCAGCCTCTGGTTTTCCGCACCCACACTTAACCCCCGTACTTTTTTAATCCGCCCCACTTCCCGCGTCTCCGCTCACCAGACTCACTTCCTTGTTTTGTAATTCATAATACTGCCGTGCTAAGGAAAAACGCCGTAAAAACCTGCAGGCGTTGCCAAATTTCCTTTGATAAAACGCCAATTTCCTGATAAACTTATGAATATTTTCCTCCCAATTTTTCAGGTAATTTTCCGCGCAGTTTCACCTAAAGATTCCGAAAATATAAAGGAAAAATATTCATAACTTTCCTCAAAAACAAACATTTTATCGAAGGAAATTTGGCAACGCTCGAATGTTCATACGGCGTTCCTCCTTAGCGCGGCAGAATACGAGCTGAGGAAGTTTCTCTTTATATAATTTTAGATGCATGTTTAAACGGGAGGAAAATTCAGGCCCGGCGACATCCAGCGATAAAGTGACTCGGGGAAAATAAAGAAAAGCAGAAAATCGGAGAAACAAAAAAAAAATACAAATCTTGTTCGCGTCCGCCCTCCGATTCTGCTCCAGCGACAGCCCCCCCCCCCCCCCGCCTCCCTCCACTCCTGGAAGTCTCACCGACGAAAACGAAGTATTTCCGTGGATAATTTAACTTTTTAATTTTCCGTTCCTATTTTCGAGTCGATGTTCCGTCTGCAGGTAGAGAGCATATTCTCTTTCCGGCTGTTGCATACGCTTATTTAAATTCGCCTATCAACATATTGCAGTGCCTTTTCCGTGTTGGGGGTGTATAATCGCAGGTTATAAAAAAGCCGCACCCCTTGATTACGTCATGCTGCGACGAATTTGCCCTCCGTTCTTGGTGTTCTATTAAGCCCAGCCTGCAGGATGCTCTTCATTTTTTGAGTTCTTGAAAAAATTCAGGTGAAATGGAAATTGACTAATTTTTTACAAGTTTAAAGTCTTCGAAGTTTTTTCGCAGTCAGTTTTGATTAAGCTTCAGCTACTTTTCTTGATTCTGTCTCTGATTAATGATATTTTAGTCAATCTTCTCGAGAAATAACACTTAGGCTAATCAATAAACCGATAAAAACTGATTGGCAACGTTCATCAGTCATGATTAGACCAATGAACTTCATTTTTCAACTAGGAAATACAATTTTCTGGCGTATGTGTAAAAACACTCTCTAGCATAGAAACATTAATATTGAATACGTTGTTTTTAGACTAATCCAGAATCTGTGTAGTTCCTTTTTGTAAAATGGGATCCAAACGATGTATCCTGCCGTCCATCCGGAAACAGTGATATCCCCTGAAATAAAACTTTAAATTATGGTTTCTGAAATATTTCCTACCTGATCGATGTAAATTTTAAAATTTGGTGCAGTGTATATCGGAGACTAATCACTTCATCGTAAAGTTTAGTCGCATAGAATGGTTTTGCCGAAAAATGTACTGTTAATTGCCTTCATATTCACTGAGGAATACCTGTTCGGAATACCATGCTTCGAAACCTTAAGCCTCAAACCTTAGTAGTATACCATTCTTGGTATACTACTAAGCCTCATGGCCTCATGGCCTCATGGTATGGCAAGTTGACAAATCAACTCGCCATACCATGAGGGGAACATGTTATGCTAGAGTTGAAATTATTTCTTTCATTTATCATGATTTTTTTTTTGTTTTTTTTTTTGTTTTGTTCAGAGAATAGATACTTCTCGTATCAAAGCTCAATTTCGATCATTAGAAAGGATGAATAGGAGTATAACTTAAAGACAAAACCACGTACATCCATGCAAAGCACATTCTGCATCCTTGTCTTCCTCGAAAAATTGAAAAGCTCACTTCTTGCACGCACTGCAGCTCTCTTCCGATCAATTGCAGATCGTTGCACTGCACACACAATTGCCAAATTTCACCTGCGATAACTCCAATAGCCTTGCGCTGATCCACGACGTGGCATC
Organism: Bemisia tabaci; assembly: GCF_918797505.1. Lineage (NCBI taxonomy): Eukaryota > Metazoa > Arthropoda > Insecta > Hemiptera > Aleyrodidae > Bemisia > Bemisia tabaci. Next base: position 30,282,601 of record NC_092800.1, read on the forward strand.
AACGTCTCATCGCGTTTTTGCTCCACACTGCCCCAATCAGGGCAGTAAGGAAAAACACCGCATGAACATTCGCAGGTAGCCAAAGTTCTTCCGTAAAAAGTCTGCGTTTTCTATGAATGTTATGATATTTGTCTTTGGAATTCTCAAGCACTAAATATTAGAGTACCTATATACGGGAGAGTATTGCCATCTCTGGGCAGCTCTCTGATTGGTTCATCAGTTTCAGGCTATTATGGAGATCCAAAGTTGGACGAATGTAAACAAACCCGACCCAGAGACACATACGTATTATCGGCTGAGAAATGAATGATAATCACACTCAGAGCTTAATTTTCGGCAAAAATATTAATCAAAGTTCGGTCCGAACTCAATTCAGAAGTTTGATGTATAAAAATTTCTATCACACCCAAAATCACGTCTAGAACTTTGTAGAACTTTTCCGCCATCTTGTCTGTTTACATTGGGCCAAACTAGGAGCGGAAGGGCTGGGGTTTGATACAGTGGGGCTCCATGATAACCGACCAATCAGAGAGCGGCACATTTTTTCTGTCGTAAAAAGATTGGGGTGGCAATATTCTCCAGTATACAGGTACCCAATTAAATATCGAATTGCGAATAAAATGTGCTGAAAAATTAGAAGAAAAATATGACTTTCCTGGGATGATTTGTATTTAATCGAAGGAAATTTGGCAATATCTAAGTGCACATACGTCGTTTTTGGTTTGCACGACGAAGAAGCGATCCTAACAAATGTTGCTCATTTGAAGCGCGGCGAGTCTCCAGAGCCCGCGCGGGATGGGATCGGGCGTCGCGGCGAGTCCGACGGGCAGGAGAAATAATTCGGGGGCGGTTTTGAAAAAGTTAAGCGTTGACGCTAACAAATACGTCCGAGTCGAGAGGGGGAGGATCCGGCCGTCTTCTGCCCCGGCTGATGGATGGACGACCGCCGCCCCGGCCCCACCGGCTCCCACCGCTCCGTCGATCGGACGCCGATGTTGATGCCATCGACGCGTCGTCCGATGGATCGCCCGAGGCCGCTACCCAACGCCATGATCTAGTCCGACGTGGGGTTCGCAGGCCAACGCGGTTCCAGCCACCTTAGATTCGCACTGGCAACGAATCACTGGGGAAAAAAAAACACATTGGATCTAGAGTCCAGACTCTTAAAAACATCGATGAGAAAAAATACTCTTGATTCAATCGGATTTTTGCTGAAATCAGTTCTTGATGGTTCAAATTTTGCAATTTTTTAAATTTAGGTATGGAAAAAATTGGATTCAGAAAAAAATTACGAGAAAAGGTGACAAAATTTCTCATTTCCAGGAGAAACCAAACACGCAATTTGGCCTGGAACGGCGCGGCGCAGAGAGCAATGATGACGAGGACTTTAGATGAAAAGGAGAAGCCCTCGGCGTAGCGGTCGGCATGTAACACATATTAGCGCCTACAAGACTCCATGAATACTTCACGCATTGCATCATACACAGTGCGGTCAGCGCGGCGCGGCGGCAGAAGTTAAACTTATAAAACCACATTTATGTTTGTTCTTTCATAACTTCTTGGTCATTTCTTATAAATGGAAGGCCTTGTCCACATAGAGATAGGTTTACGGAACTTATCTTTCGCGCAAAGTTCCGTGAACTTTTGCTAGTAGTGTTGACAGGGATTTCGTAAAAAATGTTTTCAACACAAGTAAACGCGTCTTGTGCACCCCTCCCCCTCCGGATCGTTCACTTGATGGTTTTTATTGATGTTTCAAAACGAATGAAAAGGGGCGGCAAAATACAGGCGGCCCATGGGCGGTAAGTAGGTAAATCCGGCCCTGTGCAACACCGTTTACTTTGCTGTAAAAATGAAAAATCGGCACCACTCGCACCCCAAATAGCTTGGCAGCCAGAGTTTAAATACTTAGGCCGGACCTGAAACTTAGGAATGCTGAGCCGCGATTTCTGTGCTTTGGCCGAAATGACCGAATTAGCTGCTGGGACCGCGAATTTCTCTGGATTTACCTATAGGATCGTTCCTAATGATGAGGACCTTCTATGCAAGAGGATACATTTTAACCCTCTCTCAGGGCAATAGGGAGGAAAATTCAGGATCCAATCCTCCAGAAAGTGCCACTTGAGGACGAGATAAATAAGATAGACTTCGAGAACCCAACTTTTCTTTCGCAATATTCCACTTTGACCCAACACTCAATTTGAAAGATGAAAGGGAATTAAGGAGGGAAAAACTTGATTTTTTTGTGTGTGTGTTGTGTAAAAACTTAGACATAACAATGTTGACATACTGTAATGCACCACGATACACTTTTTCACAGCTTAAAACTCAGATACTCCGATCTGAGTCGTCATGGGTCTTATAATCCGACTCACAAGTAGCTAGAAATCTACACTGCCGTGGTAAGGAAAAACGTTATATGAACATTCGATGGTTGTCAAATTTCCTCCGATAAAATATTAATTTTTGGGGAAAATTGCGAGTTTGTTCTTGTAAATTCTCAAATATTTAAGATCAAAGTAAGAGGGGAGTTTCCTGAAAAATATAAAAAAAAATGTTGATAAGTTTCCCAGGTAATTTAGGTTTTGTTAAAGGCAATTTTACAACGTCTGAGGGCTCATACGGCGTTTTTTCTCAGCACGGCAGTACAGAACTTGGCACAAAACCTATTCCGCCCGGTTGAATGTCAAGGACTTGGCAACGAGGCAGGAGGTTGAGACAAGAAACAATTAATCAGTTGGGGATAGCCAATCACCGATAACCTAAGCGCACAACCGGGCGATGAAAAAGTTAATTAAGTGAGGAATTACATCGCGGATGGGAGTATGGGACAGGGTATCCGAACGTCTCTATTTCGTGCTCGCCCATCTATGAAGTGTCGGAAAAGAACAGAGCCGCGCTGCATCGGCTTGTTCACATAGGGTGACCATTAAGGACAACTTGGATTTTTTTAGACTTTTTTTTCGGGTAACCTTTTAAGATAGTTATTTTCCATATCGACGGCATAAGTCCGCAATCACATATCTCCTTCGCGGTGTCTGAAAATCTCCGCCACTATGTTATTTGTTTTAAAGGAGAACAAATTGACATCATTCCTTGAAGTTTATGCAGAATTTTCTTCGCACAAAGAAGGAAAATCACGGCAGTTATAAAAAATTGCCGTTGAGTAGTTTTCTGTTTAAAAAGTGTAGTATGACAGGAAGCCGGCGACGTCGCAAACCGAGTTATGTGGTTGCCGACTTACACCGTCGATATGTTTTGACGCCAACATGGTATCAAAACAGTGTTCGAAACTCACAAGCGTCAACGCGCCAAATGTGCCTAAAAAATCGGCCATGGCGCCTAAGAAATGAAATTTCTGCTCCAACTTTGCCCGCAAAAATCTCCACCTCAAAAAATCCTCATTTTCTGTTTAGTGATATTGTGAAATTTCGACGCATGGCTCTGTATTCTAACTCTTCATTAATTGTGCCGTGATATATAGGCAAAAAGTTAACGTAACTCCTAAAAAATCTTCAATGGCCCCTAAAATTGGAGCTTGATGGGCCACATTGCTCCTGAAACTCAAAGGTAGAATTCGAACACGATATCAAAATGGTACTAACTTGGTCAAACTGACCAATAGTGACCAACGCTGCCGTGGTAGGGAGCAATGACGTATGAACATTCAGGTTGCCAAATTTCCCCGGATGAAACAAAAAATTTTACGGGAAAGCTATGCACATTTTTCCTTGAAATTACCAAAACTTGGGGATCAAATTAGGAACAAAATTGTCTGAAAAATTTGAAGAGAAGTATATGTCCACAATTTTCAGCCTCTGTTCTTTACATTTTTATACACCGATTGAAAAAGGGGTTGTTTAGCCCCGAAACGTCTCGGAATTGCCTCCAACATTTTAGCCTTGTTTCCTCATTTAGTTGTTGTGCTTAAACCTTCTATTTCATACTTATAGTGACATTTTTGGGATGCAGATAGAGATTCAAAATTTTTAAAACTCTGTCGTCAACTGTGGTCCATTTCTATTAGATGTAACCAAGTAACCAAAATAATAAGCGGTAACATTTTGCCCTACTAATTAAATACTCTCTCAATCCGCTCACACCTGTTGCAATGTTTTTCGAGTACATAGACTACCGACAGAGCTCCACTTTCGAAACGCCTGATCACCAGGGTAGAAATTGACAAACAGAGAGAGAGAGAAACTCGCGGAAATCGGAGCGAGACAGAGCGACCGGTGCGGTAAACCAGAGAAGAAAAAAATTAAAAGCACCCAGCTCACGCATAAATTACAGTCATCTGTGCAAATCGCGCTCGGTCGCTTTTTTCCGACTGAAATTCGGTTTCAACACGTAAACAGACACCCACACAGCGGCGCGACCGAGGGTAAATAAACACACACGGGGGTCGCGTACACGGATACGCGAGCGGCGAGGGTGTTCGTGGCATATCCCCTCTATAAGCCTCAAATTGAAAACCGCTTAGCGATTTAATTTGAATAAAGCTCAACGAGGGCGGGGCGGAAGGTAACCCCCCCTCCCCCCTCGGGCGAGCAGGGGTGACTGATACAAATGTACTTTTATTCTTGCATATACTTACGTCCCGTGTTCCGGGCGCGCGTTCGCTCGAACGTACGAGCGCATGTTTACGCCTTCGTTATCCGATGAACCCTGTCACGTTCACGTTGCGATCGGTGGCGTGGCGCGCTTTGCGATATATCGATTGTTATGCCATTTAAACCCATGGAAAATGATCGATAAACAGGGTGTTCGCAGCGAACACCTTAATAATCGATTCTTTACCATAGGTTTAAATGGCATAACAATCGATATATCGTCACCTTCCAGGCAAAGTATCACAAGCGCCATGCGACGTTTAAAAATTTCCGCCGCCATTTTATTTTTTTACAGAGAAATTGTTCAACGAAGCTGTCCGAAAATTTCACTGAATTTTCTTTGTGCTGCCGATAAAATTTAATGAAATTTCCAAACAGATTCAATCAACAATTTCTCAGTAAAGAAATGAAATGGCGGCGGAAATTTGTAAACGTCGCATGGCACTTGTGATACTTTGCCTGGAAGGTGACGATATCGCAATTCACGCCACGCCAATGGTTGCGATGTGGGGAGCTTGACAAGGTCTGAATCGAGGCGTGATGTTCGATGACGGAGTCACGGAAGTTCTTGTGAAAAACCACTCTCGAAGCAAGTCTTACATTAACTTGTAAATTGATGATTTTGAAGTGCACGATGCATCTAGATGAAGTTTAATAAAATGATGATATATTAAAAAAAAAGAAAATTAAAATTTAAAAATTGCACAAATTGAAAAATAACACACCAAGATGCAATCGTTGTTGACATTGTTGCGTTGTAGTATTTTTAACTTACAGACATAACAAAGATTTAAGGAATTGACCTGTAACATTAACAAACCAGTGTGTCACAAACACTTGACTTGCCTGCCACTTGTTAATCGATTAATGAGTGCACGATGCATCTAGATGAAGTTTAATAAAGTGCTGTTGTAAAAAAAAAGAAAAAGAAAATTTCAAAATTGCACAAATTTTAAAAGTAACACACCATGATGCAATCGTTGTTGACATTGTTGCATTGTTGCATTGTTGTATTTTTAACTTACAGACATAAAAAAGATTTAAGAAATTGATCTGTAATATCAACAAACCAGTGTGTCACAAACACTTAACTTGCCTGCCACTTGTTAATCGCACTGGAAAAAAAACACATCGGATCTAGAGTCCAGACTCTTAAAAACATTGACAAAAAAAACACTCTTGATTCAATCAGATTTAAGCTTAAATCAAGAACCCAGCCTCTTAATTTGAGTGGACTTCCTTTTGATTTAAGCTTAAATCTGATTGAATCAAGAGTCCTTTTTCTTGTCAATGTTTTCAAGAGTCTGGATTCTAGATCCAATGTGTTTTTTTTCCAGTGCGGTTAACTTGCAAACCTTTAAAAAGTTAAGATTGCATCGATATCGATTGGTTCAACTTGTAAAAAAAACCTCAAAAGTCGAATCAGAAAGAGCCTCCCAAAAAGTGGCCCCTTTTTTGAAACTCGGGGGATTTCATTCAAATGTGGCTGAAATGAAACCTTATGGTGAGACAAGCCTCCAGTAAAAAGTTTAGCTTGAGTATACGTCTAGTTTCCGAGATACAGCGTTGCAAAGTTTGCATATTTAAGCTTTAAAAATTCGCATATTTTCAAGTATCTTATTTTCGAAAACACCTCCATCGGACATTTTATGATATTTTGTGACATTTAACCAACATTTAGTCTTATTATTGAATGCATACATCTATTGATACAATAATACTGTTAATTCTCTTGATACAACGTTGCAAAGTTGACACCAAAGACCTATAAAAAATGCTCAGTTTGGTTAGTTTTTTTATAAAAAGACGAACTTACTGATCACCAAAATATATGTTTATGGGGTTTAGGTGTAATTTTATAATAAGATACGTCTTCCATATAGGCCTTACCGCGAGCGTAAGCACAGATTCAATGATACAGCGTTGCAAAGTTTATTTATTTGAGCTTTAAAAATGTTTATATTTTGAAGTTCCGCGTTTAAAGAGCGATTTTCGTGGATCTTGTTTTCGAATTTGAGGAGTAAAATCTACCCACGTGTCATTTGTAGATGTATGTTCGAATAAACAGGGATAATTTGATTGGTGGTGGTACAGCGTTGCCAAGCTAACAACGTTAAACTCTTGAAATTATTATTTATGGTAGTTAAAGATGACGTCTATGAATGTAATACCTGATAGCAAGGCAAAATATCGAGGGTTGATGTCAGTTCCGAGTGACAATTGGTATTGGCAAAAATACTATGATCAAGTTTATTAATACTTCTTTTAAAACGATAAATAAATGAGAAATTAAAATAAGGAATCCTCTAAGAATTGATATTTGATTTTTGTTTTTTATAACTTTGCTTTACTTTTTTAATTTTTATTTTATTTATTTTATTTTTTTACATGTTTAATGTTTTTACATTTTTAATGTTTTTACATTTTTTATATAACAATTATAATTTTTTTTGTTTTTTTTCTTCATTTTTTTTCATTTTTTATATTTATTTTTTTTTTTTGCATGAATTTATCACACATCGGTACAAGTTCTGCCTGCAAATCTATGGACAATGTCTTGACATTCTTGACACTGTCGCTAATCTTAAACTTTAACATCAAGAAAGAAAAAAAAGAAAAAACAAATAAATGATTAAATGAACACTAAAGGAACAAGAACGGATACAATGGATGAACGCATTATTTTTTCAAGGCGTAATAAATGTATTCTCTAGATCAAGATTAATTTATACTTAAAAAAACTCGAAATATTCCGTATTCTATGTTTATTTTTTAATTTTTCTTAACAAAAGGTCGAATTGGCAACTATGGCGAGGCAGAATTTGTTGGATTTTGAAAGAAACGCTGATGATGAGTATTCCATTAAGCATGACAAAGTCTCTTGAATTTGATTTTGAAATCAGATTATTATTTTTGGAAGTATCCTAATTTTAAAATTATTTTATGTATAAATGTTGAAGGAAAACAAAAAAATAGGCAACAGTGTAATTTTTTAAATCAATTGTCATCTAGTTCTAACTAGAGTCCTAACATTTTGCTTTAAAATACCGAGACATGTTTGATCGAAGTTTTTTTTTAATAAAAAAACAATAGAAAAGACATGTTCAGAGGTATAAGATGTAAACTTTGCAACGCTGTGTTACTTGAAATTATTGTAGCCTTACATCAATGCACTATGCATCCACGAGTACCACTAGGGGTTAATTTCGTGCCACAAAATACAATTAGACATTCACTAAAATTGGTTTTTAAATAAGAAACTCAAAAACATGAGTATTTTTAAAGCTCAGAAAGGTAAACTCAGCAACGTTGCACTACCTAAACAGGGGTCATACATAAGCTGAAACTTTTACTGGAGACTTGCTTTATCATTATGCTTCATTTACGCTTTGTTTCAGTATTGTAAAGTTCACTCTCATGTTAGTTTTAGGAAGATAATATTTGAAAATATGAAGATTTTTAAAGCTTAAATATGCAAACTTTGCAACGTTGTATCTCCGAAACCAGACGTATACTCAAGCTAAAATTTTTACTGGAGTCTTGGGTCATCATAAGGTTTCGTTTAGGCCACATTTGAAAGAAATCTCCGAGTTTCACAAAAGGGGCCAAAAAAGGCCCTTTTTTTGGGAGGCTCTTTAAGGAAACGGGTTTAATGTGATAGATTTTTGATAGTTTTTCCAACTTAAATCCTAAAATTTATGTCTAAGGTTATGTTGAATTTTTTTTTACCAAACGAAACATCGAACCACTATCGAACATGATCCATTGTAAGTAGACTTACATTTTGATATCATCCTGAAAAATCTGTCCACGGTATATACTTGAATCTTCACTTTTAACCCGGGAGCGTGAGCAATTTTATTTCACGTGGCTGCCACCCACTTAAAATGGGAGGTGTCTGAATGTTTGAAGGGTAAAAGTTTTGGCATGAAGAGTTGGGGAGAGGTGAAGGGGTGAGGGGGTGAAGTTGGAAGGGAGTTGATGCGCGCGTTGCGAGCTGTCACCAAATAAGTTGAGAAAGAGAAAGGCTCAGGCTGAACCCCCTCCCATCAACCCCCTTTTCAGCTTATTTAATAGGTTGCCAATTTAACCCATGAAACTGAACGTTGTGAAATATTTGAACGTATTTATGTAAAATGCGCCTATTTGCATAGAATATTAGTGCCTAATTACTGAACACTGTTTTAAAGTCGTTCTTTACATAGCTTCGCTTTTCTGAAGAGCCTCTTGTTTGTGATTAAGGGGGTCTTAAGGGGATCCTTAAAATCGCACCATATGAAAGATAGTTTTAACAGGTCTCGAGAGGGATTCAACAGAATGACTTTTTAGGAAATAGATCCTTGCGAAGGATGACAAGATTTTGCCATTGAAAGAATTAAACATACGGGAGAAAAAATTCTATGATTTTGACAGGCATGCAAAATTAAAAATTAAAATTAAAATTAAATTGGGGATATTGAATAAAAAATAAATCCATGCGTGCAGGCAGAAAAAATGGCCAGCTTAGTAATAAATAAAAAGCGTCAAAGAATTGCGAGGATACGCAAAAATCAATGAGAAATAACGGAAATAAATAAAATTATACTTTAGTGCAATGAAATAGCAATTTTTCATCATGATTTTTCAAATATTGCTGTATCATTTAGTAAATGAATGCAAATTCAAATAGTCAATATAATGAGATCCATGCATCGAGAGGATAGTCAATTTACAGTGCAAGGAAGAATTCCAACATACTTCAGCTTTATTATAATCGATGTTGATAAGAAAGAGCCTCTTCCTTTGATGGATAAGCCACATACAACACTTGGTTGTAGTAGCAACATATTCCACCCTGTAATCGCAATTTATTGCGAACTATGTCTAGCGCGGGGCAAAAGGTTTCACGAGCGTTTTGTTTGCATCAAAAAGAAATCCAAAAAAGTTGGAGTGCTCATAAAGTGAAAAACTTCGACTTCCCAGGAAGTATTGGCTCCTGATCAATTTTTATGGACGCACGCAGGGCTGAGGTTGCTCCATGATGAAATTACTGCATTTATCATGATTTTATACCATCCCTTCGGAATTTACGGAGAGAAATTCAGTGTTTTACGAGCAGTTTGTCAATACCACCACCCCTTCCTCTTTTCGCGATCCCTGCTGAAGCTACAAGCCATCTTCTCCTAGTGGCAGACTAAGGACTATGACGACGACTTGACAAGCTTCAGCCATCATTCTATTTACCACGTCACTCATTTCTTCACCCTCTGTTCCTCACTCACTCCCGTCTAGTCTTCAGTAAAAAACGGGGGAAAAAAATAAATTTCATTTGATTCTGGAGAGTAATGAAGAAGAAGAAAAAAATTGATCACGTAAATTGGCCAATTGGTGATCCACACATCTGAGGATCACACTATGGACCGAATAATTTTAGGATAAAAAGGAACTTTTTACCTACCTATTTTTTTCTACACTCCTCTAGAGAGGACTAGTAGAAATATTGCTATTGACCAATGTCCAATGATTGGGTAAGTTGTCCGTGAATATAAAGGATAAATTATCAGGATTTGTTCTCTCAGACTTAAGTTTCTTTTTATGTGAATTTATCCCAGGACGATTGTCTACGTATGAGGGGCGTTTAAAAATAAATCGCCTGAAATTACTGTCGGATTAGCTGAACTTCTCATTGCCGATTAATTCGGACAATTCAGTGTTAGATGCTGGTAATTGCCGTGTTTTTTAAGCACGAATCTATTTACTATGCGAGCGAAAAACTCATGCAGCATGATAAATAAATCCATGTTTTAAAAGCATTGGCTGATTCCTCAAAAAAATACTACAATTATTATTGATTCACAACTAAAACAAATTTCGGTGCGATGTTGACTTAGTTCAAAACCAAGCAATTAATATTTCCCCTTAAATCTATTAATATGAAATGCTGGGTTTAAATCTGCATTTTTTTGCATGTATCGGTATAAACAGCGTTTTTTAAGATCGAGCACTGAGAAAAAACTATGGTTATAATTACCATAGTAGTGGTGTTCAATATGCACTCTTAATTAGTAGTGACCATGACCAATAATAGTGATATTATTACTGGAGCAATCGTAATTTTACAAGTGTGCGGTAGTAAAATTACCATTTAATGGTAAAAATATCTCTATTATTGGATATGGAAAATTACCATTTAATGGTAAAAATATCTCTATTATTGGTTATGGCAACTACTAATTAAGAGTTCATACTAAACACTGGAAAAAAAACACATTGTATCTAGAGTCCAGACTCTTAAACACATCGACAAGAAAAAATACTCTTGATTCAATCGGATCTAAGCTTAAATCTAGAACCCAGCCTCTCAATTTGAGTGGATTTCCTTTTGATTTAAGCTTAAATCTGATTGAATCAAGAGTATTTTTTCTTGTCAATATTTTCAAGAGTCTGGACTCTAGATCCAATGTGTTTTTTTTTTTCCAGTGAACACCACTAATATGGTAATTTTTACCATAGTTTTTTCTCGGTGAGCATTTTCGAATAAGTACAGTCAAGATCGAGTGAGGCGGGAGTTAATAAAGGAACCTTGAATAGGGGGCACGTCACTGGACTGGAGTAGTGCGACAATATAAAGGCAAAGCAATGTTACTTGCTTTCTTGGCGCTTTGATTTTAATCCCAATCAAGGCTTGAGGTTTCACAATGACCTTTGGTTTCAATGGAGAGAATAATTAATGACCAGCCCTATGAAATAGAAATGCCCAACAAAAGCTCAACTGCGTAGAAACCTATCAATGAAAACACAGAACAGTCCGAGCGTAGGGTCAATACTAGAAAATGGTCGGCGCCAACTCTCATATTCAGATAACATTACGTTGCCATGCTAACAAATCGGGTTTTTAGAATTTCTCCTGATTCGAATTCATTCTTATGGACAGGTATGAAAGGATTGAAGTCATTCCCACAAGTAAAAAATTTATAATTGAGAAAAAAAATTAACTATTAAAAATCTTTGAGGTAAGTTGTGCTGGAATGAGCTTTTTCCATCTGTATTGAGATTTCCAGTTTTCGGGATTTTTAACGCACGGTTTTCCCCCGAATAAGGGCTGATGAATGATTTTAAATCTCCTTTCGCTATTTTGTGAGCCGGTATCACTTGAGAAAAAAACGAACTTTCTTGCCAGTAAGCAATACACTGAAAAAAAAAAATCTTTTTGCCGCCAAGAAGTATTTCTTCTTAAATCAAGAATTTTGCTGGTTAATATAAGCTACTTTTTTGCTTGACCCAAGCATTATTTTTCTTGAATCAAGAAAAAGTCAGCTTAAAGCAAGATAAAGAAAATTCTTGGCGGCAAATTCAAGAGTTATCATGCTTGATCCAAGCTACTTTTTTTTCAGTGTAAACAAGAAGGAATTAAATGCACGATTGATTACATTAAGTCCGCTCTTATCGAAATCACAGCATTTACATCTCTCAACACTGGAAACGACCAACAAAAGGGTTGGCGGAAGAGTCCGTGGGAACAAAGAAGGCGGTAGTCCCAACTTTGAACTGCCGCCCCTTTTCATGATGCGAAAGCGGGGTTTATTGCAGAAGTTTGCTCAATTACTCCAAAGAGCAACATGTTTCATTCACTGTTGTTCCCCGCCATGACTCGCCCTTAACGTTTGTTTACTCACAGTCAGACTGACCAGTCGGTAACGCAAACTTTAAGTTGACGTAAGTCTCCATCGGCCGTAGAGTGCTTCATTCTTAGAGTTGCTATTAAGACACCTTTGTGTAGGTCCTTTCGATCACTGGAAAAAAAACACATTGGATCTAGGGTCCAGAATCTGAAAAACATCGACAAGAAAAAGTACTCTTGATTCAATCAGAATCTAGCTTAAATCAAGAGCCAATCCTCTTAATTTAAGCGGATTTTGTTTTGATTCAAGCAAAAATCCGATTGAATCAAGATATTTTTTTTCTTGTCAATGTTTTCAAGAGTCTGAAATCTAGATCCAATGTGGTTTTTTTCCCGGTGATTATCTCTTCCAAAAGGATGCGGTTTGTTCAATTTCTCTAGGTTGATAAATTCGAAATATGCTCAGTTTCAAGCAAGTATTCTTCGACTTTAAATGAATACTTCTCTCAAAGCCATATCTACGGAAGAGAGAAGAATATCTTCCGTTCAACAGTTCCCTCTCCCTATCTATCAGTTCAACAGTTCCCGAGTTATCGCTTAAAATCCGTAAGAAGATAGTCAGTGAATTTTAGGGGTGGGAGGCATAATTTGTAGGGGGGTGAATTTGGATTCTCGTTTAAGACCCTCCACCAAAAGTAAGAAATCTGGTGAGAAAAAGAGCTGCTCTCAAAACCGCATAAAAACACCAAATGACTCGACTAAGTGTCTGCCGCGGTTAGCCATATTTTGGAAAATCAGAATAAGACTGAGAATCTGCAACGTTGCAAAGTGAGTTGCGTGGTTTTGCAGTTTTGCCGTAAATATGCTCAGATATTGGGATCGTTGATTCCTTTCGATAGAGAAAGGTCGTTCTTGAGCGCGGCACGAAGTCGGAGTCAAGAGCAGATGTCTCATTTCGCCTTCAATTTTGATGATACTTCAAGCACATCCATCGAGCACGAATAGTTGTATCAAAGAGCCGTGCCAGTTCGAGAGCCTCAATTGTTCTGTTGCCAATTCTTGTTTTGCCACATCTCGACGGTATTTGACACGCAAGTTTCTCGGTTCAATAGCGTCGTGAAATTTAGAAAAATTAAGACAATGTTTGCCAAATTGCCGGGGAAAGTTGTTGCGTTTTGCCAGGAAGAGGTCGTCCCTAATCACCAGCGTTTTGTAAGCTTTCGAATCCATTTCAAAGGTTTCTAACAAATGTGTATATTGCAAAGTATAATTTGAAATTTTGACGTGGTGCCCTGCATAGTATTAAAAACCGCTGAACATGAAAAACTAAAAAAAATTCGTACAGACCTCAGATCGATCTTTTAGCAAAATCTTTTCAATTACATCAAAATACTTCTTCGTTATTTTTTACAATTTTTTTTTTAAGCGAGTTATTTTGCTGGTTATCACTTCGATATTGCTCTCTGGGAAAATTGTTCCTCCTAAATTGCTGCATTTGTTTATTGACTTATTAAATAAGTCAATAATTAATGATAAGGATTAAGAATAATTGTGTACAAATTTTGTATAGTTAAGGAAGAATTAGCACATAGATCAATAAATACAGATGATTTTAAACACGTAATGAAAATTGATTAACGTACAAGGAGTTTGCTCCGGGTCCCTAATTTTCCCTTAGTTAGGCCTGAATACTGGGTCCAGTAAGAAGTGTAATTTTAACTCAGAATGAGTTTCACAGAGATTTTTATGTCATTTAGTCTCTCTATTCTGCTCTATTTCCTTACATTTCTACCTTTACTATCATCTCAGCCCAAGGGCCCTCAGGCTGGTTGCGGACGCTGCCCCTAAGATTATTTAACTAATTAACTTGGCATTTGGCGCAATACCTAATTTCACTGTTTGCCGGCGATAACATCCAAACTTTTTCATGTAAAAATATTGCCTTAAATCTGCGATTTTAGCACACGCAGTTACTATTTTCGCATGTATTCAAGGGTGGACTGTAAAGTAAAGTACATTGTTCCACCAACAGCACCAAGGGACCGGGCCAAAGTGCTCCTTGCCTCATCCTCCGATGCTGCAAGTCATGTTTAACGTACCGCGAACTCTGTCACAAATCTTATCGTTTCGCCGCCGTCGTCCAGACCGCGTCCGCTCCACGGCTATAATTAGCGGAATTCCTTGTTGGTGTATTTTCGCAAAGCATTATTATTGTCTCCGCGCCGTTTCACAAGTCCCATTCCCATTGGCTCCTCGAATTCGATCTCTGCAATTTTCCGTCGGGAGGGAAGGAAGAGGTGGAGCCAGAATTGCAATGGAAGGTTTTTTGTATTGAGTTACGTATGCACGCTCAGAAACACTGGAAAAAAAAACATTGGATCTAGAGTCCAGACTCTTGAAAACATCGACAAGAAAAAGGACTATTGATTCAATCAGATTTAAGCTTAAATCAAAAGGAAATCCGCTCAAATGAAGAGGCTTGGTTCTTGATTTAAGCAAAATCCGATTGAATCAAGAGTATTTTTTCTTGTCGATGTTTTTAAGAGTCTGGACTCTAGATCCAATGTGTTTTTTCCCAGTGAAATAATCTTCACCCATGGCGCTTCCTAGAATTTGACAACCCTGTACCTATTTTCTCCGTGCAAACCTTTTATATATAATCGGTCCTACACGAAGCAGCCTGCCTGCCTTTATGGGAAAATTCCCGCCGAGCAGAAGAAAACGAGAACTGCAATTTGAACAGAGACAAGAGATGTCGTTCTAGCCTGCTTCACAACAAATTGAAAAATTTTAGCTTTTAGAATCCAGACACTCAGCCTTTGAAATTATCTTCCTAGACTGTTGGGCAAATGTTTTTAGAAAACATAAAGTGTTTTGATGAACTGTAGGCTAAACTCTGAAACATTTTGCTAAACAGCTTACTAGAGGGTGAAATAACGTAACTTTTATGTCTGAATTTAAATAGTGACTCGTACAATAAAAATTTTCCGTAATTAAGGCGATTTGAAATTCTGTTGCCTAGAACTTGCAGCTTTGAGAGAGTTATTCAAATTTTATAATCTGCCTCGTTTGGACCTCAAGAGATATTTGTTTATCTCTGCGTTCTCTTGATGTGAAAGAATGAAATGAGCAGTTAGCAGCTTTCTCTTCGTGATACTAGAAAGTTTTTCCTTTAGATACTTAAAAAACTATTTGTTTGACCCACCTCGATAAATGTATCTTCCCTTGCTTGCTGGTCCAAACTACATCACTAATAAATCTGAACAAATTTTTTGAGGATCTTCTGGGTGGAGAAGACCGTGTATTGTGTCAATATATTTGTTTTTAGTTTTTTGTCTTCCTGAAGGTTATGTATTAATATTATTTGTTGGAATATTATTATTCATTCGTCGTATAGTAATTTCCTGTTAAAAATTAACCTCTTCTTCTGTGTATGGCTAAATTGTTTTTTTTTTTTTTTTTTTTTTTTTTTTTTTTGCTGCATGGTTCACCTTATTTTACTAGATTTTTTTCATGTGGATAGTCGAAAAGAAACGCTCTTTAAAATTTCACGGCACTGCAGTATTTGCTACTTCTAGCTGCTGCCATATTCCTTGCGCCGCGCACACTCTCAACTTTAATACCTCTTGTCCGTCCTTCCCCGGGATTCCATCCTGTTTTCCAAACAGCTGTCATATTCGAAGTTATTTCATAAGTCACTCTAAATCTCATCTTCCATATGTCACAGCAGCAGGTAGACGATAGTTTAATATCAACCACCAAAACCACTATCGACCCTTCCTTCCTAGTCCGTCTCAGCCTCGAGTCACCCTTTCAATAAAACTTGTCATCTCATATCAAAACCGTATCCCTTCCACCCCGCAAAGGCACCCCCCCCCCATCGTTTCCCTCCAAGCTCGTGTACTTCCTCAAGTGGTAAGATGAATGTAGCAAATATCGGAACTCCTTGTCTGCCGTGATAGCGAAGAGAGCAGTAAGTGCATGCTGGATGAACCTCGAGATACATATCAGCATATGCTTACCATAGCTCATACAGAAATGGACTTACTGCTGTCTTCGCTATCACGGCAGTTGTGTAACTCATGAGACGCTCTAGCGAGAAAAGTGTATGTCGCCGGTTGGTTGGGATAAATATTCAAATATCGTTTTGTTCGACGGCTTGTCACGGTACATTTGTCAAAACGCCAGATTGAATTTTGGATTCTAAGGGAAATGGACTAGACTCAAGAGGAAAATGTTTTTCTTGGGATGAGAGACGCTTCCCTCAAGTATTACCGCGCGATATAGAAATAGCAGATTATCTTTATGAAT
Organism: Bemisia tabaci; assembly: GCF_918797505.1. Taxonomy (NCBI): domain Eukaryota; kingdom Metazoa; phylum Arthropoda; class Insecta; order Hemiptera; family Aleyrodidae; genus Bemisia; species Bemisia tabaci. The sequence continues at coordinate 30,299,125 of NC_092800.1, forward strand.
GATAGTTTCGTCTGCTTGACGAATCATGCAGGAGTCTTCTTGCCGATATGTATTGCGTTTTTAAATAAAGAACGTGTTGAAAATATTTGAATGCTAGAAGTATCTTGAGGCAAAAATATTTAATTTTAAACCAATTTTCTAAATAATTTGTCTCAATATTGGCCAGTGTTTCAAATTTTAATATCAGTGTATAAATTTGTCCTATTTTGAAGAACCGAACTTTTTTTCATAACCAAGTATAAAAATAACTTTTGTGACATTGTACAGCCCACTTAACACGGTGAGGCGCCGTAAGTCTACAAAAGTTGAGAATGAGGACCACTCGATTATGATTTTTTTCCCTTTAATAAGTAAAACGAATAATCGTTTCAGATGATGTTAAGATAACTCGGCATTTTGAGAAGACTACATCAGAACGGCCCAAAGATTGATCGACTTGACTTTATATTCTTAAAAGTATGCAAAATACTTGTTATCTAACATAAGTTTTTAATCTGTTTCAGAGAATGGACTACCAAGGAGATTACGGACTGCTTATACGAATACTCAATTACTAGAACTAGAAAAGGAATTTCACTTTAACAAATACCTATGTCGACCTAGGAGGATAGAAATAGCTGCATCTTTAGATTTGACTGAAAGACAGGTAAAGAATCCATACAATACATCGGTCACTTAGATGTCACGCTTTTCCAACGAGCTCTTATAGCTACATCCTATTAGTTTCGATGAAAAATCGCTTAAAATACCTCAGAGAAAAAAAGTGTCACCTCAATGTTGCTATTGATCAATAAAAATTAAACTCCAGTTAATTGACATAAGTATTGCTTCATGTTTTTTGGAGATCACGCGAAACAGGAGTTACGCCTATTCTGCAAGAAAAAGAACACCGTACGATCCTCCAGATGTTGCCAAATATCCATCGATAAAATCAGAATTTCCTGGGAAACTTGGGCATATTTTTCTTTAAAATTTTCTGGAACTTTGATTCGTAATAGAATCTATCGTATCAAAAAATTTCAAGAACAAATGTGTAGAACTTTTCTCAAAAATAAATACTTTATCGGCAGAAAATCGGCACTGAATCGAATGTTTTTACGGCGTTTTTCCTCAGCATAGTAGTATTTTCAACAGAGAAGTGAGGTACAAATGGAAGCGCTTATTGCATATACGAAGGAATGAAGGCGCTTAATGTTGGCCTCAGAAATATCATTTTAATCCAATATTTTGATTACATTCAATGTTCGCAATCATTGGACAGAAAATTAATGCTCCTTCCCAAAATTTAACCACCTCTCCAAAAGTTGTGTAACTGTTTCTTCAAATGATTCTTTTTGTGTGACTTTTTTTCTTTTTTTTCAATTTTTTCTTTTTAAGTAGCGAATCCTGCTTACGCTAATTTCACTTTTTTTTGCGAGAGCCGCAATCTGGGATCGGATAGATTCTGGAATTTTTCAAACCATCCAACTTTCTCCGCGTATACTTTTAATGAGAAAACAGGGTTTAATGTGCTTTCACTCTCACCCTAACCAGTGGCTCTACGACGAGAATATCATAATATGGAGCTATTCAAAATTTTCAATACAGTAGAAACTAATGTGACTCAAATTAACCACAACAGGACCAAAAAATTCCCTCCCTAGAACAGCCCGCAATTAGAGCAGCAAAAGCCCCTCCCTTACCCTCACTGCGCTAAATCCTAGGATCCTACAATAGCGAATCGGGGCTTAGTCTAGGAGCCTGCCGGGGGGCCGACTCTATTCCTAGCCGCAAAAGTGGTGAATGATACACTACCAGCGCAAAGTACAAACAGCAGATGTGCGTATGGTCTTAATTGCAGGTCAGTGTTTCTTCGGGTTACGGCTGGAACGGGGCGGATGGAGGCAGAGCTTTTGCAGGGCAGCTTATTGGTGGCTCATTATTTCGAGCGAGATCACGTTCTAATCCGCCAATAAGTCCAATCGTGGTCGTGGTCCGTCGGCCCAGCCTGGATGCGTTCCCATGGAATGGAGGAATGCGGCGTAGCCATGATCGCCCGGCAGATTGCGCCTCTCTACCGGGTTACCAGAAAGTTTTTCTCAGTCTTCATACGATGTTGTTACATAGGATGTTATATAGGATGTCTCATAGGAAGTTATCCCGGCAGTGGCAGATCCGGGGATCGGACTAAAACAGGGGGGGGGGGGGAGGAGTAGGGAAAAGTAAGAAAGGGGGAAAAAAGGGAGAGAAAAACAGTTCTTCTACAAATTTACTGAAATGATATCAAGACAGATTCTATTTAACCAAGTTTTCTAAACCAAAAGTTCTCAAAACCGCCGAAATAAATGGGCCACCTACCAAAATAACATTTCTGTAAAAGGGGCATTATTCGTCAATTTTCAAATTTCAAATAATGCACATTGTATGTTAAAACTGCTTAAAATTCAATCTGGAGGGTTTTTTTTTTAATTTTCCGGGCGAGCTCCGTCCCCTTCGAAAAACTAGATTTTAAAATTTTCAAAAGACAAAAATTTAGGATGTCAATGGTTAACTTTCGAAGGGACCGAAATGATTCCCCATGCAAGGGACGAGGTTTCAACCGCACCACGTCATCCAATCATAGTTAACGTTGTTGGTTAACCCTTAATGGCATAGCGTTACAAATTTGTAACAAATTATTTGGGTTTTTAAAAATTGAATCTATCCTTTGTGGCGTGATTTTGCAAATTTGCATTAGTTTTTTCTTTCTTTGAATAAATAATTCCCAAAAATTAAAAATTTTAAAAAAAAGTTGGTACCCTACACTGGGAAAAGAAACACATTGGATCTAGAGCCCAGACTCTTGAAAACATTGACAAGAAAAAATACTCTTGATTCAGTCAGATTCAAGCTTAAATCAAAAGGAAATCCGCTCTAATTAAGTGGCTTGGTTCTTCTTGGTTTAAGCAAAAATCCGATTGAATCATAGTATTTTTTCTTGTCGATGTGTTTAAGAGTCTTGACTCTAGATCCAATGTGTTTTTTTTTTTTTCCAGTGCATGTTTTTTATGTAAGCTACTAAATAGACTAGTGTCCCCCAGAATCTGAGATCCAAAATTAATTCGTGCCATAGAGGGTAAATAGTTATTTCCAGCGACATTTCGGAACACCCTTTGGTCGAAATTCAAATTTATCCGGGCGATCTGGTGGTGCGGAAGGGGGCGGGTCGGAGATGACCGGTGTTCCGTGGCGTTGGGAGTTGCTGCGGCGGAATTACCTCCGAGACGACACACGATGGCCGCCGCGGCGCGGCGCGGCCCGGCCGGGGATTGCGACGCCCGAGACGAACCGGGGCGAGGGGGGCACGGAGGGGAGGGGGTGGCTAATGACGAATGCAACGGAAACGTCAATTAAATTGTCATAACTCTGTCACTGTAATATTTCCGCCACGGCCCTCCGTAACGGAGTAATAACCGTCCGGTCCGACCATGGCTGCCATTGTCTGGGCACCGCCGCTGACCGCTGCCGCCGCCCCCCCCCCCCCCCCCCCCGGTGGATGACCCGACCGCTGACTCGGCTGGCTTTTACATCTCTCATCGGTTATTCGTATTCGTGGTTTCTGAATTAAAGCGGTTCGGACTGGATCTGTGAAGAGTAAAAAAAATTGAAGTCGAGAATCAGGCAGCGTGCGTACATTGTTAGAATTTTTTTTTTTTTTTACTGCCACCCCCCCCCCCCTCCCCGTGGATGACCCGACCGCTAGCTCGGCTGGCTTTTACATCTCTCATTGGTTATTCGTATTCGTGGTTTCTGAATTAAAGCGGTTCGGACTGGATCTGTGAAGAGTAAAAAAAAATTGAAGTCGAGAATCATGCAGCGCACGTACGTTGTTATCCAATTTTTTTTACCATTACCTTCTTCATACCGACGGTAAAACTGCAGAAATGCATATCGGTTGCGGTGTTTCAGAATCTCCGACGCTCTTATTCTATTTTTTAAAGGAGACCAAACCAGCATCATGGCTTGAAGCCTTCGTAGCATATTCTTCATAGGGAGAAGAAAAATCACTGAAACTTTAAAAAAAATTACGTTCAGTAGTTCTCCACGTGGCAAATATTTCGCGTTAACATTTGATGAAAGTACTATGAAAACTGCTGAGCCAAAGAGGAACTCTTTATGGGTCTTCAGGTGTCGCCACATTTTCCTCGATAAAAAACGAATTTGCTGAGGAAATTGCGAATTTTTTCTTCAATTTTTTTCAGGCAATTTTGTTCAAAATTTAATAATTAATATCTGAAAATTTCAGGGAAAACATGACTTAACACTTAGCATAACTTATCTCAGAAATATGTGTTTCATCCGGCTAAATTTAGCGATTCTCGAATGTTCATACAGCGTTCTTCCTCAGCACGACTGCATACAATAGTTTGATCAATGGTCCGTTGTATTCTTACCGTGTCTAGTGGTCTATTTGATCACTGAACCAAAATCGAAGATAACGCAGAATACATAATGGAGTCATTTTGTAAAGTCATTTTCTCAAACAACCTTACCCATGAGCGCGGTTCGCGGAACTTCGAATGAAATTGTTCCAGGAACTTTTTATAACTAACCTATAACTTGTTCCTGGAACCCGCTGTTTGCAGAACTAATTCGTCCAAACTGCACTCGTGTGGACAAGGCGTAGCTTAACTCAACTCGAAGTATCTTAGCCAACTTAACTTATGTCTTCCCTTCCATTCAGATCTATTACCTTACCCATGTTCCGTTTGTCTGTTTCCAGGTGAAGGTGTGGTTCCAAAATAGGCGGATGAAGCACAAACGTCAAACGTTGAGCAAGCAAGGCGAGGACGGCGACGAGAAGGAATCCGTCGGCTCTGGAGGCGGTGGCAAGTCGAAGAGCAGCGACACCTCCGACGACAAGAAGAGCTGCCAGAACTGCGACCTTCCCGCCGGGCTCCTGGGCAGCGACCACGGCCGGAGCAGGAGCAACTTCAACACCAACAGCAACGACAACAGCGCCTCCAGCGTCTCCAGCAACAACAGCAGCTACGACAAGGAAGAGGACTCCCGCTCCAACGAGGGCAGCGGGATGGTGACGTCACCCGGCAGAGCGCTGCCCATCAAACGGGAACCGGTCAAGATAGAGAACCCGTCCAGGATCAAGATGGAGTCGACGGGAGCATGTGCGATTCGCCGATCAACAGCGGCACCAACACCCCATCGATGATCAACCGGAAAACACCGATCATCACCAAAGACGTGGCTGTGAACCGGAATCTACCGGATATCCCCGTGAAACCGGTGACGCCGTCCACCATCAACCAGTCCCAACCTAGCCCGAACAGTGTCTACTCGATGGCGAACCAAACCCGACTACGCAGCCCGAGCAATCCGGCAGTTACGTTCAACTCCAGCCCCGTCCAAAGCGGGATAATGTCCCCATCCATGATCCAGATCGTGAGGTGTCCGGGTCCCGGCGCGACCGGTTCCCCGACCTACCAACCGGTCGCGAGCCAGCAGACGGCGATGCGAGCGCCGGTCCCGAACCCTGGCGGACACCACGAGAACTACCGGATGCCTGCCACCCAGTTCCGGCAGTGCTACCGCGGGGAGATGTACAACCAGAGGATGCACCAACCGAGCACGGATACGTATCGGCCTCCGATGGGGAACCGGTTCAACGGTGGTGTACAAACCCCTATTACCCCTCGGTCCCAGGTGACGCAGAGGCAGTATGGCGGGAACACCGTGCAGCAGACCCAATATCCTACGCAATACTATAATGGGTATCCGAACCAGGACTACCCGAATACTAATAACTATAGGAACTATCAAACTCACTTTTCGACGGATATGGAATACCTGCCCGGTAGCACGAATTACGGCTCCTACGTGGGGCATAATATGTATTCCTCTTCGAATACCCCGGACGCCCCCAGCGAGTTCTACTCCTCGGATCTGTGTCATCCGAACTACCACCATCACACCCAACATTCACAGACGATCAACAACGAGTATTCGGGGACCTGCAAGTCGGATTACTACCAGCATAACCAGCAACCGGTTTCCGAGGAGGTGCCGAACCAGTATACGGTGGCGTCCCCGGAGTTCCCGGCCGCGAACCCCGGACTCCCGTCCTCGAATTCCGTTCCCTCGACGATCATGACGCCGCCGAACAGCGTGCGGACGGACTCCTCCGGGGACCAGTTCACTACATTCCAGCACTTCTATAACGAGCCCTCGCAGCAGGTGCACCCGAATTCCACGTCGGCCGACAATAGCAACAGCTCCTCGGATTTCAACTTCTTAAGCAATATAGCCAATGATTACGGTCAGGAGTATTTCCAACTTAGCTGAGAAATGTTATTTTTGTAGAGAGATTTAATAGAGTTTCCACGGGCGGAAAGATAGATTTCCTTATTATCCTTATTATCCTTAAAAGGGTAGGGATTTTTGCACGTTCCGACGTTGCAGTGCTAAGAGATGGAGTAATAGGGGTTGATCTGCCGTGCCAAGGAGAAGACTCCAGGGAGGTGATTACTGAAATGTATATATAAAGCGATAGACAAAGAAGGCATATCGAGTATGCAGCGATCCTGTTGGTTGAAATGGGATGGTTCTTATAGACTACGGGAGAAAATGATGGACTAACTAAAGGGTTTCTTGAGGGTTGCCGTTTTTAGGCTATTACCTACCTCCCTTGTCCATTGCAAGTCCCCGCTTCCACCAATAGGATCTTACTATATCCTTTTTGTCCTTTTTGTCTAACGCTTTGTCTACCAATTTCAACAATCAACCCGCTGTGAACATTCGAGACTTGCCACATTTCCTCCAATAAAATGGTTATATTTAAGGAGAGTTATGAATATTTCCAGATAATATCGATCTGGATTCTAATAAAATTCTCTGAAAAAATGTCGAAAAATTATCCGCAGGTTTCCCTGAAAATCCGTATTTTATCAACTGAAATTTGAAAACGTTTGATGACTCCTTTAGCGTTGTTCTTCGCACGGCAGTGTGTATAAAATACCTAAAATCGGTCGGTAGGCACTACGAGCCAATTTTGCCGTGACGTAACGCAGCCCTGAACTTCCTCCTCCCTCTTTTAGCGCGCCTGCATCGCAGTCTCCGCCCCTCTCCCCCCCCCCCCCCGAGCGATACGTAACGCTAAGATTAACGCATAGCGCCAAGAAACAAATAAAAAATAAGATTTTACGACTTACGAATTAGCATATTTGGAGATTTGTGGTGAAAAATAGGCGTTATATTGCGTGAATTTGTGTGCACAAATTTTTTATGCTGAGATAAGCAGAGGACTCGCGGATATTTGACTGAATCCTCCTATTTTAAGTACCGACAAATTATCACATAATGCTAGTTACATCAATACGGAATATTTCATTTGAATTAGCGATCTAAAATCTTCAAAAAATTAGTATTTCCTACATGTTCTCGACCGGTGACATGATTTGTGGTATGATGATTATTACAGCCCTTTTCATGAAAAATTATAAAAATTAGGATTTAAGGAAGATATTTCAAGTTGAATCAGTGCCTCCAAAAAGAGCGATATTCCACTTTTATGCTGAAAAATGTTAATGGTGGGTTATTATTTCAATTAAATTTCATAGCATACATAGGTTTGTAGTTTTTGTGGATTTTTGCCTTCGAATCTTTTACGGAAAAATCATATCGAAGTGTGAGAACTGTTGGACGTAATCGATTGATAAATAATCACAATTTTCTATGGGAAAAAAAAATTATGGGGCTTCGCTGTGCCCACCTGCAAGTCTTGACAGAACATTGTGGAAACAAAAAACACGACATGAATATTACTCACAAACGAAAATAAGTTAACTAAACTAACATGTCAACGGTGAAACTGCAGTAACGCGTATCTTGATTTGTAACGTTACAGATTTCCTGTTGTACTTTATTTCTTAAATGGAAATATACTCAACAGCATCGCTTGAAAACTTCTCTGATTTTTCTTCCCTAAGTGTAATACGAGTTTATTCTGTGAAAATTTCAAGCAATAGCCTTTATTTTTTCTGCTTTGATAGAAAAAATGGAGATACGAGTCTCTGAAGTTTCGTTGTCTACATGCAATTTAGTTCAACATTCAGTTCTGTTTCAGGCAATTATTTAAAAGTAACTATTTTTTTTTTTTTCAAAAAAAGAGGGAGAAATACAAATAGTTCCCTATCTGATAGAATTTTTAACTGATGTAAATCGATTATTATCCTTTAACGTATTATCGTTTTAGCATTACGAAGCAATATTTATCTGTCATTTATTTTTCTCTCTCCCTTATTGAAAATTGGAGATGAAGTTTATTCCACGAGTGGTCCTTATCGCACGAGCGTTACTTTGTCTGTAAATAAATTAAAATATTTGTAAATACAGCTGATATACAAAGATGCTATTCTCACCGAAAGGGAATGGGATTCATAGAAATTATGAAAAGAATAATCGTGTAAATGATTTTCTCCGCCCTTTTCTTCTTAATTGTTATAATTACTTGTAAAGATGCACATGTTTTGTGATTTCCGTTTCAACCCACTTGACTGGGATGTCTCCGTTTGTTGTAAGGATTAAGAGGATGTTCGTTTTTTGTTATGAATTGTAAATGTGTTTTATACAGTTTTGTTTACTTAGAATTGTTTTTACTCAATATATTTTGGTTTCTGATACGAGAATAAAAAAATCAGATGAGTACCAAGAAGCATTCATTTGTTATCACTTATGATTCTTTCTTCTTCTCAACAGGTATACGTAGTTAAAATTATCAGATTCGCAAAATGTCTCTCTCTTTCGCATTTCACGGTGCTTACTTTCACATATATTGAATGAAACTAATTTTATTACTTCTATGAGTCTCGATAAATATATATTGTGAAACCAGATTACTATTGACTGATCGTTCTCAAGTAGGTGCGGTCATTTTTAATTCGCAAAGGAATATTCAGATATGTCTCCTTTTGGTAATTCGAACTTGTGAACTTAATCCAGAGGCTTGCATCAATAAATTACTGTCAATTTCTATTTGCAGAATGGTGTCCATGGCAAGTATTAACGGAGAGAATCAATAAATAGAAATAATTGGAGTGGAAAGGAATAGGTACTCGAAAACATTAGTTCGATTAATATCGACAGTTCAATATGTTATAATAAATACATACGACAAAGGCATATTTAATATGCTGTTTTCATATGTAAGATTTTTCCAACAAGCTCTTTCAGTATTGTTTCGTGAAAAATTATCGATTAGAATATTTATTTGGTTTCATGGGAAAAGTGCAATAATTCTTTAATAATTTGAAATTCGTGTTTCTCTTGTGTGATATCTTACAAAATTATGTTGATGACTCCTGCGCAAAGATGTGTATGTTCTCCTGTTATTTGACACCTACATTGAGTATGTCTAATTTGGAATATTTCCTCTTCTACTTTTCCTTTAATCAAACTTCAAGTCTTAAGCAGGACGAATGCAATAATTCTGGAATGATTATTCCTTCATATGTGAAATGTTTGTGTTTGCTAAATGAGTGATTATATCATATTCAATTTATCACCTACTCGTTGAGGATTTTATCGAACATTTTACGTAAAAAGCTCATGAAAATTTTCATTTTGATGTTCAATTTTATCTTCATGTCGTCTCGAGAAATGGGAATTATCAGGTTCTCACCAAGATATGTGAGACTGATTAACTTAAAAAGTTAAGATCGAGAGAAAAAAATCGCCAGTTGCTATAAGAAATCTGATCTTTCAAATGAGAACATTTTTTTAATTTTCATACTTCAATTTCATTTTCATTTTAGCCCCACATAGACACACGTTTAGCAAATTCAAATAAGTAGAATAATTCGAATTTATTTTGTACATAATCGCAGTAGTAAAATCACACGATTTGTTTGGAGACTCCTAGTAATGTGGTCAAGCAAAAATGATATACGTAAGTGTATATATTACCTTTTAAGAATGTACTTACATTGTTGTATACCACATATTTCTATAATAAATGGTGATTAATATTTATTACACAATTTTTTTCATTGAACGTTTAATTTAGACCCATCTAAATAAATCCTCCTATGCCTACGTCCAATCTCATTCGGCACTTAAAATGATAAAAAGAAGAGAAAAACAGGGTGCAACTTCTAATTGAACTGCTTCTAGATGATATTAGCCTACGGATACCACAATTATTACTCAGGGTCCGTTTTTGCCTATTGCTCCAAATGAAGGCTAAATGGAATTTTTTAAGGGCATGCAAAGTCCCACGCGTTGCAAGAACTCCCACCTCGTTGTTTCGTATATTTGATTATGAAGAAGAATTAGGAATGACTGTTTATTGGGGGGGGGGGGGGGGCAAAACTGCAGTGCCAATAGCTTCAAAAATAGACATTGATATCATTGAAAAAATTCGCTTGCCTGAAAAATATGTTCCAGTAGGCTATAAGGCTCCTTTTCCGCTTACGACGCACAGTGGATCGAGTCAATTGGAGAGGTCAGGCATGAACTTTTTTACTAAAACTGAGAATTTTGGTGTTTATTTCGTCGCATTTTAAGTTTCAAGGGGTGCTTTCAGAGGAAACCAATAGAGCCACTTTTAGAATCTCAAAGTTTTGTATAAACGGCGTTATAAGCGTTTAAAGTTTCCAAAGAGGAGTTTTGGTGTTTATTTCGTCACATTTTAAGTTTCAAGGGGTGTTCCTAGAAGAAAATTTTACGAGAAAACCAATGGAATCTTTTCTGGAACCTCAAAGTTTTGTATAAACGGAGTTATAAGCGTTTAAAGTTTCCAAATTTTGTCCGACCTCTTCTATTGACTCGGTCCACTGTCCGACGGTCGTATATGCGACACACTCAAACACTACTAGGTTTCAAAATGATTTTAGTCGTCCATTTTCAACAGGAAATAGAATAAAGAGAACTAAGAGAAGAGCGAAGAAATAGAGAGAGAATGAGGTTGCGGCAACGGTTTCCGATGAATTCCGGAGCCGAACCCGGTGCCAGGATCCAAAATCGAGACAGCTAGTAGAGCTTGGCAAGGATCTTTTTATCTGAGGACGCAGATTACCGAACCTAATTTCCTTCTCTCCTCTCGCAGCCATCTTTATCTCTGCTCCCGTCAATCTCGCCCTTCGTCCTCTTGCTTTCCTGGATTTTCCATTATTCTTGTAGCTTTCCTTTCAAAGTCAAGCTCGATCTCAACTTATGAACAGTTGCCAGGTTGATATTGAATAGCCATATTTTGAAGTTCTCCGTAACTTGTTCGTCACCTGGGTTTTGTAAATTACTCATGGACATAAACCCCACTTATCACTGGAAAAAAAACATTTTGGATCTAGAGTCCAGGCTCTTAAAAACATCGACAAGAAAAAATACTCTTGATTCAATCAGATGTAAGCTTAAGTCAAGAACCAAGCCTCTTAATTTGAGCGGATTTCCTTTTGATTTAAGCATAAATCTGATTGAATCAAGAGTCTTTTTTCTTGTCAATGTTTTCAAGAGTCTGGACTCTAGATCCAATGTGTTTTTTTTCCAGTGAATACAACTTGTTTACTAAATCTTACTCATTCTACCCCTCGGTTTTATAATTTTTACTCTTCCAGTCCCGAGGGTGGCTAAATGACGGACATTATTTGGGAGTTGGGATCCATCTATAAGAGAGTTAAATTGATTACATTTTGCAATAGGGAACCACTATACCTGGACAATACCTAAAAAATTATGAAAGAACAAACACAAAATTTGGTTTAATGATTTTAACTTCCGCCGCCGCGCCGGGCCGACCGCACCGTGTTTGGCGCAATGCGTGAAGTATTCACGCAGTCTTGTAGGCGCTATGCGTCTCATGCTGATCGCACTGCGTTTGGCGCAATGCGTGAATTATCCATGCATTCTTGTAGGCGCTATCCGTTTCACGCTGACCACAATAATCGCACTGTGTTTGATGCAATGCGTGAAGTATTCGTGCAGTCTTGTAGGCGCTAATATGTGTTACATGCCGATTTCCGCGCCGAGGGCTTCTCCTTTTCATCTCAAATCCTCGTCATCATTTCTCCCTAAGTCGCGCCGTGCCAGGCCAAATTGTGTGTTTGGTTTCTCTCTTAACTCGACGAATTAAAGGTGCTGTCTCTTGTATCACTGAAAGACGACAAAATTAGAAATTACTATACTGTCAGGAAATGAGAGATTTTGTAGCCTTTTCTCGCTTGTATAATTTTTTTTTCTAAATCCGATTTTATTTATACCTACATTTAAAACAATTGCAAAATTTGCCGCCCCCTAGATTTGCCGCCATGGGCCGAGGCCCATGTGGCCACCCCCTTGATCCGGCCGTGACGAGGTAGTATATACAATGTTGGAAAGAAAATCGACAAGTGAAGTATGGTCTTGATTACAGTTGCAACGGAAACATCAAGTATATAAAATTACGGTTCTTATAAACATATTAATGGTCAGGAATGAAAAAACTAGGCTTGAAATACTTACCAATCGACTCAATTAAAAAAAAAAATGGGAGCGTTGGGATATTTTGTGAAGGAGAGTTAAATCATAGTCAAAAATAAACGAAACTACTTTTCTTGAACTAGTCAATAGGAAAATATCATAGTTTAGAGAAAGCAGCTGATAATGACAGGTGATTTCAAGAACATGCATCAGAAAAACGTTTTTGACGATCAACTACGAATCACTGATATAATTGGACGTATTTCTGTCAAACGGAACTATGTGCATTGAGACATGAGCCCTGATATCCATAAGAATGTATGCATAATCGGGCTCACGTCATGATGCACATAGTTCCGTTTGACAGAAATAAGTCCAATTGAACAGCAGATAAGACTCTCTCGGCTCGTTCACCTTATTTTTTTTATCAAAAATTATTCATTCAATTTTTTTTAGAAATGGGACAAATTTCACTTTGTAGGTCTCACAATGGACCACTAGACAAGGTACGAATTAAAGGATTCTGATACATGTTTCTTAACCAAAATTTTACGCAAAACACGATTCGCGCAACGAAAATCACTGAAATCAACTCCTGACGGAGTTATTAACATTTTTATTTCACATTGGTTACGAGGAATTTGAACTACCCGCTCACAAGAAACTCAAAGCTCTACGTGAGTCAAATCACGCACTACAACGGTTTCAGCAAGCTTCTCAATCGAGCAATGTTCATTTCCACCATGTGTTGTTCAAACTTTAAGCAATTTGCTATAGCTGAGCCAAAGCGTCAAGATTGAGGTTGCCAGATTTTTATATCGCAGAGACTGCCATGATAAGATTGCTTAAATTCGTACCTTGTCTTGTGGTCCATTAAGTGAATGAACCTTTATCGTTGGAAATTTTACAGACGAAATGTGAACGTGCCAATATTCTCCCACAACTCCGATTTGGCAACATCTCTTCAAACAGCGAAGTCCCCCCTCTTTTTTTTCTTTGGGCTCAGTTGTCGAAGAACTTAAGCCCCTCAGCAACTGTTTCGTCGATAGACACTCAACAGATATTGTCAATAAGCGTGGGGTAGCAATGAGCGAGTTCAAATTCAAAGGTTCAATTCTCCATAGTGACTCGCACCTTTGTTTCACGAGTTTACAATATTCGCGTAGCAGAAACGAGGCGAGTTCGATGGATTATCGATATGTCCTTACTTGAGACTATGATAAAAAATCGATTATTAAGGTGTTCGCTGCTAATCGATCCTATTCTATACGTTCAAATGGCAGATCAATCGATAAATCGCAAAGCATGCCACGCCACTGTTGTGTAGTTGTTCGGCTAGTTCATTTTCAGTGTGTGCAATTTTATTTCTGAGTTTACGTATACTTTCAGAGAAGAACACGTTCCACGTTCCAAAATTTAGGCAAATAGTCAAATGAGCAACAAAAATTACTGTCGGCCGAGTAACAAACTGAAACGTTTTAAAAAGCATAATGTGATAGAAACAGAGCATATTTGCACCGTGAATGATACCACTATTTGATCACGTGGGAGGCCGTTTTGCCTACCTCAAAAAGTGAAGGCGAAACGTATTACTTACGCACGCAGAACTTACGATTAAGCAAAGAGAGGGTTACCACACCATCACATCTTTCCGTTTTAAGTGATTCCACTACTCTAGCACGTGGGATTCGACGTAAGGCCAAGAGGGCGTACCCCCTGCGTATTTATTCAATTATAAATTTACAATTTCTGAAACAAGCAAGAGCATTGACGAAAGTTTTCACAATTCAAGGGTTATTCACGGGCCTTTCAGGCTTCAGCTGAAGTGACGCGCTACGAAGCGACGTGACGTGGTACGGCGTCACGTCACTTGAAAAAGGGCCGATCAGACCAACTTTTGACAGGCGGCTCCGAAACTTTTCGTCGAGTCTTAAAAGGGAAGTATGATTTGATTAGAGCGGCTCACTCTTGACACCGAGTGTTAATTTACCAGAGTATTTGATGAAGTTGCACGGTCGGCCCCTATATAACCGCCTTAAAACCACACGGTAGAGGGAAGTAAAATATCGATGACTGAAGTGCGAAACCACTTATCTACGTTTGCGATATGGTAGACTTCCTGTCATACTTCATTTTTTCTTTAAAAAAAACTAATCTTATGTTTTGAAAAATTCCGGGTTTTTTTATTTATTTATTTAGTAGCAGAATATTCTATATGAATTGCAAGCAATGGAGTTGGCTTGGTTCTTTTCGAAAAAGGGATCGGAGCGGAAAAGTTGAAACAGCGCAATTGAAATACGCGGTTTTGCACTTTGGCCATCGATATGCTTAAAATAAAAATAGACCCCTCATAAAAGCAAGCAGCTTCCGAATAAAAATCCGTTTCAGTAATTGAACCCTGCAGTACATGAAAGTTTCAGGTAACATTTTTGGGATTTAGAGAAAAACAAGTTCAAAGTAAAAAGATTGCTCAGATTCTCGCGCCCCATAAAAAGTTCAAAATCATGTCGCGGAGCTGAACATTGAATACCTAATTTTTTTCTTCTTCTTTTGCATAGTAGGAGGAGCCACATTCAAGATTACTACGATTATAATAATCAATCGGAGGGAACGCGTTTCTTGTGATAGGATTTGATTCTTATGAGTACACTGGGGGAAAAAACACATTGGAATAGAGTCCAGACTCTTAAAAACATCGACAGTAAAAAATACTCGTGATTCAATCAGATTTAAGCTTAAATCAAGAACCAAGCCTCTTAATTTGAGCGGATTTCCTTCTGATTTAAGCTTAAATCTGATTGAATCAAGAGTATTTTTTCTTGTCAATTTTTTCAAGAGTCTGCGGGCCGATTATTGAAATTTACACCAGCCCGATAAGACATCGAATTGCGATATATTGCATGGTTGAGATAGGGCTATGTCTTGTCGTGTCGAGCTGACATAGTTTCAATAATCGGACCGCTGGACTCTAGATCCAATGTGTTTTTTTTTTTCCCAGTGTACACAATGGAGATGAAGAGTGAAATTTTTGGAATTTTCTCATTTTTAACTCCACCCATTTAAATCCTAGAACTTTTGTTTGAGGTTATGTTCTGTTGTTTTGAACTAAACGATTCATCGAACCAGTATCGAAGTGATTTCCATATCGGAGCAGAGGAAGCGCCACTGTATACGAAGGCGCCGCGCCGCTTTGATGTATGGCGAGTGATGCCGCTGACACGGCGGCCGCCGCGGCGCGTCTTGTGACAGTTGAGTTGCCATGGCGACGCCGGCACCCCCTCAGACGCCTATCAATGATCGATCATTATGCTAATGAACACGACTGAGACATACTTATGTCAACTTTTAATAATGTATAAAAGACGGAGATGGGCCCTTTCACCACCGCATCCTCGAGAGTGTACACAGTATTTGTATCACAATGCCCGGCTTGGAATTACGTCATTTCTCAGGTGGTTTTACTTTCTCCCTTTGCGCCTTTCATGACGCTCGGTGTTATTTCGGTGGCGTTTTCTTGCTGAGACTTTTGAGATAGCCGAATTGATAGTGAGAGGTATGGAGGCTGCTCACATTCTGCCGTTCCTAGTAAAATCGCCGTATCTCTATTCATCATTTTCCTTAAAAAAATAGTGGGTGGGGGGGCAAATCTGAGAAAATGCGGTTTCTTAAGATAACTAACAATTGTTCATCCCTCATGTTTCAAGTCAACTTTAACATAATATTAAAAAACTCAAAAAGGAAAAAAGGTAAACGTTACGGAAATTAAGTTATCTTGGAAACGAGCAGTATGTACAAAAGAAAAATACAAAAATTGATCTGGAGTTTCTGCTTTTTTGATGTCGACGACAACATTACCGTTTGGACCGAATTCCAAAGATCCACACCGAGTCACACTGGGAGGGGGGGATGAGTTAGGACTAGTTTTAAATTCAATCAGGTTGATTCTGATATAGTCCGTCAAATTGAAGGGAGCCGAACTGACGAGAAAGAGGTGAGAATAAGGTTACGCATATTGATATTTCGCCTTCAATCTTTATGATAGGCCAGAACATATCGTAGACCTAGGACTAGGTCATTATTCAGGTGGTTTACTTTCCGGTAAATATTTGAAAATCGCAAATAATCGGTTATAAATTTCATTTTGACATTAAATAATACCCTACCCCCCACTCCGGTTTTTTGTTCTTTCTCCTTTCTCTTTGAATGATGGTTATTTTGCTCTCCGTTTACTGGCACATATGCATATGTTAAGAGGCTTGCCCGTAAAATTGTAAAATAAATATACATAATCCATTTAAATTTGGAGGCTTAGATTTTTTGATCTATTGCCTCCTCAGATGCGTTATACGTCTTTTACCAACTAGCCGTTCTCTCTATTACTTGTTTTTGGAAAGCATAAATAAATACAATATAAAAACGTTTCCTTTAGGTAACTTACACGGGTGCTTCATTCAGGCTCCGTCGAAAAAAAATCTAGAGGAAGCGTGGACAGAAACAAAAAGAGAAGGTTTCCAGTGTCGGAACGAAGGTGGTCGTGAAAAGGCTAATTAGTTGAAAGTGGGATTTTTGCGAGATAGGGGAGAAGAGACCATTAGTGTTGAGCACATGGGTTTTCGGGTGGATAACGCTGCATCGAGGGAGATTAAACGCATTAAGAGAGGAAAAAAGAGAGGGAGAAAAAGCAGAAAAGTAAGAGGCCCTCTTTAAAAGAGATAAACTCTTTCGAACGTGTGAACCGCAGATTCGGAGCAGATTTTTTAATGGACGCCGAGCGACACAGGTCTGAAATTATGTCAAAGCCCTAAGATTCGTCCGTAATTGACTTCGAATTCCTTACCACAATTTCTAAAAGGAGAAATGAAGCCTATAGGGTCAAAAAGACAAAAAGCTCTTCGTTTCAACTCCCCAAGAACCGCGTAAAATTGTAATTTTTTTGCCATGATGATTTTTCTGTGCTAAGGCTTAAATTTCGCTTTCACTGAAAAACAGTGACTTGGTTTAAGCAGACATTATCTTAAATACATTTTAATGCCTTTGGTTGGCTAAAGCTGTTAAAGACATACTCAATGACGTAAAAACGAGCTAAAAGATAAAAGATGTAGACAACTAAACTATTTAGTACTATATATAAGTACTAAATTATTTGGCTTTTAGCTCGTTTCTTATATTATTCACGAAGTCATATTCTTAAATTTGCCTCCATGAGAAAATATTCCAAATAGAGTTTGGTAGTAAGTCAAGAGAAATGTCGCTTATGAGTGGCCACCTCCTCGAATCAAGCGATTTTATCTGTGATTCAATACAAAATAATCTTGACGCCAAATTCGAGTATTTTTTTTTTCTTTTTAGTGTAGGACCAATGTGAACAAAGCTGAAAATTTCAAAATTTAAAGTCAATACTATTGCGTGGATTTTCCCGAGAAAAAATGGGTTTGTGTCTTGATATTCTTTTGATCCTAATACTTAAATGGTGTTAATTTATAAATGTTTTTAACGGACACACTTGATATGGGCAGAAGAAAAAATTATACAATTCTCAAGAAAATCCTCTTAAATGCGAGAAAATTTTTTTCTTGTGCTTCCCCCGTTTGCATGTATGTATAAACTGATCATCTAAACAAGTTTCATCCTTGCTCCCTGTAAACTATAATTTTAAGGTACAAATAATCTTTGTAAATTTAATTTTTTGCACGATTTCAGTAGTTTCATTGGAAAAGAATGTAAATTGCACAATCTTAACAACATTGGATTGCTCTTGGTTCCTTTTTGCAAAATGCAATCCATTTACTTTTTATCTTTAGAAGTATGATATTTCATAACCCCATTCTTCCACGACCATTCTCTATCTCATCTCCTGCGGCGTCATTTTCAAAATCAACACCGCGAAGATTTTTAAATAATCCTTTTCGACGAGGGGCTAATCTCGAAAACAAAGCGCCCCCACTCGCTCGGGAGGGGCGCAAGACAGATAAAACGGAGATTACGGGAAAACGCCAGCGGACGGAAGACGCGCCCCGCTCAAAAACAAAAGAAAAATCGAGCGTGGATAATGGTCAGTCATGTAAGGCTAATTGAATAAATGTAAAAACCTAATAAATGTTACATTTGATTAGGGGCGCTTCGGCCCGGGCCGGCAGCATGCCGTATGATTAATGGCTTCGCGGTTACACCTCCCCCACCCTAAAGTGAACCCTATAATACACGCGGAGAATATCCTTTCAGGGCTCATCCGAGAACGTGCATCCCTTGTTTCCCCTTTCTGCCGAGCTATGGAAGAACGCCGTATGGCCATTCGAGAGTTGTCCAATTTCCTTCGATAAAATGTTTATTTTGGAGGGTAGTTATGAATATTTTGCTTTAAAATTTTCAGAATCTTCAGGTGAAATTGCGAACAAAATTCCCTGAAAAATTGGAAGGAAAATATTCATAAGTTTGCCAGGAAATTCGTGTTTTATCAAAGGAAATTTGGCAACGCATGATGACTTATACGGCGTTCTTCCTTAGCACGGTAGTCGAGGGGTGGCCACTTCGTGACCGCTAATACGAGTCGCGAATTTTGGTCCCGAGGTGGAGGCGGTTTTGGAAAGGGGGGGGGGGGGAGGGTCCTTGCGGATGACCGCACAGCTGTCAGCGACGTCAGGATTTGGGTCGTGTCTTAATATGTTTGACTAGGCTTAATTGACTGGACTCAGCGTTGACCACGGATCGTCATATTGTTGTTCGGCGGCCCCCTCGACTTTGCGGTTATGCAACTTCCTGGCTTTCGTACTTGACGAGGTGGGTGGAATTTGCGTGGTTTTGCTTCTTATGAGCCGTGTTTTGTTAAAACTTTGGTGTTTCTGAGGACACAAAGGTATACCTGTGGTTTGCTGAGAAGGGGATTTGAAATTAATGCAAAATGGAAAATGTTTTTCAAGCTTTTTCATCGAAATTATTAATATTTTTTCGTCACTTTATTGATGGATTGGGAGTGTTTTTGGAAATTAGAGGAAGTTTGGCGACTCGCGAAGCATCGTAGGAAGTTTTTCTATAGCATGGAAGCATATAGAACGATACTTTTCACGATGACGTCATAGAAGTGCTTGTTTGCCTTTCTATTTAGCATCGCAATGGCTCATATCCTTTCGATGATGCTGCCTTTAATCTTCCCAAGTTCACCTTAGTTCTACATCTAGACTATTGAATAAAATAGCAAATAAGAAACGTTTTTGTAACTCAATTTGAACGAGGTTATCTAAAACTACCAAGTTATTTTCTTAAATTGATTCAAAGTGTTCTTAATCATTGCTAAACACGTGGTACTTGAAGATCAAAATGAAGCGTTTTAAAACAAACGCTTCAGTGTTCTTCAGTGTGCTATCTGGGTAATGAAACATTAAAAATGTCCACATATCCCTTCATCTAACATTAATTTCAAGGACCAGCGGGCTGATTGTTGAAATTCATAGAAAAAGCTGTAGACAAATGGGACGAACTGAAATGGAAGGGATCCTATTTGTGGTAACGGATTGTCGCAAGGACATAAAAAGGTAAGTGCTGGACGAACTAACGGCAACCCACGAGAGACCCTTTAATGAGTCCATTATTTTCTTCCTCAGTCCATAACTACCAACATTTTCAACCAAAAAAATCGTTAAATTTTTATTCTGCTGGTTTATCTATGGCCTTGTCTATCAATTTCAACAATCAGCCCGCTGACAAACTTCAGCGGTTAAAATAGTGCCCCGTCACAGCCCTGTAAAAAGCCGTCTAACGTCTGGAGAGTCATAAATTGCAACTTTTGCAGGGAGACAAAGGCGCGGCACCAACAGGTGGTTGCTCTAAAAATTGCTCGTATTTGATTATTAAAAGGCTCTAAAAAAGCAATCTGGGAATGGAAAGGTTACGGGGTTTAGCGAGGGAGCTGGATTCAGAACGCAGTGGATACGTGACACGGAGCAAGTCTCGTCCCCAGGGTCCTCTTTGAGCGTCGTCGAGGGTTGCCTAATCGCCCGGCGCCGGTAGGGACCCTTCAAAAACCGCGTGACGTCTACAATATCTCCGTGGTAATAACAAACAAAATTTACAAATTGGCATCAATGCTCGCGTCTCGGCTTTCGTCTGATCCTATCGTTTAAGTGCACGGTGTATTTACTGTAATCGCCTTGCTTCTTCTACTAATTTTGTATTTCACTCGGGGTTCTAGAAATTCCATACGGAAAAAGATATGTCTATTGTGCGCAGGTCTATGCGTACACTGGACTGCATTCTGTAGGCAAGGGTGTATTTAACTCGGAGACCTCAGAATTCACACTGAAAAAAAAATCTCGGTGTATTTACTAAGAAAAGGGTAAAATTACAAAGAATTCAGGGTTATATTTGATCCCAGTTTTTTCTTGGTAAAATTACCATTTATGGAATTGATAATTTTACCGAGAAATCTCGGTAAAATTATTGAACTTTCTCGGTAATTTTACTAGACCTTGGTAAAAACGCCAATATTTTTTATCGACTGTGGTAGAATTACCGAGATAAAATGGCAAAGTTACCGGGAATTGATTACCAATAAAAGTGGTATTCTTACCTGAAAAAAGTAAAAATACCGGTTTTTAGGTAGGCTTACCAGTCTGTCTTGGTAAAATTACCAATAATTGGTAAAAAAAGTGAGATGGTAAAGGTACCAACGGACCGTGGTAAAAACGCCGAGAATTTTTTCAGTGCAGTATTGAATAAATCGTGGAGGCAAATTTGACTATGATGACTATATTGACTATTTGACTATATTTTGCAAGAAGGCGTGACGATTTCTGGCTCATCCGAAAAAGCATCAATCTATTTAGGAAAACAAATGGCCCTTATTTAAAATGCCTTTATTTTTTCTCTAAAATGTGCAAGTATAGTTCTAGTTTTTGAAATCGATTCAAGCAATTGCATATTCATGACAAAGGTAATGCATTACCTCTCATACCGAAAGGAAAACATTTTCTCATTTCAATGAAGTCAATTTTGTTCAGAATAACTCAAAATTGCCAACTCTGAACGATCAACTATACGCACATGTAGGATATGCAGGTTGTATACCCTCAAAATTGAAGGAAAAATAGCTTTTTTCATTCTTCTCCGATACAATGGACCACTAGACAAGGTACGAATTTCAGCATTCTGATACATGTTTCTTAACTAAAATTTCACGTAAAATACGATGCGCACAACGAAAATTACCGAAATCAACTCCTTACGAAGATATTAAATGATTCTTGATGCGTAAATTCAAACCACCCGCTCATGAAAACTCAATGCTCTACGTGATTCACATCGCACGCTAAACGCTATCATGACAGTATCTGCGATTTAAAAATCTGGCAGCCTCAATTTTCACGCTTTGGCTCAGCTATAGCAAATTACTTATAGTTTGAACAACACATGGTGGGAAATGAACATTGCTCAATTGAGAAGCTTGCTGAACCGTTGTAGTGTGCAATTTGACTCAAGTAGAGCTTTGAGTTTCTTGTGAGCGGGCAATTGAAATTCCTCGTAACCAATGTGAAATAAAAGCGTTAATATCTTCGTTAGGATTTGGTTTCAGTAATTTTAGTTGCACGAATCGTGTTCTACGTGAAATTCTGGTAAAGAAACATGTATCGGATTGCTTAAATTCGTACCTTGTCTAGTGGTCCATTGTTCACTCTAAGCTAGATTCCCACAGGAACTTGGCCACAATTCTTGGAATGAATAGAGGGTTGCGTACCCTGTTGTATGAAGGAAAAATAACACCACAGGGGCCGTCTCTAAATTACGTGACGTACTTTTTCGGAATTTTTGACCCCAAACCCCCACTCTCCCTACCATCCTTATAACGCTTCTGTGACGTTGATCCCAAACCTTTAACACGTAAAAACAAAATGGCGTAACGCTCTCCTCCCCCCCTCCCCCGGAGCGTTACGGAATTTAAGGGCGGCCCCATATACTGCCGTACTAAGGAAAAACGCCGTGTGAACCTTTAGGCGTTGCCAAATTTACTTTGTTAAATTACGAATTTATTGAGAAAGTTATGAATATTTCTTCGCCATTTTTTCGATAATTTTGTTCGCAATTCAATCTAAATTCAAGGAAATCTATGCATAGCTTTCCTCTCGAATGAATGTTTTTTCAGGGTGAATTTGGCAACATTCGAATGTTCATAAGGCGTTTTTCCTTAGCACGGCAGTATACCTCTTTATGGGAGCAATTCTATCGGCACCATTTTTGAAAAAAAGGTGTGAATGCGCGAAAGTAGAGCGGTGCGCTCTCCAAGTTTAATTTGTCCGTAAGTTGAGGCTTTGGCTCTCAGCTCAGATCCCTCGGGAGGGAGGGGGGCTATGAGGGGGGGGGGGGCTACGGGGGGACGGTGAGTGAAGAGTGCCAGACAGGGAGTCGGGTCCGAGGATTTCCGGGCCTAGCTCCAGATCAAGGAGGTTTGATTATGCGCCTGAAATCGAGGCAGAAAAAGGTTTCGCCGGAGACGCGCGGGGGGAGGGGGGGCTTGGGGGAACCGTTAAACTAAACCCATCAAAAATGCTCGCTCTCACATCTCGCCTCTTCCTTCCTCGCCCGTCTCACTTCCTTTGGGTTGAATTTTAACGATATCGCATTGTGTTCCGAAAAACACGGAATAAACAAGGCTTTGGCCCGGCAAAATCGCACTCGCGCTCCGCTCGCACCGTTGCCGGATTGCGGGCTGATTATTGGGATAAATCGATTGACAAGGCTATAGACAGAGAGGACTTAGGGCAAATGAAGCGATCCAATGGTTGAAGTGGATGATTGCGATGGACAAAGGAGGTAAGTAATAAACTATAACTAACAAACCGTTGCAAAACTGCGGACTGGTGATTGGAATAAATTGATGGACAAAGCTATAGACAGAGAGGACATTGGGCAAATGAAGCGATGCAATGGTGGAAGTGGGTGGTTGCGATGGACAAAGGAGGTAAGTAATAAACTATAACTAACAAACCGTTGCAAAACTGCGGACTGATGATTGGAATAAATTGATGGACAAAGCTATAGACAGAGAGGACGTAGGGCAAATGAGGCGATCCAATGGTGGAATTGGGTAGTTGCGTTGGACAAAGGAGGTAAGTATTGACTAACTAACGGAAACCAACAAGAGATCCTACAGTTAGTCCATCATTTTCCCCCTTAGTCTTTACGAACTGTCTGTTTCAACCAGTAGAATCGCTCCATACTCTCTACCTGTCCTCTTTGTCTATCGCTTTGTCCATCAATTTCAATAATTAGTCCGTACTACAACTTGCGGGCTATTTGTGGAAATTGATAGACAAAGCGATAGATAAAGAAGACAATAGGGAAAAAAGCGGGTGGCTAGAGCATTGGACTGTCACCTCTGAGGTCCAAGTTCTATCCCGATATCTCGCCCCAGATTTCTGCATTTGATGAGAATACCGTGTTTGTCCTAAAAAAAGGTAATGAAAATTAAAGAAAGCATCGTGCATGCCTTCATATCCAGGCGGTTAGTGTGGTGTGAACATGGGCAAAGAATAATGTCCATCAGTCCAACATTTTTTGGAGTGTGATACAAAATACTACGAACAGGAAACACTGCCCGTGCCCTGACAAATAAAATCCGGCCGTGGAAGCCGTACTCACAGACTATCTATACTATAAGCTCCAAGACCTCCTAATTTTGCGAAACTGGTAACGCTTAGTTCCAGCGTTCTACCGGGTCGATTTTCATGATTTTTGCGGCAATCGACGGGCAATTGTCTTTAGATAAGCCAACTCTTTTCAGATTTTCAAAATATGACCCAGGTTTTTTTATATTACGTGGTAAAGTTGCGGATTCTCCCATTTAAACAATGTAAATTTATACTTTTTGTCATAGTTCGTTTGAGCGTTCTACCGGGCCGATTTCCATGGTTTTTGCGTAAATCGACAGGTAATAGGCCCTAGATGAGCCCGCTGTGATCAGATTTTGGAAAAAGGGCCCAGGGTTTTTTAAAATCACGTTATAAAAGTGAGTGAGTTTACAGAATGCTCCGGTACTGCTACCGCTATGCGCGGGAGGATGCGCAGTGGTCGAGGAGGCTGCGTAGTAGCTGTGTAGCCTGCGCATCAGCTCTACTTATCTACACAAGATTCGCGTCAGTGATCTGTAGATGAGCGGTGGCCAAGTCGTCTAAGACGTCGAATGTATCCACTTTGAACTCAGTGTGGGTTCGATCCCCGACTCATGAAATCTTAAATATTACCTGACTATCATTGTTCATTGTTTTACTGCAATATTTCATCAAGCAGTCATTCCAAAACGCGTCCTTTTAATTTTAAAGTAATTTTAAGTAAAGTTTAAAATTAAAGTATACCTCATATCGTAATTTTTTAGGGGAAAAATGAAAGTAACACTGATAGGAGGGTAAAAATAGGGCCGCGAAGCGGCCCATTGATGGCGCGGAGCGCCTTCAGGGGGTTGGGCCGCGTAGCGGCCAGGGGGCGTAGCCCCCTAGTATAGACATACCGTCTGCGTTCCGGGCTTAGATGCGTAAAGCTCTGAACGTAGCACCCGGAGCAATCGAAGCTACGGTTCCAGCACCCGGAACTTGCGGTCTCTGAGCCCGAAATGGACTGTTTGTCTATATAGCCCGTTACTTTTAATTTTTAATGTGGATGGTCACAACTGATGATTTTCCAAGGAAATCCGACAACCCTCGCGGAAAAATGTTTCCACCGTTGGATTCTCCTGGCAACGCTCCGGTATTTTTTTCCTCTTTTCCCTCGCTCTTCGGCTCTGCGAATATCCACCGGACGGGTGGGGTGGGGGCGCGCGTCAGGGGTGGAATCGGGGGGAGGGGGTGGCCTGATCTGTTGAGCTACGTTTGAGTGACTCACTGGCACAGTGATCAATCACTGTCAAGGCAGGGTCTCCGCTCAACTATAAAATATATTTCTATTCTTATTTCCTGAATATTGCACTCTCCTGACTCCGTCCCTGAGATAACAAGAAAGTCCCTGCGATGTTTTCGAGGGTCCCTTCCGCGCTTGATTGTTTTAATTGGGGATTAGTGACGAGAGCTTTCTATTTTCATAATCGGCCGGCCCGTCCGGCGCGGCCCGCTGAAAGCCGGCTCGAGGACGATTACACCGGGGCAAGTTACGCGATCGCCCTCTAAAGTTCTCATTAGCCCACCCTCCGGCTTTGTGATGTAGGAATCATCGTAGACAAATAATCCTCACTATTTAGATAGATTATTCGGATGATTTGTACGAATTTGCGTTTATCGATCGCCGAGGTGCGGAACTACGCATCACCATTGCAGTGTTTCAAAATTTCCGCACCTATTTTATTTTTCCGAGGAGAAACAAGGCAAAATCATAGCTTAAAATGTATACAGAGTGTTCTGCTATCAGAGAAGAAAAATCAAGGAGGTTCTCGAGGAATTATGTTGATTAGTCTTGATTAAGGGAGTGGCCACATGGGCCGCGGCCCATGGCGGCAAATCTGAGGGGCGGCAAAAATTTGCAATTTTTTAAAGCGTAGGTATAGAAAAAAAAATCGGATTTATAAAAACAAAATTACAAACAAGACAAGGCAACAAAATCTTTTATTTCCTGAGAGAATAGTAATTTCTAATTTTGTCGTCTCTTATAGTGATACAAGAGACAGCACCTTCAATAAGTCGAGTTAAGAGAGAGAACAAACATGCAATTTGGCCTGGAACGGCGCGACTTAGAGAGAAATGATAACGAAGACTTGAGATGAAAAGGAGAAGCCCTCGGCGCGGCGATCGGCATGTAACACATATTAGCGCCCACAAGACTGAACGAATACTTCACGCATTGCATCAAACACAATGCGATCATCGCGGTCAGCGTGAAACCGATAGCGCCTACAAGACTGCGTGAATACTTCACGCATTGCGTCTAAAACGGTGCGGTCTGCGCGGTGCGGCGGCGGAAGTTAAAATCATTGAACCACATATATGTTTGTTCTTTCATAATTTTTTCGTTCACTTCTTATGAATGGAGGGCCTTGTCCACACAGAGATAGGTTTACGGAACTTAACTTTTGCGCAGAATTTCGTGAACTTTTGCTAGTAGTGTTGACAGGGCTTTCCCAAGAAATGCGTTCAACACGAGTAAATGCGTCTTATGCACCCCTCCCCCGTTGGTACGTTCATTTGATGGTTTTTATTGATGTTTCAAAACGAATGAGAAGGAGGCGGCAAAATACAGGCGGCCCATGGGCGGCAAGTAGGTGAATCCGGCCCTGTTAGTCTTCCGAAGAAAAAAAATACGCCAGGAAGTCTGCAACGTTGCAAACGAAGATTCGTGATTTCGCACTTTGGCCATCAATATAAAAGTATATTTAGTTAGATTATTCGGATGATTTATACTAATCTGGGGATATCGATCGCCGAAGTGCGAAACTACGCATCACCATTACAGTGTTCTCATCCTCATAGGATGAAGTTAAGTCTTTTTATGTTTTCATTTTTGACAATTTGTCTGTCTACGACGAGGACGAATTTTGTTGATTTTCCCCCAATTTTATCGCTTTCAAGCGTGCCTGATATGGTGAGGGCTTAAGTGGCACTCAGGTACATAAAGGGCGGATGGAAAGTCTACGGTTGTGAAGCGGTTTTAAAAAGTCAACGCAAAATTTCAATACTTATTTCATACAATGGATTATTGAAGTTTATTATTCAAGTTGTATTGAGGTGTATTTGATCTCAACCAATACATTAAGTTGAGTCTATTCTTCGAACCCTTAGAACGTTCAATTTCTATAGTTTTTATTTTCTTTTTGGTACTTTTATTCGGTTAAAATTAAATAGGCAAATATATTCGCGCGGATTGATGAACTTTTTTTAAGGAAACAGGTCGTAATAGAAACGAAAAAATGATGCGGTGCGGTACAAACACAAAAAGAAGGGTGCACGAAGTATAAGGAACCGAAGAAAGTAGGCA
Organism: Bemisia tabaci; assembly: GCF_918797505.1. Taxonomy (NCBI): domain Eukaryota; kingdom Metazoa; phylum Arthropoda; class Insecta; order Hemiptera; family Aleyrodidae; genus Bemisia; species Bemisia tabaci. The sequence goes on from NC_092800.1 coordinate 30,326,491, forward strand.
TAGATTCTATCGTCCGATAAAAGCTCCTCAATTCCCACCGCCAAACAAAAAACAAACAAGCGAAAGAAGATGCAAAACTAGCGGAAGAGGGTGAAACGACGAGATGTCGACGGTACGGGAGGGGGTGGGGGTGGGGGAGTAATCCGACATGCATAAACGAGGCTTTAATCGGGAGTGGAGTCCCGATTTGTCAACATGGCCGACGTAGACATCACCAATTTACCACCCTTCGAGCTGTCAATCACGGCTCCCTCCGAGATGATTTATGGGCGGAGCGTCAGCATCCACCGCCAATGGCTCCCGAACGCCTAGCGCCCTCTAGCGTGAGAGAAGGGAAGCTGTGAAAAAGACTCCATCCTGCGGGAAGAGCCTGAAATGCCGTGCTTGACTGTTGTGTAGGATATTTTGCGGTTTTTAAATTTGAAGGGGTTTTATATGATCGGTAGGATTCTTGCTGAATTTTAGTTAGTGATCTTTCCTTTTCAGTTACGTCATCTGATGATTGCTTGACAAACTGTAAATTCTAAATCAATTGATTGGTATATTAGTTTATCAGTACACAATTTTTAAAATGCAAGTATATTTACACCGAGGAAGTGATGTGTGTTTGATTCACTGAGTCTGCACGAAAAAGTTGGCTTTTTTCCTTTTATCTAATTCAGTATTTATCTTAAAGAATCTCTTTTTAAAATTTCAAATTTAACGAATTTTAATGATTGGTAAGATGGCTTAAAATTATTGGCTCGGCTTGAAATATTTTTATGAAAATTAAAAAGAAGACGCATGTGAAAAAAATTGACATTTACGTAACATGAGATTGGTGGAGTGCATTAGCGTGCAGACTTTCAAATAAAATTTTGTAAATAGTTTGTTTTTCAATGGACTGTTCGCCGATTTGATTGACTGAATTGAATAGCAATTCGTCCAAAGCTGAAATGAGGCATTCAAAATGTCTAATTTTACCAGTTGTTAATCGATCGTATAAGTAAGATAAATATTGCAATTGGAAGTAGGTTAGCGACCATCGATGCGTGGGTGGCTTGATATCAAACCAAGCGTACCTCAGAGGCTATCGTGAAAATGCGTGTGTCGAGAAATATATAAAAATAGCAAATTTTCAAACAGTATTTTTTTTTTTTTTTTTTTTGAGTTTTGAGTTTTTGAGTTTTGAATTTTGAGTTATGAGTTTTGAGTTTTGAATTTTGAATTTTGAGTTTTGAGTTTTGAGTTTTGAGTTTGAGTTTTGAGTTTTGAGTTTTGAGTTTTGAGTTTTGAGTTTTGAGTTTTGAGTTTTGAGTTTTGAGTTTTGAGTTTTGAGTTTTGAGTTTTGAGTTTTGAGTTTTGAGTTTTGAGTATCCGACCACTTCTATTTTATATGAATTACTCATTTCAATCTTAAGAGGGCAGATTTTGAGCCACGAAGATTGAAAGAGAGTATGCACTCCATTTCGAAATTTCATCTTCTTCCGGTAGAGAGCATGGCAGTCCACACTTGACTTGCTCACTGACTACCCGGCGGATGCCTCGAGATGTCTCGTTAGATGGCGCCACATGACTTTCCGCATCGCGTTTTGTGAGTAAGGTACACCATGGTACTCAGTCTTTATGCCAAATGTTCCATACTTCCAAGGATGAAATTAAATTTAATCAGTCTTAAAGGAAACAATGGAATTTAGAGTTTTTCCATTTCCTTGGGGAAAGGAGAGACACAACATTTAATAATGTTATATTTCCCACTTTTTAGTAATAATGGATCAATATGATTGACCATAAAATGGATCGAATTTTATTCAGAGGAATTAACTTTATTTTGAAGAATTAGGGTACCCTCTTTCATTTCTTGAAAACACTCAATGAATATCACCGCATACAGTTAGTTTATCCTTTAGATGTCCAGGCCGGGTGAAATTGATCCGAGGTTTGCAAAAAATACGTGGCCCGTCGGGTGTTAGGATCAATGCTTACGAAGTTCAGACATAAGTCTAGAAATAGTAGTAGTTAGTAGTTAGTATACATATTTTAAGACATTCAGCGTCACAGGCTATTAACGTCTTTACAGAGAATTTTGAAAATGGGAGAATATACGAAAATTTAGATTTTTGATTTAAGATAGGTGAAGAGTTTCAGAATTTGGGTAGTAATATTGGGATCGTCGCATGTAAGTGAGTTTGTATTTCTGTTGATTGAAGGGGAGTAGATCTGTGATTGAAGATATCTGAGGGCAGAGCAGTCTATAAAAAATAAGAGTCGTGTATACTTACATACATACATGCATAAAAACCGCTGTCACAGCCCTCTCCGGCGCTCTGCGACACCCAGCCGCTAAAGTCCCCCATCTTCCCAAAGTCTTTCAGGGAGTTAGGCACTCCCTCATTTCCTCTAAAATTCCCTCTTGCCACTTCGCCACTTGTTGTCTCTCCTTCGTCTCCTCCCAAAAGACAGATGACGGAAGAAAGGCTGCCAAAGAAGATGCGTGATTGGGTTCCTCCCGGGAAAATCAGACAACAAATTGAAACAAGGAGAAACATCCAACATGAATATGTTGGAAAAGCGTGCCGAACAACTGAAATTTCGGAGACATGAGCTTGAATGAATCGCTGAACCAAGAGCTAATAATATCAGCTGTTTTAATATGGCATTCTATCATGGAGTAATGCATGTTGTATAGTCAATGGGTACGAAGCACCCATTAAAGTGCGGCGGGAAAAAATATTCTAGATTCAAATCGCTCTAGCGTAAAAAAGGGTTTTTGAAGGATCTGTCAAATGAAATAATACGGTTTTGACCGGAAAATGTTTTCAAGGGTTTCCAATCAGCAGTTCATTCAGTTTTTTGGTAAAAGACCATCAGGGCTTGGCAGTATAACGGTTCAAAGACAAAAAAACGGGTCCGAGGAAAAAATATTTGGACGGCCCGTTGAATAGCATTGGTTTATCGGTGTGCTGTACTATGGTACATCCAAGTGATTTCAAAAAGCGAGCCCTACTGGCACGCTTAAAAAAAGAAAAAAAAACTCGAATGTTATCACGGCCAAAGATAGAGAGAGAGAGATAGAGAGACGTATTGTGACCTCGTTTTTCAACCTCTCCCCCGACTCTCAGCGACACCTCATTGGCAGCATCGAGAAAAGCAATGCGAATTCACTCCTGGCGCCATCGCGCCTTCAATTTTGCAGATGCAGCATGGACGTCCATCAAGCACGAATAGTTGTATCTCTGCGCCGTCATCAAGGCGCATCTGTTCCCTTCTCTATTTGCAAGTTGTGTTAGCGACGTCTCTTTGATTTGTAAATGTGCTTCAAAGTAGTGCTTCAAGTATTTTTCGAAGAAAATACACTTGTTTTTTTATTTTTTTAGGGGACAATAATATATGTAAGACATTACGAGATTATTAAACACTGCAATGGCAATTCTCGTGTTTCGACTTTAATGCAAGGCCTTTAATACTTCTGAAGCTGAGTATATTCCCAAAAATTGCAAGGAGTTTTCCTTGATCTCGCTCAGTAGTGTGCCGAAAGGTCAAGATAGATTAATACATTATCGATTACATTTCAATTCATTTATTTTTCTTTAGAATATACATTCTTCATTGATATTTCTATCTAAAATTTGTTCTAGTTTTTGCTCAAACCTACTATACTACTACTATATTTTTACTATTTTTAGAAGTGCTGCAGATGGAGCAGCGATGGACCACAAGGCTGTTGGTCTTTCTAAACTGTTTGTTGAAGAAAACAGCACATATCGATGGTGTAAGTTGGCAATCACGTAACTCGTTTGTGGTGTCTGAATATCTCCGTCTCGATGTTATTTTTGTAAAGGAGAACAAATTGACATCATACTTTGAAGTCTTTGCAGAATTTTCTTCGCACAGAGAAGAAAACTCACGGCAGTTTTAAAGAATTGCCGTTGAGCAGTTTTCTGTTTAAAAAATGTAGTTAAGTAATGCTGTTAAGTATGACAGGAAGTCTGCGACGTCACAAACCGAGTTATGTGATTGCCGATTTACACAGTCGATTTTTCCTCTTCAAAAGTTCACAAAGGAAACTAATTACACAACAAAAGATCCAGAAATAAAGGTCTTAACAAGGTATTACCGAGTATTTTTCAGACAGATCAAATGAAAGTTACATTATAAAAATGACGTGATTTGTATTTTTGCCATAGAAGCATTATTAATTGTGAACTTTTAGGTCTTGTTTAAGTGATGATTTCGTCGTATGATATGTTTACCTCGTAAAATTTTGATAAGGTTTTCTCCTTTAAGCTGCACAGAGCTTTCACCCATACCTTGCCTGTAATAGCCCACTAGAAAGGGTTTTTTTTCGGAGTCCGAAGATGATTCGCCTGGATCTCAAACCAGGGTTGGACTGGCTTGCACTTAAGGGCGTCGACCCTTGGCTGGTTCAAGGGGTGTAATGCGATAATTCCTGGTAGGGGATCTCTTACGTGGAGAGGGATTCAGAAAATTTTGGCAAAGCAGCATAAGTTTACGCTATTTTCAGATTTAAAGTTTCTTAATCGTCCAGAGTAAAAATTGCAAAACTGAACGTATTGAAGTACCAACTAAACGTAAGTAGCCACTAGACGCATCCAAGCACCATTATTTCCGAAAGAACCAAGCCAGTGCTGCGGTTTACTCGGGCTTAAGACGTGGGTCTGCAAATTTTTCCTCAAAAGAATCAGACAAGAGCCTGAAAAAAGAAGCAAGAATGAGTATCAACACAGCCGCAGACAAGAAAGACGTATTCGGGCCTCTTTTTAAACTTTTCTCCCAAATCTGAGCGATACCTCATTGACAGCATGCAGCAGAACATTGGGAGCTCACGCTTCGCGTCATCGCGCCTTCAATTTTTCAGATGCAGCACGGACGTCCATCAAGTACGAATAGTTGTATCTCTGCGCCGTCGTAGACGCGAATCCTTTCACTGGCTTTATTCCCATATTATGTTTGTTTGCGCTTGTCTTATTGCTTCAAACTAGTAGCAAAGAGCAGAGCATTGCGAGTTCACGACTCACGCCATCGCGTCTTAAATTTATCATATGCAATGTGGACATCCATCTTGCGCGAGTAGTTGTAACGCGTTTGCACTTTAGATGTCTCGTATTTTTGAATTTAGATCTAAAGATATGCTATGATATGTCTTGATCAATAGTCATTTTGAAAAGGAAGAAATATGTTTAAAGGTCTCTTAAGAGGTCTACATAGAGTGCGTATGTCTAAAAATCGAACCGACAATCGCTTACACACAAGGAAGTTACACACACCGAATAAAGGAGGAGGATCATAAAGCGCCTGTATGTCAACAAAAAGGTGAAAATTTCACAGAAAAGTGTTTACGCTTCAGAAAGTAGTTCTTAGACCCCTGTTTACCACTACCATGCGTAAAAGCACATTTCTTTACTCCTAACTTTCTCTGCTCCCGTTCATTTAAGACATTTTCTTCATATATTCTCTGTCGTAATTTTTTTTCTCTTCTTATATTTTGCTATCTGTCAGAGGGGCGCGTTTTCGGTGCGCCAAGGGGGCGTATCCGCCAATGGCAGATTGGCCTTATGGCCAGTCCGAGAAACCTACGTCCCGACGTCTACCCGAAACCAAAAATAACCCGAATGCTTAAAAAATAGATTATTTCTGACATGTATACTTGAATTTCTCAGTGCTTGTAGTAGGCAAAATTCTGAATAATAGTTGACAAAAAAAAAAAAAAAAAAAAAAAAAAAAAAAAAACCCACATTGATCTGGGAGGCGAATGCTCCCAAACCCTGGAAATTAGGCGTGTCGCCTTAGGTGGTGGTGACGGGTAGGTCGGCTGAATTTAAGTGCGAACAGGGGCACGTAGCTTTTGAGTGGGCTCCACGCCTGAATAGCAGATCCGGCGGACTCCCGACCCTCAATTGGTCACAAAGCTCCAGATTTCTAGCTGGCCCCTCCTATCACCCCTCCCCCCGCCCCCTCCGATTGTGAGATTTTTAGAGATTGCCCGGTTTTAGAGCCCCGGCGATACCCAGGCCTCCATTCAGCAACTCGCGATGTTGCCGTTTTATCGAAAATCGAAACACTTGGGTCACCAAGGACACTTAAGCCGAGTTTAATAGAAAGACACCAATTGAATTTTGGAAAAAAAAATGTGTTAAAACTAGTTCTACAGAATCGAAAAATTGTAGATCTCCTCCTGCATGGCTACAACTGAAAGACGATAAAAAATATGTCGAACTTGAATATGGTCGTCAAAATTTGTCCTCAACATTCCGTCTTATCAAGGAAAAAAACTCCAAACGTTTTTGCTCGGTCCAAACTTAATGCGTCTTGATGCGCGAATCAGTCAATAACTTTTGTTTGAGCTACAAACTAAAGTGTCAAGTCTAATGAACAAATATGTTGGACTAAACATTAAACGAAAAGAATAATGAGTAGATTAATGATGAATAATTCTGAAGCTTTAAAGTTATTCTGAATGGTAGTATCGCCTGAAAGTAACGGAAAAGATAAAATTATGGACTTTCTAGAGAACCATATCTCCATAGTCAGAATTATTTTTCAAGAATATCTCCAAACGTTGGTCATAATATTTTATTTTCCTCTTTCTTTTATACGGGCAAACTTTGAATTGATGATTTCATGCATGTATACTCAGATCAAACTTTTTCCCCAATACTATGCACTTTATTAACCGAAAATTTAATAACAAATCCATGATTCGTTAGGAAATATAATTATACATATTATTCATAATGCTGAATGCAAAAAAAAAAAATCAAAATTATTTAGTGCCTCTGTCTGATCTAATTAGGTAACAGACGAAGACTATACTTAGGATGAAATAATCAAAGTAAGAAAGTTTCAGCCACGCTGAAAATAAAAACCAGACAGAGCTGCAGTGAGATTTCAAACCGCATTAAAGGTGTCATTTTGAATTAGCAAATACAGTAAAATGCACTCAAAAGTTATTGAAGAATTGCGTTGCCAGTTGCCAGTATCAAATTCCGGCCGGGCGAATTATTCCTCGTTCTCCCTTCAAGCTATAATTTAACTACTTCCAAAATATAACTTTAATGAAGAACAATGGCCTAATAAAGACATTATGTGGGAACTCTCTTTTCTCACAATCTTGACTTATTCATTCGAAATTTTCAACTACCTAAAACTATCTCTGCGAGTAGGTATGAGGGATGCAAAACAAAGATACGTTCAATTTAATTTTCATGAAAAAAAAAAAAAAAAAAAAAAATTGACAGGCTGTTATGGCACTGTCATAGTTGTAAATCGTAATTTTAAGCACCAATAAGTACCAGTACAAGACGTACGTAGGGCACTGGTACACATTACAGCTCGAAATTTTCAACTATGATGAAATTTTTGGAACTTTTTGACTTTGTTTTCCCCGCGAAGTGGTGTGTGCCCAGCACCATTTCTCCAGCTTGTCACGTTTTTTCTCGTTTACCACTTAATTTATTCTCTCCTTTTTGTCACGAGGTAACTGTTCGCCCTACAATCTTCCCAAACTTAAGAAAAATAGTAACTTGAAGAGCAGTAAGAATAGTTTATGCTCACTGAGTGATTTTTGTTTCATTTTTTGACTTAATAGTAATTTTAATAACGAAAAACGATTTATTATTTTTTTAAAAAAAGAAGGAAAAATTTAGCTCTTTGCACTTATTGGTAATCTCTACTTGGCAACTGAGTCTCTCCTAGGGCAGGGTGCCGGTGTTCGGGGGGGGGGGGGGGGGGGGGGTCAGAGCCCAAACCCGGATCCCTACAAACAAGTTGGGAGTGATCGATCAACCCAACGTCAGAAGGGATTTCAACGCTGTACAAAACAACCGTAGAAATTGAAATAGCTCCCAAATTGACATTTTCGCCCCCCGCTCCCTCTACATCAGCCGCTTTTTGACTGTATGTGCTATGTGCTCCTGTCAACTGAACCTTGATAACACATTTTAAATTTCACCTGCCCGTCCTTTTTCCAGGCGCTCCATTCGCTCTCCGCCAGTCGACCCGCTTTCTCCTTTTTTTTCTCTCTATTTTCTCCCCGCCCCTTGCCTCTTAATTCAGGGACCGCGTTTTTGATCCTCCGAATATGACAACAGGAAATCTCAATTCCGTCTGAAAAACCAATCAACTTGAATGTGGCGAGTCTCCGTAGCGGAAATTGAATACGGAATATGGGAATAGAAAGGATCTTTTATGAATACGCGAGGCTAAAGTTGAGTTCTTTGCATCAGTTCTGTTACAAACGCCCAATCCCATATGTTGCGGAACAACACAAAAAAGGCACAAGAAAGCTAAAAAAGCAAACCATTGAAACCAGAAGTAAAATTAAAACGGAAATGGATATCGATGGCCAAAGTGCGAAACCATGTAAGGGTTTCTTGCGGGCTTCAAAATTTTGGTCAACATTTGATTTTTTCGAAGAGAGGCGAATCAGCATTATAGCTTGAAAGTCAAACTGAATATTTTGCCAACATAGGAGAGACATCAGGGATGACTTCAAGAAATTGCGTTAATTAGTTTACCCTTTGAAGAAATAAAGTATGACAGAAAGTCTGCAACATCGCACATGGGTTTTTGCAAATCACACGAAAGCTTTACTCAAATGCATTATTACGACATGTTTACTTAGTTTTACGGCTAATAGTTTGCTATTTTCGAGATAAATCATCTTGCATTCGGTAAGGTTGGCAGCAAGTCCGGCTGGTGATATACTTGTCAAAAGTTGGCAAAGCAACGCCATTTTAGGGTTCTCAAGCCAACATGGAGAGTGGAGGGGTGTCATGTCCACACTCTCTCTATCAAGTTACTCTATACGTCTCTCACACTCCATCACCACAGGTCTTGCGCAAAGCGCGGTTTTTGCAACAAGTCAAGGAGTACAGGAATCATACTTACTTTTTCGGGAATAAGCGGACTGACCTGTTTTTTCTGGAAATAATCGAGAAAATAATCGAGCCATGCGTGATTTTGCACCCAGCAAGTAGGGATACCTTCATTTCCACGTCAAAATATCGAAGTCAACGCATGGCGGTATTTACATCGGCGATGAAACTCCCAGACCACTTATCTCATTCGAGGTGTTTAAAAATCTCCACTTCAATTTTATTTTTATTTTTCAAGAGAACATATCAACATCATTCCTTGAAGTTCTCACAAAATATTTCTCGCTCAGAGGAGAATAATCACAAAATTCTCAAAGCAAAGACGGCAGATAGTTTTCCATTTAAAAAAATATAGTATGACAAGAAATCGTCACCTTCCGCCAAAAGTATAACAAGCGTCATCCGATGTTTCAAAAATTCCGCCGTCATTTTAATTTTTTACAGTAAAATTGTTGGTCGAATCTGTTCAAAAATTTCACCGAATTTTATAGGCAGCACAAAGAAAATTCAATGAAATTTTCGGACAGCTTCGTTGAACAATTTCTCTGTAAAAAATAAAATGGCGGCGAAAGTTTTTAAACGTCGCATGGCGCATGCGATACTTTGTCTGGAAGGTGACGAAATATGCGATTTCGGAAACCGAGACGCACGATTTGGGATTTTTGTGGTCGATATGTAGATCAAAGTTAATTTTTGCACTAAATTCTATAGAGGCGAAAAACTTAATCTCCATTATAACTTGATTTAATTTGGCTATTTTCTGTTAGATTCAGTCCAACTGCCTAAGGCACAGGTTTAATACCATTTCTCGAACGAAAGAAAATATTTGTACGAGACAGGAACAAAGGAAAGAATATAAAAATTACGAAGGCAATATCTGATGATTTTAGTAAAAGGGTATGGCGGTGGGGGGTGGGGGGGGGAGAAAGAGTGCCAGACTCCTTGGGGGAGGGGACGGAGAGAGGTTACTGAAGCATAGAGTTGTTCCTCCGTCGGGAACGGATCAGAAGTTGGGATCGGACTATCGGACCGGTCCAGCAGGAGCACACGACAGACCTCCGAGTTAATTCGAAGCTAAAGCGTGAATGTAGCATGTCTACATAGAGTGAATTGGACCGGGTTTCGCAAAAAGGACCTAACCCCATCCTCATCATGAACCCCAAAAACAACCTGCTTGCACAGAACGCAAGTCTCACGTTGATATGCAATCGATTCCTTATGGCGAGATTCCGTTTTCCTCCCTCTTACCCGGCTACCAAACACCCTGGACCGTGGCTCGGGCCGCGGGCCCAAAGCTCATCCATCATGGGCACTGTCATTTACCCTCTGCCCCCCCCCCCTGCTCCAGCCCGCCCCCACCCGTCGCCCAACAGTGACACCCAACGAGAAAACTGTCCGGGACCAAATGTTTGCTTCCTTCCAGTCAAAGGCGCGCCGAGACAAGACATGGCACGCGGGACAAGTGTTGTAATACTTGGTCGTTCGGCTGACGTAAGGGTGTAACTACACTCTGTAATGAGCCCTGTCTTGCGTATGTTTCAATGCTTTTCCGGGCTCATCGCAATTTGTACTTACGATCTTTTGTCAGACAAGCGAGGACTTGACTCTGCTCGCGGGCTTCGCGTGGGCTCCCCGGCTCCGTCGATAAAATCCCGAGGTGCGAGTGGAAGAGTTGTGACGTGGCTGGATTATCGTCTGGGTAGCGAATGACCAGACAATATGTGGACGAAAGGAACTAAATTGCTAGAAATAGGACAATTTAGGCCCAAAAAATGGATCAAAATTTCCTCAGAAATTACTTCAAAAGTTGGAAATAAGAAAATCCACGACAGCTTGAAAAGCTTGTTGACCAATCAGAGTGCAGAACTTTTTATTGTAGTAGAATGATTGAAAAGGACGAGTTGTGACGTGGCTGGATTATCGTCTGGGTAGCGGATAACCAGACGATAAGTGGACGAAAGGAACCATAGTGCTAGAAAAAGGATAATTTTCGCTGAAGAAAATTTATCAAATAGTCTTCAGAAAGTATTTCAAAAGTTGGAAATCAGAAAATCTATGAAAGCCTGAAAAATTTGTTGACCAATCAGAAATCGGCACTTTTTTTGCCGTAGAAGGATTAAAGTGGCAATAATATCCCTCTGTCGTCACCTTCCTGCCAAAGTATCACAAGCGCTATGCGACGTTTCAAAATTTCCGCCGCCATTATATTTCTTACGGAGAAATTGTTCAACAAAGCTGTCCGAAAATTTCACTGAATTTTCTTTGAGGTGCCGATGATATTCAGTGAAATTTGCAAACAGATTCAACCAACAATTTATTTCTCTGTAAGAAATGAACTAGCGGTGGAAATTTTGAAACGTCGCATGACGCTTGTGATACTTTGGCCGGAAGGTGTCGAGGTGCGATTGCACGATCCGAGTTGTGACATGGCTGGATTCTAGATTTTCGTCTAGGTAGCGAATAACCAGACGATAGGCAGACGATAGGAAGCAAATTGTTAGACAAAGGATATAATCCTCGCCGAAAAAATGTATACAGTTTTCCTCAGACTTTACTTCAAGAGCTGGAAATCATAAAATCCACTAAAACCTAAAAAATTCGTTGACCAATCAAGCACTTGTCAATCATTGTAGCACTTCTTATTGTCGTAGAAGGATTGAAAAGGCAATAATCAGTGGCGTGGCATGAATTACCATTTATCGATTGTTATGCCATTTAAGCCTATGGAAAAGGATCGATAAATATTGTGTTCGCAGCGAACACCTTAATAATCGATTCTTTACCATAGGTTTAAATGACATGACAATCGATATATCACAATTCACGCCACGCCACTGGCAATAATCTCTCTATAGAACGCTCTCTCCTGGCGCCCTCCGGATAAAGCTCCAAAAGGGCGCTCCAGAAAACTGTCGTGTTAAGTAAAAACGCCGTATGAGCTTTCGTAAGTTGCCCAACTTTCTCTCATAAAACTTTTATTTTTGAAGGAAGTTTTGAATATTTTTCCTTGCAATTTGCAGACTTTTCCGATCAAATTACGGACGAAATCCTCTAAAAAATCGGAAGAGAAATATTCACACGTTTGCCTGAAAATTCATGATAGTTCGATGAAAATTTTGCAACGCTTGATGGCTCATACGGCGTTCTACCTTAGCACAGCAGAAAATAGCACACAGAATACACAGCTCACTTTCTGTCTGCTGTGGTGGGGGGAAGGGGGTGTTTAGAAGTCCGCAACCGTACCAGTTAGAGTTTAACGAGTTCTGACCCCTCGAGATACCTTGGGGTTCTACTACCTCTTGATCGTCTCAACGTAAGGGTATGGGTGTGGGTGTAGCCATAAGTACAGATGGCCGCTCTTATTTCATTGAGCTAGACGTTGTATTACTGAAAAGGTAAGAATGCGGAAGTGCCTTCAATTTTGAACAAGCAACACGCTCATCCGTGAAACACGAATAGTTGCTTCAAGGCGCCACAACCAACTCCAGGGCCGGATTAAAGGGGTGGCCACATGGGCCACGGCCCATGGCAGCAAAATGTAGAGGGTGGCAAATTTTATAATCTTTTTGAATGTATACATCAAAAAAAGAGAGGAAAAATCGGATTCAGAAAATAAATTACAAACGAGAAGAGGCGACAAAATCTCTCATTTCCTGAGAGTAAAAGTATAGTAATTTCTAATTTTGTAGTCTTTCGATGATACAAGAGACGGCACCTTTAATTAGTCGAGTTAAGAGAGAAACCAAACACGCAATTTGACCTGGAACGGAGCGGCGCGGCGGTCGGCATGAAACACATAGCGCCTACAAGGCTACATGAATACTTCACGCATTGCGCCAAACAGTGTGGTCAGCAGCGGTCGGTGGTCGGCGTGAAACGCATAGCGCCTACAAGACTGAATGAATACTTCACGCATTGCGCCAACATAGTGCGGTCGGCACGGCGGCGGAAGGTAAAATCATTAACCACATTAATGTTTGTTCTTTCATAATTTGTTCGTTCGTTCTTTTTAAATGGAAGGCCTTGTCCAAACAGGGATGGTTTTTCGGAACTGTAAGGTCAGTGTTGACAGGGCTTTCACGAAAAATGTGCCCAACACGAGTAAACGCGTCTCATACACCCCTCCCCCTCCCAACCGGCACATTCACTTGATGGTTTTTATAGATCGTATTCGACAGATCACACAGATGAGATTATATTGATATCGACTGATTCAATACAAACCACAGCCTCAAAAGTCAATTTAGAAATTTAAGGTAACGGGTCTTGTGCGATCGAATGGTTATTCTCTCGAGTACCAAATGGCAATGGAAAGTGAAATTGTTAGGAATTTTCTCATTTTAAGCTTTTCCAAATTAAATCCTAGAATTTTTGTTTGAGGTAATGTTCTATTATTTTGAACCAAACAATACTTCGAACCATTGTCGAATACGATCGATTGATGTTTCAAAACGAATGAGAAGGGGCGGAAAAATGCAGGCGGCCCATGGGCGGGCGGCAAGTAGGTAAATCCGGCCCTGACCAACTAAGGCCGATATAATCACCGATTTGAAGTCAATCTAAAAAAGACTCAAGCTCCTCCTGGGAGGAGACGAAGGGGACGCCCAGTGAAAGGGTGGCGACAGGGAGTTTTAGAGGAAACTAGCCGTTCTGGGCGCGCTTCGCGCGCCCGTCACGCCTAGCCGGGGGCTACGCCCCCTGGACCCCCGGTCACTCGCTGCGCGAGTGACATTCGGCTCGCTTCGCGAGCCGCTTTTGTAGTAGTTGCAAATTTTTTATCACTATATTTTGAAGATTTCATAGAAAACATTATGAAATTCTCATTCCACAATTAACTTGTAGAATAATAATGGCAGGGCAAGAAATATACTATATCTTATGGACGGTTCCCACTTAGTAAAACAGCCAACACCACGAGAAGGTGAGGAACCATTGTTAGCCACTTTTTTTACTTTTCTGAAAAAATTTACTGAAATTTTAGTTGCGTCTCCTAAAAGGAAACACGGAGAAAAAAATTTTGTGCATGGAACCCGAAGCTGAGATCATATGGATCTCTGAAGTTTTCGGATCACGCATCCGAAAAGTTAAGGTCCATCTGCCGAAGTTCGGGTCAGACAATTGAAGTAGTTCGGTATATACCGAAGGTTTCAGGTCACACATCTGAAGTACTCGGTGCATACCGAAGTGTTTCAGATTTCTGACCCGAATTTCGGCAGCTGGACCTCAAGTTTTAAGAGATTCATATGATCTCAACGTCGGGTCCCATGCACGAAGTTTTTTCTCCGTGTGAGTATTAATATAAATTTCAACACAGTCAAACACAGTAGAGAACCAAGGAAATCACAGTAAAACAGAGAAAAAATACCGTCGAATAAATAAAGAAAACTATTATCGAAGAAATTCTAATTATTTGGAAAGTAATTCGCTGGCGTAGGTAATCAATGCGTAGCTGCGTAGGAGCATGAGCGAGATTTATCATCAACTGACCGCTGGCCGGTAGGTACCTGGGGGGCGAGCGACAATACGTAAGCGGTGGCATATGGTTCGATTGACAGAGGAGTGGGGAACGGCCAGACGTAGGGGAAAGGTTCAGGCTGAACCGTTCAGCACAGCGCAGCGTCAGTCACCGGGTGGGGAAGAGAGTCCGGGAGGGGACACTTCCCCTCGAGTGAAATAGAAAAAGGCAGAATCCTTCGAAGTTTATATTAATGATGATTAGGGAGTGCCAACTTCCCTAAGAGCTTTGAGAGGATAGGGGAATTTGGAGAGCACAAGTGCCAAAAAGCGCTATGTAAGTGGCTAATATGTAAGTGAAACATTAAAACATGTTTTAATCGACCCGTTTTAAACTTCATAGCCCTAAAATATTAAGGCGATGTATGATTTAATCACATTAATATATAATTTACGATTAGCAAAGGGTCGATCATTACAATTTCTAATGTTTTTTTCGTGTTTTAATTTCTTGGGTCTTTTAAAGAATGACCGATTCAATTATTGGTACTGGATACTCTGATCTCGTGTCACTAACCGGTAATACTCTCCTTGTATAGGTAACTAATCTGTCATCAAAGTACTGCAAACTACTAATCCTGTACATCTCTGAAAAAGTAAGAGAATCGAAAGTGCCTTCAATTTTTGAATATGCAACACGCATATCCGTAGAACACGAATAGTTGTATCGAAGGCGCTTCAGTCAATTCAGTCTTTGTAAAGGAATAACACTTCCAATTTTTGAATATGCAACACGCGCACCCTAGGCACTGCAAATATAAGCAAATATTTAGAAATCCTATATATGTATTAGGAAATTTTGAGGGGAAAACAGTTCTAAAATGTATTAAGATAACCTGTACATTATTTTGATATACTTTTATGTTTCGTTCAAATCTCGCGAATAATTCGTCAGAATTCGATCAGTGGCGGATATTCGTTGATCAGCGTATGTATTACATTTAAAATTATCAACGTAGTTTCCAGATTTTTGACCGGCCGGGCATTGATTTGGCTCGGGCAGTTAACGGAATTTATTTACTTATCAATTTATCACGAAGTTTATCAAGCAACTTCTATCCTTACTCCCAATAAACTATAAATTCTAGACAAAAATTACTTTTGTAAATTTGATTTTTTTCGTGGTTTCAGTCATTTTAATGCAAAGAATGTAAGTTGCGCAATCCTAGCAACATTGGAATGCTCTTGCAGGATGGCAAAATTTCATGAAAAATAAAATATTGAAATTTCACGTGAAATATTTCATGAAATATATCGGAAATATATGAAAAATATTTAAAAATACCGATTTTCTTTTCATGTTTCGCAAAATGTAAAAATTGTGACTTTCTTCTATTTTTGTGTGTTTGAGTGCGGATTGCATTCTCCAGCCCCTGAAAAATATGAAATATTTTACATTTTCGTGAATTTTCATGACATATTTCACAGAAATTTCCCATGTTTCGTTTCTTTTTTACGTTCCATGCCACCCTGTGTTCTTGGCCCCTTTCTTCAAAATGCAATCCAGGCGGTGTCCTCTCTTTTCCACGAAGAATTACATCATACGAGGGCTGTCCCAAAAGAAACTGGACTTTTGTCATAAAAGGCGAACCGAGCGTCGTAATGAAGTTTTCTTGGGCTTGTTTGAAAGCTGATAAGCTACTGGAGATGCTTGTTTTTACAGAATGCAAAAATTTGTCTTGGTAAGGAAACTACACGCTTCGGAATACAGGAAAGTCAAACTCGAGTTGCGATTTTTGTCTTTATTTCAAGAAAAATTTGGATACAACTTTAAAAAAAACCCAGGTTTTAAGTTAAAACTTCGTTGCTCTCTTATTCAAATGCTTAAAAATAAGGAAATTAACATGTTAAGCAGCTTACCAAGTCATCACCTATCCCCTTCAAAATACTCGCCAGCTTTGTCGATGCATTTTTGCCACCGTTTCTTCAATTGGAAGAAACACTGTTGGAAATCCTCAGGTTTGAATGATCGCAATTCCGTTTTGAAAACGTCGACCTTTCAAGGTAGATTTAAGTCGTGGAAATTAGAAAAAATCACACGGAGCCAGGTCAGGTGAATAAAGGGGATGAGGGAGGACACTCATGGCATTCTTTGCACAAAATTCGCGGATTTGGAGGGATGCATGGACAGGTGCATTATCGTGATGCAGAAACCAGGAATTGGCTCCGTGTGATTTTTCTTATTTCCACGACTTAAATCTACCTTGAAAGGTCGACGTTTTCAAACCATTCTGGAAATTCAAGAGAACACCTTGAAGGAATTGCGATCATTCAAACCCGAGGATTTCCAACAGTGTTTCTTCCAATTGAAGAAACGGTGGCAAAAATGCATCGACAAAGCTGGCGAGTATTTTGAAGGGGATAGGTGATGACTTGGTAAGCTGCTTAAAATGTTAATTTCCTTATTTTTAAACATTTGAATAAGAGAGCAACGAAGTTTTTAACTTAAAACCTGGGTTTTTTTTAAAGTTGTATCCAAATTTTTCTTGAAATAAAGACAAAAATCGCAACTCGAGTTTGACTTTCCTGTATTCCGAAGCGTGTAGTTTCCTTACCAAGACGAATTTTTGCATTCTGTAAAAACAAGCATCTCCAGTAGCTTATCAGCTTTCAAACAAGCCCAAGAAAACTTCATTACCACGCTCGGTTCGCCTTCTATGACAAAAGTCCGGTTTCTTTTGGGACAGCCCTCGGATAACCATTCTCTCGCCATTAAAAATTAATCTCCACGCAAATGACTTAAATTTCACCTTTTAAGTCTCTTTGTTCAGCGAGTTATAAGCGCGAACGTTCAGTTACAGCCGCCAGCGGAGTTGAGAAGTCAATATCGAGGCAACACATCTGATTGGGGTTTAATTCGGATCTCGGACACCAACTGTGACAAACTGTCCCTTTGAAATGGATATCGATCCGAGATTCAAGGGTATTTAGCGCTCGGCCTCCTAGCAGGTGCCCGCGGGGATGTGGGGAGCGCAGCGCGTATGATAGCCACCACTTCCGAGAGATGATCCTCCTGATAGGAAATAGATGACAGGGTGAAGGACTCAAGAATTCCGTACATCCCAAGTGAGGGCCCGAACAACGGGACATCAGCCTTGTTCTTGCCACGCAGAGCTGTCTCCTGTAAAGGGATGATCCGTCCTCTGGGCGGGAGCGTCCTTGGTTGTCGAATTTCGCGCATTGATTTTTAATATCCATTTAACTCCTTTAACAGATCGCGGTTACATATCATAGTTTTGCGAGCTTCGCTCGGTAAAAGTGCAAAAGAGAGCTGAATAATATGCTATCATACGCATTGCGTCTTAAAATATTTTACGGCAAATTTTCGAAAGTGCATTTGGTCAACTTTTTCAACCAGGTCAACCAGGTTGCAAACCAAAGGAGGAAAAAGCTCTGCTGAAGTCAGGAACTGAATTCAGTTGATTAGTGAATTTTGGCCAGCGTTTGCATCCATCTACTTTTCGACCTACCTCCTGAGGTGAGAATTTTTGATGGGGTCGTCATAGTTGCCAGCATGAAAACCGAATGTTGTAGGCGCACTGTCGCCCGTAAGGATTTTCGTTTTGTTGTAACGAAAGTTGATAGTAATTAAAAGACTTAACAAGCCAAACATCGTAAAGTTTGCCTAAATGCGTTGACATTGTAACGAAAATTTCGGAGCAATAAAATTAAAAAATAGCTAACTGTGTCACTTGATTTGATTATGTGAGCGATACCTCACGGGCCAAATTTTCCTTTTTCCTGTGTAAGTACATCATGTGTGCTCGTAGATTTAACATCAAACTGAGCAACTATTTTAACCTCGGAGAGGATAGTTTTAGCCTAGCTGACTGACTGAAGGCAAATCTGTTTCCTCAGCTTTACACACATGCGAGTAGCTGCCCCTCATCAATAGGGATACTTCATGAGTCATCAAAGTTTCGTATTTTTATTTAAAAAGCCGGAAATCTCCCTTAGTGCAAAAAGATTGTAAATAAATAAGTTGTAACATAATTGGGCAGAGCAAATTAAAGCTTATACTTGTTTATAATGGATTCAATTTGAGACCAGGAACTCTGCAAGAGTGATTTGATGAATTTCGTCGGGCGCAGCAGTATTTCAGAAATTACCATGAGGCAAGACTCGTTGGTTATCTTATCTATTACGAATCAGAATTGGACGTATTAATACTAAATGGAACAATGTGTAAGTGGCAAGATGGGCTGTGCTCGTTAGTTGAGGGTCATAAGAATGAATGGGAATTTTGAAGCGCCAGTGACGTCACGACGACGAGCTCGTCGCGTCGTGGGGGCGCTTTAACTCATGAGCCCTGTCCACAACGTTCTTGTCACATGTCCACGGCTCACGAGTTGGTGCTCAGTTCCTTTTGATTTAATGTAAAATCCCGCTTTTCCACTTTCTTAAAGGGAGCTATATCCACTTTTACCTTGTCTCCTATCCAACTCACCACGAGCGCACCCCATCTTTCCACTTGCTCATAATTCCTTTTAGCATAAATACGTCCAATTTACAGTCTAACTCACAAAGAATACATCAGGAGAAATTGGCTGCTGAACAGCTTGGTTCAAGGGAAAAATTTGACAGCGCAGCACTCTTGTTTGTCTTTGACTGGAGGGCATTTTGTGCCGGAGTGACACGGCGGGGGCGAAAACGGAGGCTGGAATTTGTGGCGTCAATCTCGCGTGTCGAATCCGCCAAGATGATGTCACAATATCTGAATTGCTGTCATTGATACACCACAAATCCGCACCTCCCCTGTCTCGATTACGTTATTCGACTAGAAATGTACATCCCTCACCTGAATCATACTGCCATGCAGTGGAAAAACGCCGTATGAACCTTCAGATGTTGTCACATTTCTCCCAATAAAAAATTAAATTTTCTGAAGGATATTGTGAATATTTTCCTTGACATTTCTCACACGATTTTTTCACAATTTAATTTAAAATTTCTGCAAAGTACAAGAAGACATCTTCATATATTTTTTCTAAAATAAATATTTTATCGGTTGAGATTTGGCAACGTCTGAAGGCTCATTCGGCATTTTTCTTCAGCACGGCAACATACATAAAATTAGTTGTGGAAAGAGGAAGATTCGCCTTTTGAGTTGTGGCATAATTAAAGTCTCTTGAAAATGCATCCTGAAACGCGTAATCTGAGGGGTAGGGTACTACCCATTCGTTGTCTATGTTAATCGATAGACTTCGAAAGGTATCGATAGATTTCGATCGATACCTATCTAGTGGAAGTTGGGAATACATACGTAAAGCCGCTTTTATAGCGCAGCCTCGCGCTCTGCGACGCCCAATCGCCATTGCCCCCTATCCTCCCAGAGATCATCAGGCAATTGGCACCTTCTGATCTCCTCCTCCACCCCTTGTCGCCAACCTTTCACAGGACGTCCACGCCGTCGCCTTCCGGGAGTAAGTTGGGAATAATTTTGGTAATTTCCTGCACATTGTAGCATCAATGTGGACTGGATGTTATGCTGTTATTTGTCAAGAAAAATCGTCAAACATCGTGAGGTGGCCGATCTAGAAGTATAAAATAAATTGCTCAAATATCACTGAGACAGATTTTCAAATATTTATTGTTTCCCCTCCTTCTTTTATATTTTTAATACTATCCCGAAAAAATGTCGCAAATGGTGAAATTTTCCCGAACACGACATCTTCACTGCTAAAAAAAATAGGATGGAAATCCAACCATTTAATGATTTCCGTCGATATAATTATTCAGGTATTTCTCACTAATCCCGATACAGGAAATGTCCAGGGAGATGTCCGATTGTCCAAACCAAAGACAAAGGCGCTTAAAATAGTCAAGCACCAAGTGATGAAACGAGGTTTGAAAACCAGAACAACATAACTCCTCATTCGAACCGTGAAAAGATGCGCGATTCCTGCCCAAGGAGTCCTGAGAGCTGTCACTCAGTGTCGTTGCCTGTCGGGCGGCGTGCGACACCCGGTAGGAGACAAAGGTGAAGAATTCCCACGTCCAACGAAGAGAACTGGACCGCGAGACATCGATACACGGTGAGTGTTGACTGCCGAACGCTTTAAACGAAGTGACACTAATTATTATCCGCCCCAAAATATTTTGGTTGTTAGTGCACCAATGCGTGATGAGGTGAGGACTGTGGAGACGCGACGCAAGGCGTTTGTCGGAGTGATATAGAACATGGAAAACAGGAATTGCGAGGTTGCCGGTTATGAGATGGAAACGAGGCTGATGAATTGACTCAATTTAGTCTAAATGTCGTCAGCAAAGGTTGTGAGATTCTTGTCCATCAGTAGCTAAAATTGATAATATTTTTTTGTGTAATTTAAGTAAAGTTACACGAATCTGAGTCGAGAGAGGTTTTTCTCTTATTTTCTCTTGGTTTTCTATGTCTAGTTGACTGTGAACATGACTTGTTTGAAAAGCGCAGAATAACGTACACAACAATTTACCAACTTTTTCATCAAACATACGATTTTATTCTCTATTTTTTTACAATTTTCATGGAAGTGTTATTTTTTTCATGAGCAGAAGATTCTGAGACTGTGGAAAAATATTAAGTACAAGAAAGGAGACATGAGTGGATTAAGATAAATAATTTTTGATTTTGTTTCTATTAATATATTTCAATGCGTCGATGTGTTTTGTAGATTTTTGTTTCCTACTGAAAAAAACAACATTTAAATTGTAGAAAAAGGCGAAAAAGATAAAATATGATGAGAG
Organism: Bemisia tabaci; assembly: GCF_918797505.1. NCBI lineage: Eukaryota > Metazoa > Arthropoda > Insecta > Hemiptera > Aleyrodidae > Bemisia > Bemisia tabaci. The sequence goes on from NC_092800.1 coordinate 30,347,604, forward strand.
AAACATTGAATGAACTTATCAGCTTAGGTAAAAATATACCTTGCCGTAAGGGTTCACCATTTTTCCTCTTCTAATTTTTATTGAATTTAATTCGTCAATTACTACGCAAAGCCTAATCTCCTAAAGGGCGCAACATTCACTCTATACCGATTCCTATCCGCACACTCTTCTCACTCAGGAAAAATGTAGCCAACAATTTTTTTTTATTATAATAGATGAATTCAGTCGACTCTGATTGAATATTCTTTGAGTTTGACAACGTTGTTGATTAGAGAAGTTCTAGTGAATGACTCTGGATTGACTGAGTCGTGCAAAAGCCTTTAATGATGATTCTCTCGTAGACGTGTTTTACAACTCTTCCTATTTATTCCCCTCTCTTCCCTTTCTATCACAACATGTCCCACAATTATAACTGATCAACAAGCGACTACTGAACTAAGTTGACAGGAAGATCTTTCTGTTGCCAACCGTGAAAATACTCCATTTCAAGTTTCAAAAAGTATTTTTCTACCCGATGAGTAAGGTTAAACAATTTCCAAATGCACGGGCTTGTTTTTGAAAATCAGCAGGAAAAATATGTATTCAATTCTTAAAAGCGGATCTATTTGAAACTGAATTCAATACAATTTTATCATTCTGTCAGGCGTTCCTTATTATGAAGGGGCTTGAAATGAAACGGATTTTTCCTAATGTACGCCATCACTTTCTTTATAAATCTAACCACCGAAACTACACGATAGTTCTTTATTGGGCCCTAAGGTTTGAAGAGTGATGCACCCTCCCGTTTGCACTGTCCTACAGTGGATCGAGTCAATGGGGGACGTTGGACAAAATTTGGAAACTTTAAACGCTTATAACTCGGTCTATAAAAAACTTCGAGGTTCTGAAATAGGTTTCATTTGTTTCCTCGTGAAATTTACTTCTAAAGACACCCCTTAAAATTTAAAATGTGACGAAATAAACATCAAAATTTGCAAGTTTTTCCGCACAAACCTGTCCGACTTCTTCTAAAGACTCGATTCTTTGTATCCCCGTAAATTTACTGTCTATTAACTATATGCCGAAAGCAGGGCCAGATTAACCTACTTGTCGCCCATGGGCCGCCTGTATTTTGCCGTCCCCTTCTCATTCGTTTTGAAACATCGATACAAACCATAAAGTGAATCTGCCGGAGGAGGAGGGGTGCATAAGACGCCTTAACTCGTGTTGGGCACATTTTTTGTGAAAGCTCTGTCAACACTAGCAAAAGTTCACGGAACTTTGCGCGAAAGTTACATTCCGGAAACCTATCTCTGTGTGGACAACGCCTTTCATTTATGAGAAGTGAACCAAAAATTGTGAAAGAATAAACATGAATGTGGTTTAATAATGTTTATTTCCGCCACCGCGCCAACCGCATTGTGTTTGGCGCAATGCGTGAAGTATCCCTGAAGTCTTGTAGGCGCTATGCATTTCATGCCGACCGCACTGTTGACGCAATGCGTGAAGTATTCATGCAGTCTTGTAGGCACTATAAGTTTCACGCCAACTGCTGCTGACCGCACTACGTGTGATGCAATGCGTGAAGTATTCGTGAAGTATTGTAGGCGCTAATAAAAGTTTCATGCTGACCGGCGCGCCGAGAGCTTCTCCTTTCCACCTCCTCGTCATCATTGCTCTCTGCGCCGCGCCGCTCCAAGCCAAATTGCGTGTTTGGTTTATCGCTAAACTAGACTCATGAAAGGCTTTGTCTCTTGTATCACTGAAAGACGAACAAATTAGAAATTACTACAATTTAACTCTCATGAAATGAGAGATTCTGTCGCCTTTCTCGTTCGTAATTTTTTTCTAAATCCGAATTTTTTTTTAATACCTACATTTGAAAAAATTGCAACATTTGCCGCCCCCTAAATTTGCCGCCATGGGCCGCGGCCCATATGATCACCCCCTAAATCCGGCCCTGGCCGAGGGAAGACTGTGGTCAATTATCATACTCGTATTTCTGTTTCTAAGGATGGGAAAATCAACGCTTTTTTATTCTAGTATTAAAGAACTTTCTTGAGAGGCTTCGTAATCAACTTTGAACGAACTGGTTACACAATCGCGTTTCTCCGTAATTCTTCAAAGACATGATCGCCATTTCTTCGTTGACTCAGAAACTTCACGGGAAAACTCGGTTATCTCAGGTTGTGACTTTTAGACTTATTGTCATCCTTTATTATTAAGATGGAGACATCCTCAACGACAATTTTTGAAAATTTCTCGGATTTTGCCTCTCTGTTCGAAGAAAATTCCGGGAAAATTGCAAATAATAACGCTAGTATGTTAGACTTTGATCAATAAACCAGAGGGGAAATTTTGAAACGCCGCAAACGAGATTTACAGGTTCCTGCAGTTTCGTCGTCGATTTGCAAAAAATTGAGGGCTCTCTGCCTTCCTCAATCATGTATAACGCCTGAATACAACTATACGTACTCGGTGATTGTCAGCGTTGCATATGCAAAAATCTGAAGGCGCTTTGATTTAATTTCAGTCACGCTCTACGGTGTACTCGTAGCAATGTATACAGCGTCGTGGAATGCGAAATCTGTTGCGCTGATCTTATAGACGAGAAGGTTCATATACTCGTTCCTAGAGTATTACAATTTAATGTCTGTAAGTCTTACAAAATTTTCGTGCCTGAAATAGACTGATTTAGTGGCTGCGTCATTCGATATAATATCTCACCCTTGGTTCAAATGTAAACCAACACAGTACTTTGTTCCTGACTCGCGCTCATTCGTGCCCTTTGCGCCACGGTAGCAAAATACGTCCTAGAGTTCTTACAATCGAATGTTCTCATGATAAATGAGTCTTTAATTGATTTATGACCGAGCAATGACTAAATTTTGATAAATCAACACAATTAACTCATGAAGAATTCGTACATGCGGTTCTGTCCGTTTGTTTTGGTTTGAACCAAATGTTCGATGTATATCGAAAGGCGTAATCACCAAATCAGTCTATTCCAACATCGATACCGCAACCAAACACATGACCAGCGGGCTGATTATTGAAGTTGATAGACAAAGCGATAGACAAAGAAGACTTAGGGAGCATGGACTGATGCTATTGGTTGAAATGAGTGGTTCTTACAGAAAAAGGGAGTAAATGATGGACTAACTGTAGGATCTTTCGTGGGTTGCCGTTAGTTGGTCTATTACGTACCTCCTATGTCCATTTCCACCACCCGCTTCCACCAATAGGATCCCTCCAAATCCCTTTTGACGTCTTTATCCATAGCTATGTCTATCAGTTTCAACAATCGGCCCACAGTGCATATCCCTCGTAGCCCCAAAATCTCAATTCCTTGGCTAGATGCAATCCAAATGCGGAATATAGGCGGCAGCAAACCCAGTCTCCGGCGCAAATATTGACTCCCTCACTCACTCACGAAACCAGAGTTGCCGAAGGCCATCATCATGATGACGTCACACGGACTCTTCCTCCCCACGACCTCTCACCTGAAAACCGGCAACGGGCTCCTCAGAGGGTGGTTTCACCTCGGTTATGTAACATAAAGCCGAGGCCAACCGAAATCTCTTCATTAGGGGAGCCACCCCCGATTCGCGTATCGTATCGCGGATGTAATTATTATATCATACCAGTTCTGTTGTCTCGTAGTTTAATGCTAGATTTACGCTCTTAATTCACAACTCAAACACTCGGCGGTGTTTACTCACTCGAGCGGGTCTATCGCCCTATTTTCCGCGGATGCGCCGCAAGCTGGGCTCGCCCCTCCTTCCTGACGCACTTTCCTACCCACTCGAGAGAGGCGCGGTAGACAATCAGACGTCATAGCATCATATGCGTCCTATTTACACCGAAAAAATAAGGATGCTGATTTAACAATCTGGGTGTAAAAAAAGAGTGCGACAACTCACAAAACGCTGAATTAACCGCTACAGCAGTTACTTTAGCAATGTCAAGATGTGAAACTAACTGCTGTGGCGGTAGATTCAGCGTTTTGTGAGTTCTCGCACACTTTTTTACATCCATAATGTTAATCAGTATCCTTTTTTTTGTGTAACAGAAAGAAACGTTTTTTTTAGAAAATGAGAAGTCTGACTGTAGTATTTAGGATTTAGTTCTCTAAAAGACAATTTTTGTCTCAACATTTTGATTTTAATGAACTGCAAAACCCAATTTGTTTAAATCTAACAAGGGGAAAAAACCTTTAAAAATGTGGCTCGAGCTGTATGTAACAAGATGGTAAAATAGTGCTGGGTCTACACTATTTTGCGGCGAAAGCAAGACCCGAAAGTTAAAGAATTTCAATTGGAGTGAGAAATTTGAGCTCTAATGAGTATCAGTTCAAAGTTGAGGACTTGAGGAGAGTGTTCGTTGGGTCACGCCGAGAGTCCTATAACGTTTGAGGTCTTATTACACCTCATCCGTAGATCCTAGTCACCAGTGAGTCTTGTGAGTTTAAATTTTGCCAGAAAAGTTAAATTGTTAGTAAAATAATAATTTGTTGGTACATATTTAATAAAATCGTGGTCCCCTTTTCCTGACTACTAAGAGCCGATTAAATTAAGAGGAGGAACCAATTACATTTTTCTGTCCATGGAGTTCTTCTAAGTAACTATAAACTATACCCCATGTTTGCCAAAAATGCTGTTTCCTTTTTGTCAAACTCCTTCCGTATCAATGAAAATTCTTCAAAAAATAGAGCTGATTTGCAAATAATTCCTTAAACAGTTACATTGCAAGGGCATTTTTTTCAAAAGCACCACTGAGGCACTGATTTTGCCCGAGTTCAACCCTCAAACTCAGAGACAGCTCTTGAAGATATTATTTTAATTAAAGACAATCACAGCATTACAGTGTTACACTTGATGGATTCATTGGTTTATTTTCTGAAATGACCTCATTTCTAGAGGTACGGCTCTCTTCAGTACAGCGGTAGTGCAGAAGAGTTATCCTCCATTTTCAGTCCAATTCTCAATTCAGAAAGCAAAGGCAGGACTGCTGAAGGGTCTGCGGAGTAATGACTATTCTCGCAAGTTAGTAATATTGATTTTTCTTCATTTGAATCCTTAACAAATAATTGATTCCAATTGTTTCATCGAAAAATATCGATTTCTTACGTACACTTAAATGGACACATTCTAGTGAGTTGTCAACTTGCGAGAGTGGCTGCGGCCCTCTTCTGCAGGGTTGCTACATATTCTAAGGACTTTAAATATCAAGAAGATGCTTTTCATATTATAAACATGGCAGCCTCGCTTAAAAGTGCTCAACCCTATCGCTCGATTGAAAACTCAATTAATTATAGAGGTGAACTCAAAATCGTTGATTACATCACAGTCGAATCCTCAGCTTTGAGAGCTTTTGGTATTTCGTGGATCAAATTTGGAAAAAACCACTGACATCATTGTATTATGCATGGAGATTTACACACGTAAAAAAACTGTCGCGTAATCTTGAAAACTACACTCAAAGTGCCAAAAGCACTGTTTACACCATACGCAAGACAGCATTCGGGGCGTTTACATTATATTGTCTCGGCTCGGTGCGTGATCCCGAAATATTAAAAAACAACAGTGCTTATAGTGCAATGAAGACTTGGCAACGAGCGCATACCATGGTCACACTTTGACGAACATGGATTTTAATACGTGCTTTTCCCCTTCAGATAAAGGCTTAACTGAATAAACGTTACACACTCAGCAGTCCTGCATAATCACTCTCTGATGCGCGTGGCACATCTTTCTTCAGTTTCTTTACACTTTCTTCCACTTTTGAGCATTACCCCATCCAAAGGACAAGATTTTTGTGGGTAGCACCAGCAAAATAAGAAGTCCATTCTCTTTTTATTAATAAATTGCTGTTTACCGGTGCTTTGCACGGGTGCTACATTACGCACTTTATGTAGGAAAAAGTGATAGGGGTTATCCTTTAAAAGTGTGGTTCTGCTGCTCCTGTTGGATGATATGGGCATTTCCAATTAATTAAGGTAGTACCGCAACCTTCGGGTTCGAAACCTAATTTATTGTGGTATTACCACAATTATTTGGAAATGCCAAAGTTAGGTCTTAACCCCTACTCCCTTTTCTCAGTTTCATTAGCAAAAATTCCACGCAATCGATATTTTAATTACCCCTAAATAATAATGATGAGAAAATGAAAAAAAAAAGAAAAAAAAAAGATTAACGGTAGAAATCAAGGAACAACGTTGCTTACACTCCATACTGCGTGTCTCTAATTCTTTTTAGTTCGCCTTCAATAACTGTGGTGGCAATATGAGCGACATAAGAACACGAATAGTTGCTTGTCGTAATTTTGCCACTTTAGCTCTGTATAAACAATACAAGGCACACATGATGATTACTCAAAATCAAAGTTTTTTTCAAGTTCGAAGAAAAACTTTTTTTTTTTTTTGGGGGGGGGGGGAATTGAATAAAAGATGCGCACGTACCTAAAATCAACTTTTCTGCAATAAAATTGAATTTACATTCTCCGAGTTGGGCAGTTCTCGAATCAAGACATACAATTATAATGATAAAAGGTCACAAACATCAGCCATCTCCCTCAATGCTCTCACTGACACACCAAAAAAAAGGTGAAGTTGATTTAACATTCTGGATTCAAATAGTGTGCGAGAACTAAAAAAAATGCTGAATTACCTGCCACAGCAGTTAGTTTTACATCTTCGCATTGCTAAAGTGAGTGCTGTAGTGGGCAATTCAGCATTTCAAATAAGTTCTAGCACAATGGACCACTAGACAAGGTAAAAATTTCAGAATTCTGATACATGTTTCTTAACCAAAATTTCACGTAAAACACGATGCGCACAACAAATATTACCGAAATCAACTCCTTACGAAGATATTTAATGATTCTTGATGCGTGAATTCAAATCACCCGCTCATTAAAACTCAATGCTATACGTGATTCACATCGCGCGCCAAACGTTATCATGACAGTCTCTGCAATATAAACATCTGGCAACCTCAATCTTGACGCTTTGGCTCAGTTATAGCAAATTACTAATAGTTTGAACAACCCATGGTGGGAAATGAACGTTTGCTCGATTGAGAGGCTCGCTGAAACCGTTGTGGTGCGCGATTTGACTCACGTAGAGTTTTGAGTTTCTTGTGAGCGGGCCTTTCAAATTCCTCGTAACCAATGTAAAATAAAAACGTTAATATCTTCCTTAGGAGTTGATTTCAGTAATTTTCGTTGCGCGAATCGTATTTCACGTGAAATTCTGGTTAGAAAACATGTATTAGAATGCTTAAATTCGTATCTTGTCTAGTGGTCCATTTTTTCACATCCAGAATGTTAAATCAACCTCACTTTTTTTCGGTGAGTTTGGAGGCGAATTGAAACCGTGTATTTCTAACTGTAATCCATTATAATAAAAAAACCATGAGGACATAATTATTGCAAGTGTTTAACCGACATCCAAACGAAGAATCGTCGGGCGTCTGGGCCATCAAACTGCATCTGCACGACTCAATGCTCTCTACACGTTTCGTTAATTGAACCATCATCTCGACTCGAGCACCGGAATACGGACATATTTCTGATATCAGCCATTATTTTTTATTCCAATTTTTATCAAAAGCGAGCGAGCGGCGACAGCTTGGTAATTGGGCGCCGGAGATTCCAGAATTGAAGTGCTATCCTCCCCTCTGCCCTGTCTCAATGTCGTCTGGCAGACTCTCGGAGGAGGTGACATTACATTCCGAGACTGGCGTCTACCACGAAGCGCAAATGACGTATCCGCATTGGATTTCCATTCAAGTTACGGGTTTCTTCCTGAACCGGTCTCTGATTCTGAATCAGTCGGAGGAACGTGTTTCTGATTTTACGTGGGTTGCACGGAACGGACGCCACGGGATCTGTAAGTTTGAAAGGCTAATCGAGCAGAAGAGAAGATGAATGATAAAGGCAATTTATGTATGGGTTTTTGTCAATTCGGTTTGTGTTCGAGTAAGCGGAGGTTTAATTCCAATATTATATACGAATGAGATAGAGTTCTGCACTCCTGGAAGTCCAACACTGAACATGAATATTGCTTCGAATTTATAAAACAATGGGATTTGAATGAGAGATGCCACTTCAAACTAACACCGAATCGAGGCATAGTGGATCGAGTCAATAGGAGAGATTGGACAACATTTTAAAAACTTGTAATCCGTTTATACAAAACTTTGAAGTTTTAAAAGTGGTTCTGGTGGTTTTCACGTGACATTTTGATTTCCTTTTGATTTAAGCTTAAATCTGATTGAATCATGAGTATTTTTCCTTGTCAATGTTTTCAAGAGTCTATGGACTCTAGATCCAATGTGTTTTTTTTTTTTCAAGTGTTAGATGCACCTCTCATTATTTAAAATGTGACAGATTAAACATCAAACTTTGCAATTTTAGTTAACAATTTCAAGTACAACCTCTCTGATCGACACAATCCACTTTGCGAGGGTAGAATTGCAGGAATGCTTACACCGTGTTTTAAATCTTTCCTCCTATTTTATTTCATCATGGAATATTCTTTACCCAGAGATAAAAAATGAGGTATATGTTTTCAAGGATGACATTTTAGTATTTTTTCACTAAAAAACAGAGCGAGGAAGAAAGATTGCAACGTTCCAAACGAGGATTTGCATTCCTGCAGTCTCACCGTCGAAATATTCTCCTCCGGGACACCGTCACATGCCAAAATATTAAACGGAGCAGGATGAGTGAGAGTGATGGTCATTAATTCACGGGCAGGAAATAAATTATCTTCCTGTTTATTTTCATAACTCGACGTCCGTTCCAGGAACAAAACCTCCGGAACTGGACCACGAGAGATGCTGCGAGCCGTATTGTGCAAAATACCTCTAAATAGACCCGAAGACAAAGGCCCCCTCGGACAGAGGTCAAAATAAAAACTCAAGATCTGCTCGAGAGAATAACTGTCCCTGCAGGCCGGGCACAATGGTTATATCATAAGTGTCACACTACCTGCCACCTCGGTGGTGGACGAATAAGAAGAAGGAACCGGGGAGGAAGAAGAAGTCGGCTCCGAGCAAGAATGAAAGTGACTATCATGAATGAAAAGTTAAGAATGTGGAGATGACACTTGTCCGGGTATTGTGAGGCCACAAAGGGCCCACAGCAGAGGTCTCTGGTGAGTGAGAGTGTGTGTTTTACCAAATATTTATCTTTTGCAGTAGATGACCTGGAAAATGATACCGGGGTCTTTAGTCTTTGGTGGGAACGCACGGTCCGGCCTCGGAGTGGGTTCCCGGGTAGTTCTGCCCCCGCAGATTATGATATTCCCAGTTGGATTCGGTGAAGTCTCGTCCACGCATGTAAACTTTGGGGAGTCCGGTCTTTGCCTTTCGTTATGGGGCCTTTTTCTCCTGCTCCAACCACGAATGTATGATTAATCGTACCGTGGGATATGACACACTTTCACACTAATCTCTGCCACCCAAATCTTAAGGATTTTATATTTTTGGTGGCGAGAAGGGTCACTTTCTGCGCGCATTGAATGGAATTAAAATGGACAATGACAGGTGAAATAATCAAATATCGATTTTACCACGAGAGTAAATTCTAAAAAAGGTGACGACGTTTGATACCTATTCGAGATTTGTACTGGAAATTCTGGAGAAACAATTTGGAGAGCCATAATTGGTAAAAAATTGCGAGAGAATCGATGTTTATCATCCTTCACGGAGCTGATACACATGCTACAGTTTTTATTCGTCATTTTCCAAAAGGCGATATCTTTAAAACCAACGATTAGAAAAAAATGGCAATCGGACACAATTATATTGGTGATCCTATATTTTTCTGCCATTATATGAGATTCTCCCATGAAAACGCGTTCTTTAATACCTAGAAGTCAATATTTGATAATGAACGAGTGGATTAATTTGTTTATAAAATTTAGTAATCCCATGTCTTCCTCACAATTTTTCACTTGTTCCAATAAATATATTTAGTTCCCCGAACCTTTTTCTCCAATTGCCTCATGCTAAAACAAAAAACTTAACGATTCTTAAGCAAAATTATCCGAAGTTATGCCGTCTTGTAGTCTTGTACATTCAAGTTGTGAAAATGCATCTGGGAATATTCATTTCTTCATTTCATTTTTGCAATATGATTCGATAAATGTAAAACACTTTCAGACCTATAAGTTTGTAGCCGAAGATCTGGCTCCGATCGTACCCTTTATAGCCTCTGCCAAGACAGAAGTTGTGTGTAGAAAGACTCAGAGTTGGTTTCAATCATTTCTTCAATGACCTCTACAGTCATCGAATTCTGTATGTAAGGTTACTTCTTCCTCCCATGATATCCAACCATACGCTTGTGAATTTATGCCGTTTTTCAATGTGATCCCACTCAGTAAAAATGTTCTCTAAAATGATGAGCTAATATATTACGGACAAATTCAAAGTTCAATATTTGCCACAAATGACATTAATGCGCGATGTATTACATACAGGAAATATAGTTTGAAGGAAGATAAAACAAAAACGAAAAACAAATATCCTAGTCACAAACCCTTTCTCAGGCTCCAAGTGATTCTCGAAAGTGAAACAACGGGCAGGTGTGAGAAACATCATTTAAAATGTTGGGTTAGAAACACCGTATGGAGCAAGAAGGATGTTGTCGGATTTCTCGCTCTTTATTTTTTTTCTCTCTCTCGTATGTAAATTCTGAAGCTGATTTCAAGACAGCTTAAGGTCAATGAAAATTCAAGGAGCATGATTTAAATGATGCCTGCATTATTTTTCCCGAAATAATATTAACAGGACTTAAAATAATTGACTTTTTTCAATCAAAGCAATTTACATTAGTGTGAAATAAAAAAAGTTCCTGACAAAGAGAGCGTGGAGTGATGCAATCTGCAGAAAGGGACTTATTTAAATTTAAAAAAAAAATATACATATATATACCTAAAAGGGTAAACAACCATATTTTGAACCAAAAGTTTTGCCTTTTCTTCCTCCTAATTCCTGTCCTTATCATTCAGTTTATATAATTATTTCTTCATTTACCAAAATTGCATATTTCAAAAGACCGTTTGAACCTGATCAGACTCATTAACTTCGCCCAAAGCCACCTAGAAATATCGGACACGAGAATTTAGGTCATTTCCATCCCTTCCTGTGAGATTTGTGAGGCAATCTAATAGAATGGTGAACTCTCGGAAAAATTCAACAGGCAATTTTCAAAATGTCATGTATAATTTTAAATTTCGGAGTATTAAAAATATTAAAGGAACTTAAAAATAAAAGAACTTGCACTCATCGTGTAAACCGTTAGAATCTCGGTTGCGGGAGGTGCCGAAAACTTGATTTTCAAGATTTTGACATCAAACCCCTTATCATAGTGGATCTCAAGTACTATTTTTTGAAATATTATACCTGCAGCTAAATTTTGTTTTGTTTGTTTTTTACTGTTAGTTCTATGATTACTTGGCAACCATGGTAAGAGGGCAAAGCCGAAGTATTTGTTCCTCACAGGTCCCTAATGTCTAGGGCTTGTCTTTATCTACCTGTAAATGTGAAAGCTAATAAGCTCTCAGATAATGATGGGTACTTCAATTTACGATCTCTCAATTATAAAAGTCTTCAAACTCGTGAAGCAAACACTGATATTGAGTGACGGTAAGGTCACGAATAGTCTGCTTGGTAATCACAACACGGCGTTGAATGCAGTTGGATATTTTGACGGATTAAGAAGTTTTGATTTTTAAACATTATACTGCCTTAAGAACGTTGCAAATAAAACCATACGGTTCTTAAAATGCAAGTAGCCTCGATGCATACTGCTTTCTGGCACTACCACGCCCTTCCACTTACGTTACACAATCACGTACATAACTTATGCCTAAGGTCATAAATACACTTTTTACTCATCATAATTAACGAAGAAGTAAATTATTGATTATTTCATTATCCTGAGACATCATCTGAAGTCCACGTGGGTTTAAAATCGGGCAGACCTACTTTTGGAATTATGAAAATTTTGGGTCAAACATATGTATTTACTGTTTGCAGCGCTAGAAAAAACTCTAAAACTTTCAAGCTTATCGGATCAAAATTTCAAATTATAATTTTCATCAGCCTTGAATGTTACAAATTTTTCAATAGCACAATTTTTAAAGTAGCAGTGATACCGGTGAATTTACTGTGCTCCATCTTTGGAATGCTTGCGAAGGTTCAATTTCTAAAATTTGCTTCGGATGGCACAATAAAAACTCTTCTATCAAGACTATGGTATAGTCACTTCCTTTTTAATTTGATGCATCTCATTAATTTATAATTCATTATTTCTCTGCCCAAAAGGATATAAATACCCATTAGCGATTTTGCTCGAGTCTATCACTCATGTATGTCGTAGGCAGACATTTTATGAAATGCTTAGGCAGGTAGTCGACTTCTGACTGTGCAAGAAATTTTTTTCAGGCATTTTACAAAGAACTGTCGAATTTTAAACATGTTGAAAGTAAGAATCCGTGAAATGTATATTCTTTATGTCTGTATTCTATTTTCCGAATACTTATCATAAATTGAAAGTGTTCAAAATTTGAAAACTGTGTATTTTATGACATGCTGCATTTCGAGATAAGTGTTGGTCCAAGGGCTAGCAATTTTTAAGTATATCTTATGATGAATATTTTTATCGTGAATACTTTCCGGTGGAAACAGAGAATAATGGACCACTAGACAAGGTACGAATTTCAGCATTCTGATACACGTTTCTTAACCAAAATTTTACGTAAAACACGATGCACACAACGAAAATTACCGAAATTAACTCCTTACGAAGATATTTAATGATTCTTGATACGTGAATTCAAACCACCCGCTCATGAAAACTCAATGTTCTACGTGATTCACATCGCGCGCTAAACGTTATCATGACAGTCTCTGCGATATAAAAATCTGGCAACCTCAATCTTGACGCTTTGGCTCAGTTATAGCAAATTGCTAATAGTTTGAACAACACATGGTGGGAAATGAACATTGCTCGATTGAGAAGCTTCCTGAAACCGTTGTAGTGTGCAATTTGACTCACGTAGAGCTTTGAGTTTCTTGTGAGCGGGCAGTTCAAATTCCTCGTAACCAATGTGAAATAAATACGTTAATATCTCCGTTAGGAGTTGGTTTCAGTAATTTTCGTTGTGTGAATCGTTTTCTACGTGAAATTCTTGTTAAGAAACATGTATCAGATCGCTTAAATTCGTACCTTGTCTAGTGGTCCATTGCATCTGAAACTACGAACGACTCCAGAATTTCAATTCAAGTAATGAGATTATTTGACTATCCTTCGAGTCATTTGAAAATTAACTTGCGCGATAAAGATCAAGATGTTTCCATCATCCCGCTCCTTTTCTGCCATCCACAGGAAAAACGCCGTAACTATTATCAAGACTTTGCATTTTTCTTGCACACATACTATTCTATTGCGAGAAAACCCGATCACTATGATGTTCCATTTTATGAATTTGATGTATTGTAAATGGTAAGTCGCACTCATCTTAGAATTAAGAATTAATTTATTACGGATCAGAATTAATTCAGATGTTGGTTTTACGGTAGTGAAACATTTCGTCGGTAAAAAGCTGAACAAATCTATACTGGAATTACGACGTTTTTGCTAAGAACGGCAGATTCATCCTCGGAAACACTCCAAAAGCGCTGAAAATGTCCAAAAGCGCAAAATTGTAGTAAAGCGTTGTCAAAAAGCATGTGTATGTTTCGTTATATATAAGTTTTCATTCACTGACGTGTTTACGCTTTTGGAGTGAGTCTTGACACACTTTCTTTGCGCTTTTGGGCTATGCTGCCTTGCTAAGGAAGAACGCCGTATGAGTATTTGAGAGTTGCCATATTTCCCTTGATTAAATATGTATTTTTGACGACATTAATGCAGATTTCTCCTTGAAATTTTCAAGTATTTCAGATTAAATTGCGTGCAAAATTGCCTGAGCATTTTGGAAAAAAATAGTCAAAATTTTACCAGTGAATTCGATTTTTAGTGAGGGAAATCTTAGGAAATCAGCGTCTAAAGGCTCATACGGCGTTTTTCCTTAGCACGGCAGTATGTATCTCTCACTTTTGAGGTTTGCACTTTTGTGAGGCGTCCTTATCCTCTATCCGAGCCCAATGATTTTTTTCTATTCGGCAAAAAAAAATCCGGGCAGCAATTCAAAATTCGACCAACCACGGAGTAAAAGAGATCAAAAGTGATGATTTGTAAAGACCCCCGCCGACACGAACCCAAACGCGACGAGACATCTGTTGAAAGGGCGAAAATCAGAGCCGATAAATCGGATAAAGGATACATTCCTGATCCGAAAGGCCGAAAAGCGGCGGCGGCGGAGCTTTTGTCGAAAATCCCGATCCGACGGGCGGGGGCCTTTGAATCGCCCCGGCCGGCGCGCCACCGATAATAATTGCGAGCATTATCCGCGCGGGCCGCCGACAAATATAATTCAATAAAAAGTAAAAATAATAATATTATCATGCATGGCAAAATAAAAACACATGGAAAAATGATCCATCATGCGGGAGAGCACGGCCTTATGACATGTGAATAGATACGCTACATGGCCTCTGATTGGCCGAAACCTCCCACCGGCCGGGAGTCCCTCCCCTCGGCGGGAGCTCGAGCTCGCGCGCCCGTCAGCCAAACAACGTCTGCCATCGCGACGCGCAGCTCCGTGGGATTAACGCTTTTTTCCCGCCCGGTTTTCTTTCGCCGTCCGAAACGTTCGAATTTTGCCCGCGATTTTTCCGGTTCCGACCCCTGGTTTTTCTCGTTGAGTGCCGACTTTCATTCCGGAATTTCCAGTGTGAATTTTTTTCGGTCCCGCGAATTGATTTTCGTTAAAAAAACGTGTAAACAAAATTAATTTTTTTTGGCAGTTACGTTACGTTAGTGCGGACGTTACGGGAAGTGCATCATGTTACTGATGGTAGAAAATGTTTACCGACGTTTTGAGGCGGAGAAAATGAACGATCGAAGAATGTGAACGTGGCACCAAGTGCGAATTGCGTAAAAACGCATATGGGAGTGCGAAAGACGATTTTTATCAGAAAAAAGTGTTTGCTATAATGCTATGAAGTGTTTATAAGTGTTTTTGAGATTTTGAAAAATGCCGCCCCGTTTTACTTTCATATTACCGTGTTTTTTGGTTTGAGCGGATTTTAGTTATCTTTCGCGAGTGCTCTTTCTTTTTAACTTATTGTGCAGCTGTCCGTCTTAGATTGAATATAATAATAAAAAGAAAGTGGTCTATTCTCCTGTGCGTAGGGATGATTTTAAAGTTCTTTTGGCAAGCTCAATGCGGTTTTCAATTTTCATAATTTAACGAAATGCCTCTAAATCCCTGGAAAGAGTAGATGTCGAAAATTTAACAGCTGCTACGATAATAGTCACAAATTCTAAAATCTATTTTCAGTGAATCAGAAAATATAAGCTGAAGTATCGGGATAGTGTATCACAACAAACATAAAAGGAAGTTTCCGACGTATTGAGGCCTAAAAAATAAAAAAGTGAACAACTGAAAGCTTATCCCGAAGTTCTTTGTGCGAGAAAAAAGAACACCTTATCGCATTCATCTCCCGACTTTTGAACGAAATGTCATTTTACAAATTGTTGGTGCTGTGTAAGAGCTCAAATAGGAGAAAAAAGATTTCCACCTGGGTTGGAAAAGTGGGTACAGACCGAGAATTCAACGCTCAACATTTGAAAGACACACCCCACGCCTTTCATTTTTCAGCTGGATTATAGGAGTTTTGCCAGTTTTGTTTTGGCAGTCAAAAACAGTACCAACCAAACTATACGTTTTCGTTTGGTGTAAAATTGGCCTCCGCAAACATTTTAAACCATAAACAGTCAAAGAAAAACGATTTCTTCAATTATTGTTACAGAGGAACTACTGACCATTTGATCGGGAGTTCCAGAGGCTCCAAAGCTAACATTGAATTATTCTCAGGCCCCTCTCACGTCCTGACGTTCATTCTGACGTCGCAATTTGACGTGAAACTTTATATTCTTCTTGCGACGAAGTGAATACCCGATCGGCTGTGGAAGATGATGACGATGAACATTGGGATGTACAACAGCGGACTGTATTCGACGTCGAGCCTGAACCAGGACATGACGAACTACGGCATGAACTACGACGGCTCCCTCAACTTTGTCCACCACTTCGACCAGCAACCCGCCTCCTACGGCGACCAGAAGTACTACGAAACCCCCCAGCACCGTGGGGTCCACCAGTACTCCCAGCAATACTTCAACCAAAGAGAGACCGACCTGAACCTCCCCTACGTCGCGGAACCAGAAACGAACAACCGCAAATACGAAGTCAACAGCCCGGACACCTCCAGCCAGTACTACAACCAGGACCAAATCAGTCGGGTTCCTGACAGTGTGATCACGTCATCCAACGGTTTAAGCTACACGAACCTGGACTACGGGACCAGTGGCTATGGTCAGCCAGGGCAGTATAAATACCTACCCCATCCGATTGGTGGCTCTTTCAAAACCGACGATGACCATCATTACCAGGATGGGTTCCTGACCGAGGGGTCGTCGGAGAACCATCTATCCAGGAGTCATCACTATGATGATAGTCTGTCCTCGTCCGACTATCATCACCACCACCATCACCATCACCACTCGAGTTTCCAGGGGTTGATCCCGACGTTGGATGCTAGTCAAGCTTACGCCCACCAGCATTTCCACGGGCAGCCGTTCCAGAATATCAAGGAAGAGGCGGGTGCTCGGGAGACGGGGATGGCTGAGGATGGGGTGGCGGGGCTGCCCCACCAGCAGGCCGCCCTCCAGCATTCCCAGATGATGGGGGATTATTCCCATCTCCACCACCACCCACCGTGTTCCCAGGAGACCGTCGGAGCCGGGAACCCACCTACGACGACGGCCATCACGACTTACAAGTGGATGCAAGTCAAGAGGAATATCCCCAAACCAGCCGGTGAGTTCACGATCGTCTTCTAGTCTTTAGTTTTCTGCTGAGCGGTAACAGCAGGCTGATATTTGAAATTGGTAGACAAAGCTATAGACAAAGATGACAAAAGGATATGGAGGAGTCCTATTGACCTTGTTGAAGCGGGTGGTTTTGATGGACAAAAGCGGCAGGTAATAGACTAACTGAGCGTATGTCTATCAAACGGAACTATGCACATAATGACGTGAGCCCTTTTATGCATGTATTCTTATGGGTCTTAGGGCCCATGTCTTAATGCACATAGTTCCGTTTGATAGAAATACGTCCAACTGACGGCAACCCACGAGAGACTCGGTAGGAAGTCCATCATTTTCTCCCTCAGTCTATAAGAACCACCCTTTTCAACCAATAAAATCGCTCCATTCGCTCTATGTCATCGATGTCTTTTGCTTTGTCTATCAATATCAACAATCAGCTCGCAGTTATATGAAGCACCTCTCAGCGGGATGATTATTGAAATTGATTTACAAAGAGATAGACAAATATGACAAAAGGAAAATGGAGCGATTGGGTTCGTAGAAAAGGGTGGTGGTTACAGACTGCGGTGCAAATTATGGACTAACACTTTATTGGAATTAGTCTATTACTTACTTCATTTTGTCCATTGCAACCATCGCTCTCACAAAAAGAACCCCTCCATTTTCTCTTCGCCTTCTTTGTCTATAGCTTTGTCTATAGATTGCAATAATCAGCCCGAACATTACGTCACTCCTCTGGCGTAAGGGCGTATCTCGATTCCCGCATGAGCCCCAGAAAGCATGGGTTTATATGTAAAACGAGGCTTAAGTGGAAATTGAGATACGATCTTATACGTCAGAGGGCCGACGATTAGAGGGACAAAGAAGAAATGAAGAAAGAGCCGTCGTCGTTTCTTGCTTCTCCTTCATGGCTCCATATGTTCACATTGGGATTGAATGACCATCAATGGACCCTTGACGCAACACATTTATAACTTCGTTGCCCAACTCCGGTCAAAGCGCTTCGTCTTTCTGGCGTTATGCATGCGTTACTCTTTACCCTTATGATTTCAAATTGTATGGTGAAATTTATTTCAAAATGCCGCGTCACACTCGGTTATTTTCGTATTTCGTAAGAAAAATGAAAGGAGCATGACTATAGTTTACTCCTCCCTAATGGCTCACTGCATTGTATGCAAATAGTTACATGAGACTTGTTACATAGTTTCACGCACTAATGAGTACTTCACAACCTAACCTAGCGAGAATACTTAAAGATTTCCACAAAAAGTCAGTATTAGCTAGTACAGCGTGACGCAATTTTGTTGGAAAGAACATAAATCGCCCAGAGACTATTTTACGAGTTTGTATCATTCCATTACAATTTTGTCGGGAAAATTGTACGTAAAATATTTTTATTCGCTATTATCCTCCAAACTTTATGCCATAAGTTATCAAAAAGTGCGTAACAGCAGTTGCATCCTAATCCACTAAGAACAGAAGGACTTACGGATTCCCCCTTTTTAAATCGGTGAAGGAGAATTACTTTGTAGGTTTTCAAAAAAATGTGGATTTTATCATTTGGAGAGGCTCCTTAAAAGGCCCGTTGAAGTGCATATCAAAACGGGCCTTATTGACATATCACAACCGTTGTTTTAAATCAGCTGCATGATGTCAATTTGCGTGTTAACAGCGAGTTAAAATTCAATTCATTTACCGTGCGCTAAATGTCTTTCTTGAGAGATGGAGGATAGATTACAGTACAAAATGAGCCGCCTAATGACAAAGTTATGAGCGACAAAGTCTTACTAAGTATCCTTTTCAAATTACCCGACACCCTGCTGGGAAGCGAAAATCTTTCGGGGATAGAGGTTTATTAATTTTCAGCCGTGATTAAGTTAATCACTTAATTACTCTAATCTGTTGTAAGGGTTGACGGCGTGTCAACATGTTGATTCCGGGCGAACACCATTCAAGTTGCTGTTAATAGTAATTAAAAAGGAAAGATAATACGGTCCTTAAGCACCTTCGATCCAAGACTCTTTTGAGGTTTTAGATCTAATAAAATAGTTAAAACCTTGTAAAGCCTTCAATATTAGTGAGACTGTTTGGCGAAATTTTCTACGGAACAACCAATATATACGGACGACAAACGATTCTATCAAAAGATAATTATTGTTTCACACAAGATGATTTGAAGTATACTTTTCAAAATGAAGGCGCAATGGAAAACAACAAGCGCGTAAAATTAAACGTCAAATGCAGCTCTAATACATAATATCATGTAAGGAAACAAGTTTGTTTCAAAAAGAACGTATCATTTTGAGCTTTAATAGGCAATTTAAAAAAAATGAAATCTATTTTTAAGCAATTTTAAAAAACAATATGGGCATTCCCAGTTCTGGAGAACCTCTATTAAATGTAGAAAACAATTTTATTTTTGGCCTTAGAGATAAGAGTGAAAAAAATTTAAACCTCGTTCTAAAAATCCATTTCTTACAACAATTTTAAAACATGAGAAACATTCTCAATGATTATTCTGATGAACATTTCACGGATGATAGCATAAAATGTTTTAAAATTATGGAAAACTGACTCTAAAACTTGAAATATCTTTTGATGACTTATAACGTTTTAAAAGTGACTTTAAAAGTTTTAAAAACGCATAAAAGTCATGATAACTTAGCTCTTTAAACACTTTAAAGTTATATTTAAGATGATTTAAGTTTTTCCCCGTTTGAAAAATAGCAGCCATTTAAACATTTTAAAACATCGTCACCTTCCGGCCAAAGTATCACTAGCGACACGTGACGTTTAAAAATTTCCACCGCCATTTTATTTTTTTACCGATAAATTGTTCAACGAAGCTGTCCAAAGATGTCACTGAATTTTCTTTGAGCTGCCGATAAAATTCAGTGGAATTTTCAAACAGATTCAACCAACAATTGCCCTGTAAAAAAATTAAAAGCCGGCGGAAATTTTGAAACGTCGCATGGCGCTTGTGATGTACTTTGGCCGGAAGGTGATAATATTGTGTATGTGTGTGTTAGTCAAAGATATTTCATAGACATTTTTTAAGCTTTAATGTGCTCTTATACCAAAACATTTGATTACTTACAGCGAAGACTTTGATTTTCAGTAAGAGCGTAAGCTCGATACCTTCAATAGAAGTTCTGCCCTCCGAGCAGGGACCAAAACCCTTCTTGTCATGAGCCGTCATGAATATGAATCAATCTTCAATAATATGAAGCAATCTTCAATAATATAAACCAATCTTCAATAATATGAACCGATCTTCAATAATATGAACCAAACTACAATGTAAACACAGGTCGTTTCAACTCGGTTACAGCGCGCGGTTGGTTTCTAAAATCCATCCCTTCGCACGAGCAGGAGCCAGGTCCCAATTTATCAAGGTGTCGTGATGTGATAGGGTCGAGCACCTACAAGGAATGGAACAAGGAAAACCGGAGGGAAGAAGAGAAAAATTGTCAAAAATTTAAATGAACTGAATAATAGAGCCGGGGCTTGGGAAATTTGAATATCACTGCCGGGAATAATGAGAATGACTTCGCGTTGCGTGATCGGGAGGTTGTTCCATTAACCCCTTTCGCATTGCACTATCAGATTGATAAAAATTCTTGCCGGACCCCGCCGCGAGGGGTGAGTGATTTTATGCCCCGATTATGCATGCGTGTGTGCCCCGTCGTTGCCAAAATGCACGGAAAAATGAAATTGCTGATTTAACCATTTTGTAGTAAAAAGAGGTGTCCGACATGTTTCAATGTATAGATTTTACAATGAAAAAAGGCTAATTTTACCACCCTTATTGTTTGTGCATTCGAAACATGTCGGACATATTTTTTGACAATTTAATTGTTAAATCAGCAAATCAGTCGTTTGCTGTTGTCATTTTTTTCCGTGTGTGCCCTTTGATCGTTTCCACGCTTTATTTTATCGTAATTGGACCGGGCTTATCAGAGAGGAACAACCCCTAATTTTCGAAAAAATTAAGTTAAGAATGTTTTGAGTTTCACTAGTTGTACATTTTTTCCTGCCAAAATCTAAAAGTCAAAAAAAGGAAATTAGTCAGTGAGAAGGGATTAAAATTTATTTCTATATTTAGCCTTATGGAAGAAAAACTTCAAACCTCTAATTCTCAGTTTCAACATGAATTTAGTTGGTTCCTTCCTAATAAACTCGGTCTAATTATAAGTGGTTGATGAGTTAAAACTGGAATAATGCAATTATTATTTGTTTCAAATTTTTTGAATGTTGTCAATTCCTCTATAGAAAACGAACAAACTATCGTATGATTCTCTTATTTTAATTCTTTGCGTTCTTTTCACCAGGGTTGAAGCCCTGTTCGTTTAGATATTATCATACCGAGCACACATAAAAAGTATGAAATGGAGAAAATCTATAAGAAATTGATTTTCATCGTAACGGGATCCGTCAAAAATTAAAACATAAAAAATATGCATCTATGTTCACATTCAACAAACATTCATGCATGTAATATGTACAGCAAAAAAAAAAATTTAACATGATAATCAAAAAACGGTTAGAATTTGTACTGCCTAGCGAAAAGGTGTACAGTCAGAAAAGAAAATTACATTTATGGATTTGCAACTCGTTGTTGTTGTTCTGCAGCTCATTGCTTATTGACCGAAACTTGTGGCTAAATTCCAATAACATGTGGTTCAGCTGGGCACAATTAATATTGACTATTTCATCGAACGGTATTTCAGCCTGGAGCATTGTCCTTTTTTTACGTGATAAATAACCTTAAAATTAAGAGAAATAGCCAATCAGAAAGCTTCCAGGATAGAAATTATTAAAATCAGTTGAAGGCTCTAGGTCTTTAGGTCAAGAATCGATAAATTCTAGATCTATTTTCAACTAGAACTAAGATTGACTCGACCAGATTACAGTCCAGAAAATCTATAAGCTAATCATTTTATACCCCTGCTGAATCAGCCGAGGTTCATAACAGGTTGTGCGGTAGCAAGAGATGGTTGGATGGGAATCCGTATCTTAAACTATGTTCTGCTGGTCTATTTTGCTCATATTGATGATCGAAAGAATTCTATGATTATCTTGCTATAGTTGCAAAGTAAAACAAACAAATTTTTTTTTTATTTTATTTCCGTCCATCGATTGTTTTTGGAAATTCATGTACAGTGTTGCACAAATTATCCCTCCCTGTTCCCTGCCTTGCAATATACAACATTAATTTTTTTATTATTTCCTCATTTTTGACGAGCCACTCAACCAAATGATGAGGAAAAAGCGAGACGACAGTCTATCTCAAATCCGGAGCTATAAAGCTTGATTTCAGTTTCATTTTCTGATATAATCGTCAATTTCTGGCAGAGATACAATAATGCCCTAATGGATATTTGCGGTCGGTTTTGGCATTAATGACACACTTTTTATTAACTTCATTTACCCTTAAGCTATAGCTTCTGAAAGTGTCGTTTGATTGGCAGCTGTTCGTGGCCGCGATAGAATGATGATTAGTCTATTGCACTAGCTCGGGCAACGAGACTTTTATAGACCTTTTTCACCGTGTGCGAGGTGCACGGAATTCCGTGCGTTACACTTAAAGCGAAATATCTGAAACGGGATCTAGGGTTGAATCAGAAACCAAAATGGCAGCATAATACTGGCAATATGTGTACGGCAAAAGACAGTGGGTGTTTTAAAATCAATATCTAAGAATACAAAGTGTTGTGTAATCTAAGGAGCTTGTTTGTTTGTTAGTTAGCAGAATTTTCAATACAAGGCGATATAAATCAATTGGACATTATTTTGCAATAAAAAACAATTGCTTTTGGCTTATTCATAACTTAAACTCAGCGGGAAACTCATAATTTTTTTTTTTTTTAAAAGAGCCAAAAATAGTAGTGCTTTATTGCAAAATGTTGTCAAGTAATTCGCACTTGGCTTTTTTTGTGCAAAGCAATCACAAGAAATAAATAAAAAAAGAAAGAAAAATTAGTCATCTGGTTTTCGTCTGTAATTTAAATAAGCTATTTTCCACCAGGCAGAACGGAATCAACAAAACAAAGAAAAAAAGAAAATTAAGAAATACATTATTCAGCCGAATTATTTTTTTTTTTTTTGCCTCTCAACATCGGAAAAAATCAATGAAATAACATTAAAATCAGAATTTTGACGTAAAAGAATATAATTCATGAGGATAGACCAGAAATCACTGCAACGTTTTATATTAGCATACTCTTTATACCCTAGGAACGTTTATTCCCCCTATCTAAGTGCTTTCCATAGAGTAGTGATCGTTTGTGTGACAGTTTTCCTATGTGAAGTTTGGCATCGGTGGCTGGAACCCTTGGCTTGGACGTAAAAGACTCATGCCACCCTTGTTTCCCTATTTGATCCTTTTTTACGCTCCTGATAAGGCCTCATTTTCTTATTTCGGATAATAAATGTCATTTTACACCTACCTTGATTTCCACCGTAATTAGCTCTCATTTTATCGAGTCGTAAACTACGTTAAGACCAGTGGAGTTATTCTTGTTTTACTACTTCTTCGGAAAATTTATTAGTGGGTGAATCTGGCTTAAACATAATTAAATTGTTTTCGACCCAGAAATTATCCCACTTCTGTGAACATGTGAAATCAGTTTATAGATAGTGAAAGTCACAAAAAACGTATCTAGATTGCGACGTTTTGAAATCACCTTTGTTATTTATTTATTCATTTTTTAGAACTTTATATTTTTAACACGAATTGGAAAAAAAATCCAATATGCAAACTCCTAAGAAGTATCTAATGGATATTTCTATGGCTCGATACCTCCTAAAATGTATGTTAGAATCAACTTTGCAGAATATGAAAGTTTTGCAATTATAAAAAATAAAGAGAAATAATAATGAGTATATGATGGAAACACGCTCAACCGCTATGCTAAATGTTGTGTGTGAGGGAGGCTTGAAGGCATCTTTAACAAAGCTTTAGCAATTTTTATGAAACTTATGAAGTTTGACTTTGGGAAAAGATCCCTGCAAGAGATCACAATGATTGCCATTGCAAGAAATATTCAGAAGGCTCTTAGCCACCTTAAATTCTGTCAAAATCATAGAATTTATAATTTGTGCTTTATATTTTTTGCAATGCCAAACCATTGTACAGTAGACTCTGGATTATCCGGCTTCGTATTATCCGGACTCTGGATTATCCGGATCGATTTTGCAACCATGTGACTACGTACGCATTCCGATAAGTGAGCGGATCCGCGGAGAAGCGGTCGCAAGGCATATTGGCACCTGCAAGGTTGAAGGAATACTTCACGCATTGCGCCAAACAGTGAGGTCGGCGTGGAACGCATTAGCGCCTACTAGATTGCATAAATACTTCTCGCATTACGCCAAACGCAGTGCAGTCGGTTAGTTAGCCTAAAACGCACATTAGCGGTTACAAGACTGCATGAATACTTCACGCATTGCGCGCTTTAATTGTTGTATTGTAATTTATCGTTGTCGGCTACCATTCACAATCACCATTGAGTCGTTCAGTTTGGCGTTAACCTTTTAAATTCGTGTTGGTATGTACATGATGTATACATAATAAGAATACTGTGGTGTTGGTTGGTGGTGTTTGTGTTCACTATTATTATCCGGATTTCTTTTTCAACCGGATCGGGCCCGGCACCAATTAATCCGGATACTCCAGAGTCTACTGTACACCCTTACACTTTAAGTCCATCGGATGAATTTTACTTGCGCCACGTAAAAATTATCCATTTTATGATCCTACTTTCAAGAAATCTTCCAATTTTCTTTGACAAAACGTAAACCATATTGATGTGCAAAGTACAAAACCAGGTATTTTCGTTTGCGACGTTGCAGCCTTCGTGCCATTCTCTGTTTTTTCTCTAAGAAACGAATAGATACAAATTATTGAAAACTTCCTGGATTTTTCCTCTCTGTTAGCAAAATATTCTGCAGGAATTCCAAGCTGTCGGTTGGCTTATTCCTCTTCGAATAAATAAAATAAGGGAGTAAATTTTGAAACACCGCAATGAAGACACGTGGTTTCACACTTTGGCCATTGTTATGGGGCCTTTTATGAAAGCTGTATAAAGAATGACTGTGCGACCACGGCACTAAAAAGTTACCGCAATTAGAGGAGAGGTCAATTGTTTGAAAAGGGTATCCCGGGATAAGCATGTCAAAATGCCCTTGTGAACGGATTTTTATTTTAACCATTTTAAGTCATCAAGGGTGTCCTAAAACTTAGGTTTTGGGGAATTTTAGCCCCCCAACCCCCTCCGCCCCCCCCCTCAGACCCCCAAAAACCGCTTTTTGGGGCTATTTTTGACTATGCTAACGTCTTTTCCTCATAACTTTCGCAATTTTCGATAAAATTGAACCAAAATTTGTCAGAATCTACATCAATTAGATTAGTTTTTGTAGAAAAAAATTCATTATCATCGGAAGCGTTCCCTCCTCCAAACTTCAATAATACGTAGTAGTGCACCGAGTAAGGTACTGGCAAATTCTAGTAACTAAATTAACAAGAAAACGGCGTGTTCGGGTGTTGCGCACCACTCTGATCGACACGAAATTTCGACTAAATGTACTTAAGTGTCTAATTTATGAGGTAGGACAATAATATCGGATGTCCCTCTTCTTATTTTTTGACACGGAGTGATAATGGGTGCCGAAATCAGCCGAAATGGGCAATTTGGCCGTTTTGAGGTTACAAAATTGCGTGCTTGGGTGTTGCGCACCACTCTGATCGACACGAAATTTCGACTCAATGTACTTAAGTGTCTAATTTATGAGGTAGGACAATAATATCGGATGTCTCTCTTCTTATTTTTTGACACGGAGTGATAATGGGTGCCGAAATCAGCCGAAATGGGCAATTTGGCCGTTTTGAGGTTACAAAATTGCGTGTTTGGGTGTTGCGCACCACTCTGATCAACTCGAAATTTTGGCTCAAGGTACTTAAGTGGATCATTTAAGAGGTGAGATGATAAAACCGGATGTCCCTCTCCTTATTTTTTGACACGGAGTGATAATGGGTGCCGAAATGGGCAATTTGACCGTTTTGAGGTTAGAAAATTGCGTGCTTGGGTGTTGCGCACCATTCTGATCAACTCGAAATTTTGGCTCAAGGTACTTAAGTGGATCACTTAAGAGGTGAGACGATAAAACCGGATGTTTCTCTCTACATATTTCTCCACGCCTAGTCATCAAAGGAGGCTATGGTGGCATTTTGGCCGTTTTGAGGTTAGAAAATTGCGTTTTTAAGTATGGCGCACCACTCCGATCAACACGAAATTTTTTCTGTATCTTATTGGATGTATAACTTAAGAAAAGAGGCAATTTTTGTTTGTGTCCTCGTTTCCATACGTCACCTAGCGCGAAAAAAGGAGAAAAATGATTTTTTTTTAAAATTTTACGAATTTTTTTAGAAGCTAAAATATTATCCGATGATAATGAATTTTTTTCTACAAAAACTAAGCTAATTGATGTAGATTCTGACAAATTTTGGTTCAATTCTATCGAAAATTACGAAAGTTATGAGGAAAAGACGTTAGCATAGTCAAAAATAGCCCCAAAAAGCGGTTTTTGGGGGTCTGAGGGGGGGCGGAGGGGGTTGGGGGGCTAAAATTCCCCAAAACCTAAGTTTTAGGACACCCTTGATGACTTAAAATGGTTAAAATAAAAATCCGTTCACAAGGGCATTTTGACATGCTTATCCCGGGATACCCTTTATAGGTCAATTGGATCAGCAGAATTATTGTCTCTCGTGATATTTGCGTGCAGCGGATGGGCAATGTTAAGAGCCAACAGATGATCATTCGACTTGCGTTGTTTTAAAGTTCTTTTCATCCGTTCGTTGTGTGGTACTCGATTGAGGAGACGCGATGTTAAAACCTCAGGGCAATATTGTCGCGCTGAAGATAAACGCCGTATGAACATTCACACTCTGCTAGATTTTCTCTTAAAAACATGCAATTTATGGAAGACTTCTGATTTCTTCCTTTGAATTTTTGGAGAGTATTATTCGCAATTTACCAAGGTTTTTCGGTTTTCGGCTACTCATAATGCGAATAAAAAAGTGAGCAATTGGCCGACTTTACAAATATATGCGATGATTACGACTGAGACCATGCTTTAATAAAAAAAAACAATGTGCAAGAGGATGTTAATATATTTACAAATTTTACCTTAACATGGTGGATACGCAAACGTTTCCAATCCAATCCTTTTCTCTTTATGATTATGCATTTTGCCAGTGTTTTTTATTTTTATGTGTGTACTTTCCTTTGCACTGATGAAGACCAAAGTATTGGTCGAAACGTTTGTGTGTCAATCGTTAATATTAATATCCTCTTGCACATTATTTTTTTTATTAAAGCATGGCCTGAGTTGCAATCATTGCATTTGTAAAATCGGCTAATAGCTCAACTTTTGTTTTCGCAATTTAAAATACCATTTAAATCTTTAAGGGGAAAACATACACTTTTTTAAACAAAATAAATACTTTGTTTGGACATTGCCTACATTCATATATTCATACGTTGTCTTTCTTCAGCACGGCAGGATAAGACGAAGAGCCAACTTGAAGCCCTCGGACCAAGCACTTCAGACGTATTAATCTTCTCTCGACTATATTGAGCAGATAATTGTTGCGAATTATTGTTCAACAAGCCGGGTCGCTTTTTTCGTGTGTGTGATTTCCGTGAGTGCGTGGTTGTGTTCCTGGGCACTTGAAATTGTTCCCCCACTCAGATAAACCGGGGAACACACGGTTTAACGCCCCGCTATCGTTGATAACGCCTCCGTGCTTGGAATAATTGTGACATCTCGTGCACTCTCGAAAATGGCCGTGGGCCCACCTCGATTTTGCATTCCTCTAGTTTCAAAATTTGAGTGGTGTGGTTCTGAAATCGTATTTCTCCGTCACTCCGTCGGAAAATTTTGCAATCACAATAGTATGTTTTTAGGAGAAGTGGGAGATTTTCAACTTAAGTTGGTGTCTCCTAGACGAAGAAACGTAAATGCGTTCCTGAGTGACAAAATTCATCAATTTTTTACATGAATAAGAGTAAAAAAGTTATTTACAAAATTTTACAGAGTTATGCATCTGAAAGACACTCAGAATAATTTTCACTAACAAATTCTCATTAGATTCCTAGTAGAACTTTGCATCATTGCAATAGAGTTGAGTTTTTTGTTTGAAGAACGACTGTGAAAATACCAGCGTGGAGCTGGAAGTAGTCCTGTATGGCTTGAACCTTTTGATTTATTTATTTTTTTCAATGAGAGGCATACTTAATTGAATAAGTAGGCCAATAAACGATTTTTTTTACTTTTGAGCGAATTTGAAAATGTTGGCTACATTTTTCTGTTAAATTTTTATGAGCGAAATTGAGGTGGAGTTTCAAATTCTAAGATTTTTTATTGTTTTGATAAATACTCATTCTCACGCAATTCATTGATCTTCAAATTTCAACGAATTTGAGAAACTGAGTAACGTAAGTCGCTGTTTTAAAAGAAAATGTAATCCCTCAGAAAATTCACAATTTTCACACAATAATAAAGTGATCTTTAAGAAACCAAGGGTGCACAAAAATTCAATCTTGAGACCTTTCCGAGAACGCGACCAGTATTTTATCTCTTGAGAGGCTCTGTAAATTATTCAATTGTCCAAACTCCATCTTTCAATTGAAGTGGCTCCACCCACAACATCGATGCCAAATCTAGTTCATATTAAATCGCCTACAAAGCCGTGCTAAGGAAGAACGCCGTGTGAACATTCTAGAGTTGCCAATTTCCTTCAATAAAATGTTTATTTTTGAGGAAAGATATAAATATTTCTTCTTGAAATTTTCAGGGACTTCAGGTGAAATAGCGAATAAAATTATCCGAAAATTGGAAGGAAAATAGTTATGAGTTTACCAGGAAATTCGCATTTTATCAAAGGAAGTTTGGTAGCGCCTGAAGGTTCATACGGCGTTTTTCCTTAGCACAGCAGTACAAAACAATGATAAGTAAACCGCAGAAATTGAGACATTTCCAAGTAAGCTTGAAAGCAAACGATGAGATTGAGCTAAGCGCCCCGTAAAGGAAGGTTTGAACACCTAGAAGCTGAAGAAGGGCTTAGAGAGGGCTTACAAATTTGGAACACTTAGAGCTGGAGATTCTGAAACATCGCAACCAAGAAATGCCCTTTTTGCACCCAACGCCTCAATTTTTTTTTTAAATTTATATTTTGTCAAGTAACACAAAGAAGAGCCTCTGACACTTGCCGCAACCGCAATTTTTGACTTGAGCGGCTGTTGAGGCCTCCCGCACCAGACGAATTCCTTCTGGAATCAAAGATGAGCAAAGTGGTTGGCTAGCCGGCTCATGATTAATGACGCTTTGACAGAGTTCAGACGAGCTGTTTACATGGATAATTACACCAGGTTCACTCGCGACGTGCTACCGGGAGAACAGCATTGCAAGATCGAGCCACGCACCGGTGTGTCTCGATGAGGAGTCAGGTCACGATCACAACACTGCCGTGCTAAGGAAGAACGCCGTATGAACATCCGAGAGTTGCCAAATTTCCTCCGATAAAATTTTTATTTTTGAGGAATGCTGTGAATATTTTCCCTTGAAATTTTCAGGAGCTTTAGATGTAATTATCAACAAAATTATCTGAAAAATTGGAAGAAAAATATTTACAAATTATCCCGGAAATTCGTGATTTACCAAGGGAAATTTGGCAACGCCTGAAGGTTCATACGGCGTTTTTCCTTTGCACGGCACAACAGCCTGGTGCCTATGGTTACCACCGAGGCGCTGTCATTAGTCACGGCCCTCGAGTGGGTCGCTACGTCACCATCCCTCCGATTCGCAACGTCCTGCAGGTCCCCAGGGAGCTCCGTTCGTGTCGTGCTGGGATAGGTATGCAACAGGTGGTCCATCGTCCACGCTGTTTAAGTTCCGCGAAGAAGAAGAAAAAAAACGCGTTAGATTTTTATTCATGTTTTCACGGAAGCATTACCCTGCCTTGCTAAGGAAAATCGCCGTATGAGCCTTCGGGCGTTGCCAAACTTCCTTTGATAAAACACAAATTTCCTGGCAAACTTATGGATATTTTCCTTCCAATTTTTTAGGTTAATTTTGTTCTGAATTCCACCAATAGCTCCTGAAAATTTCAAGGAAAAATATTCATAACTTTCCTTAAAAATAAACATGTTATCTAAAAAAATCTGGCAACTCTCGGATGTTCATACGGCGTACGGTACTGCCAGTACCGTTTCGTTTTAACGTGTGACGGACCATAGGAAATCGTTCCAGTAACGCAGTTGAAACACGGATTGCGTTTTCTGCATCGATGCTTGATAACACTGGTTCAAAACATAAAAATTGGAGGTGTTGTGTTGTTTTTTATCACATTGTATCAACAATAGAGACTTCAATGAAAAAACAAGTTAACATCAAAATCGTCAACCGGGGCTTAAAACCTAATCTACTCCGAAGCAATATGTGTAGACAAAACATGACACAAATGCTCAGATAGATCAACTACCGTTACATAAGGATACTGTCTAGCCTATCTCAAAAATTGAACGAGCAGGAGCCAAGATAACATTTTAGGCCATATTTTCCATCTCAGGGATTTCTGAATTTATGACAATTTGCGTCGAACTTCAAGTTTCCCGTCAAAAAGTACCCATAGTTTTACAAAAAGCATGAGCCGCATAATCGTAGCATCGGTGGGACTCAGCAGTAAACGACACCAGTCAATTTACATAAGTTGGTGCGCCTTCAATTACGTTTGATACTGTGCAATACTTCAGTGGTTGAATAGTTGCTCAGAGCGCCGTCAGCAGTGTCGCTTCGATTTGATGGCAGATGATAACAATTACCCTTGAAATATCACTCTAACGCAAGCGCTGTTTCACATTTTCCTATCAGCGACAATGACGAAAAACATGTATACCTCAATTTGCGACGTTGCAAGTTTTTCACTGCATATTTCATGTAGGTAAAATAATGGAAACAGTGGACACTTTAAAATTTGACGTGATTTTGCCGAAATGAGATTAGAAATATTATTTGAATGTTTTATTCGATTTTGCCGAAATGAGATCAGAAATTTTATTTGAATGTTTTATTCGAGTCTAATTGTATGCTTTCGTTGGAGAATGGATAAATATGAAGAACCTCCGAACGAACAGAAGAGGATCCGAAATGTATAGCCCTCTAAGTAAACGGGCTCGAAGATTTGAAAAAGCGCCAAAGCAAACTGACCGACAATCAGTGTGTTTGTCAGCTCGCATTTGCGCTTTTCCGTCTTTGATATGAAGATTATGAACTTTGATTATGTTCCTTATAATAATCAAATGAGAATATGAAAAAAGAAGAAATTAAAAAAATAAATACACGAATAAAGAAACTAACATGTTTCAACACCAAAATGTCGAAGAACGCGCAGATATAGAGGTCTAAATTAGCTGAAATTACATCCATTTTGAAACTGAGAGGAAAAAGTACAGATATCTCAATTGCAAAGTTTGATAGTTTCAAAGTCGATAAAATAGTATCACAAGCCGTTTCAGCCTTATTGGATTTTCGAATTTTGAAAATTTGAGTTAAAATTGAAGTGTTTCCTCAAAAAAATGCCACCTGGTACCAAGTTCCACAAAAATCAATCGAACAGAAACCGCACATTGTAGGATCAGCAGAGCTGTAATAGTGGGAAACGATACCAGCCAATTTACATACGTTGGTGCGCCTTCAATCGCGTTTGATACTGTGCAATACTTCTGTGGTGGAATAGTTGCTCAGAGCGCCTTCAGCAGTGTCGCTTCGATTTGATAGCAGATGATGACGAGTACCCCTGAAATTTCACCGTAGCGCGTGCGCAGTTACACAGTCTCTCATCACCGAAGGTGACCTTAAAAAAATGCATACCTCAGTTTGCGACGTTGCAAGTTTCCCTCTGCCTATTTATTGTGCGTATAAATCAATATGAACACTTTAATATCTGCCGTGATTTTTCCGAGATGAGAACATAAATACCCTGTACTGTCGAGGGAAAACGCCATATTAATATTCGAACGTTGCCAAGTTTACTCGAATAATATATTATTTTATTTTAGAGCGAAAGTATATTTTTCCTGGACATTTTTAGATAAAATTGATTTAGATTTAACTGCGCAAAAATTCACTGAAAAATACAATGTGAACACCTTAAAAACTGCCGTGATTTTTCCGACATAAAAATAGAAATACCCTGTACCGCAGAGGAAACACGTCATATTAATATGCGGACGTTGCCAATTTTACTAGAAAAATATATTATTTTATTTCAGGGAGAAGTTATATTTTTCCTTGACACTTTTGGATAATATTAAAGATTGAACCGTGCAAAAATTCTCTGAAAAATTGAAAGGGAGTCATTCGTAAGTTTCCCTAAAAATCCATGTTTCATCAAGGAAAAGACAACGCCTAACGGATCATACGTCGTTTTTCCTCATCATCACGGTAACCGCGCAAGTCAGAGCCAAGCGCCCGTCAAGCGTTGCCATCGACTGCCAAGATTATTCACGATAGAGACGTTACGACACGAGGAGAAATGTCCAGGACCTGTTCCCTGTCAGAATTTTTTCTGACCTTGCGTCTCGCTCATCAGCTTTTTCCAGTTTTATTTTTGTTCCTCGAGATCAGGACAGACGACTCCGATACCCACCCACCGACTTTTCATTCATTAAAAGCGCCTTTCGCTTCTGTCGTGAGATCGAGTCCGGTTATGGCCACGGGCAGTCGTCAAGAATGTCTCATCTGTGAACGTGGGTACCAACGACAAACTCCTCTATGTTGTCAAATGGATTGAGTTCACGTGTTTTTGGCGCGATGACGCTTGAAAAAATGTTTGTAAAATGTTTCTGCAAACGGGCACTTGTCAAGATTTTTTAGAGACGTATTTCCAAAACGGGGAAAACCTTAAGGAAATTCGAGGTAAAAATTTTAACATTAAATTTTTCTAGGAAATGTTTTGGAATAAACCGGATTTTTCAAAGCGCGATATATCCGTTGATATTTAACGTATAGAGAGTTGCTGTTGAAACTGATCTTATTACTTCTAGCTGACGTACAAGA
The DNA here is from genome assembly GCF_918797505.1 of Bemisia tabaci. Taxonomy (NCBI): domain Eukaryota; kingdom Metazoa; phylum Arthropoda; class Insecta; order Hemiptera; family Aleyrodidae; genus Bemisia; species Bemisia tabaci. The sequence continues at coordinate 30,380,712 of NC_092800.1, forward strand.
ATCAAGCATGAAAACACGATTTTGAGACCAGCGCAACTGACTCATCGAGTTACGTGATTTTCGGTTTCGTCATCTATGTCTTTCTCCTTTCGACATGAGAACTCGGGTCTAAAGGCGTTCGTTTATCGATATGGTGCTGGCAATTGGCATGATATTTCATGGAACTCGCGCCATAATAGCGACAGGTTAGCTCCCCCGATAAAATCGCCTTGTCTCTCTCCAAGTCCTACATTAATTCTGCCGTGCTAAGGAAGAACGCCGTAGGAGCCTTCAGACGTTGCCGAGTTTCCACCGATAAAAAGCGAATATACTGGGAAAATTGCGGATATTATTTTCCAGAATAATTTCCAGACAATTTTGTACGCAATTTAATCTACAAAATATCTGAAAATTTTGAGGGAAAATATGCATGAATGTTGTCAAAAATGCATATTTTTAGAGGGAAATTTGGCAACTCTGGAATGTTCATACGGCGTTCTTCCTTAGCGTGGCAGAATTGAAAAGAGAAAAAGAACCGGAACGAGGGGTAGATTAAGAGGAGTTTGCGCGGAGAAATTTCATTTCGCACTCATTTGACTGACGGACAAATATTTACTCAACAGTTTTTTTGTTGTCTTTTTTCCTCGTATCTTTACGCACGTATGCACCTTCCAGTTGATATTAGCTCGACGCATTGAAAGGTGCAATTAGTGTGGATTGGACGAAGGGCCTAATGCATGGTCCTCATGCACATTGGCAAGGTGCCTACCTACTGCCAAGCTAAGGAAAAACGTCGTATGAACATTCAAATGTTGCCAAGTTTACTGAAAAAATATTATTTTTTTAATTAAAATTAAATTAAATTAATTTAATTTATTAAATTTTTGGACTCTTCAGATCAAGTTATGAATGAAATTTTCCGAAAATTTGGTAGACAATATTCACAACTTTCCTGGTGAATTTTTATCTTATCAAAGGAAATTTTGCAATGCCTGAAGGCCCATACCGCGTTTTTCCCTTAGCATGGCAGTGTAGAGAGTGTTATCGTACTCTTTCTCCTACAACACATGAAAGCGATGAGGTGTAAGTCATTTAGTCTCCTAATAAATAAAAGTAACAGTGTGCAATACTGAGTCTCTTTTTTATTTTCTTCGATAAATACACATCATAAATTTGAGAGAATGATGCGAATTTAAAGGAAAAATCCCATGGTTATGAAAAAAGCTCTACTAAATTGATAAAAATTGTGTGAAAGTGATAATCTTAGAAGTAATTTTGATTGATTTTCTTGGACGATGGCTAAACCGGTTGTATGAGGAACTGTCAGCTATTTATTCAGGATGTCTCCGAGTGCAGAAGAATGCCCCGGGTAAAGACTGAAGAATGAACAGCGGCCGTTTATTGTGATGAGGGATTGACGACTCCCTCTTAACCGTCGGAGTCCCTGGGAGGTTTAGATAAACGAAGTGACAATCTACAAGAAATAGAAAAATTGAAACATGAAAGCAAACATGATAAAACCCTAACATTGCCCTCTTTCTGAGTAAACAACACTTCTTCAAAGGAGCATAGAGATACTCCCAAATATTTACCGTCTGATTTACATGCAGGTTTTACAAGTAAAAACCTTGATGACTAAAATGGAGCTACCTCACGGCTTATACCATTCCACAATCAACGCGCCGGGCTGTTCATTCCCTTAAAAAACAATGAAAATGGACCACTAGACAAGGTACGAATTCAAGCAATCTGATACATGTTTCTTAACCAGAATTTTACGTAAAACACGATTATTACAACGAAAACTACTGAAACCAACTTTCAACGAAAATATTAGCGTTTTTATTTCACATTGGTTACGAGGAATTTGAACTGCCCGCTCAAAAGAGACTCAAAGCTCTACGTGAATCAAAGTGCGCACTACAACGGTTTCAGCAAGTTTCACAACCGAACAATGTTCATTTCCTACCATGCGGTGTTCAAACTATTTACAATTTGCTATAGCTGAGCCAAAGCGTCAAGATTGAGGTTGCCGGATTTTTATATCGCAGAGACTGTCATGATGAACGTTTAGCGCGCGATGCGAATCACGAGGAGCATTGAGTTTTCATGAGCGGGTGGTTTGAATTCACGTATCAAGAATTATTGAATATCTTAGTAAGGCGTTGATTTCGGTACTTTTCGTTGTGCGTATCGTGTTCTACGTAAAATTTTGGTTAAGAAACATGTATCAGAATGCTAAAATTCGCACCTTGTCTAGTGGTCTATTGACCAGCATAAGCATTGATTACTCCATGACTATACTTCGATGCTAAGGAAGAACGTCGTATGAGCATTTGGGAGTTGCCACATTTCCCCGAATAAACACGTACTTTAGAGATCAGTTATGCATATTTTGCATCCGGCTGCACGGATAATAAAAAGGACATATCGATGACTGAAGTGCGATACCTCGTATTTCCATTGCGGTATTTCAAAATCTCCGCTCCTAGTTTAATTTTTCGAGGAGGAACAAGCCGACTCAATGACTTCAAATTCACGCAGAATATTCTGCTAACAGGGAAGACGAACCAAGGAAGTTTTCATAAAATTATGTTGGATAGTTTTCTAAGGAAAAAATAAAGTATGACAGGAAGTCTACAACCTCGCAAACGGAGATACGTGGTCCCCAGTGGCGTGGCGTGATTTGCGATACATCGATTGTTATACCACTTAAACCTATGGTAAAGAATCGATTATTAAGGTGTTCGCTGCAAACACCCTGTTTATCGATCCTTTTCCATAGGTTTAAATGACATGACAATCGATATATCGCGAAGCACGCCACGCCACTGGTGGTCTCGTACTTTAGCCATCGATATCTTTATTCGAAACGGCTTTCAAGGATTTGTGTATAGGATTTCAGATATATTAGGAAAGAACTGACTCAAGTTACACCTCTTCTATAACTTTCATGAGCTCCACAGTCCTTCAAGTGCATTTAGTCAGCTTGATAAAGTCAAACTTTCAGTTTAAATAAATCTGAAAGCTCATAAGCTCTTTGCGTACTATTTTTTCTAAAAAAAAAGAAACACGAAGTGCACGAATAAGGGATTGAGGAGGAACTGAGCTTTTATTCCCTCTATCTCGGAAGATCCACGTTTGTAAAGTGAGAGATTGATCCACCAAATGTGCATACATGAGCCTGGAAGATGGCTAGGTACTTATCAATGTTTGCATAGCGGCGTCGTAAGCCGAAATATCCGGGCCGGGATAACTCCTGGACAGCGCTGTCGACGGATTCGACATAGATGTCACATTGTTGTTCGAAATATTTCTCTCTGTATGGTGGAATGCCGAGGATGGTAGGAAAAATGCGCGGAAATTTGAATGAGTTCTATAACCCATGTCGCCTCACGCTGATTCGCGCGTAACGTTAAATAACTTTAATAGAGTCTTTTAACGAGCAGTTTTCTTGATCATAATTTCTGGTCAAATAGCTTCCGGTTCTCATCGAGAAAAAGCTATGGCTTATAAACCAATTAGTGGTTCATATAGAACACCACTGATAGTAGTAAAGGCAACATATACTAATAGCTCATATCGTCACCTTCCGGCCAAAGTATCACAAACGCCATGCGACGTTTAAGAATTTTCGCCGCCATTTTATTTTTTTATAGAGAAATTGTTCAACGAAGCTGTCGGAAAATTTCACTGAATTTTCTTTATGTTGCCGATAAAATACAGTGAAATTTTCAAACAGATTCAACCAACAAATTCTCTGTAAAAAAATAAAATGGCGGCGGAAATTTTGAAACGTCGCATGGCGCTTGTGATACTTTGGCCGGAAGATGACGACTTCTGCAGCCTGATTGTTGAAACTTCAACTGGCTATGTCGGCAAGATAAGACAAGACATTGCCTTATCCACGCCGTATAATATATCGATTTTCGATTCTTGTCGTGCCACATAATTCAACATCAGGCTGCTGATCAAAAGCTTCGTTTCGGATTATCCGCGATTTTCGAATATCCGCGGTAACTCCGATACCAATTTCCGCGGATGATCGAGACCTGCTTTTATTAGCGTCTGGCGGTCCTTACAACCCTCTAAGTGCAGTGCACTTTTCGTCAGCGCACACCGAATTGGTTATTTTCCATCCTCCGCTGAGTGGGTTGCCGACACTCGGGAGTGACAAGAAAAATGGCGGAGCCAATTTCACTAATGGCGGAAGACTTAGGTTAGACGTTGTAATTCTGTCCCCGCTCTTTTAAAAACATTACCCCTAACGGCGGCGCATCCACGGAGTCATCCTCGTTTTTTTTCACCCGCTCCCCGAGGCTCCATCCCTCCAGATCATCCCCCGATCATCTGCGGCGCTGAATTTAATATTATAATTTGTTTTCCAAAGAGTCGGCTTTGTTTGTGCCGGTAATCGACTCCGGTCGCCTTATCCTTTAGCCGAGCCCGACGTTGCCGCGTCTCCGAAAATAAGCTTTTTCTGACATGTTAACGTGAGAGTTTTAATTTTGGTGCGATTTGGCAATAGGTTAGGAGATCCCGGCCTCGTTTTATGTTGACTTTTCGGCATCGTTGTCGCGTCTCTCGTTCACGGTCACCGTGCTCGGTTGAAAAATAAAGTGAATCGGTAGTTTGGATCAAACACAGGGAGGGGCGCCTTTAGAGGTGAGTCAAATGCACTAACAAAAAAAGAAAAAGAAAAAAGTTTGATAAAATCGCATGTTTCAACAATATGAGGCGCATTCAACCAAAATCGGCGATCTCTAGTGCCCTATCCAGAAATAAATTGTGCAATCATCCAAATCAACCAAAAAAGGAGGAAATGCATTTTAAAACTAAGAATCCTGTCCATGGAAACAGACTCCGAAGACCTTGGATTCTAATTTTAGTGTAGTTTTCCTCGCGTCTCCGGTGCACGCACATGCATGATACAATTATATCAACGCCAAAGACAATCAAATTGCATAACCACAGATTTGAAGGAAAATCAATGTTTTGCACGTGACTGTTTCGTATGTATCTCGTGAGGGACTTGGAACAGCCTTGACTGCAAGAAATGGCGCGTGCCGCGTTTCCATTGTGTTTCAATCTATTGTCAAAAAATCACGCTGTAAAAAAAAAAACTAATTTTAAATATTTAAAAATTTAATAAATTGAAAATATATATTTTCGAGGAAAAATATGCATGAATGCTGTCAAAAATACATGTTTTATCAAGGGAAATTTGGCAACTCTCGAATGTTCATGCGGCGTTCTTCTAGCAGGCAGCGTACCCGAATTACTCTGCCGAACATTGATAGCCAAACTATACTGACCCAAAGAAGCATAATGGAGTATATGTTAGCGATCCCATTGTTGAAATGTGATTCTTATGTACAAGTCGCGAGTAACATGCTGGATCTAACTGATCAGGTCCCGCTCAGCTGCGGTTGCCGATTAGTTATCCTATTACCTAGGTCCACTTGTCCATAGACAACCATCAGCCAAAGATAGGAGCCATCCATATCCATGTTTGTCTTCTTTGGTCCATATGGCATTTGTCCATCAATTTGCAATAATCTGCCCGCATGGCAGAGTACTCCAGGAGTTATCCCTCTTCGGCCTCACTGACTTTTTTGAGCTTGGAGTTGACTTCAGAGAACACCAGTGGCACAATCGTGTTTCTCGCGAACTTTTACACATGAATCAACAGTCAATCGCAATTCTCACACATGCAACATCTCCATTGCCCTCACTGGACCTCACTGGAGAAAAGTCCGACCGGGTGTTACCCGCGCGATGAGGGGAGTTCGGGAGATGGCAACAGCCCGAAATCAGAAATGCGCGTGGTATGAAAATGAGTCAGGAGGACGGGTTGGGGGTGGAGGAGGAGGGAGGAGGGGAGGGGGAGGGGAGCTCACGCAATATTCGTGTAAACTGGGAACTACACCTACGTTGTACCTTTAGCACTGATAATGCTATCAACTCACAACTCCACTTCCGCCCATATCCGACACCCGCCCTCCCGACCCTCCGCCCGGGTTCCGGTTGGATTCGATCACCACGCTGCCGCACTAAGAAGAAACGCCGTATGAGCATTCAGGCGTTGCCATATCTCCTTCAATAAAAAACGAATTTACTGGGAAAATTTTGAATATTTTCCCTCCGATTTTTCAGATAATTTTGTTCACAATTGAATCTAAAATATCTGAAAATTTCAAGGAAAGATATGCAAAACTCTCTTCAAAAATACATGTTTTATTCGGGGAAATTCGGCAACTCTCGAAGGTTCATACGGCGTTCTTCCTTAGCGCGGCAGCACGCCGAAGCACTGCTTTTAGAATTAACAATAACACATTGCTGTCAAATAGACGCGTATGCTTCATTCTAAGTCATCCTGGGAGATGTATGTGGCAGAGTTGCCAACAATTAGTTACTCTGAGAGATGCGGACAGGATAGGAAGCATCGAAATATTGGTATGCTGCAATTCTGATAAAGAGGATGGTATGACAGAAAAATTATATGAGGGGCTTGGAGGACACGACGCGTAAGTGCAATTTTTGATACTGCGAGAAATACGTGATTAAAGATTCAAAATCACATGGAGCCAGGACCATATGGCGGAAAGGAGGTTTAAACTCACTTTTTGATGCTTTAAAGTTAGATTTTAGTTGTGATTTTTTCATGCACAGAACATACTTTCAAACTAACTTCAGTTGATTTATGAATGTCTAATTTTTTTAAAAACTGCACTTAAGTATGCGCCATGTCCTCCAAGAGCTTCATACACGAGTTGCAATTACAACGCGCCCGGGCGCTCTGCGACACATAATCGCCATACTTGTCTATCGAAATAGAGATCATCTGGTAAATCTCACCTTGTAATTTCATGTTGAATGTCACCTATCCACGATTTTGCTGGGCGTGCCTTACGTCTCCTTCCAAAAGGAACCCAATTCAGTTCTTACGCTCTCATTATTTTGCAACCGCCCAAAGGGAAAGGAAGACTAGCCTAGGGCGGCAATTTTTGAGAAGAGTGATAATTGAGAGATAGGGTTGTGAGATTTCGACGGAAACCCTATTTAGTTTTTGAAAAAATTAAATGAGAGTGGTTAGATTCATCTTCGTATCAACAAGAGCGGAGGTTGCATTATTATGCAGCAATCTCGTACCCTGAATGAGCTTGTTTAGAAGTTTGAGATTTAAAAACTAACATTTTCTGTCTAAACATGTTCGTTAAAAATGCCTCTATATGTCCTGTATTCATAATAAATGTTTAATAACTATACGCTCCTTTTATCCACGGATACTTTAATGAAGAAGATCTGAGGAAATACGTGTACCTATGGTATCGGATAGCTTTTTATAGGCTGACAGCGATTTTACCCGCCCTTCATTCTTTAATATTGAATACTTTTAAATATTTAAAATTTACGGTTTTTTTTACTACACGATTTTTTGCCATTAGATTGACACACAATGGACAAGTGGCGCGCGCCATTAAGGCTATTCCAAGTCCGCTCACGAGATACATACGAGGCAGGCACGCGTAAAACATTGATTTTCCTTCAAATCTGTGGCTATGCAATTTGATGGTCTTCGGCGTTGATATAATTGTATCATGCAGGCGCGCGCATCAGAGGCGTGAGGAAAACTACACTAAAATTAGAATCCAAGTTCTTCGGGGTCTGTTTCCATGGACAGGATTCTTATTTCCAAAACGCAATACCTCCTTTTTTGGGAATAAATGCATTTATTCAAAAATCTGAGGAAGAACCGAACATCACGCGATTCTCTCTGGAAATTAAGTTTCACTCTCTAAAAATCCGAGGGGAAACAAGTGATATACTGCATGTAAGATTCTTTATATGCGCTATAATTTTACCTTTTTCCAATCAATAGAAGAAAAAAATCTCAAAATGGATGAACAATTAGTAAACTCTCGACCAAACTCCTTATCGAGAAAGTCCGAAATATGAATATAGTTTATAAAAAAATTACTAAGACCAATGTTGGCATTCTGAAAACAGTTTGCAATAGTCAGATCTTTGTATTTGTTGTAAAAGTTGCGGTTCCTTTTTTTCAAATGCTGCTAAGTATTAAAATGGATCAATGAAGCATTTACCAAAAAAAGAACCAAGTTCTTTGCTTCATTTTAGGAACAGAACATTGGTATGGATTAAAGGAGTAGCCCATGTCATTTCTTGCGGTAAACACGATTCTAGGTCCTTCTTAAGACATGATATGAAAGAGAATCATGTGTAAAAAATATATTTTCCTTCAAAGTGGCTGTATGCAATTTGGGTGTCTTAGGCATTGATACAATTGCACGCGTCATGCATACATACATCAATGTAAAAACTTGTACAATGCTTATTCATAAGATTCGAGGTAAAAAAACATCATAAAATTGGTTTTCCCTGTTAAATCCTGAAATTAAATTAGATTTACTTCTCGATCAGCTTCTTCTATTTATTTACATGGGAAGGTGTTTGTTTAGACATTTCCATGCACTCGGTTTTTTCGAAACAACTGCCTAATTTTCTGTCACCAGAAAGAATAACGTTGCAAAACAAAAGCAGTGCATATTTTCATAGCAACAGCTGAAAACCCAGAGTGACAACGGGTCTAAATTGTTCGAAGCCAGAGTGCGCCTGGCATGCTTGTGTGTTTTAACAGAGCTCAGGTCGGGTCTGACAACAGCATGCAGCAGTCGGCAAGGAAACAAGCAACTTTTCCATATTTATTTCATTTGATTTTACTTTTTTCTCCACTTCCTAATGGATACATCAGGGGAGAGTTTTGATTGATGAGGCGAGCGCAGAGCCAGAGGTCATGATTCCGGCGAGAGATCTGCCGCACTCCACCATCCACCAACTTCAGCTGATGAACCGAACGTTTTGGCTCTCTTAAGGCCATTGTTGTCGGATCGTCGGATATTTTTTCAATAGCACCGATAAGAATAGTGAAGAACCTAGCGCTGTTTGAGACATCGTCTTTCTGCCAAAGTATATTACATGTGCCATGCGACGTTTCAAAATTTCCGCGCCATTTTATTTTTTTACAGAATTTTTTTTAATTGAATAGCTTTGAAAATTTCACTGATTTTATCGGCAGTACAAAGAAAATTCGGTAAAATTTTCGGACAGCTTCGTTGAACAATTTCTCTGTAAAAAATAAAATTCCGGCAGAAATTTTTAAACGTCGCATGGCACTTGTGAAACTTTGGCCGAAAGGTGACAACATGGTGTCACTTACCGTGAAAGAGCTTGACCACCTTTGCCTCGTGGACTTTTAATCTGGAATTTCCGCGGTAAATTTTGGTCTAATTTTCATTCCAAAAATAATTATTTTCAGGTAGTCATAAAATCTTATTAAATCTCGATAGCTTCTACATGCACGATTTTGATTATATATTCTTAAAGTTTCTTCCATCAGTCAAGAAAAGGTCGACGAATTAGGAAACTGGTAGTGCGCTGAACAGTCACAATTGGGCCAAATTTTT